>NC_079487.1:62522228-63176059 GCF_020520425.1 Spinacia oleracea
TAATAATTTAATGAAATTTACTCATGACAGATTTTCATCTCTTACAGTAAAGTTTCATAGGTCTTGTCCGATACTAGTCTTCCCAAAGTAAGTATCTATGCAAATGATTATGACATTGCCATGTCCACATAGTTCAAGAAACAGAACTACTAGTCATCTTGCATTCTAATCGTCTAACGTTTTCTATGCGTCCAATTTTATAGAAAACTCCGATTAGGGACCATTTTCAACCTTTGACATTCAAGTTCACTTGATAGACATTTCTTAGTCACAGGACTGGTCCTGACAGTCTATCTTGAATATATCGTCAAATTGAAGGGACTCATCATTTAATAAACCACAAATTAAATGGAAAAATGAATTCATTTCATTTATTGTGAATGATTAACCAATAATGTTTTACAAAGATTTAAACTCTAAAACTTTAAAACATTAAACAGAGACATCAAAGCCATTCTCCAATATGCTTGATTCCCATAGCTGCAGTGTGCGAGTTGTGCTTCGCCTGCGGCAGAGGTTTAGTTAATGGATCTGATATGTTGTCATCAGTTCCAATTTTGCTTATCTCGACTTCTTTTCTTTCAACGAACTCTCGTAGAAGGTGAAATCTACGAAGTACATGCTTGACTCTCTGGTGGTGTCTAGGCTCTTTTGCCTGTGCAATAGCTCCGTTATTATCACAATACAGGGCTATTGGTCCTTTAATGGAGGGGACTACACCAAGTTCTCCTATGAACTTCCTTAGCCATATAGCTTCCTTTGCTGCTTCATGTGCAGCAATGTACTCCGCTTCAGTTGTAGAATCCGCAATGGTGCTTTGCTTAGCACTTTTCCAGCTTACTGCTCCTCCGTTGAGGCAGAAGACAAACCCAGACTGTGATCTAAAATCATCTTTGTCGGTTTGGAAACTTGCGTCCGTATAGCCTTTAACAATTAATTCATCATCTCCACCATAGACCAGGAAGTCATCTTTGTGCCTTTTCAGGTACTTCAGAATATTCTTGGCAGCAGTCCAATGCGCCTCTCCTGGGTCTGACTGGTATCTGCTCGTAGCACTGAGTGCGTACGCAACATCCGGGCGTGTACATATCATAGCATACATTATTGAACCAATCAATGATGCATATGGAATCCCATTCATTCGTCTACGCTCATCAAGTGTTTTTGGGCACTGAGTCTTGCTTAGAGTCATTCCATGAGACATGGGTAGGTAGCCTCGCTTGGAGTCCGCCATCTTGAACCTATCAAGCACCTTATTGATATAAGTGCTTTGACTAAGTCCAATCATCTTTTTAGATCTATCTCTGTAAATCTTGATGCCCAATATGTACTGTGCTTCTCCTAGATCCTTCATCGAAAAACATTTCCCAAGCCAAATCTTGACAGAGTTCAACATAGGAATGTCATTTCCGATAAGCAATATGTCGTCGACATATAATACTAGGAAAGCAATTTTGCTCCCACTGACCTTCTTGTATACACAAGATTCGTCCGCGTTCTTGATGAAACCAAAGTCACTGACTGCTTCATCAAAACGTATATTCCAGCTCCTGGATGCCTGCTTCAATCCGTAGATTGACTTCTTTAGCTTGCATACCTTTTTAGCATTCTTTGGATCCTCAAAACCTTCAGGCTGTGTCATAAACACAGTTTCTGTTAAAACGCCGTTTAAGAAAGCAGTTTTGACATCCATCTGCCATATTTCGTAATCGTAATATGCAGCGATTGCTAACATTATTCGAATAGACTTTAGCATTGCAACTGGTGAAAAGGTTTCATCGTAATCCACACCGTGGACTTGCCTGTAACCTTTTGCGACCAATCTAGCTTTGAAAACTTCAAGTTTCCCATCCTTGTCCTTTTTCAGTTTGAAAAACCCATTTGCTTCCAATGGCTTGGTAGCCATCTGGCAAATCGACCAAATCCCATACTTGGTTTTCAGACATGGAGTCTAATTCAGATTGCATGGCTTCTTGCCACTGCTTGGAGCTAGGGCTCGTCATAGCTTGCTTGTAAGTCGCAGGTTCATCACTTTCAAGTAATAGAACGTCATAGCTCTCGTTCGTCAAAATACCTAAGTACCTTTCCGGTTGAGATCTATATCTTTGCGATCTACGCGGGGTAACATTTCTAGATTGACCATGATTCTCACCAGATTCTTCTAAAGATCTCTGAGTTTCATCCTGAATGTCATCTTGAGCATTCTCTAGAGTTTGTTGTTCGACTCGAATTTCTTCGAGGTCTACTTTTCTCCCACTTGTCATTTTGGAAATGTGATCCTTCTCCAAAAAGACACCATCTCGAGCAACAAACACTTTGTTCTCAGATGTATTGTAGAAGTAATACCCCTTTGTTTCCTTTGGATAGCCCACAAGGATACATTTGTCAGATTTTGGATGAAGTTTGTCTGAAATTAATCGTTTGACGTATACTTCACATCCCCAAATCTTAAGAAAAGACACATTTGGAGGCTTTCCAAACCATAATTCGTATGGAGTCTTTTCGACAGCTTTAGACGGAGCTCTATTTATAGTGAGTGCAGCTGTATTTAGTGCATGTCCCCAAAATTCTAATGGAAGTTCGGCCTGACCCATCATTGACTTGACCATGTTTAGCAAGGTTCTGTTCCTCCGTTCCGACACACCGTTCCATTGTGGTGTTCCAGGAGGAGTCAATTCTGATAGAATTCCACATTCTTTCAGATGGTCATCAAATTCATAGCTCAGATATTCACCGCCTCTATCAGACCGCAGTGCCTTAATCTTCTTGCCTAATTGATTCTCTACTTCACTCTGAAATTCCTTGAATTTGTCAAAGGATTCAGACTTATGCTTCATTAGGTAGACATAACCATACCTACTGAAGTCATCAGTGAAAGTGATAAAGTAGCTGAAACCACCTCTAGCATTTGTACTCATTGGTCCACATACATCTGTATGGATTAAACCCAATAGTTCATTTGCTCTTTCTCCAACTTTAGAGAAAGGTTGCTTTGTCATTTTGCCAAGTAAACATGATTCGCATTTACCATAATCCTCTAAGTCAAATGGTTCTAGAATTCCTTCCTTTTGAAGTCTTTCTAAGCGTTTCAAGTTTATATGGCCTAATCGACAATGCCACAGATAGGTGAGATCTGAATCATCCTTTTTGGCCTTTTTGGTATTTATGTTATATACTTGTTTGTCGTGATCTAATAAATAAAGTCCATTGACTAATCTAGCAGATCCATAAAACATCTCTTTAAAATAAAACGAACAACTATTGTCTTTTATTAAAAAGGAAAATCCCTTAGCATCTAAGCAAGAAACTGAAATGATGTTTTTAGTAAGACTTGGAACATGGAAACATTCTTCCAGTTCCAAAACTAGCCCGGAGGGCAACGACAAATAGTAAGTTCCTACGGCTAATGCAGCAATCCGTGCTCCATTTCCCACTCGTAGGTCGACTTCACCCTTGCTTAACTTTCTACTTCTTCTTAGTCCCTGTGGATTGGAACATAAGTGTGAGCCACAACCTGTATCTAATACCCAAGAAGTTGAATTAGCAAGTATACAGTCTATAACGAAAATACCTAAAGATGGAACGACTATTCCGTTCTTCTGATCTTCCTTTAGCTTCAAGCAATCTCTCTTCCAATGCCCCTTCTTCTTGCAGTAGAAGCATTCGGATTCAGAAGTAGGTTGACTGACCTTCCTCTTTGCAGATTTGGCGCCAGTTTGCTTAGTTGGGCTGGCCTTGTTGCCACCTTTCTTAGCATTCCTCTTCTTTCCAGATTTCTTGAACTTTCCCCCACGCACCATAAGCACATCCTGCTTATCACTTTTGAGCGTCTTTTCAGCGGTCTTCAGCATACCGTGAAGCTCAGTGAGCGTTTTGTCCAGACTATTCATACTGTAGTTCAGTTTGAACTGATCATACCCGCTATGAAGAGAATGTAGGATGGTGTCTATAGCCATTTCCTGAGAAAATTGCTGATCCAGCCGACTCATATTCTCAATGAGTCCAATCATTTTGAGAACATGTGGACTTACGGGCTCGCCTTTCTTAAGCTTGGTCTCAAGAATTTGCCTATGAGTCTCGAATCTTTCGACTCGAGCCAGATCTTGGAACATGTTCTTCAACTCACTGATGATTGTGAAAGCATCTGAGTTGATGAACGTTTTCTGCAGATCCGCACTCATGGTGGCGAGCATTAGACATTTCACATCCTTGTTGGCATCAATCCAACGATTGAGGGCTGCCTGAGTGACCCCGTCGCCTGCAGCTTCGGGCATCGCCTCATCCAGGACATACTCCTTTTCTTCCTGCATAAGAACTATTTGCAAGTTCCTTTGCCAGTCAAGGAAGTTTTTCCCGTTCAACTTCTCCTTTTCGAGAATTGATCGAATGTTGAATGAATTGTTGTTTGCCATATTAAAAACTACAATTGAAAAGAATAAACAAATAAATAACCATTCACAGTTTCTCTTAATAAACTTAAATTCTAGCATACATGCATAATTCAATGTTTATTAAGCATTTTATTCAAGTTATGTGTTCCGGCAGGTGTGAATAAAATGATTCCAAGATCCTAAAATCATTGAAGAACTAAGCACAGTTTGTCGACTTAATCCTAGAACATCTTAGGTAAGCAAAATCCTTTTGCTAATAGTCTAGAAACTATTCTTGGTTGATAGGTACGTCTAAGAACTTATTAGGTAAACCTATCGAATTTGCCACGACATAAAAGGACTCCTTACTTATATCGTTGAGTTTCACCAAAACTAACATGTACTCACAATTATTTGTGTACCTTGCCCCTTTAGGACCAATAAGTAACACCTCGCTGAGCGAAAACTATTACTAGATTGATGTAAAGGATATCCAAGCAAGTGTATATTTTGGCATGGCACCTTTTAACTCAATTTTTAAGTTTGGAACTTAAGGCTCTTACTATGTTGGTTAGATTTTAAGTGAACTAAAATCCTTAATCATGCAACATAATCAAGCTTTTGATCTCATGCATTTTAAGACATATTTAAAACAATAAATAACTTAAAACATGCATAAGATAAATGTGATCTAGTATGGCCTGACTTCATCTTGAAGCTTTGACTTCAAAGTCCATCTTGAAAATCTCCGTGGGAGGCACCATTTTCTTCAAATAGGATAAGTTATAACTAATTACAACTATTTGATGGTACGCAGACCATATTTGAATTGAAAAATAACTTTGGTACTTTAGACCAATTACATTCAAATTAATGGTACGCAGACCATATTTTCTATCCTATTTGGGCCATACTAGTCACTTCATAACCTGCAAAACAGTACATATACAATATATACCATTCACCCATTCATTATCATGAATGGCCCACATAGCTGGTTAGTAAAACACATTATGCATCACGTAAACATTTGCAGCAATTAATCAAGGGCACCAATAATCTACCAATTATTCAGTCCTTATTAATTCTAATCAAGTTGTTTTAACCTTAAGGATTTATAGACCTAATCAAGAGTTTATGACTAAAAGCGCTCCCACTTAAACCAATAAATTTATATGCTTTACTAATTTTAAACATAAAAATGTATTTCTAGTCCAACCGGAAACATACAAATTTAATTAAAATTTAAAGCTCATATCAATTTATAATTGAATCCAAAAAGTTTAATTTAATTTCAGTCGTATTTAAATTAATTCATGATTTTAATTTTAGTAAAATAATTAGAATAAATAACATTTATTATAATTACAATATTCAAAATTAAAATCCAAGAAAATAATTTAAATTATTAATTTTAAAATTAATTAAAATTACGTGAACTGAAATTTTCAAATTAAACATTCAAAACGATCTTTAATCGTAACGCAAACACCCTACGCGTTGCACGCCCATGGGCCGCACGCACACAGCCATTGCTGGCCATGTGCGCGCAGCCCATGCGCTCGTCGCATAGCTGCTGCATCCCCATCGCAAGCCTCCGCACGCATTGGTGCTCGCTGCGCGCGCCAGCGCTCATCGCACGCGAGCTATCGCTCGCAGTGCGCGCGCGACATCGCTCGCCAGGCGCGCGAGCCATCGCTCGCTGGGCGCGCGACATCGCTCGCTGGGCGGGCGACATCGCTCGCTGTGCGCGCGAGCAATGCTGGCTGTGCGCGCGAGTCCTCGCTCGTTGTGCGCGCGAGCAATGTTGGGCGCAGCGCTCGTGGCACGCGAGCTTGCGCTCGCTGCGCGCGAGGCTGCGCGCTCTTGTGCGAGGCAACGCGCGTTGTGGCGCAGCTCGCTTGCTGCCCACACGCGACTGCCTTGGCTCGCCCTTCGCCCATGCCCATTCGTCCATTGCTCGTGGCACACGACACAAGGCAGGGCTGCTGCCTTGTGCTCGTGCACTACGCCCTTGCTCATTGCATTCGTGCCGCACGGGCGACGAGCTCCCTTGCTCGTCGTCGCATGCCCGCATTATACAACACCCCTTAAGGGTTAACACGAAGCGTCCATTGCTTCGTGCGTGCAAGTTTTATGAACGAATCGCATAAAAATTTAAAATTTATATTTAAAATTAATGACAAATTAATAAATAATATTAATTTCACAATTTTAGGGCGAAAAAATCGAAAATTTATTATCCAATTGATTTCCGATTGTTATGGATTCAAGTCTAGGTCATAAAAATTTAAAATTTATCATAAATTTACAATTTTTATGGTGGTTTTTAATCATAGGTTTCTAATTAAATTACAATTAATTATGAAAATCAAATTAATTCTAAATTATTCTAATTTTCAACAAATTAATCATAATTACAAATTAGATTGCATAATTAACAAGACTAGGCATTCAAACTTGTTAAACATATGCAGCAGGTCAATCAAAAATTCAAGATTTATCAACAAGAATCGCAAATATTTAATTTAACATCTTAAATTTACGAAATTTTGCATTCGAAAAACTAAAACCTTCGAAAAGTCATAGTTAGGCTTCGAATTTGAGAATTCTGGGTTCGGCAGAAAAATACTAATTTTGTCAAAATTTTAGAATGCCTTTTACATGCGGAATTGACACAAAAATCACTCAATTCGGATGAGTAACGAAGAAACTGCCGAAAAACTGCGTACGTATAATTAAATAAACGCAATTTGCAATTAATTAACAATTACGAAAATTAATCACCCCTTTTAATTCTTGCAAATTTGTAATATTTAACCATGTTCATGCAATTTAGATTATGAAAATAATAAGGGGCTCGTGATACCACTGTTAGGTTATGATACATATGACATTACATAGATCATGCGGAAACAACCATTAACCCAGGACAACATATTATTTACACATAATCATATAGCATAATTTAGATGCATACTCTTTGTTGCGTGCCCTCCCTAGCTGCGCCCGAACCGAAAAAGAACAAGTCTTTAGGACTCCAAGTGTCGTCCCTCCGTAGATAGTCCACAGCACGTCCGGATCCGCCTTAAGATTGACCAACTAGAATCGCCCTTAAGGTACTAGAAAATTTCGGCACTTTTATGAGCAAGATGTGTGTTTTAATTTTCTCTCAAAAAACTCACTTTTGAATACTTTGAAACTTGTTATAAATTGTGAGCCCTAGCCTCATATTTATAGGGGTATGGAAAGGAATCGAAATCCTATTCAGATACAAATTAATTAAACCTAGAATCCTACAAGAACTCTAATTTAATTAATTTATCAAATAGAATTAGGAATTTAATCATTAACCGAACTCTGCATGTTTTAGGAAACGTGCACGAACACAAACACTTGCACACACACGCACGGAAGCCACGATGGGCCCCCATGCGTGCGCGCGAGCAGCAGCCCACGCAGCGCCCGCGCGCGCTGCGCGCTGCGCATGCTGTGCGTGCTGTGCGCGCTGCGCAGCCTGCTGGGCCTGGCCTTGCGCTGGGCCTGGCGTGGCTGTTTGTGCGGCGCGCTTGGCTTGCTGGGCGATGGCCTGGCTTCGTGCTGGGCCTCGTCCGGCAGGCCTCGTCCAATGCTTATTCGTACGATGCGCTTCCGATTAAATTTTCCGATTCCGGAATTCATTTCCGATACGAACAATATTTAATATTTCCGATTCCGGAATTAATTTCCGTTTCGAACAAATATTTAATATTTCCGTTTCCGGAATTATTTTCCGATTCCGGTAATATTTCCGATTCTGACAATATTTCCGTTTCCGGCAATATTTCCGATTCTGGCAATATTTCCATTTCCGATAATATTTTCCGATACGTACCATGTTTCCGTTTCCGGCAACATCTACGACTTGGATAATATTTATATTTCCGATACGATCCATATTTCCGTTTCCGGCAATATCATCGTTTCCGGAGTATTCATTTCTTGCCTGTGACGATCTTAGCTCCCACTGAAACCAAGATCCGTCGATTCCGAATATTCATAGATGGAGTATTTAATGCCATTAAATACTTGATCCGTTTACGTACTATTTGTGTGACCCTACGGGTTCAGTCAAGAGTAAGCTGTGGATTAATATCATTAAATTCCACCTGAACTGAAGCGGCCTCTAGCTAGGCATTCAGCTCACTTGATCTCACTGAATTATTAACTTGTTAATTAATACTGAACCGCATTTATTAGACTTAACATAGAATGCATACTTGGACCAAGGGCATTATTTCCTTCATCATTTGCATAGATACTTACTTTGGGAAGACTAGTATCGGACAAGACCTATGAAACTTTACTGTAAGAGATGAAAATTTTTCATAAGTAAATTTCATTAAAATTATTAGACACTAAATCCTCAATACCTGAGTGATTTGAGATTACTTGTTTGAGAACTGGTTGCTTTGACGTTGACCAACCGTCGCACCGTAAAAGGAGGCTATAAAGGCAACGCTCAGGTAATCACCTATCAAACGAAGTCTAATCTCAAGATCGCAAGATTGGGATTTTCCTCCCATGAATCGGGATGAGATGCTTAAAAGTTGTACAAGGCCACTCGGAGAGCTAGAAACTGTGAAATGCATGGCCGTGCTCGGATGAATCATAGGCTATGATTATCTGTTTATTTGATCAGTTGAACTCTGAAACCGAGAAACACCTCTGGACATAATAAGGATGACAACTCTTACCTTATGTTCAAGAGCAAGCATCGAGCGACAAAGGAATTAGGAAATGCACACTTGTCCCTAAGGACAAGTGGGAGACTGAAGGAAATAATGCCCTTGGTCCAAATATGCATTCAATGTTAAAGTCTTATAAATGCGGTTCAGTATTAATTAACAAGTTAATAATTCAGTGAGATCAAGTGAGCTAAATGCCTAGCTAGAGGCCGCTTCAGTTCAAGTGGAATTAATGATATTAATCCACAGCTTACTCTTGACTGAACCCGTAGGGTCACACAAATAGTACGTAAACGGATCAAGTATTTAGTGGCATTAAATACTCCATCTATGGATATTCGGAATCGACGGATCTTGGTTTCAGTGGGATCTGAGATCGTCACATGCAAGAAATGAATACTCCGGAAACGATGATATTGCCGGAAACGGAAATATGGATCGTATCGGAAATATAAATATTATCCAAGTCGTAGATGTTGCCGGAAACGGAAACATGGTACGTATCGGAAAATATTATCGGAAATGGAAATATTGCCAGAATCGGAAATATTGCCGGAAACGGAAATATTGTCAGAATCGGAAATATTATCAGAATCGGAAAATAATTCCGGAAACGGAAATATTAAATATTTGTTCGAAACGGAAATTGATTCCGGAATCGGAAATATTAAATATTGTTCGTATCGGAAATGAATTCCGGAATCGGGAATTTAATCGGAAGCGTATCGTACGAATTAGCATCGGACGAGGCCCGCTAGACGAAGGCCCAGCACGAAGCCAGGCCATCGCCCAGCGAGCCAACACGCACCATCGCATGCCAAGCCTCGACCAGGCCCAGCGCAAGGCCAGGCCCAGCCAAGGCCCGGGGCGCGCGCGCGAGAGCACAGCAGTGGGCCGAGCGCTGTGCGCCTAGCGTGGGCCGCAAGGCTTGCGCGGGTGTACGGTGCTCGTGCAATGCTTGTGCGGGAATCCTAAAGCAATCGGGATTCGAAATATGATTAAATCCTAAAACTATTAGATAATGATTATTTAATTAGAGTCCTAGTAGGATTATAATTAAATAAATTAGTATCCTAATAGGATTCAAAAACCTTTTCCATAACTCTATAAATAGGTGCCTAGGGTCACATATTTACTGAGAGTTTTCAAGTATTCAAAGTGAGTTTTTGAGAGAAAAATTCAGTCACACATTTGCCTAAAAGTGCCGAAAATAATAGTACCTTAAGGGCGATTCTAGTTGGTCAATCTTAAGGCGGATCCGGACGTGCTGTGGACTATCTACGGAGGGACGACACTTGGAGTCCTAAAGACTTGTTCTTGTTCGGTTCGGGCGCAGCTAGGGAAGGCACAAAACAAAGAGTATGCATCTAAACTATGCTAAATGATTATGTGTAAATAATATGTATTCCTGGCTTTATGGTTTTTTCCGCATGATTTATGAATTGTCATATGTATCATAACCTAACAGTGCAGCGTTACAACACTTTTTCTCTGACTTTCTCCTCCTTCATTTCGTAAAAAATGAGGAGTATTTATAGATGAATGGCTGGAATACTTCCAACAAGGTATGCGCCAGGCGCTGGACAGTGATGGGCGCTATACCAGCTTGGCGCTAGGCACAAGACCTGATGACAGAAGGATGGTTGCGATTGCCCTTTAGGCACGTTGATGGCCCTAAAGGACAACCGTCCTTTCTTGTTTATATTTGGATTAAGTATCAAGGAATCCTATTTTGTTTTCTTGTACGAAAGAGACGTTTTTGTGCCATTTTCGGGATTGCTGATTTGGTATTGATTTTTCCCGGTTTTTTGGGTCGGTTTCCAGGATGCTCGGTTTTGTGGTCGGCGCCCGAATTTGAATTTCTTGATGGAATTTTTAATTGAAACGTATCTCGGAGAATGATTGTGGCATCCGTTTTGCGAGATTGTGTTTGTATTTTGAAATTATGTTTTGGAATTGAACTTTTACCAAGTTTCGGTATGGGAATGAGCTTGGGAATTGGATTTTGGATGTATGGACTTGGAATAAGTTCATTGAATTTTAGCAATTGGGACTTCCGCTCGGATTTGCATTAACTTGAATCTAGGTTGATTAGGATCGTCATCGCCCCTAAGGGGAGATAAAAATTAGGTATCTACAGGTACCCTCTTGATTCAATACTCTCCATTTATAAATCTTAAAGTTAATTAAATTTATCGGTAATAAAAAGGTTAATTAAATTAATGTTTATTATAATAAATGTTAGCACCAATGAAACGAAATGATAAAGACTATTTTAACAAACAGAGTTAAACCAAATAATTAGGCCAGTTTTACAATGTCCTCTACTCAAAGAAACCCAAAAAAGACCGACAAAACCTAACACCCCACCACTTTCTCACTGGTGGTCGTAGCCTTACCGGCCGTCGGCGAGCTTGCGGTTCTCCAGCGTATTAGTAGTAATTAGGTTTTTTCTGTTTGACAAAGAGGTAGAGAAAAGGGATCATGGCAATCGGTGCTTCAAATCCCCTAGGTGTTCATCGATCTTGTCAGAGGGTTTTGTTCGTTACTTCCATAGCAAGCTAATAACAGGAGTCAACCATAAGAAGTTAAGTCAAGTTCGAATCGGGAGATTTTGTTTGATTGGATCTTCAGCCTTGGGTGCATATTCTGGATCTTCCCCAAAATGCTGTTACAAATAAAAATTCATTGGTAAAGGTAAAGTTTTAGGGGTTAGGGCTTCTATTTATGGATAGGAAACACCCGTTTTTGGGTGGGTTATAATTACTTAGGGTTTGGTAATTTTAATTCCTAAGATAACCTTGTCGCCGTCGTCCTGTGGTGTCGAAATACGCCGATCTTGACGGAAAAGGTAAAGTTAAGGTTAAGGTTTATGTTTTGGTCTTAATTTCGTTCATCTGAGTCCTTTGATTGAGGTTTTTACCATCGTGGTGAAGGAAACAATGCCCTTGGTCCAAGTATGCATTCAATGTTAAGTCTAATAAATGCGGTTCAGTATTAATTAACAAGTTAATAATTCAGTGAGATCAAGTGAGCTGAATGCCTAGCTAGAGGCCGCTTCAGTTCAAGTGGAATTAATGATATTAATCCACAGCTTACTCTTGACTGAACCCGTAGGGTCACACAAATAGTACGTAAACGGATCAAGTATTTAATGGCATTAAATACTCCATCTATGGATATTCGGAATCGACGGATCTTGGTTTCAGTGGGAGCTGAGATCGTCACAGGCAAGAAATGAATACTCCGGAAACGATGATATTGCCGGAAACGGAAATATGGATCGTATCGGAAATATAAATATTATCCAAGTCGTAGATGTTGCCGGAAACGGAAACATGGTACGTATCGGAAAATATTATCGGAAATGGAAATATTGCCAGAATCGGAAATATTGCCGGAAACGGAAATATTGTCAGAATCGGAAATATTACCGGAATCGGAAAATAATTCCGGAAACGGAAATATTAAATATTTGTTCGAAACGGAAATTAATTCCGGAATCGGAAATATTAAATATTGTTCGTATCGGAAATAAATTCCGGAATCGGGAATTTAATCGAAAGCGTATCGTACGAATTAGCATCGGACGAGGCTTGCTAGACGAAGGCCCAGCACGAAGCCAGGCCATCGCCCAGCAAGCCACACACATCACCAACACACGCCAAAGCCTCGACCAGGCCCAGCGCAAGCCAGGCCCAGCCGAAGCCATGGGCGCGCGCGGACAGTAGCATGGGCCGAGCGCTGTGCGCTCAGCGTGGGCCGCAAGGCCTGCGCGGGTGTACGGTGCTCGTGCGATGCTCGTGTGCGAATCCTAAAGCTATCAGGATTCGATAAAAGATTAAATCCTAAACCTATTAGATAAAGTTTATTTAAATAGAGTCCTAGCAGGATTCTAATTAAATAAATTAGTATCCTAATAGGATTCCAATTCCTTTTCCATACCTCTATAAATAAGGGCCTAGGGTGATTATTTATAAATAACTTTTCAAGTATTCAAAGCTAGGATTTTTAAGCAGAAAAATCAGCCATATCTCTTGCCCATTTAGCCGAAAATAAGTAGTACCTTAAGGGCGATTCTAGTTGGTCAATCTTAAGGCGGATCCGGACGTGCTGTGGACTATCTACGGAGGGACGACACTTGGAGTCCTAAAGACTTGTTCTTGTTCGGTTCGGGCGCAGCTAGGGAAGGCACGCAACAAAGAGTATGCATCTAAACTATGCTAAATGATTATGTGTAAATAATATGTTTTCCTGGCTTTATGGTTTTTCCGCATGATTTATGAATTGTCATATGTATCATAACCTAACAGTGGTATCACGAGCCTCTTATTATTTTCATAATCTAAATTGCATGAACATGGTTAAATATTACAAATTTGCAAGAATTAAAAGGGGTGATTAATTTTCGTAATTGTTAATTAATTGCAAATTGCGTTTATTTAATTATACGTACGCAGTTTTTCGGCACTTTCTTCGTTACTCATCCAAATCGAGTAATTTTTGTGTCAATTCCGCATGTAAAAGGCATTCTAAAATTTTGACAAAAGTAATATTTTTCGGCCGAACCCAGAATTCTCAAATTCGAAGCCTAACTATGACTTTTCGGAGGTTTTAGTTTTTCGAATGCAAAATTTCGTAAATTTAAGATGTTAATTTAAATATTTGCGATTCTTGTTGATAAATCTTGAATTTTTTATTGACCTACTGTATATGTTTAACAAGTTTGAATGCCTAACCTTGTTAATTATGCAATCTAATTTGTAATTATGATTAATTTGTTGAAAATTGGAATAATTTAGAATTAATTTGATTTTCATAATTAGTTATAATTTAATTAGATACCTATGATTAAAAAACCACCATAAAAATTGTAAATTTATGTTAAATTTTAAATTTTTATGACCTAGACTTGAATCCATGTTAATCGGAAATCAATTGAATAATAAATTTTTGATTTTTCGCTCTAAAATTATGAAATTAATATTATTTATTAATTTGTCATTAATTTTGAATATAAATTTTAAAATTTTATGCGATTCGCTCATATAACTTGCACGCACAAAGCAATGGACGCTACGTGTTACCCTTAAGGGGTGTTGCATAGTGCGGGCATATGGCGACGAGCAAGGGAGCTCGTCGCCCATGCGGCACGAAAGCAATGAGCAAGGCCATGGTGCACGAGCACAAGGCAGCAACCCTGCCTTGTGTCGTGGGCTGTGTGCGATGGGCGAATGGGCGAGGGCGAGGGCAAGGCACGAGCAGTCGCGTGTGGGCAGCAAGCGAGCTGCGCCACAGCGCGCACTGCCTCGCGCACGCGTGCGGAGCCTCGCGCGCAGCGAGCGTAAGCTCGCGTGCCACGAGTGCTGCGCCAAGCATCGATCGCTCGCGCGCAGCGAGCGCTGTTGTGCGTACGACGAGCGCTGCGCCCAGCGATGGCGTGCGAGCGCTATTGTGCGTGCGACGAGCGCTGCGCCCAGCGATGGCGTGCGAGTGCTTGTTGCGCGTGCGACGAGCGCTGCGCCCAGCGATGGCGTACGAGTGCGTGTTGCGACGTGCGACGAGTGCTGCGCCCAGCGATGGGCTGCGGCAGCATGCTCGTGCGTCAAGCGCTGGCGCGCGCAGCGAGCACCATGCGTGATGCCTTGCGATGTTGAGCAGCAGCAATGCGACACAGCGCATGGGCTGCGCACACATGGCCAGCGATGGCTGTGTGCGTGTGGCCCATGGGCGTGCGACGCGTGAGGTTGTTGCGTTGCGATTAGATCGTTTTGAAATTTTAATTTGAAATTTTCAGTTTACGTAATTTTAATTAATTTTAAAATTAATAATTTAAATTATTTTCTTGGATTTTAATTTTGAATATTGTAATTATAATAAATTTTATTTATTCTAATTATTTTACTAAAATTAAAATCATGAATTAATTTAAATACGACTGAAATTAAATTAAACTTTATGGATTCAATTATAAATTTATATGAGCTTTAAATTTTAATTAAATTTGTATGTTTCCGGTTAGACTAGAAATACATTTTTATGTTTAAAATTAGTAAAGCATATGAATTTATTGGTTTAAGTGGGAGCCCTTTTTAGTCATAAACTCTTGATTAGGTCTACAAATCCTTAAGGTTAAAACAACTTGATTAGAATTAATAAGGACTGAATAATTTGTAGATTATTGGTGCCCTTGATTAATTAATGCAAATGTTTATGTGATGCATAATGTGTTTTACTAACCAGCTATGTGGGCCATTCATGATAATGAATGGGTGAATGGTATATATTGTATATGTACTGTTTTGCAGGTTATGAAGTGACTAGTATGGCCCAAATAGGATAGAAAATATGGTCTGCGTACCATTAATTTGAATGTAATTGGTCTAAAGTACCAAAGTTGTTTTTCAAATATGGTCTGCGTACCATCAAATAGTTGTAATTAGTTTTCATTATAGCTTATCCTATTTGAAGAAAATGGTGCCTCCCACGGAGATTTTCAAGACGGACTTTGAAGTTAAAGCTTCAAGATGAAGTCGGGCCATACTAGATCACATTTATCTTATGCATGCTTTAAGTTATTTATTGCTTTAAATATGTCTTAAATATGCATGAGATCAAAGCTTGATTATGTTGCATGATTAAGGATTTTAGTTCACTTAAAATCTAACCAACATAGTAAGAGCCTTAAGTTCCAAACTTAAAAAATTGAGTTAAAAGGTGCCATGCCAAAATATACACTTGCTTGGATATCCTTTACATCAATCTAGTAATAGTTTTCGCTCACCGAGGTGTTACTTATTGGTCCTAAAGGGGCAAGGTACACAAATAATTGTGAGTACATGTTAGTTTTGGTGAAACTCAACGATATAAGTAAGGAGTCCTTTTATGTCGTGGCAAAATCGATAGGTTTACCTAATAAGTTCTTAGACGTACCTATCAACCAAGAATAGTTTCTAGACTATTAGCAAAAGGCTTTTGCTTACCTAAGATGTTTTAGGATTAAGTCGACAAACTGTGCTTAGTTCTTCAATGATTTTAGGATCTTGGAATCATTTTATTCACACCTGCCGGAACAATAAACTCGAATAAAATGCTAATGACTTGTTTAAATTGCATGATTGCTTTCATTTTCAAGTTATTATTCATGATAAATGTTTAGACTTTGCATGCTTCAATGTATGTTTTAATTAAATATCTTGCACTGCAATAAATCCTTTTAGAAAGGTAACAGTAAATTTCCTCGATTGGTAGTGAATCCAAGAACGATTCACGGAAATGAGAGAAAGTGACCAATTTAAAATGTACGTTTCTTTTAGCGACTTTTATGGTTGTTTTCGGATATCAAAATCGAATGGAAAACCAATTGGTGCTTGTGAATTCAAAATACACTGTAGTTTTGAGATCATAAAGCATTGAGCTTAAACGCTCAGCTTTACCAATGGTTAACAACCTAATATCTTTGTCCATTTAATTCTCGAATGAGTCTAGTCCCTAGACATTCGAATAGATCGATGCTTAGAGAACTTTAGAAGCTTCTGGTAAGATCATCTAGTTGAAACAGAATATTCAACATAAATTAAATGGAAAGAACCTTGTTGGAGTGACATTGGACATGTCTAACAAAATATAAAAGTCAACACTAGAGAATTCAATTCTTAAGGCTATAAGAAAGGGTACAAGAAATAGGAAAACAAAGGAACAGATGAAAGGAATTTACAATTCCGTTTCTACCTGTAAGTTTATGTTTAAAGAAAAGCGACCTAGCAATCAAACTTCCTTGGTATCATATACCGCTTGAGGTTCTTACTTCGGTAATAACTCAAACAATGGAAGCTAGGCTACACTAATGACCTACAAGTGGGAAATGAAGCATGGCAATGCTACATTAGTTGTAGGGTCATCTAGTTTGTTTTAAGTCCTTTCAAAGGCTGGAACTTAATGGCTATTTTGTTCCATAATCAGCATACCTAAATTTCTGTTTTCAAACACAGAAAGTCTCACATTCAAGAAAAACAAAAACAATGTTTGTCTGTTTATTTGAATGAAATGGTCATTTACGGGTTGAGTCAATATGCTTGATTAAAACAAACAACTCTTAAAAACTTTACTAGGTTCAAATCAAACCCTTGATTTGAGTTCCACTAATCTTTGGCATTGTTGCTTAGACCATATCAACAAGTTAACATTCAAAAGCTCTATTTTAATGGACTTTTGAAAGTTCATTGATTTCTAGATCAATTTAAGACGACTAGTCTTACTTGTTGAAAGTAACAAAAGATATGAACTATTGTTAGAACGCCTAGACAATAGAGTTCAAAGCTAAAGAAAGATTTTACGACTTTATTATTTCACATGGATTTGAGTGAATATAGGTTTATTGACTCAAATGTGATATAAGTTGAATCTGTTTGGGTAGTTCCAAGATTTAGAAGTATAAAATCCACTTGGCAAGAAATCATAAAGATCTAGGTTAGATCATGTTGATGATTACTTGAGACCAAATATGATCATCAATGGTTGTGTGTTGTAATTTCACAATCTAGGTCCATAAGATATGGCATATCTTAGTTGGAATAATCGAAGTCAATTAGTACTTGATTCGATTAATGATGAATCATAAGGACTTTTCCTATAATTTCTAAAACAAAATGCTCAACTACCACCAAACTAAACCAAATTCGTCAAAGCTATTGAAAAGTAATTTCAGAATAACTTTTCATAAAATATATCTAGAGAGTTGCAAAACTCAGTGGGAGCTTAGTGTTTGTCATTCGACAAACTAAGGCCCAAGTATAGATATATGTTTCATTGTGATTTATTCAAATGAGACACAAGGGTATTGTTTCTATCACGAATTTTTGAGAACATAATGTTTGTTTGCTCGAAATAATGTCCTTTTGGAGATTCGTTTCCAAAATGACAAGTGGGAGAAAATAGACCTCGAAAGTCTTCGAGGCGAACAACAAACATAAACGGACATTCCGGAGGCTTTTCGAAGTTCTTTAGAAAATCCGAACACGTATTCTTTAAGGACTTTAGAAGTGGCTTTAAAGAATAGACATCTCTTAGAAGACTTTACAAGTGCTTCAAGGAGAACATAATATTCAAAGGACTTTTAAGTGGCTATTGATATTCTATTTGTTTGATGTTCTATACCCAAAGTAGGCATAGCGTTCAAGTCACTGGAACTATGATATTCTTCTATTGGATAGTGAAGAAACATGGAGTTCAGGTCACTGAAACTATGCAATTCTTCTATTAGATAGTGAAGAAACCTACAACTTACAGTCAAACTATTATCATGTAGATTAATGAGTTTGTGACCTGTAAGAAAGCTATGACGAAACCCAGATTCCCTAAAATGGTCAGAGGCCATATATAGACTCAAATGTTTTAGATGGTTAAAGGCCATAAAACATAACCAATGTTTTGATGACAAAATTGAAATTTTGTTGATTTGCAAGAATAGTTTCACACCTATTGGTTGCAAGTTTGTTTTAAGGATAAAAACCATCAAACATGAAATTATGTTCACACACAAAGCTAGATTAGTTGCTGAAGGTTACAAGCAAATTCACGGCGTGGATTGTGTTGAAACCTCATGCATAATCGTAATGCTTAAGTCTATAATTCAAGCAATGATTGCATATTGGTACATATGGCAATTGGATGACAAAACATCTTCCTCAGTCAAATGTTGGAAGAAACTATGTACATGGCATGTCATAGGATTTGTGGATCCAAACAAATGCTTGAAAAGGAATGCTAACTTATGAAATCTAAGTACAGATTTAAGCAAGCAATTGGGAATTGGAACTGTATTTTAGTGAAGCTAATAAGCATTTTAGTTTCATAAAATATACATGATTCTTATAGATATATAAGAAATTTAGTGGGAGTACGTAAAACTTAATTGGTCCTATGTGTATTACACACATATCTCTCTATTGTGAAATAACATTCAAATGCTAATGACTTAGATTTGAAATTATTCATCAATAATGGACCAAGGCGAAACTTAGTACATACTGGGTATTAAGATCTATTTACAAAGATCTTATGATATTGTTTAGTAATGGCATTTACTAAATCAAACACGAAAGACTCCATTGGAGATATTCGATCCATATGAATAAATCTAAGTAATGAATGTTTGAACTATGTATAAGCATTTACTAAAGTTAAACATCAAAGAATCTAATGAGATTCTTCACCTATATTATATGTCAAAGAATTTAGTTGGATTCAGTATCTACTGTAACTGAATGAGCTAAAGTTACATGAATAGAATTCAATTGGGAATTATTCTGCAAAAGAATTTATCATGTATATAATATAATATGAGGATCGCCAAAAACGTATCGTATGACTTTAGGCATGACGAACATATACCAATCTCTATTGATCTAAGTGAAGATCAACTAGATTGAGATCAAGAACACTTATGGTATTTGAAAAGGTACATAGGAATAGTTCTTGATTCAAGGAAATAAAGATATGCTAAATATTGATGCTACACGCATAAACACTGGCAAAGGATCAAGCAAGACCCTTTGGAGTTAACCATTGATAAGGACGAGCTATAGAGCATCGTGTTTTGAAATGGCAACATGGATTGGAGACCATGAGTTGTTGCGTGGGATATTAAAATATTAATTTCTATGTTCTAAGATACAGCTGGAAAGTATTCCACATATCTGTGAACTGCTTGGATAAGTAATTCCAAACAAAGCATCACTAGCAACCTATAAAGTTGAAGTTAAAGTACTTATTGCCTAAGAAGAAATAAAACAGGGTTGTTTATGTTAAAGAGTTCTTCATTGAACTTGGGAAGATCACATGTCTGTTGACTTAATGGTTCTTCATTGCAAAATGCGTAGAACCACTAATGTAGCAAGAAAGACTAGATCACAAAATAAACATACTCAAAAGTTCTTATCATCATATCTCGAAGAACATTCGATGAAAAGGATGTTAAGATTGGCAAAGCGTGGTAACTAAACCTATGCAACAAGTGAGAAGCAACACTCACGTTGTAGCACTGGAAATCAAGCATAGCTTTGAATTCCATGAACTGTTTTAAAGATGGGTTTGAGGCCCATGGTTGTAAAACAATGGGGTTGAACATTTATCATATATGAAATGTATTTTCATATTCCATTTAATCTTGGTTTAGTATTAAATGATGAGTCCCTTCAATTTGACGATATATTCAAGATAGACTGTCAGGACCAGTCCTGTGACTAAGAAATGTCTATCAAGTGAACTTGAATGTCAAAAGTTGAAAATGGTCCCTGGTCGGAGTTTTCTATAAAATTGGACGCATAGAAAACGTTAGACGATTAGAATGCAAGATGACTAGTAGTTCTGTTTCTTGAACTATGTGGACATGGCAATGTCATAATCATTTGCATAGATACTTACTTTGGGAAGACTAGTATCGGACAAGACCTATGAAACTTTACTGTAAGAGATGAAAATCTGTCATAAGTAAATTTCATTAAAATTATTAGACACTAAATCCTCAATACCTGAGTGATTTAAGATTACTTGTTTGAGAACTGGTTACTTTGACGTTGACCAACCGTCGCACCGTAAAAGGAGGCTATAAAGGCAACGCTCAGGTAATCACCTATCAAACGAAGTCTAATCTCAAGATCGCAAGATTGGGATTGTCCTCCCATAAATCGGGATGAGATGCTTAAAAGTTGTACAAGGCCACTCGGAGAGCTAGAAACTGTGAAATGCATGGCCGTGCTCGGATGAATCATAGGCTATGATTATCTGTTTATTTGATCAGTTGAACTCTGAAACCGAGGAACACCTCTGGACATAATAAGGATGACAACTCTTACCTTATGTTCAAGAGCAAGCATCGAGCGACAAAGGAATTAGGAAATGCACACTTGTCCCTAAGGACAAGTGGGAGACTGAAGGAAATAATGCCCTTGGTCCAAGTATGCATTCAATGTTAAGTCTAATAAATGCGGTTCAGTATTAATTAACAAGTTAATAATTCAGTGAGATCAAGTGAGCTGAATGCCTAGCTAGGGGCCGCTTCAGTTCAAGTGGAATTAATGATATTAATCCACAGCTTACTCTTGACTGAACCCGTAGGGTCACACAAATAGTACGTAAACGGATCAAGTATTTAATGGCATTAAATACTCCATCTATGGATATTCGGAATCGACGGATCTTGGTTTCAGTGGGAGCTGAGATCGTCACAGGCAAGAAATGAATACTCCGGAAACGATGATATTGCCGGAAATGGAAATATGGATTGTATCGGAAATATAAATATTATCCAAGTCGTAGATGTTGCCGGAAACGGAAACATGGTACGTATCGGAAAATATTATCGGAAATGGAAATATTGCCGGAATCGGAAATATTGCCGGAAACGGAAATATTGTCAGAAACGGAAATATTATCGGAATCGGAAAATAATTCCGGAAACGGAAATATTAAATATTTGTTCGAAACGGAAATTAATACCGGAATCGGAAATATTAAATATTGTTCGTATCGGAATTAAATTCCGGAATCGGGAATTTAATCGAAAGCGTATCGTACGAATTAGCATCGGACGAGGCTCGCTAGACGAAGGCCCAGCACGAAGCCAGGCCATCGCCCAGCAAGCCACACGCATCACCAACACACGCCAAAGCCTCGACCAGGCCCAGCGCAAGCCAGGCCCAGCCGAAGCCATGGGCGCGCGCGGACAGTAGCATTGGCCAAGCGCTGTGCGCTCAGCGTGGGCCGCAAGGCCTGCGCGGGTGTACGGTGCTCGTGCGATGCTCGTGTGCGAATCCTAAAGCTATCAGGATTCGATAAATTAAAGATTAAATCCTAAACCTATTAGATAAAGTTTATTTAAATAGAGTCCTAGCAGGATTCTAATTAAATAAATTAGTATCCTAATAGGATTCCAATTCCTTTTCCATACCTCTATAAATAAGGGCCTAGGGTCATTATTTATAA
Source organism: Spinacia oleracea (assembly GCF_020520425.1). Taxonomy (NCBI): domain Eukaryota; kingdom Viridiplantae; phylum Streptophyta; class Magnoliopsida; order Caryophyllales; family Amaranthaceae; genus Spinacia; species Spinacia oleracea. The sequence goes on from NC_079487.1 coordinate 62,544,310, forward strand.
ATAACTTTTCAAGTATTCAAAGCTAGGATTTTTAAGCAGAAAAATCAGCCATATCTCTTGCCCATTTAGCCGAAAATAAGTAGTACCTTAAGGGCGATTCTAGTTGGTCAATCTTAAGGCAGATCCGGACGTGCTGTGGACTATCTACGGAGGGACGACACTTGGAGTCCTAAAGACTTGTTCTTGTTCGGTTCGGGCGCAGCTAGGGAAGGCACGCAACAAAGAGTATGCATCTAAACTATGCTAAATGATTATGTGTAAATAATATGTTTTCCTGACTTTATGGTTTTTCCGCATGATTTATGAATTGTCATATGTATCATAACCTAACACGTGGGTGGTGTATCTCTAGTTGTTATCCTCAGTTTTCTTAGTGTTTTGTATTCCTTTTTGTTGGCTTAGTGTTTTTTCTTGTTTAATATCTTAACGTTGCATGTTATTAGGTTGGTGTTGGTCATAGTTTTGTTGTTTTTAGCTTGTACGTGTTGGTAAATTCCTGTATAATTTTGTTGATGTTGGTAATCAATTGTGGTTTTGGTTGGTGTAAATGTAATTGGATAAGTTGTGGCAATGAAGAATTTAGGGTTAGTTTATAGATGTTGGGAATTTAGGGTTTTCAGGTAGTTTGGCATGGGAAGGAAAAGTTGGTGATAGGAACATTTGGTGTTCTTGGGTTTTAGTTGTTAGTTGGTGTTTGGGAATAACTTTTGTTAATTTTCGATTTAAGTTATCGTTGGGTTTTCAAATCGTTTCAAAATTTTATATGAACGTTGCACCCCATTTGTGGGGATTCATAGCATGCTACCCTAGTAACACTTGGTGACTCAAGATGCTTGTGAGAGATTCACAAGATCTTTCCAACTAGCTCGATAAATTGTTACACTTCCACTTATTTCTTTGTCTTCAAGGCTCACAGGGTAGCAAAGGAGTTTCATGGCAATTATTCCCCAACTCATCTTTTATCTTCTATAAGGAAATCACAAGAAACGGTGGCTTTGGCATGATAACGCCTCGATGGTGGTGCAAGCAAGGATATCTTGGAAAACATGGGATAACATAAGGAAATACTACTACCTATGTAACACCCTAATAATTCCTTGCTTTTCTAAAAAAACAATTCTTTAATAAATAAAAGGAATTACCGAAGCATTATCGCCACCATGAAAATGGTTAATGTTATTATCAGAATTTTGCAGCGGTACTTGACTACTACCAAAAACTTACTTTGCAAAGTCCAACTTTAAATTAAAGTCCATACAAATTGGAACCATTAAATCCCAAAAAAAACTTGCAATCCAAATTCATTTGAATTCATTAAATACGAAAATAATAAATTTCTTGAAATAAAAGTGTTTGAAGCATAATACATGCACTCACCCTCAAACGCGAACGAAATGACAATCTGAAAAATGCTTCTTCACTCAAAACACGTGTGAGATGCTCACCATAATTATGAAGTGTACATATGGATCATCACAGGTTCGTTAAGGCACAGGCCATGACCAAGACAGACAATAAAAAAGCACGAATCAACAAAGGTGAGTACTGTGAGGGGGTCGAAAAAGCACGAGGCTAATGCGTGACCTCGTCCCTCGTGGGTGTGACGCTTCTTTTTGTCAAATCAAGTGTAATTGGATTTCCTGTGAGTTTACACCCAATTGACTAGTAATATAGGAGTCGCCATTCAGTTTTTAACGACAATGAGAAAAACTGACAAAACCCGGTTATCGTGACATAAAGGGAGTGCAATTATGTTTGACCACGACGACCGTAGGTTCCCTTGTGATCCCTGGTGGTGGGGATCGCTCAACGTACACCCGCAGGGTAGAGATTGAGGGTTCGGGGGACTGTAACTACCGAGAGGAGTACTCGCTCTTCGATAACTCCAGAGGCAGGATATCCTTACTAGCTCAGCATAAATAATTGAAGGGGCATGCGTTAACTATTAAACTAATCTTAGTTGATTTTAATAATATGCAACATATAGTACTAGATCGAGCGCGATTATCTGATTTAGATTGTTTTAAGGGACCTAGCATGATAATCCAATTTCCCAAAAATATCATATTTATTAAGCGTGATCGAACAATTAGATTTTAGTTAGTTTAACAGTTCATAAAAGGGCGAGGAAAGCAATTAAACCATGGAAAAGGGACACATTACGACGCACCCTTGAGAGGTGCGTCACGGTTCTCAGAAAAATAACCACTTTGACTTTGCTATTTCTCATTTTATTTAACGAATCTCAAATTATGGGACGGGATACGTTCTGTTCGATTAATGGATCGATTGCGACAGAACGCGTGATCAGTTTTGCAGCGTGAGGCTTAGGCTTAGGGGTTTAGAGTCAATACTCAGAATATAATTGTGTGTTGTGTGTGTCCTTTTCACGTCGAACTTAGGGCCCTATTTATAGAAAAGAGTTCGTGGAAAGATAGAATTGCAGAACTCTAATCCATGAGGAATTAGGAAAAAAAACACGTACCAGGTATTTTCAGCGCCCAGGCCTGGGCGCCGAAGATTTCGGCGCCCAGAACCAGGCGTTGAAAATAGGATCTGGGCCGTTTTTCTTAGTCAGATTCGGATTCCTAGAATCCGGAGTATTTGAGATTTAATTGAGTCTTTTAGTGCGTATTAACCTTGTGACGGGATGCGTCTGGGCCCGTTACGAACTCTAGGCTCGTTAGGATTTTAATTAATACGTGACTCTTACTTTCGAATCATATTAGGAATAGGATTCTCTCGCAATTTCTATCTCATTTAGGATTTATGTTGGAGTGCAACACCTAATTCTGACAGGTTTCTATCTTTTTATTCTTACTACTTTTAGCAACTACCCTTTACGGAAGTTACTATTTTTAGCAGGTTTCCATAAATAGTAGGTTTCTATAAATAACAGGTTTTGGGTGAAATGAAAAGGGGAATTGAGATTCATTATTTTATAGGAGATGCATTGTCAAGTGGAGATTTACGTTTTCATCATCGAACCTTCCCTTTCGGGGATGGGGACAAAAGTAGGTGTCTACAGTTAGCCCCCACTTTGACAGAGTCTTGGAGTAAGACGATGGTCAAAGTATTAGACGGAGTGCGCCACACAAGTCATGGTGACCTGCTTTTGCGAGGGTCTCACGAGCCCCCGAGTGATAACATTTGACTTAAGGGTCATCACTTGAAGTGTCGACATATCCCTCACGTGTCATTGGGATTTGTCAACGGATAGTATAGAAACTTCCTCACTTTGTCATTGGAAGGATCTAAAGGTGCGTAGAAACTCCCTCACTTTGTCATTGGGAGTAGCTACAGATGTTTTCGAAATCAAAGCTATAATGTGTAATTGGGCCTGGCCAAGCCCAACCACGAGGTAAAAATGTTTTTAAAGATTCTCATTTTCAGGGCTAGCTAAACGAGAAAACCCCCTTGTTTTTATGGGACGTAAAACGAAGGAAAATCCAGCACATCGCTCTTTTTTGGAAAAAACGGAAAACCAATCCTTTTAATTTTTGGAAAAGGGAAAACCAGAAAAAGTTATCGCTGCAACGACTAAGGACCTACGCGGCTTGTGACGTAGACCCCGCCGGCTAAAGATGGCGAGCCTGTCCGCTAAGGGTGGACTCCCCGTCCGAAAAAGTGGACGAATCTTGTTTTTGAAATTTGAAAATAAGGACCTACGCGGCTTGTGACGTAGACCCCGCCGGCTAAAGATGGCGAGCCTGTCCGCTAAGGGTGGACGCCCCGTCCGAAAAAGTGGACGAATCTTGGTTTTGAAATTTGAAAATAAGGACCTACGCGGCTTGTGACGTAGACCCCGCCGGCTGAAGATGGCGAGCCTGTTTTATTTTGAACTTTGAAAATTTCATTTTTGGAAAACTGAGGACCTGCGCGGCTAGTGACGCAGACCCCGCCCGCTGAAGGTGGGCGAGCCCTGTCCGCTAAGGGTGGACATCCCTGAATTCGTTTTTTTCCTTGATTTGGAACTTGCGTGGTTCGCGGCGCGATCTTGCCTGATTGAGGTGGGCAAGTCTCTATTTTTTGTTCATTGTGATTTCTTTTTTTTTGAGAATTTCTTTTGTTCATTCTTGCAAGAGCGAATTTTTCCGAGGGATGCTCGAATTTAGTTGTAACCTGAACGTGGGCTGACAACGTGTTCAGATAGACCTTTGTCTTGTGACCGTCTGCTTTCGTGGTTTTGAGCTAGTCCTTATGGCTCAATTTTTGCCACTACTTGGTCTTTGATCAGAGGACCATGTACAAATGTCAATGACGACCCTTTTCTGAGGTCGAACCTGTTCTTTTGAGATCATCCAAACATGGGACGGCGTATAACGCAGCCCGGGAATGTGATTTTGATTGCGCGCTCTCTGTTGGAGTATACTTTTCGTGAGCCCCCAAGCACTCGGGCTTTGGTGGTCATTTTTCGCATACTTCATAACGTCTTTTAATCATGTTTGGGGTCGAGCTCGTATGAGCGAGCGACCTTTCATAGTGATGTGCTACTTTGGCGAAGTCATGGGGTGCGACTTCAGTCTTCGGGCGACAAAGTTTAATATCATTCGGTTTAGCTTGGCCTGATTTAATCCTTTGACAGACAAACATTTTTTATTTAAGAAACCAACGACTTAACAACATTTTTTGGTGTTTCGAAGAATGACCTTGATATTTTTTGTTTTGAAAAGTGTACATATATGTTTCCTTGAGACAAGTCTAAGTTTCGACCAAGTTTTATCATTCATTTTTTGCTGTTTGGGAGCTTACAGGTGCTTTTGGGCTTGATCTTAATTGTACTTAGGGCCTCGTGTCTAGCAACACGGTTTTAAGCCTTTTCCTGTTCCGCGTTTTGTGAAATCTGGGCCTTGGGCTACATTTTCGGCGCCCAGGGCTGGGCGTTAAATATTTCGGCGCCCAGCTTCGGGCGCTGAAAGTCATTTCCTGGCGAATTTTGACTTTCGGATTTCTTAACGTGTTTCCGAATGGGATCAGGATGTCACTTGATGCGTTCAGCTATCTATAGAGGCTAGATACGTCCCTATTTTCCATCACTCTCAATTTCCTTCTTTCTTTGCTGTGTTTTAATTACCCCTTGCTTTTGTCATGTCGATTCCCCCTTTCTCACTCCAACGGGCTGTGAGGCGTTGGCTACGGGCCCTTAATCCTACAAAAAAGGCTTTGTTGAAAGAATACCACTTAGAGGCACTTTTAGGCTTACAACAAATTAACATTGACTATAATTTTCTGCACGTAGCCCTAAGCTTTTGGGATTCCGATCATCATGTTTTTGTCTTTCGGGGCAACGAAATATGTCCTTTGCCAGATGAATTTGCTGCGATCCTTGGTTATCCTACTAATGCTACCCCTGCCACTCCTGGCACTATTGAAGAGAGTAAAACAACCATAGGGGCTTTCCTAGGACTAGATGCTACCATGCTTGCTGAAGTTGTTGTAGGTGATGAGGTTAATTTGGCAAAACTTGTAAAACACCACTTTAGGCCTAGTAAGAATATGACCGAACAGAAGTTGAATATTCGAGCCCTTGTATTTTGCTTGTTGAATCATTATTTGCTGTCGAATAACAATGGCGAGTTCGGTGACATAAGGTTGATCCCCTTGATTAGCCAGATGGAAAGTTGCTATTCTATTATGCCGTTGGTTGTTGCCGAGACTTTGCTGAGTGCGGATGAGCTGAAGAAGGATGCCAAATCTGAATATTTTAAGGGAAGCCCCCTATTACTGCAGGTAATCGATTTTTTTTCTTGCGCACGTACACATTTTTTGCATACACATTTTTTATTCGTCCTGCCTTGGGGCTGAGTTTCAGCGCCTAGGGCTGGGCGCTGGAATTTTCGGCGCCTGGTTCTGGGCGTTGAAACTACGCCCCAGGAACCGTTTTCTTTTTATTATTATTTTTTGATCGTACCCGTTTTTCGCATATTTGGCTCGTGGAACGGCTTAGACTCTTGGAAGCGCCTGCCGATCCTAAACATTATCGCCCTATAGCCTTGGGTAAACGAAAATACTTGCACCAAGGCCAGGACGAGGCCGAATGGGCCTCCTTTTTTACTTATGGCATTTGTTCTATTAAGTGGGCGGTACCATGGTGGGGTTTGACTACTATGACGGGGGGTTCTGATGTATCGGTTTATGTTTCTTTGTTGGGGCTATCTCGGCCCATTTATATTTTCCCTTACCGAGTCATGCGTTAATACGGTTTAAGGCAGACTATCCCCTTTTCTGATACGGTACCACCTAAGGTAGCGGCCTTTTCACAAGCACGGGTTCTAGCGTGGGCTAAGTATTATGATGGTCTCCCGCGTTGGGCCGTAGCTACAAATGGCTTTGTGGGTCTTTCTGAAAACTACAAGTTGTGGATGAGCTCCGATGATAAAGCTGTGAGGACCGAGGCTCGAAATGGGGAGCCGGCTGAGCTTTTGATACCTCGTATTCGTGTTAAGTATGAGGGTCCTGATTCTGCCAAACCTCGTACTCATGGTATTAAGACTGTGAAAGCTCGCCCTGATCGAAAGCGAAAGAAAGTTCCTCCCCGTTCCAGTTTCAGGCCTAAAAAGATGCCTAACATGAAGGGGCCTGCTGTTGTTAAAAGAAATGCAAGCTCTCGCGGAGATCGTTGCCGGAACAATGTATGGGTTAGGAAGGCTCATCCGCTTGTAGAAACAGTGACTAGTCTAGTTGATGATAATAATCCTTCTCCCACCATTGTATGTGCCCTTGAGGCTGAGCGGGCTATAACTGAGAATGTTTCTGAAGCCTTGGCATCTTTGGAAGTTAGTGTCCAGGAGCCGGTTCTTATGGAGATTGATATTGGGGCAACGCAGAAGACTGTGGGGGTGGATCCTGCAAACATTGCCCTCTACAAGACTTTATTTGATGATCCGGAAGAACTAGAGTAGTGTACTTCTTGCTAGGGTGTAGGTGCCCTTCATTTATTTCAGTTGTGTTTGTTTTTTTCATTTCTTAGCACTTTGTTTTCCTTCTTATTATTTTTCAATACAGGCGTATTTTATTTTTTCATTTTCATTTTTTGTTTCTCCTCCTTTTTTATATTTTTATATGTCTAACACTTTTTGCACAATTTATGTATGTTTGTTTTTTTTTATTGGACCGAATCCTTGGTAAGGATTGCCTACGTATCTTGTCAGAATCAGGTCGCGCGTAGTTCCAGCTAGAATAAGTTCTAGGATGCCAAATTTTAATAGATATGCCCTGAGGTGGTAGCATATTACTTAACCGGTCAAATGAGTGAAGTATTATCATTATTTTCGTCTGCCGTTTTTTGTTTGGCGTAAGTCGCGTAAAAAATGAAATTCGACTACTTCTTGTATGGCTATATTTTTTTGGTGAGCCTATTTGGATACGTGCTGTACCCCCCAAGTGTTCGTTATTTTTCGGTTATGTGCGGATAAAATGACGAGCACTTCTAAAAAATTTAGGCAGGCAGAGAGTTTCAACGTCCAGGCTGGGGCGTCAAAGATTTCGGCGCCCAGCCCTGGGCGCTGAAAATGATTTCTGGCGGTCATTTTTGACGTTTTGCTTCACGTGTTCTTGCATTTATTTCTTTTTTTCTCTCTTTTTTTTAGTGCTTTGATTTTGCTCGTATTTAAAATCAATTTTGAGGCTAATTCGGAGGCTTTTTTGACTGTTAGCGTGATATGCATTTTTGTCCGGATTATTTTTTTCTATCCGTGACTCGAAACGGCTTTAAAAATGGAGTTAGGGTGTGGAAAATATGAAGATCTTTGTGTAGGCTTTTGGGTGGGTTGAGGTGCGTGTCGTTTTTGAAGGATTTGATGGGGTTACATTTTATTAATTCCACTTTTAAGCAATATTTGCATTTGTTTTGGATTTTGATTTCCTTTGATTTCTCTGGGTTGCATGGATTGACTTTTATGATGACACTGGTTGACTTTTTAGGTTTTGGGGATATGAATGGGATGGTGCGATTTATTTTGTGGGTTTCGGGAATTGGTTCCCATGGCACTATTTCAAGACCGAGTGGGCCTCGTTTGTTGGACCTAGAGTGGGCCGCCTCTTTATTTTTGTATTTCGCAAGTACATTTGGTGTTTACTTAGTGTTAGAATTTTTAGGAGAAATATTACGCCTTTATTAATTTGGAAAGTAAGGAAAACGCACTGAAATAAACTTGACCTATATTCTAAGGGGTCTTAGGACCATCTAAAGTCTTTATTATTTTTCTACCAATCTGAAGAACTACTAGGCGCTTTTTATTGAGGTGCTCTATGTGGCTCAAGCCTTGGGTTTAGTCTCGTAAAACTTTGGTCCTTCACCGGTACTCATCTTGAATTCTATTCCTTTTGCATTGACCCACTGATATGTCTTCACCCATCCGTTCTCGATCTCTTCTAGTGTTGATGCAGGAGCGATTAACCGGGTTGGATCGAAACCTTCATCTTGTAAAGCTAGGGTAGTCGTCACAGTCTCGTCCTCCATAGGCCTCGATTCGTTAAACAATGTCCATAGAGCCTGGTCGTCCAATATTTCAGTTGTTTTAGTCTTGGTGAGGTGGGGTGCCTCATCCAAGGTGTGGCAGTCATTGAAGATTTCAAATCCTGGTTTTAGCAAGCCATCTTGAACGAAGGGTTCAGGGAAATCACAGCATGGGTGTCCTTCTCCTTCCCGAACGAACATCCCGTTAAGGGTTCTTTTATATGGGGGAAGGAGGGTGGTTTGTTTGGCCTTGTTAAGGCGTAGCCTAGACAGGCGGTCAGCAATATCTTCCTCTGTTGGTTCATAGCCTAAGCCAAAGGGAGTAGATTTGTTGGGTAAAGGATGGAATGTGCATTCCTTCTTCCTTATGCCCAATGGGGTTCCAGGGAAATAACCTTGAGCTAACAGCATTCTAGGGATGACTCGGGATGCATGCGGGTCTAGGAATGCTGGATCATAATCTTCGATGAACTGGATTGTTTCTTCCATTTGAAACCCGTAAAGGTCGTCTGCAGTTTCGGCCGTTCCAACCATAGTACAAATGACGTCGAGAGGAGGGGCACGGATTTCTAGTATTACCCTGTTATGGTTAAGTTTAACCATTTGGTGCAAGGTAGAAGCCACACCTCCTAAGTCATGGAGCCAAGGTCGCCCCAAGAGGAGGTTGAAAGTGGGCTTGATGTCAATTATTTGAAACTCCGTGGTGCGTGCCACAGGCCCGGTTTGTATGGTGAGGTTGATTTTTCCCAACACAGGCCTTCGGGAGTTATCATAAGCTCGTACCCCTTGCGTGGAGGTTTGGAAGTCATCATTTCCTAGCCCCAAGCAATGGGCGGTTCGCAATGGGCAAACATTGACCGCCGAACCGTTATCTACGAGCGCTAGGGGGATGTTTTATCCTTTGCATCCAACCACTAGATAAAGGGCTTTGTTGTGAGCACCCCCCTCTTTGGGCAAGTCTTTGTCAGTGAAAACTATGGCCTTTTCTCCGGCATCTCTCGTGACATGGCTAACCAATGAGTCAGGTGTGATATCTGTAGGTACTGAGATGAGGTCGAGTGAGAGAATAAGCTTTTCGCGATGTTCCTTTGAAGTACACATGAGATCCCAGATGGTAATTTCGGCTTTAGTTCTTTTTAGTTGTTTCAAGAGAGGATTTTCAATGACTTTCGCGACGGTGGTGTGCCGTCCATTCTCAGGAGTTTGCCTAACTGGGATATCGTCCATAGGAGGTGGGCGAATATCCGGTTGGTATATCCTTCCGGATCGGGTGAGGTTGTCGACCTCGGGCTCCTGAGGGGTGGTGTCAATGAGAGCATACCCGGGCCAAGTTTCAGTACAGAGGTCCTGGCCCGACATTTGAGATAGGTAAATATCTTCAGCATCATCATCCCACACACCGCACACTTCTCTCTCGATTCGATCCATAGGGACCACAGCGAGTGGTGCACCTTGAGGCGTAATGTACACCGTGGGGTCGAACTCTGGTTGGTCAAGGGAGATGTGACAAGAGCCGAGTGGGCTCTTGTTGTTGTTGGGTTTGCCAACGTTAGGGAGAGGTATCACTTCATCCTCTATCATGTCCTGGATCGTATGTTTCAGATTCCAGCAGTTTTCAGTGTCATGCCCATTTCCTTGATGGAATTTGCAGTAAGTACCTTCGACCCAATATTTGCCCTTGACAGGAGGGTCACGGGTGGGGCCTATAGGTCTCAACTTTCCTTGATTGGTTAGTCTTTCGAAGGCTTGAACCAAAGTTGACCCGAGTGGGGCAAACTTTCGATCTCGGACCCATCTTCCAGGGCTTCTTCGGGCGGGAGTCTCCTCTACGGCGTGGACTTCTTGGGCTTGGGATGTGTTGCCCCTGTTGTAGGTATTGTTTTTGTATGCGGGTTTGCTTTGTATTGTTTTTGCGAGATCATCCTCGATCTTTATTCCTACATCATAAACTCTTTTGAAAGTGTCAAGTCCCAGGTACCTAAGGTGCTGTCTGTAGGCCGGGTCCAGGTTGTCAATGAATTTTTGGACCAATTCTGTTTCGGGAGGCCTATTGATTAGCTGGGCCTCCTGATCCCTCCATCTAGAAAAGTAGGTTGTGAAACCCTCATTTTTCTTTTGGAAGATAACTTCTAGCTCGCGCATGGTGACTTGAAAATCCATGTTCGACGAGTATTGCTTGATGAAGACATTGACAAAGTCTTCCCAGGTGGGGAAGAGTTTAGTGTCCTGGTGATAGTACCATTTGAGCGGCACAGGTTCCAAGGACAAAGGAAAGGCAGGTAAATACATGGACTTGTCCACGCCTTTCAAGTTCATGGCATTCACAAAGCTCAATAGATGATCACGGGGATTGTCCGTGGCTTTAAACTTTGGTAAGTCAGATGAACTAAACTTTTCCGGTAGTTTGCCAGGAAAAGGTTCAGGATCGAGGGAGAAGTACTTGCTCCCCATGGTTTGCTGTAGGACCATTTTTTCAATCCTCTTCTCGTCATCGAGGTCGTTTTTGGCTTGTGCAGCCGCTAAGGCTTCATTTTCCATTTTCAGTTGGCCCATGAGTCGGGTCATTTGAGCCATCTGCTCTTGCAATTCTTCGATGGACATGTTTGAGGGTGTGAATCGAGGTTGGGGAAGCGGAGATCCTTGAAATGAGAGATGACGGACGGAGCTTGGAGTCACTAAACCTGGTGTTGGCGATGTATCTTCGAGGCGCACTAACCGTTGATTTCCTGATCGGCACCAAGTGGCAGGACCAGTCCTATGCATAAGATAAGCTAAAGTTTAGGTCCTAAAGTTTTAAGCATTACTTAGTCTAGACTTCGACTCTCTCTATTGGTTTTTCACTCTTTCTTTTGTTGGTACACTTTTTAGTTCTTTCTTTTGGTCATTCTTTGGATTTTCGAAACACTTGCCCGTGTGACATTCATAATTATTAGCATGTTTGGTTTTGGTGCCGAGCATTGTCGTCGTAGGAGGCCTAACAAAGACGCAAAGAGTTTTTTTTTTTTTTTTTTTTTTTAAGTCGCTTCTAGAATCGAGTGCTTTTCTTACGCCCTCGTAGCAATTCTTTTTACGAACGGTTTTTTGTGCTACGTATTTTCCTTTTGCGCGGGCACCGAGGCTGCTGCGCCTGACCAGAAGGCCAAACAGCAACTTCAGCGCCCAGCGTCGGGCGTGAGAAATTCTGGCGCCCAGCCAGGGGCGTTGAAAATGCGTCCCTGGCTGGTTCTCGTTTTCTGTTTGCGTCTACTTTTGTTTATGCGACTTCGATTTTGCGTGCTTGCCTAATAACGTCCTTTACGCGTTGTGCAGCGTTTGTGGGATTTGCTACAGGCCATCCCGAGCGTCGCTTATTTTTGTGGCGATCGTTCGGGTTTGCGGAACACGTATTTCGGTATAACTCTTTGGCAAATTGGTTTATGAATGTTTGGACAATTTTTAAGGTCGTTGGTTTTTCTAGGATAGTTTGTCACACACAATCATATATTTCGCTACACATAACTAACATTCCATCATGAGGCAATAATAATATGCCATGTAGTTTATGATAGGCTTCTATGGGTAGTTATTAGCGCCTGGCTTGGTACCGCTTCTATCGTAGATCCAACACATGCCCCGGTCGAGGTAGTGTCTTCAACAGACGAATTTCGCTCAAGAGGCCAACCCGCAAGTGCAAGCCAAGGGGGCATGCAGGTGAGAGGGACCTAATGGGCGAGCGATTGGGTTTGGGACGGGTGTACTACTAGCGAAAGTGCCGAGTGGACAACATTCGAAGCGTATGCACCCCCCGGTTGGCGATGGGTATCCTTAGTCCCAACTCCCGAGATGAAACACCAAGGGAGCCGAGATTCGTTATGCGGTTCTGTCCGTTCACATTAATATGCTGATTTTCAGGTCGTCCCAACTTGATGGGGAAATAAACGCGGGGTAGGATCGTTTCACCCTTCGGCTATTTTGATTACCTACAAGCACGAGTGTCTCCTTCACTATCCCCAGCGGAGTCACCACTTTGAGGGGGTCGAAAAAGCGCGAGGCTAATGCGTGACCTCGTCCCTCGTGGGTGTGACGCTTCTTTTTGTCAAATCAAGTATAATTGGATTTCCTGTGAGTTTACACCCAATTGACTAGTAATATAGGAGTCGCCATTCAGTTTTTAACGACAATGAGAAAAACTGACAAAACCCGGTTATCGTGACATAAAGGGAGTGCAATTATGTTTGACCACGACGGCCGTAGGTTCCCTTGTGATCCCTGGTGGTGGGGATCGCTCAACGTACAGCCGCAGGGTAGAGATTGAGGGTTCGGGGGACTGTAACTACCGAGAGAAGTACTCGCTCTTCGATAACTCCAGAGGCAGGATATCCTTACTAGCTCAGCATAAATAATTGATGGGGCATGCGTTAACTATTAAACTAATCTGAGTTGATTTTAATAATATGCAACATATAGTACTAGATCGAGCGCGATTATCTGATTTAGATTGTTTTAAGGGACCTAGCATGATAATCCAATTTCCCCAAAATATCATATTTATTAAGCGTGATCAAACAATCAGATTTTAGTTAGTTTAACAGTTCATAAAAGGGCGAGGAAAGCAATTAAACCATGGAAAAGGGACACATTACGACGCACCCTTGAGAGGTGCGTCACGGTTCTTAGAAAACTAACCACTTTGACTTTGCTATTTCTCCTTTTACTTAACGAATCTCAAATTATGGGACGGGATACGTTCTGTTCGATTTATGGATCGATTGCGACAGAACGCGTGATCAGTTTTGTAGCGTGAGGCTTAGGCTTAGGGGTTTAGAGTCAATACTCAGAATATAATTGTGTGTTGTGTGTGTCCTTTTCACGTTGAACTTAGGGCCCAATTTATAGAAAAGAGTTCGTGGAAAGATAGAATTGCAGAACTCTAATCCATGAGGAATTAGGAAAAAAAACACGTACCAGGTATTTTCAGCGCCCAGGCCTGGGCGCCGAAGATTTCGGCGCCCAGAACCAGGCGTTGAAAATAGGATCTGGGTCGTTTTTCTTAGTCAGATTCGGATTCCTAGAATCCGGAGTATTTGAGATTTAATTGAGTCTTTTAGTGCGTATTAACCTTGTGACGGGATGCGTCTGGGCCCGTTACGAACTCTAGGCTCGTTAGGATTTTAATTAATACGTTACTCTTACTTTCGAATCATATTAGGAATAGGATTCTCTCGCAATTTTTATCTCATTTAGGAGTTATGTTGGAGTGCAACACCTAATCCTGACAGGTTTCTATCTTTTATGACTTGCCACTTTTAACAACTACCCATTACGGCAGTTACTATTTTGAGCAGGTTTCCATAAATAGCAGGTTTCTATAAATAGCAGGTTTTGGGTGAAATGAAAAGGGGAATTGAGATTCGTTATTTTATAGGAGATGCGTTGTCAAGTGGAGATTTACGTTTTCATCATCGAACCTTCCCTTTCGGGGATGGGGACAAAAGTAGGTGTCTACAAGTACATACATGAAATAGAAATGCAACTAAACATGCTTAACTTGACAATTGAAATAGCCACTAAGAACCTACATTTTCCAACATGCAATACATCATTAAATGAATAACGATACTCTTGACTTTACTCTTAAATTTTACTCTTGACTTTTACTCTTGACTTTCTACTAACAACTTCTTTTCTACTAGTCAGAATTTGAAATTTTCAGAAATGGATTAAGCAATGAACCGGGTTTCTTACTACTATGTCCACAAAGGGACAGTAGGACGGGAACTACCCATACTACCAAACCACTTCATGTATCTGTGACGGAATTCCAACGTATTAAATAATAAAATATGGTACAGCGTCCTTGACCACAACAGATGCACAACATATTGTGCCTAGGGACCTCCCCTATATGTACACTCTAGGTATACGATCCATGAGTTTTTAGTGCTTATCCAAAATAACCTATCTACTATACCTTCATTTACTTGGTGAACGAATCCTTGATTGCCACCAAGTACCTTTGTCAAATATGTTGTGGGGTTTTTCTGATCGACTGGTGACAAGGAGGTTTCCGGTCCGACACGGCACGATCTCAGCTCCGACCAACAAAACAAGAATATTCCTTTCCGAATATTCCCTCCGATGCTTAATTAAGTAATTGTATTTAGAGAGAGAAAGTAGAGATAAGACAGAGCATATATGATTTTGTGGTTGTTGTGTAATTGAATGTCCTTGTCCTTGGGATGTGGGACTTTATATAGTACTAGGTTTCCAACAAATAACCTAGAGTTCCCCCCATATGATTGGTTGAGCTTGGAGAGAAGGACATGTATCCTTTTCTTTGTGCATCTAATTGGATGAGATGACATAAATGGGCTCTTTGGGCCTCTGTGCAAAGTTGGAAAGTCCAAAAGGCTTATCTTACTCACGCAGAAGTGAATAAGGAAACTTCGGTCCATGTGCAAGGCAAAGATTGGGACACGTTGCATCTCTTTTGGTATGAATGGATTCCCTGACAAATACTGGCCTAAGGCCACGTAAGACGGCTTATAAGGCATATAAAGTGCCACGTGTCACCATATTATTGGTACAAGCTGGCACGGTAATTTTGCCTACAACATTTGCCCCTCGAGGAGGATATTTCTGGACATGATCTTTCAGATGTCCCTTCTTCACCCTTGATGATTAGAGGACACTTGGGGGCTTGTTTGGGAGATGGTGACAAGTGTCACTAATCTCACTTTTTTCTCTTCTATAAATATGAAGTAATTCCTTCATTTTTCCACTTTCACTCTTTTCATTTTTACAAAGCTCAGACGGCGGTGATTTCCGGTGAGGAGAAAATACCAGCAGACGATTTTCGACCACCATGGTATTCAACCTGTTATTCATAAAACTCATCCTGTTCTTTGCAGATTTATCCTGTTCTTCGCAGACTCATCCTGTTCTTCGACAAAACTCATCTTATTTTCTTCAGATCTGTTGAGGTTATTGCCTCGGCTCTTTGTGTATGTTTTTCTTTACTTAATCGTTTCTCGTATTTATGGTTTGAGGTTGGTTTAGTAGGCGGTGGTCTATCATTTAGACGTGCTAGTTAGGTTTTATCGCTGTAATACCGATTTTTGGCAGAGCACATATACGACCGTCCCTTTTCCTCGCTCTCGGCCTTCCCTAAGCCGTATTCTCTTCAACTATGCATACGACATGGCGAGAATAAAAAAAGACGGTTGATCCGACCTGCTTGCGTTTGCGGGACGGGGCTATGATGCCTCCTGAGAGAAACTCTTCCACGGCGCCGACGCCGGATGATGAATATGCTGATCTCTTCCAAGAGATTGATGAATATGTAGATCAAGAAGCGGAAGGGCCGGCCAACTCTTCCGAGCGTACAAGAGTGGACGAGGCCTGATTGGTTGGCCGCTCAAAGCCTGAGGCAGTGCCAACAGAAACTCATGAGCCCGCCAAGACGGGCGGTCGGTAGGAGGCACGCTTTCTTCCTTCGGATATCCATCCACATCCCCGTTTATGCCGCCGCTATTAAATTGGGCATGAGGTTCCCTCCCCACCCATTCGTCGTGGAGGTTTTGGATGGTTTCAACATTGGGGTGGCCCAGCTGACTCCAAATTCTTGGGCCGATGTTTTCGGCTATATTGCTAAGTGTGCGCTGAAGAAGGTTCAGCCGTCTTCCAATGCATTTCTTCACTTGGTCTCTATTTCTCGATCCCCAAATGCCGTCAAGGGTTGGTTCACCTTAAGCAGCCGGGGCACCTACCAGACAGTGGTGGGAAAGCTCTCAAAATGGCATAAGTGGCGAAAGAGGTGGGTCGTCTTTCACACAGATGACCGAGAGATGTACTATCGGATGAGCCGTTGAAATGAGGCGGCTAATTATATGGATAGTGACGAAGCACTTCCTCCTTTGACGGCCGCGGAGTGGGACCAGATAAATATTATTTTTAAGGCGAATGTATGCCAACTTACTGTTGATAAGTCTTTTCATGTGTCGGCTCAATGGTTGCCACACATAAGCCAATTTCGCAATGAGGCCTTCTTAGCTGCTGTTGGTCTAGGATTTTCTATGACCAGAGGTCGCGTCTTAGATCATATGCCGAGTGTTTTTGTCTTTTATTTTTCCTTCAATTGCTTCTGTGGTAGACTATATGACTCACGTTTTCTTGTGCAAAGAAAGCCATGAGCCAACTGAAGGATGCTAACATTGGTGAAGGGGACGTGACCGACTGGATGGCCGATATATATCAGGCCAAGATGAAGAAGGCCACTGCTGAGCGGGAGGAGAAGGTAAGTTCACGAGTGCACTTGATCTTATTGTCATTTATTACTTTGATATAGGTTTGTGATCACTGAAGTGTGACTCGTCACCAAAGAAAGACGAGCGTGCCCTTTTGATGACGAGTCACTACTTAGTGAGTGACTCGTGGTCACTTGAGTGTGCCTCGTCACTGTTGAGGATGATCGTCTCTCTTTGTTGACAAGTCACTGCCAAAATGGTGACTTGTGATCACTAGAGAGTGACTCGTCAATGTCGAGGACGAGCGTCCTTAAGTGGTGACGAGTCACTACTTAGTGGGTGATTTGTGATTACTGAAGTGTGACTCGTCAACGTCGAGGACGAGCGTCCTTCTTTGGTGACGAGTCACCACTTAGTGGAAGATTTGTGATCACTGAAGTGTGACTCATCAACGTTTTATGACGGGCGGCTTTTTTGATACTTGGTACATAAAATTGGTGATAATAGCAGGCGAGGGAGACGACCAAGTTGACTGCCAAGGGAACCGGCCTTTCCTTGCTCAAGAAAAGAGTTGCTCTTGCGCAATAGGGGTCGGCCACCGCTACAAAGAAGCCACGGCCCAGGCCTCGCCGCTTGGCAAAGAAAGAGGAGACCGTGGCTGCTGAAGACATTCCCCGTGATGGGGAGGAGCAGGGGGTGGACAAGCCGATTGCTGTGGTGGACTTGGAGTCCAAGTCGAAGTCAGGTGATGCCCCGGTGAGGAGAATGGATCCCTTGGTCGGCATTCCTGCCAACTTCCGCTCTCAGATCCCTGAAGAGATTGCCCGCCGAGCGAGACAATCTAGCGGTAAGTTTTATCTAAACGTCGTTCGGACGAATCGTTCCTCCTCTGGCAGTTCTTCTTTCTCTCCGCGCCATCCTAAGGCCATTTTTTTTCCTATAGCTCAAAGGGACGAGGGCGCAGAACATGAAGAGTATCGGCAGATCCCCGACACCCCTCATTACTCTGCAAGGGAGCGGGCCACCATTTGTCGCAGCGTATATAAAGTCGTCCCCGAGGACTACGTCGCTTCCCTCCCCGGCCAAATCTGAGGCTCAATTCAGCGCTATTCAGGCTACTTTACTTGACGTAAGTATCTATTTTACATTCTGGTTCCTCATTGTTTTGGTAGACGTCTAATTTTATCTGGACTTTGTATGCAGTTGTTCATCCGCATGGAGTTCTGCAATAATTGGAAGAAGGCAAAGAACCAAGAGCCGAAGATGCAGGTTTCCAACGCCGTCAACCACGGTGACTATGCCTTTTCCAAAGCAGAGGAGATTCGTATTGAGAAGCAGACGAACATTGATCTTCCGGCAAAGGAGTTGGCGGCGCTGAAGTCTAACAAGGTCGAGCTTCTAAAAACGATTCTTCAGCAGGACAAGGCTATGGGTGTCTTGACAAATGAAAACAAGAAGGTGGTGGCTGAGGTGGAGAAACTTAAGGCTCAACTCGAGGATTATCCTCGAGTTAAAGAATTGGCCGGCCATGCGGAGCAGTTGCAAGTAGAGCTAAATGCCGCCACCTCTCAAATCCGTGCCTTTGGGGAGTGTCTGCAAGAATCTTATGGCCAAGGGGAGTAAGCCGTCTGGGAGGCTACCAAACTTTCCTGGACGAAGCATATGGAGGGGGAGGACTTCCACTAGTTCGAGCGGCGACTGATCCATAGCTTAGCCGTGCTGGTCGCTGAACGTCTTGGTCACCCGCCCCCAGAGTTTGTGCTTTCTGATGACGAGGAGGATGCTCCCGATGGCTGATATTTAACCTGTCTACTTGTTATGCGCCGTAGGAGCTTTTTTAGGAACTTTGTGTTTTTGCGTCGTAGGCGTATGTATCCTTGTGCCATCTGTGCACTTTAACACTTTTTACTTTTCGTTGTCCTTGCGCCGGGAGGCACTGAAAATATTTTGGGTGCTAGTGCACCTCTTTGAAAAATATGCGCCGTATAGGTGGCGTTTGGTGTGAAAGTGATATTTTTGCTTGTGATTGCTCTTTATTTCCATGTATGTCCCCCCCCCCCCAAACTATTTCTTTTAGGAATCAACTGCCGCCAACTCGTGTTGTTTTATGACGGGCATGTCTATAATAGGATTTATTGACGCAAGTCAATCAATTGGTATGATTGCCTCTAGCCATGCTCGTTATAAAACGACACATTCTTGCCGCTTGCACGGCACATACTTGTGTCGCAGGCCATGTTGGGAAACAAACCTTGTCGTTGGTCTTATTTTACATGTTCGTCTCGTTTTATGATGGGCATGTCTATAATAGGATTGATCGACGCAAGTCAATCAATCGGTATAATTTCCTCTAGACATGCTCGTCATAAAACGACACATTCTTGCGGTTTTCATGGCACATACTTATGCCGCTGGGCTTATTTGGAAACATCCTTTGTTTTCAAGGACATACTTGCCGTTGGCATCTCTGAGTGCCGCTGGCCTTATTTTACATGTTTGTCTCCTTTTATGACGGGCATGTCTATATTAGGATTGATTGACGCAAGTCAATCCATCGATATGATTGCCACTTGACATGCTCGTCATAAAACAACACATTCCAATTAGTTAAGCCTGAAATTCAATTAGTTAAGAAATTGAACCAATTAGTTAAGTTTGAAATAAAATTAGTTAAGTAATGGAACATATTAGTTAAGCAAAGGAACGATTTAGTTAAAGCAATGGAACCAATTGATTAAGCAAAGGAACGATTTAGTTAAAGAAATGTAACTGATGGGCGACATTTATGTCGTTCTTAGCTTAGGATTTTAGTTCATTTTATTCGCATTTTATTATTATTTTCGCTTAGTTTTTAGTTCGTTTATCGCATTTTTGCATTAATCGTAATATTTTCTCGTCTTGCGTAGATTTTAGTCGTTTTTACTCTAAACGTGCCTTTTGTGCGCATTCTCATTGCGTAAGGGTCGTTTTGAGTATTGACGTGTTAATATTGTGTCATTATTCTTGACGATGTTTAAAATGATTTTACGATTTGCAAAAGTATGATACGAATTAATAAATATGCTATGCGATTTAATAAGTGTTCTAGGCGATTTTGATAACTTGGCCATTCGTTGTTTGTTGAGTGTTTCCTTGTGCAGCGACGAAGCAAGCCATGAGCACATGTGCAGCCAGCAACACACGCAAACAGCCACAGCCTAGCAGCCACACACGAGCACTTGAGCAGCTACAACACGAACACAGCAGGCAGCCCTACAGCATCACAGTATAGCAGCCTTGTGCACTCACCTTTGCAGTAGCTTCGTGGACTCTTCACTTGGCTGCTTTGAAGTGCATACCCAGCAGCTATGCATGAGCACAATAGCAGCGTACATTAGCAAGACCATCAGCAACATCACGCAAGAAACAATAGGCAAACACAACAGCAACATCCAGCAAGAACAGCGCGCAAACTGCTACTCCACAGCGCTGTGCGATCGAACAGCTAGGCTGTGCAATCGAACAGGACTGGTGTGCGGGCGAGTTACAGAACACGAGCGCACAAACTGCAGTTTATAAACAGAAGCTTCTGAGTTTTGGTGTGCGACCAAACATCATTTTGGGCGACCGAACAGGCCCTTGTGCGACAGAACATACCCTTTGTTCGATCGCACAAGTGCGCGGGGTTGCTGTTATAAAAACTTAAATTCGCAGCATTGTTTGGGGCAGGTTTTTTCATTACGTAATTAGTTTTAGTTTTCATTTTCAGATTTCATAATTAGGAGTCTAGAGAAAGAATTAGATTAGGGCTTAGATTAGAGATCAGGATTAGGATTCTTAGCTTCAAATTCTTAATTCTTAGTTGATTCAAACTCTAAATTTCAGATTTCTTTTCTCTTTCATTTGAGTTTTGTTCTTCAATTTTGTTCTTCAAGTTTGATGCAATTTCAACAATTCAAGGTATAATTCTACTTTTCTTTTGATTTGTTCTTTCATTCTTTAATTGCTTCATTAATTTCGTTTATGCTTTGATTTCATTGTTGAATTCTAGAATTAGTTTCATATTTTGAATTTTCTTGAATTTTCCCCCAATTTTGATATTTGAATTTTCTGAATTTTGTTGATTCAATTAGTTTCATGATTAGGATTAGTTTTTGTTTAATTTTGGTGTTAATCATGCTAATTGAGTAGTTCACAGTCTAGAGATTTAGGGTGAAGCCTTGGGATTGAATTTGGGAAATTATAGGGAAATCATGATTGATGTTGTGATTAAATGTGAGTTGATGATAGGATTTCCATGACTAATTAGTTAGTAGTTGCAAATGATAGTTCATTAGAATTGATTGGAATGCATAGTTTAGGTTTGGCAAGACATTGTGGACCTCTTTTATGCAAGTGAATAGTAGGTCTTATATGCAAGTGGTCTAGCTTAGGATTATGCGAAAGCTTCTCCTCGATTAGGTGCTTCGCTGTTCCATCTGAGAGGTGGCGAGCACGTCATTAGTTTCTATTCCCCTATGCATTAAGTATTTTCATAATCATTGTGTTTTGACCTTGTTCTTCCCTTAATTCAATTTCCATTGCCGATTCCCGAAATCTCTAGAATTTCTTTACTTGTTTGTATTTCGTGCTTTTCTTGCTTTCATTAGATTAATTCAAAAACTCATTTTCTATTCGAACTAGCTTTTGAACACATTAGATTGAAAAGTCAAACATATTCATTCTCTTGGGACGATCCCTATGCTTGCCGCTATAGTCAATATAGCCGGTTAGTTAGGAGTTTATAAATTTTGTTTGGTTAGGTGGTATTCGTATAACGACGCGAAAATCGCCTTATCAGTAACCAATTAAGATTGTCTGAGTTTTAGTTAAGATTTTTCAAGTTTTAGTTATGGTTTTTGAAGTTTTAGTTAGGATTTCAAAAAAAAAAAGAGTTATACTTACATATTTTTAGTTAAAAAAAAATTCAATATTAATTTTTTTTTTTTTTGAGCTTTATTTAAGATTTCAACGGTTTTAGTTTTTTTTTTTTTTTTTTTTTGGCAGTTAATACAAACATGAAAAAAAAAACAAGAGAAACAAAATCCTCCATTACTGTCAGCCTATAGCTGATTCATGGGAGATACACCTAACCTATTAGACTCCTCTACCTTACTAGAATAGGAAGACTCTACATTATTAGCACTCGACTCTGCAATACTAGGACAAGACTCATTACAACTGTTCAGGTACAAAGAAGACTCATCAGTATTACTCGAAGACACAAACAAACACTTCTTCTTTGGTCGATGAGAGACTTCTAAAGCAGGGGCAACAAACTTCCTCTTCATTCCCATTCGATACCTGCAATTAAAAGCAACGTTAGAATGGTCTTTAGAGACTTGTTTCCTTATAGCAAATCGCTTTCTCGGGTTGGCGATCCTTTCTTGAAGTCTGATCTTCTTCACTTTTCCTAGAGTTGATAGAGCATGCTTCTGATCTTGTTGAAAAACAGGGACTGAAATGGGGTTGCCTCCAGTTAAACTCCTTAGCAATGAGCTACAAAGATGGCTATCCGTTAGGTTGCTCGAAGTTTCACTATCTGCAACCTCTTCCATGACCACTTCATCCGTCCCTGTTAATGCTCTTTCCTCACCTTGCCTCTTCGAACTCTCAAGGGTGCTCTTACCATCACCTTTAACATCCTCCTCCATTAATCAGATTGGGGACTTAGACAACCCCTCTCCATGGTTTTAGTTTTGTTATTTTGCGTTCTAGTTAAATTTTTTTTGAGTTTTAGTTAAGATTTTTGAAGTTGTAATTAATATTTTTTGAGTATTAATTATGGTTTGAGATGTCGTAGTTACATAGGATTTTTTGAGTACTATCAGAATTACTCTAATATGTGAATGACAAGTGTGCGATATTTACATCAATTGTTTGATTGACATTGAGAGGCGAGCACCTCCTCACCTCTTCAAGGGTACGTATAAGTACGAGTATAACTTCTTCGATTAAACCAAATCTCACAGATTCAGAAAACTGACATCAAAAGACACTGATAATTTGTTTTTTAATTATAACCAAAAATAAAATGCAAAAAGTTAACTAAAGCACTTTATTTCATAACTAAATATAAAGAAATTATAACTAAAATAAAAATCTATACAAAAAAACTACTGGAGTACTTCATATTTTTTGCAATCCATTGAAATACATCTACATCGAGGCTTGTGACTCCATTCCTCACTCCGACTTCCTCGTCGCCGCCTAATTCGCCATCCTATGCTCTTTGGTGGCAACATCCCAGTCTATTTGATAGAGCAGTGGAAGCGAATCCATCGGTGATGGGTGGCGAGATTGAAGAAACAATGGCAACATCAAATTCAACTCATCAACGAATTCAAATCAAAAACCACAACCACCGCAACGAATCAAAGACAAATAAAAAATCTAAAAAAAAAAAAAAAAACCTAAATTCAGCACAATTGATTAGTTCCAAGAACACGATCTAGCCAAAATACAAATTATTAATTCAGCACAATTGTAAAACATTCATTCAAAATTAAAATAACCTAAATAAAAAACCAAAAATACAAAATCATAATCCAAATTAAAAACTCTAGCATACTTATTCAGATACTCGGACGATGGAGATCGCCGGTGAGTTCGACCGTTCGAAATGGGAGAAAGGTCAGCGGTGGCGAAAAGTATAATGGTGGTGATGGTTGTCCTCTCCGGCAAGGAAGGAAGCTTAGCACGCTGAGAGGAGAGGAGAGGAGAGGAGAGAGATCGACGGGCATTTCGGCTGCGCCACGTAACGGCCATGGTGTAGGTGGCTTGGTGATTCGATCTTCTTGGTGGAGGAGATTTTGAGGGAAAGGAGAGATTCGGATTGCAGGGGGGGAAGGACGAGAGGAGAGAATACCGCGTTTGCAGAAAATGAGAGGAGAGAGAACATTTTTATTTTTATACCGCGCGTGGTTGTTTCACCCGGTCTTTCCTATACGCGCCGTAAGCGGCGGTCCTACCGAAAAGTTGTTGTTTTATAGTAATCGTACCTTACTTTAAATAACGAGTAATAAACATAAAATGTTTCTATTTACACTATTCATATACTCCCTCTTTATTTTAAAAATAGATTCACTTTCCTTAAACGACCATATTTTGAAAAGAGATACACTTTCCTTTTTTTGACATGTTTTGGTCCCCACTTCCAATTATATTACGGATTTTTCATGAAATACCCCCGAGGTTTAAGTTTATTCACCAAATACCCTCGTAGTTTCAGGTATTCACCAAATACCCCTGAGGTTTCATTTTCTTGCATTAAAAACCCTTAGTGACCCTTAGAGGCTAACGACGTTAACTAGGCATTAGTGTACTTTTACTATTATTGTAATACCTCGTATTTTTATAATATTTATAAATATATTTTATTATATTTATAAAGCATTTTACGATTTATTAGCATTTAAATAATATTTAAATGTATTTAATGTATTTTAATTAATTAGAATATTTATTATTTTAATTAATTACGAAACGAATTTAATTCTTGAGTCGGGAAATTAAATGAGTTGCAAATGATTTTTAAAGCTTCGGGTTTTAAATAAAAAAGTCTAATTCGTTTTATTAAACGAGCCCAATCCAAACAGTTCAATTTAAATCCTAAACTAGCCCAATTCATTTAATTCCTAAGCCCAACTCAAATATCCTAAGCCTAGCCCATCAAGGGATTAGGGAGCCTATAAATAGGACTCCCCATCATTAAATAAACCCCTAAAATTTCATAAAGCCCTTTTTGATTTCTTGCCCAACACTCCTCTCTCTCTCTCTCTCTCCTCTTTGGTTCGGTCCGCCCGCACGCACAACACGAGCACGGTCGTGCCTCGTGTGCTGCTCGTGTGTTGCTCGCCCCTTGTTGCTCGCCCCTCCCTCTTGCTCGAGCCCAGCCAGCGCGCCCTCGCGTGCTGCTGTGCTGTTATTGTTGCTGCTGTGTGCGTTGCTCGCGCCAGCCACGCCCACACTCTCCCTCTCTCGCCCTCGCGCGCCAGCACCCACACTCGCTTCTCTCGCTCTCTCCTCGCGCACAGCGCACGCCTGCAGCCCTCGCGCCCAGCCCCTGCGCGCAGCCCCTGCTCGTCGCCCCTCTCGCCCGCGCGCGCGCATACACGACGTGTGTGTGTGTGTGTGTGTGTGTGTTGTTCGTGTTCGTAATTCAATTCCTTTTTCGCCCAATCACCCTAATTCGTGATTGTTCAGTGCTATAGGCCGGATTGGTTTAATTCTCTTCTTCCTTACCTATTCTATTTAAATTCCGTATTTTAAATTATTATATTAATATTGTTTTGAGTAATTAAAATGCTGGGAACCGGTTATGAATACCGTGGTTTGAGGATTTGTGTGTTGTGATTCATTAGGTTTGTTTTAATTATTAAAGGATGAATTTTCAGATTTGTTTATTTAATAAAGCCTGGATTTTTATGATATTAAACTAGTGTTATTGGGATTTTCAAGTTAGGGTTTTAACCTAGACCTAATGAGTCAATTGATTAGCATAATTAGGTGATGATTTTAATTATGATAATCAATTATATTTTCAGATTTGAATAAAGGTTTAAAGTGTTGATTTTTATTGATTTTAAATGCGGGAAAAAGTATGTTTTTGTACTAGGGATTGATTTTGCAAATTGAGACGACTTTATTATTGAAAAACGATTGAATTCTAAAGTCTAAAGGAAGTTTTAATTTTTATAAAGTTGCTGGAAATTTAATGAACATGGAAATAATTTAAGTTTCATTATTTTAATGATAGGAGGTGATTTCTAGTTGAGTGCTCGTTATTGCAAAGTGGCCCCTACGCTTAGGTATTCAAGGTACGTACAAGTCTAGGGCGACCACACCTTTTTGTCAATGACATTACATGATTGTTGATGATGTGAATTACATTATGTGAAATCATGTTTATTTTGGTGAACGAGCATGTGTTTGTGATGTTGGATTTATTGAATTAATTGTTGAACAAGCATGTTGAAATTATTATGAGTATGGATTTCATTGTGAATCATGTTGTTCAATATTTATGCATGTATGGTTCAATTCACATGCAAGGGATGGATTAATTATTTGTATGCTATTGTACGGGATGTCTAGCATACTTTGAGCCATTTATTTGTACCTCGTTGTACTATTTATTTTACCACATGTGAAGCGTTAGTTCACGTAAGCCACCGCACATGTAGGGTTCAGTTGAGAATATTATGTATGAAATGAATTAGGATTTGTCGTGCAAGGGCACAACCCTCATGTTAATATGCATGATGTGGAGTCTCACTTTGGTGAGGAGGAACATGGTAGTAATATCACAAGTGTCTTGCTTGGTTGATCACAAGTCTTAAAGCATTAAAATAAGATTGTTTTGGGTGTCGTTTATTAATTGTATGTATGCATGTTGTCGAGTCTTGAGTTCGCCTTTATTAAAATATTAATAAACGTAAAGTGCAACCGGAACAAGCTTCAAAACTCTTGGAACGTATATACCTTGAGTATGAACAATGGGGGGAGTCTTGCCGGAAAGCTCGTACTCCTACTAATGATACAAGACGTTGTTTCATTTATATTATGCGCAGGAATTCCGTCGGTATGGCCCGACACTCGGTATGGCCCGATTTTATTATTATTATATTTGGTGTTTGGTTGGCTCCCATCACCTTTGCCCTTTGTGGATTATTCTTTTGGCCCGTTCGAAGCTTATTCTAATTAAATTGTGAGTCAAGAGTCGAGTCAAGAGTCGAGTCTTGTATCTCATGATTGTTTGATTTGTTATTATATGGCCTTTGCATGTTGATTAGTATTTAGTGAGTGATGCATGCTTTAGTTTCATTACTCTATACTTGTAAGTACTCAGCTTTTGCTGACTACGTGCTTTGTGTGTTTCTGGTCATGGCCTTTGCCTTAATGACCCTATGATGATCCATCATTTGCACTTGCATTGTTGGGGAGTAGAATAATATAGCAGGTTGGTAGATCAAGTACGATCGAAATCATGTGGCTTGGGATGATTGAGAGAGTTGCATGTTTTCGTTCTTTGAAACTATTTTATTTAACTTATTTTAATTATGTTTGAAATATTTGAATTATTTATACTTTGGGTTTTGGGCCATTATGGTTCCAAATTGTAGGAGGCCTCAATATTAAATTTATTATGTTTTTAAAAGTTAGTTGACATTTAATTCCGCTGCGTAATTCTGGTAATAGCCTTAACCGTTATCACGGTGGCGGTAATGCTTTAGTAATTCCTTTATTTTAAGTTGGAAAATGGTTTTATAAAAGCAAGGAATTATTAGGGTGTTACAATTATACCCCTGCAAAAACCCCAACATTTCTTCTTCTGAAACCCTAATACCCTCCTCTTCTTTCTTTCTTTCCTCAAACCCATCAATTCCATTGATCAGAAGAAGATTACCCATTCCAATGCGATTTTCAAAACCGTCGGAAATGGATAAATGTCGACCATCACATTTCTAAACTCAACCCAATTCAAATAGTCCCCAGTTCTCGCAGATTTCAAATGTCTTCAAATCAGGAGAATTCTGTCGAGTATTCGAAGAAGGTTTGCCTTTTCTATTGCCCTAAAACTAAAAGCTCTTGCTGAGAGAATCACTGCTCAATCTGACTCAATTCAACTTCGTAGCATCTCCTGCAGGTACGTTCCATGGAAGATCCTTCGCCTCCCACCCTTCGCCTCTAGAAATATTTTGGTTCCTCGTCGACGATCGAAGAGAAAAAACTCCAAACCGCAAATGGCCTCCGTCTTCCTCCTCCAGCAAAACGGAGGATGTTAATTCAATTGCTGAAGAATTAAGGGTTTTAATAAATTTTGAATTAGGCGTTTGAAGTATAATTGCCGAACTATAAGGTTTCCGATTGGTTGATGATTTATAATCGGAGGGCTATTTGTTTAATTTGATTGCTGAATGATTAAGATTTGATTGAATTTCTGAAATTCATATTCTCCGAAATTTATCGGCTGCTTTAATGATTGTTGTTGCTTTCTAGGCTTCTTTCGGATTATCGGTGATGTATTTGCGCACTTTTTGACATGGAGACTGTTAATTCAATTGCTGAAGAACTAGGGGTTTTAATCAATTATGATAATCGATTTTTCCTAGTTTATGATGGTTTTATTCAGTTTTGATTATTCATTCAATTTGAAGTATAATTGAAGGTTTCAGTTCTGATTCAATTGCTAGAAGAATTTTTTGGTTTGACTTGTGATGAGCATGTAGTTGCTTGTTGGCGGTTGAACAGTGATCAAGTAGGTCATTTGTTGATTTGGATGCGGGTTACCATTTGATTAAATAGTTCGTGTTAGATTTTGGTTTAATTTGGATGATTATGCAGTTGCTTCGCTTAAAGGTTCGTGTTAGATTATGATGATTATGCAGTTGCTTCGCCTAAAGGTTTGTGTTAGATTTTGGTTAGAATTTGAAGATTATGCAGTTGCTTCACCAAAGGGTTCATGTTCGATTTTGGTTTGATTTTTGATGAGTATGCAGTTGGTTGTATGATCGGTGATCAAGTAGGTCGGTTGTTGATATTCTATTCAATTTGTGGATTTCGAATGTTGTTGTGTTGGTTGTAGTCCCATAAATTCTTACAGATTTTCAGGTATTTTGTTTCTATTCACTATGATTTTGTCTGATTCACCTCGTGATTCTGTGATGATAAACAAGTTTGAGAATCTGGAGATAAACATTCGTTTTGGTTTCCTATGCTAATAACTTTTTTCTGGCTTTTGTTTGTATAATAGGATGTATGTGTAGTATGCCCAATGAGAGTACAATTCAAAATAAATATACTGTAATGAGAGCAGGAGCATATGGTGAAAGCATCGGAAAATATAGGGGCATATGGTGAAAGCATCAGAAACCAGAGGAGCATATGGTGAAATAAAGTTTATGAAATACAGGGGTATATGGCGAAATAAAGTTTCTAATGGTCACTTAACGACAGGAGTAAGTCATGCAAGAAAATGAAACCTCAGGGGTATATGGTGAATAATTGAAACTACGAGGGTATTTGATGAATAAAGTCAAACCTCGGGGGTATTTCATGAAAAATTCGATTATACGAAGTATTAGTATTTTTCTCTTTCTTGTGATCCCCACACTTACTCACGTCATCTTTTTATTATACTAAATAATTCACCCACCACCCCAATTTCATATTAAATAAATTCAACGCATTCTCCTAAAATTACGTGCCGATCAAAGTGTATCTGTTTTTAAAATATATAAAGAGTATTTGCAATACCTAAAAGTAGTATATCAAATAATTTAAGTTTTTCTAACACTTTATATAATGTTCTCGTGCATTAACGGACAAATTACGAATTCTTTTTAACAAACAAACAGAATTAAACCAAATAATTAGGCCAGTTTTACACATCTCTAAAGCAAAGAAAAAGAAAAAGAAAAAGCATAACTCGTTTTCTAAAAATATTTTAAATAAATTGACCTTGACCTTGACGAAGGACGACTCAATTGCAGACAACAAGACCAAAAATATTTTAAATACTACTCTTCCTGCCACTTCACTTTCATTTGCTCTCTCTTCCAAATGATCGTCGCTGAAATTCTGCTAATCTTGATTAAGAAGGTCATCATTTCTTCCCTTTCAATTTCCTTAGTTTCGTGTTTATTTCGTTTTAATGGGGGTTTAATGCTAGAACATTAAGGTTTAAATTTGTATTTTTCTATTTCTTTTTACTATTTACCACAGTTCTAATGGGTTAATTTGTATCTTGATTCTTTGATATGATGTAGAAAGGTTATGAATGTTAAGATTGATGTTCAATAATTATTGATCGTATTTTTTTCCATGAAAGTTGTAGAGTCGTCTTTTTTGTAATGGTAAAATTGAAAACCTACTGGATGATCTATAGTTGGATTTTGTTGCTTTGTATTCTACATTAATTAGGTTAATGAGAGAGTTATAATTCTTCTAAATGTGGTTGTAGACCTGTCAAAATTGACCCGACTCGGGAACCCTACCTGAAAGTTTAGGGTCTTGATCACAATTTTGCAACTTGCAACCCAGAATTACCCAGATTTATTAACTAAATATTGGTCTGACCCTAAAGTACATGAACTGAACTCGAATTTACCCGACCCCAAATAAACTTATTCAGCCGCATGGATACCGGACAGGTCAAAAAGTGGGGTTAAACTAAATTAAACTTTACCAACTAAACTAAATTGCACTGAGAATTATTACTGGGGAGTATTGGTGTACTGGTGTACACATCTTACTGTCATTCATAAAATTGGATAAGGGTTATCTAATATTTTCCTTTTTTTCTTGATAAGCTATGTTTTCATTTAGGCTATTTTTATTTCATATTGGTTTCTAGTTATGGAAATTGGAAACTGATAAGTATAGGCTTTATTGGTTAGTTATAGTTATAGAAGCTGGTAGCATTACGGTTTTCTGGTGGTAGACACTGCATAAATTTTTTAGGTTGCTCAAGAGTTTCTCATTGCAGATTGTTTTGACAGACTTTTTGTCCTACTGCAACGTGTTTCAGATAATTTATCATTCCTGTATCAGTGTATCTAGGGGTAGAGTGCAGATAGCAGTTTCGTCCATGCTAATACTTCGTTCCCTTTAAGGCTCCCTGCCAAAGTTGTACATGACTACATGTAGTTACTGTATTTGCTCGATTTCTTATGCAGTCACTCGATGTTCTCATACTATGATAGTAAGATTTTGATAAGGATATCTCTGCTTTTAATACGAAGTACTCCATATAGCTTAGTATTCCTACCGGCCCCTTTAGCTAGACTGAACTCTTCGTTCTTCTAGTCATGGCTAGGAAAGAGTAGCATATTGGAATTTCAGGTTATACTGGGTTAAGCTTTGATAACTAGAGGGGAAAGCTTAAACCATGATATTTCAGAGTCGCTCAATTTTGTTTCAGGCGATAGGTTTGGTATGCAGAAATATTTTATGTGGTTATGGCCTTTGATGAGGACTAATTTTTTTTGGTTGGCAATGCATTTGATATTTTCTCGATGTATTCAACTATTCAAGCTATGGTCGCATATCATTTAATAACCCTTTGGCAGCCTTTGTAGTATGCTTGGAGGTCACTGGTCAGGGGATACCACAGAGGCAGTGTTGTCCCAGCATCTTCACTCTTGTAGTTGATAATCCCCATTCTCTACTCTTTTACTTCATACGTGAGAGGAAAGTAGGAAACACACGGAGTATCAACTGAAGCTTTGGCCTATTGGTGATTTTGTAGGTTAAAGAGTTCCCCTCGTGTTCTATTTCAATCTTCTTGGATTACTTTCTTGAGTTCCTCTGTTTGGCAGACACTTGATTAAGCTTATAGTCGAACAATTACAGCAGTACAAAGAGCATATATTTGGTGACTGTTTGGACTTTTATGCCAACCCTATATTTTTCTTTTCTGAATGTCTCTCGTATACTTTCCAGCCATTTTTTTGAGCCGAGACCTTGATATTAAGTTTTTAGAAAGTTAGAATGCCTTTTGCTCTCTATTCATTTCTTGGCAGTTAGCTTTAGCAAATAAACTGAAATTTTAGTACACTTCTTGTAGGGAGAACTGAGAAGTGAGTCAAAGCTGTAGTCGAATGGGTATAACTCGCCTAGTGGATGAACCTTGAAGGAGTTCTAGATTTTACTGGCGGGGATGCTTGAAAGTGTTCTAAACTTCTAATGTTCAAAATCTGGAAGCTAGTCATAGTCTAAACAAGGCAGGTCAAAGCTTGTATCTTATCAGTTCAAATCATGCTTATGAGGTTTCTAAGGAGGTCAAAACTTTAGTTGCTCATTTGAAGTGCTTTTCCCAAACTTTTTGGCTCTATTTTTTTTGTTTTTCAGAAAAGTTACTTGATTGCTATATTAAAAATCTGGGGTTGCAACAGAAAAAACATTAGCGTGTAAAACTAAGCAAAATAGTATGTAAACCTAAACTTGACCGGAAATGTTAAATTCGGGAACCTGTATAGTACTTGGTGATTTATGATTTACCCCAATATCTCATATACAGCTTTTACTTTCTCTTTTGATGGAGGGTAAGGGGCAGCAAGGAAACTAGAAAAGGATGCAGGTTGGGTCTTTTGAGTAAAGGGGGGAGAAAAGGTAGTGATTGTTGTAAAGGGGGGAGAAAAGATAGTGATTGTTTTTTGTAATTTTACTATATTTTATTTTGACATCATATCACTTTGTAAATAACAATGTGTCACAAATTTTATTTTACCAGTGTGGCAAATCTCCATCTGTTTATAAATAGGTATGATATTTTCAAAATAATTTCAATGTTCTGACTTCCAAGTAATTCAGATGTTATTTGTTTAAAACAGTCCATTTGTTTCATTAAGATTATATGATTCCGAGCAGGGGCTCATTCGTTTGTTTGTTTGTTTGTTTGTTTATTTGTTTGTTTTGTGGTTGCGTAAAGGTCTGCCTGGTGGAAGTGTTTTCTTTCCTACAGAGAAAAGTCTTCCTCTTTTCCGGACACAGTTATATTCCTCTCTGATAGTAAACGTCTTTCCCCTTAGTTCTGTTACTTAATCAAGCAAATAACTCAAAAAGGAAGAGTTTTCTTTGTATCTAAAGAGGTCCAATAAATTTTTATTTATTTTTTTGGTGGGAAAAAAGAGGTAAAAATTTGGTAGTACTTATGTTTCAAAATGATCTTTACACTTTCCGTTTTAGTTTGTTTCATGATGTTATTTACACTTTACTTTATTCTATTTTTTGACACGAAAATTTACTGTATTACCCCTCTTACCTCACAACATTTACAACTTTCCACTCACTCTCTCTTACTTTATTCATTTTTTTCTTACACCCACCCACCTTTTTACCCATCTACCGTACTTTATCCATATTTTATTATATCCACAACCTTTTTACACACTTTTCCTACTTTGTCTTAATATTTGTGCAAATAGTAACCATAAAGATCATTTTGAAACGGAGGTAGTACTTTTTAATGCAGAGATCGTAAGTGTTTTAGATACCATGACAATGGTAAACTTGGGAGTAGGAATTTTCTTCCACTTTCATCTACTGTACGTGAGGATGAAACATTTTTCATTAGTCACTTGGCTCTCCTTTTCAAATATTAATCAAATAAAGAAATTCTTTAAGATAATACAGTAAAGAATGTATTTTGCTAGTGTCACTATCTTGTTTA
Organism: Spinacia oleracea; assembly: GCF_020520425.1. NCBI lineage: Eukaryota > Viridiplantae > Streptophyta > Magnoliopsida > Caryophyllales > Amaranthaceae > Spinacia > Spinacia oleracea. The sequence continues at coordinate 62,577,185 of NC_079487.1, forward strand.
GTGATGGAATCATGACCATGATAACGGAAGCCCTATACTAGTTTAAGCGGCGTGTTCGCTTTTGGAATTTTATTTCTCAATCATCATGTAAGAGTGGAGGTAATGCAAGACATGTAACTGCCTTTTTGAAGGTCTTTACTCTTAATACTGTCAGTGATCCTCCTTTTGTCCTCGGTTATGTTAACTTGTTGTCGGAGTTCAATTTACTGATAATCTCGTTAATTATTCTAGCCGACTGCCCTGTGCTGATGCAAACTACTTTGTTGAGTCAATAATTTTGACTCAGAATGTAGATGTAGCAGTCAAATGTATGATACACTGAGAACTTTGTTGTTTTGGTGAGACTTGAATTCTATTTTGTAGTTGTCACATGTAGACAAATTTTTATTGAATATGATTGTAATCTGTGACTTGGAATTTGCAGTAACATTGCTTGGTTCACATCAACTTCATGGGTAAGACACTTCAGTTATCTGGTTTTCCTTCCACTGTGACTGTTGACAATGTCAAACCTTATTTGGAGGATAAAACTGGTGAAGAAACTATTTATGCTCTGAAAATAAGGCCGTTCAAATCTGGTGGGTCAAGATGTTATGCTGTTGTGCAATTCACCTCTGTTAGAATGGCTGATCTTATTCTGAGTCTCTCCCAACCTCCAAAGAAACTTTGGTATGGCTCCAACTTCTTAAAGGTGCGAGCGATGGAAAATGATATTGTGCCCAAGCCAAGAACTAACCAGCATAAAATGGACAACATAACACTTCATGTTGGATGTCAGACTTCAAATGACAAGTTTCTAGCATTTTGGAGACAACGGGATGTTTCTCTATCATTTGGCTCCGGACTGAGAAAATTATACATCTCGTTGAATTACTTGTCTAAGGAATATAAACTTGAGCTTTCTTATGAGAGTATTTGGCAGATTGAGCTACGACGTCCACGGGGTTATTATTTGAAGTATCTTCTAATTCAGGTTTGTTCTCAAACCTGATTAACTTTTAACAAATTTGCTTACCTGTGACAGCCGGACTGTTTGGCATGTTAAGTAAACACTCAGATCCTATTTGAGGTACATGGAAGCATGTACTCCCGCTGGGAAACCCCTTGACAATTCTTCCTCCTTCCTCTGGACTTTTGCATTTGTTGCCATATATGTGCACCTTATATTTCTCCTTAAAGCATACTGTTTTTTAAGGATTTGTTAAACAATAGCACTAGTTTTGTTTTTTACTTTTTCCTTATTTTTTCAGTTTCTTGGTATAATTGATCTGCCCATGGCTCTCTGCTTCTGGATGGAGTCAAGTGACCGATCTCTTTGTCCTCAAAACTTTGTTCCTTCAGGTGCTTGGCTTAATTCATATACCAAGAATTGAATGTGATACCATTTGAGCCAAGAGTTGACTGCATAGTGCTCTATAGGCAGCACATGTAGCCAAAGCCCAAGAATCTGTATGCTAAATTAATTGCAAACTTCATGGAGCACACTACTTACATATTTTTGTTTAGGTTTCACTTACCGCTTTTTTTCCTTGGTTACTTGTTTTCTGTAGGTTAACATTGATTGAGGAAAATTATGATAGTCTGAATATTTGACTTCAAGTCTGAATATTTGAACTTTTCAGCTGCTTGCGGCTCCTCGGATCTCTGAGAAGGATGCACGATCTTCCACGCAGCGCTTTGATTTTTTCATGCACGAGCAAGATGACCAATGGTATAGGACGACAGATTTTACCTACTCAAGCTGTATAGGACAGTCATCAGTTCTGTGTTTGGAGCTTCCATTTAACTGCCAACTTCCAGACTTCAGAACTAACTTTGCATATTTTAAGGAAGATGATGGCCAATTTACTTTAGAAAGTGGCAGTACCTTCTCCCACAACACGGAACTTGTTCCAGTTGTGGTTTCTCCAAGAGGAGTTGATTTACCTTTTAATATCTTGTTTAAAGTAAACTATTTGGTTCAATTTGGATGTCTTTCTGGCCCAAACCTTGACCACAGTTTCTATCAGATGGTTGATCCGAATAGAATTGAAATGGCTTGTATTGAATGTGCACTTGAAAAACTCTATTATCTGAAGGAGTGCTGCTACAATCCAGTTGATTGGCTAAGACAGCAGTACACAAAATACCTCACATCTAAGAGAAGTCCTGAGAAGCCAACCATTTCATTGGATGCGGGATTGGTTTATGTACGCAGAGTTCAAGTAACTCCATGTAGAGTGTACTTTTGTGGCCCAGAGGTGAATATATCCAACAGGGTGCTGCGAAATTATCCTGATGACATTGATAACTTCCTCCGCATTTCCTTTGTTGATGAGAATCTGGAAAAATTGTACTCAACAGATTTATCTCCACGTTCCTCTGAACCTGGAAAGCGGACTGAGATTGATAGAAGGATTCGTACCGTTCTCAGGAGCGGAATACGTATTGGTGATAAAAAGTTTGAGTTTCTGGCCTTTTCATCAAGTCAGTTGAGGGAAAACTCTGCATGGATGTTTGCTTCAAGGCCTGGACTGTCAGCCACTGACATCAGAGATTGGATGGGTGACTTCAGAGAAATAAGGAATGTTGCAAAATATGCTGCCCGACTTGGTCAATCTTTTGGTTCATCCACAGAAACTCTGACTGTTCCTGTAGAGGAAATCGAGAAGATACCTGATGTAAAGGTAATTGCTGGGAGAAATACATACATTTTCTCGGATGGAATTGGGAAGATATCAGCTGATTTTGCTCGCAAAGTGGCGAAAAAATGTGGTTTCAGCTTCACTCCATCTGCCTTCCAGATTAGATATGGTGGATATAAGGGTGTTGTTGCTGTTGATCCCCGGTCATCTAAGAAGTTATCATTGCGGGGTAGCATGTGCAAGTATAAATCAGATAATAATAAACTTGATGTGTTAGCACATAGTAAATATCAACCGTGTTATATGAATCGTCAGTTGATTACTCTTTTGTCCACTCTTGGAGTGCAAGATCATGTATTTGAGAAGAAGCAAAGAGAAGCATTGAATCAACTGGACGCTATCCTAAAACATCCGCTGAAGGCACAAGAGGCGCTGGAGCTTATGTGTCCAGGGGAGGTTACAAACATTCTCAAAGAAATGCTCAAATGTGGCTACAAGCCTGATGCTGAACCATTCCTCTCAATGATGTTGCAAACTTTTCGGGCTGCTAAGTTGCAGGAATTGCGGACAAAATCAAGGATATTTGTCCCACGTGGTAGAGCAATGATGGGATGTCTTGATGAAACTCAAACCTTGGAATATGGTCAGGTGTTTGTGCAAGTTTCAGGCGCAAGGTTTAGGGATGTTGGTAATGAACTCCTCACTTGCACTGGCTATGACTCTGAACCGTATAATTACGTTGTGAAGGGGAAAGTAGTTGTTGCTAAGAACCCTTGCTTACATCCTGGTGATGTCCGTGTCCTGATGGCAGTTGATGTGCCTGCTTTGAGTCACATGGTTGACTGTGTCGTGTTTCCCCAGAAAGGAAAGAGGTATATTTTCTATTGCCTTTTATTACTTGATTCTCAAATACTCGAACTTTGTTTTCTAGACATCTTTTGGTTCTGGTAGGTTTGTGATTGTCTTTTACTTGATTCTGAATGAGAGCATATGGTATTAAGTGTGTTACCAATCACTTACCATGCTGGGGATCTTACTGCTGCTCAAAAAGTGCAATCTGTTATTAGCGGTTACAATTTCCTTAAATATGCATTAAGCTTCCTAATATTGAGCTCAAGAACATAATTTTGTATAACTTCGCAGCTATACTTAATTAGAGTTTATTGATCTATATTTTGTCCTTGTTAAACTAAAGCCCAAATTGATCACCACATGTAGGTTACTAGCAAAGAATGAATATCATGCGGCTTCGTATGTGTGTTTGAAATTTATTATCAGATATGCTTTTCTTACACCACTAAAGTGTATTTCAGGCCTCATCCAAATGAATGCTCTGGAAGTGATTTGGATGGTGATATATACTTTGTTTGTTGGGACACTGAGCTCATACCACCTCACCAACAGGAACCTATGGATTACACTGCAGCTGAAAGTACAAAACTGGATCATGATGTTACCATGGAGGTTGTTTTCTCTGCTCTCAGTTCTTTTTGCTTCTTGCATTTGTTTATGGATTTCAGACTTTTAGTCAGCCGATTGTGAAGCATTTACTCTACTATTTTGACATGTGTACATTGTTTTGTCTGCGCTGCTTTTTGGTTGATGAAGCCTTATAGGTTATATGCTTTTTAATGATCAGATTACGGGAAATACATCCCTTTTCAGGTTTAATATTGATGAATGTATGTATTATTTAATGACCAACTACCAATTATCGACGCAAACCCGGATAAAATGGATGCTGTCTGATATACAAGTATAAATCTTTGCACCCTGTCTCTGTTTCAACCATTGTTCGTGTCAGTAATATGTTTCAACCACTGTTCGTCGCCCTTCTTGATGCTATATGATACGTAGTACTGTATATGTTATCTTGTTATGGTTGGTTTTCAGCCTCAGATGTCTTCACCCTACAGAGCTCCTGCTTGTTCTTCCATTAAAGTATTTTTCAGGGTTATAGAGTGAGTCAAATTATTTTTCAGTACACTATTACGTCTGCCTATGAAGCTGCTAAAAGCTGCAGCTTCCGGCCGTTCATATATCTATTCAAGTTCAGAATGAAAAAACTGAAGTATCCATTAGCGTATCAAAGAATATCATGAAAATAAAAATGAAGCATTTTGTTAATTTTGAAGGAACATACAATATTTACTAATTTTAATATAGCTCATCTCATTATCGGCAATAATCTAATGTAATATAGGCATCATTTCAGTTTTCCTCTTGATGTGATAAGTTTCTGTGAGTTCTTCAGATCATAAAATTAATTAGCCTTTGTTATGCGGAATGTGTTTAGTTAAGAGCTTTCAGTGCGTCAGGTCAAGGAATTTGCGTGTTGCCTTTACTCTAAAATTAGGTGCTGCTATTTGCCTCCTCATTTAGCTTTTAACTTCATTTCCTTCTAAAGGGGTTCATAGCTGTTTGGAAGCATGTAAAAATGGGAAATGAAACTACTTCAAACTACAAGAGTTGCCGCTTGTGGGGTTCTAAATCACCATATCACTATAAATTGAGGGTACTTGTCCGATTTGCCTTTTTGCTCAACTTATTTCATGCTAATATATATTATGATGTGCAGGAAGTGATGGATTATTTCACCGACTATATAATCAACGACAGTTTAGGCATCATTGCCAATGCACACACGGCCTTTGCTGATAGGGAGCATTTGAAGGCAATGAGCAGCCCTTGCATACAACTGGCTGAACTTTTCTCTATTGCTGTTGACTTCCCGAAAACTGGGATTCCAGCAGTTACACCAGCTGCCCTCAGGGTAAAAGAGTATCCTGATTTCATGGATAAACCTGACAAACCAACTTATGAATCACACAATGTTATTGGCAAACTGTTTAGGGAAGTGAAGGAAAGATCCCCAAGTTCAGCCTCCATTAGATCATTCACCCGAGAAATTGCTGGGTGTTCTTATGATCCCGACATGGAATATGATGGATTTGAGGATCATCTTGATGATGCTGAGTATTATAAGAGTCAATATGATTATAAGCTTGGTAATTTGATGGATTACTATGGAATTACCACAGAGGCAGAAATTCTAAGTGGGAATATCATGAGAATGTCAAAGTCATTTGATAGAAGGAAGGATGCTGAAGCTATCACTATGGCTGTCAGGTCCCTGAGGAAGGAAGCACGGGCATGGTTCAATACAGATCCTGACTCAGGAGGTGACATGTATGCAAAAGCATCAGCTTGGTATTTTGTGACATATCATCCTAGTTATTTTGGCAAGTATAATGAAGGGCTGAAGCGAGATCATTTCCTTAGCTTTCCGTGGTGTGTATACGACAGGTTGATCACCATTAAGAAGACCAAGAGAAGGTCGTCTACGAATGTTTCAGCGTTGGAAAGACTGGAGTATCAAATGAGACATGGATTCAGTCTCAAAGGTTGAAGATTGTATATAATGTTTGTTGCTGAGTTGCTGCATGTAAATTTACTTGGTTTCTCTGGTTATGTTTAGTTTTACCGTGTTGCGTTATTGGAAAATCATATTATTGCAATTCTTGATATTCAGTGATCAATATTAGTGGAAGTGAACTAGTTGAGCAAAGGTTTGTTTCTGATGGCAACTATGAATTGTAGTGAAAGTTGACGTGACCTGATAGCTTATCTCCAGTAAGTGGATTCTGGTTGAGATTTGATTACTCTTTCAAGTAACAAATATAGTAATACAATTATTCAGTTTTAATACCATGGGTAAGGGGTTAATGTTGAAAATTAGGAGCCGAAGATAACGGGCGAATCATTTGTTTGCTTTTGCCTAAGAAGGGAAAGGACATGACAAAAACTAGTCTGTAAGATAGTGGTGGGATTGAAAGGACTGAAAGGTGAGACGCAATAAGTTGTTCCATGCCCTCTTGTTTGGGGAGTGGGCATTGCTTCACATAAATTGCGGAAATTGAACAAGTTTCCTCTATTATTACTCGTAGTCAGCAAGCATTTTATCATCATCAACTAGACCCAATAAAGTACTACCTTATGGCTTATGCAATCTGTTTCATTGTTCATCCCCCCAACCCAAAAATTATAAGCTAACATTTTCTAATTAACGAGTGTTCATCAGTTGAGTTCATGAAACATCTACATTCTATTTTTGAAAAATATTGTCACCAAAAATAAAGAAAATAAATCTCATAATTAATTAATAGTAAAAAATAAGGAACTGAACTCATATACATGAAATTATTCTAGAGGATATTGGATTAGATATGTATGTCTTGCCGAAAATCTACACAAATCCTAACACATATAAAGTTTTGAACTCCATTTACTATTCATGTAACAGTGGTTTTACGAACATACCCCCCAATTTCCTTCCTTATTTTTTTTGTCTTTTCCTTAACAAAAGTGAGATTACGATTTACACCCTCCCTTCTCACCACATCTGATGATGCCACGTTACTTCACCTGCTTCCCTCAAATTTTGAAGAAAAAAGTAAAGAGAATGAATAAGTCACTCATGTATTGATTATTTGTGGTATTGAAATGTATCTTTCCTACTTCCGCCGTTCCACAATAGATGCATCGTTTCTCTTTTTGACACTATTCATCAACTAACTTTGACAATTATTCTTTCACATTATGTAAAAATAAACATAGTCAAGTGAGATCTTGTTAAATTCGTATCAATGTGAGGATTCCAAATATCAATTTTTTATAATTTTTACTTACACGCAATTAGAGATATTAATGATCAAAGAAATATATTGGGATACGTAAAAATAGAAATGATGCATCCTTTGCGGAACGGAGAAAGTATATGATAACGAGTATTTATACAGATTTTCTTATTTTCTCAAGATATCATGTTCCATGATGCGACTCGACCACCTAGTATTTTGGCCAATGATTGGGTATTATGGGAAAAGTTTTCTTTTCATTGCATAACTCGTGGGCTATTAGCTTTCAAGAGGTCTTATATATATTAAGCTCACACCATGACGTTGATTTATGAATTTTAAGCTTCGTCTATGGTACGAGTTTAAACTGCATAACTCTATATGGTCGAAGCTAAAAACTCATAAGTTTGTAGCATGGTACAAGCTTAAAATTCATAAGCATGTACTATGGTACAAGCTAAAAATGCATAAGTTTCTGAATTATTTCCGGACAAAAAAAATCGACGTTCTACCGGTAGACTCGACCATGTAAACATTGTCAGCTAAATAATGAATTGGAACGACTTAGCTGGATAATGCGTATGTACGAACTGAACCGATTGCCGTGCCGTGGCCGGACCACTGCTCTAAAAGACAATTCCGCGCTACCTCCGATGCAGTAGAACGCTTGCGGTTGCCCTCCAGGGTTTACACGACACCGAGAATTATGTGCACTTACAATCCCCGATTGGAGACCAGAATATTTGCCCAGAAAGAGAGGAATTTGAGAGAGAGATTGATTGTGAGTTTCTGTATATTTTTGTGGAAATAAACGATGAATTTATAGTGAGGTTTTTGGGAAACTGTAACAGCAAAAAACGGCTAGTGGAGAAGTTGCTGGAGTAATGGGGAAACTGCAACAGTCATAAAACGGCTAGTGGGGAGTAATGACGTGATTAATGGAGCAGTTTCCAAAGTTAGTGGGTTGATTAAGTCTTCTGACTTAATCAAACCTTCCTTGACCAAAAAGAATAACCCGGCCCACAAAACCCACCCCACGCCCGCGAACCGCATTCGCCAAGGCCCAAGGCCCACGGCCCACGGCCCTCGCCCGGCCCGGCCCGGCACGCGCGCGTGTGTTTGTTGTGACCACCCATACCACTCTCAAGCACTCTTAAACAAATGTTTCCCTCAAACCCCCAAATATAAACATTGAATATGGTTTGTGTTTTTCCCATGTGCGACTTTTCATATTCCCACATATTCCCACATTTTTCCACTCATTTTCTTTTGTATTCTCACTAGGATTTCTAACAATCCCGCACAGGTCCGAAGATGAGAAGAAAAAGAAAGAAATAAAAGAATTGAATTTCTGGGCAAAACAAACAATTGAATAGGTGTCAATGTCTTGCGACTTGAATTGACACTTAGTGACATTCAAGCTAGAATCTCTTTCCTACCAAGTGACTTTCGTATTGAACTTAATAGCGGGTTAGAAACTCATTACTCAAAGCACACAATTTAACATGTATGATATTCTGAATCTCCGCCAATAAAAGTGACGCATTATACTGGCCATATGTCCATAACCTGGATGCTCATAGGTGCTATAGAGAATAGCCCATGCAATTCTCATAGGAAGCGGCCTCACTTCCACACCTAAGTAGGTGAATCCCATCAAGTGTGAGCTACATCACACCACCAAAAATATGGATATGGGTTCATTAAGAGCCGTATGCTCAACCTCGTTCAATAATAGCAAGCACATCATAAACATCTAAGGGATGGACAAAAAATAAAATTTGTGCTTCTGAATTATTACATAATGTTCCCCTTTGAACTCATGGTGAGTAGGAGTTCATTACCTTACAATTAATCCAATGGGCCTCAAGCCCATCCCCTCCGACGTTTCCAAAACTAGTTTCTTACATAGGCCTTTCGTTAACGGATCCGCGATGTTCTTTTCGGACTTGACATAGTCCAGTGATATCACTCCACTTGACAGCAATTCTTTGACAGCCTTGTGCCTCAAACGAATGTGTCTTTTCTTTCCATTGTAGGCTTGGTTGTTTGCCACGGCAATAGCAGATTGCGAATCACAATCAAGTGCAACTGAAGGAGCTGGCTTCCCCCACAGTGGAATATCTGCAAGCACGTTCCTCAACCATTCTGCCTCATGACCTGCCAATTCAAGAGCAATAAACTCAGATTCCATAGTAAACATAGCAGTACAAGATTGCTTACAGGATTTCCAAGAAACAGCTCCACCCCCTAGGGTGAAGGCATAACCACTAGTGGAGTTGACTTCATCATTTCCGGATACCCAGTTGGCATCACAATAACCCTCCAATGCTCCTGGAAACTTGGAGTAGTGCAATCCCCAATCCATGGTACCCCTTAGGTACCTAAGCAATCGCCTTAACGCACCCCAATGCTCATTGCTTGGGTTATGGGTGTACCTGCTCAATCTACTTACAGAATAGGCAATATCAGGTCTAGTACAGTTCATGAGAAACATGACACTACCAATAATTTTAGCATACTCAGATTGACAAACAGGATCACCTTTATTTTTCTTTAAATGAATGCTTATATCATAAGGGGTCTTGATTGGATCGACATCAAATGAATCAAACTTTTTAAGAAGATCAACATAGTGAGCTTGGCTGAGACAGATGCCATTTGGAGTTCTAATAATTTTCACTCCCAAAATCACATCTGCCTCACCCATATCTTTCATTTCAAATTTTGAACTCAAAAATTCTTTTGTTTCATTCACTCGATCCAAATCAGTACCAAAAATTAGCATGTCATCCACATAAAGACAAATAATCACACAACCAGAAGAATCATGTTTATAATAAACGCAAGAATCACCTTCATTTACATGATAGCCATTACTAGTCATTGTCTTGTCAAACTTGTCATGCCATTGCTTAGGCGCTTGCTTAAGCCCATACAATGACTTGACCAGTTTACAAACTTTATTTTCTTGACCTGGAACAACAAAACCTTCAGGTTGAACCATATAAATCTCTTCATCTAAATCACCATTCAAAAATGCAGTTTTCACATCCATTTGATGCACAACAAGATCATGAATGCATGCAAGAGCAATTAAGGTTCTAATAGTTGCAATCTTAGTTACAGGAGAGTATGTATCAAAATAATCAATGCCATGTTTTTGAGTAAAACCCCTTACCACAATCCTGGCCTTATATTTATCAATGGACCCACATGATTTCAACTTTTTCCTAAAAATCCACTTACAGGTGATGGGTTTACAACCTCTAGGCAGATCAACCAATTCCCAATTACTTAGGATTGACTGAAGCTCGCTATCAATGGCCTCTTTCCAGAAAACTGCATCAACCGGCCTCATTGCCTCTTCATAGGTTCTAGGGTCGTCTTCTAGGATAAATACATACACAAAATCATCAGTAATCAAGAAAGGTTCAGTTAGGAAAGCAGTAACAAAATCATCACCATAACTTGTTTCCTTTCTTGCCCTTTTGCTTCTCCTTGGTTCTAAATCAGACTCATTATTAGTAGTGGAACAAGGAGCAATGGGTAAAGCATTAGAAGTGCTAGAGGATGGTACATCATTACTAATGCAAGAGATCTTTAAAGGAAAAGTGTTTTCAAAAAACTCAGCATCTCTTGCTTCAATAATGTTACCACTTGCATAAGAGTTGTTAGCACCCTTAACTAAAAAACGGTAAGCAGAACTTTGATAAGCATAACCAATAAAGATAGAATCAACCGTTTTGGGACCAATCTTGTCCCTTTTGAAACTAGGTAAGGCAACCTTTGCTAAGCACCCCCACACTTTCAAGTATTTCAGGCTTGGTGCTCGACCTTTCCATAGCTCATATGGGGTCTTGTCCAGCTTCTTGTGAGGCACCCTGTTCAAAACATGACAAGCAGAAAGAATAGCTTCCCCCCACTGTGAGGGGGTCGAAAAGGCACGAGGCTAATGCGTGACCTCGTCCCTCGTGGGTGTGACGCTTCTTTTTGTCAAATCAAGTGTAAATGGATTTCCTGTGAGTTTACACCCAATTGACTAGTAATATAGGAGTCGCCATTCAGTTTTTAACGACAATGAGAAAAACTGATAAAACCCGGTTATCGTGACATAAAGGGAGTGCAATTATGTTTGACCACGACGGCCGTAGGTTCCCTTGTGATCCCTGGTGGTGGGGATCGCTCAACGTACACCCGCAGGGTAGAGATTGAGGGTTCGGGGGACTGTAACTACCGAGAGGAGTACTCGCTCTTCGATAACTCCAGAGGCAGGATATCCTTACTAGCTCAGCATAAATAATTGAAGGGACATGCGTTAACTATTAAACTAATCTGAGTTGATTTTATCAATATGCAACATATAGTACTAGATCGAACGCGATTATTTGATTTAGATTGTTTTAAGGGACCTAGCATGATAATCCAATTTCCCAAAAATATCATATTTATTAAGCGTGATCGAACAACCAGATTTTAGTTAGTTTAACAGTTCATAAAAGGGCGAGGAAAGCAATTAAACCATGAAAAAGGGACACATTACGACGCACCCTTGAGAGGTGCGTCACGGTTCTCAGAAAACTAACCAGTTTGACTTTGTTATTTCTCCTTTTATTTAACGAATCTCAAATTATGGGACGGGATACGTTCTGTTCGATTTATGGATCGATTGCGACAGAACGCGTGATCGGTTTTGCAGCGTGAGGCTTAGGCTTAGGGGTTTAGAGTCAATACTCAGAATATAATTGTGTGTTGTGTGTTTTTCACGTCGAACTTAAGGGTCTATTTATAGGAAAGAGTGGCGTAGAAAGATAGATTTTCAGGAATTTGAATACGAAACGGATTAGGAAAAGAATCCGTCCCAGGTATTTTCGGCGCCCAGCTCTGGGCGTCAAAGATTTCGGCGCCCAGGGCTGGGCGTTGAAAATAGGGTCTGGCAGAATTCTTTGTCACATTGGACTCTAGAGTACGGAGTTCATTAAGAGACTTAATCCGAGTTATTTGGTGCGTATCAATTTACGACGGAATGCGTCTGGGCCCTTTACGAACTCTAGGTTCGTTATGAGTTTAATTAATACGTTAACTCTTTTATCGAACTGCGATAGGAATAGAATTCCTTTTACAATTTCTATCTCTTTTAGGATTTATGTTGGAGTGCAACACCTAATTCTGACAGGTTTCTATCTTTTTATTCTTACTACTTTTAGCAACTACCCTTTACGGCAGTTACTATTTTTAGAAGGTTTCCATAAATAGCAGGTTTCTATAAATAGCAGGTTTCGGGTGAAATGAAAAGGGGAATTGAGATTCGTTATTTTATAGGAGATGCGTTGTCAAGTGGAGATTTACGTTTTCATCATCGAACCTTCCCTTTCGGGAATGGGGACAAAAGTAGGTGTCTACAGGTAGCCCCCACTTTGACTGAGTCTTGGAATAAGACGATGGTCAAAGTACTGGACGGAGTGCGTCATACAAGCCATGGTGTATGTGACCTGTTTTGCGAGGGTCTCACGAGCCCCCGAGTGATAACATTTGACTTAAGGGTCATCACTTGGAGTGTCGACATATCCCTCACGTGTCATTGGGATTTGTCAACGAGTAGAAACTTCCTCACTTTGTCATTGGAAGGATCTAAAGAAGTGTAGAAACTCCCTCACTTTGTCATTGGGAGTAGCTACAGATGTTTTCGAAATCAAAGCTATAAAGTGTAATTGGGCCTGGCCAAGCCCAACCACGAGGTAAAAATGTTTTTCAAAGATTCTCATTTTCAAGGCTAGTTAAACGAGAAAACCCCCTTGTTTTTATGGGACGTAAAACGAAGGAAAATCCAGCACATCGTTCTTTTTTGGAAAAAAGGAAAACCAATCCTTTAATTTTTGGAAAAAAGGGAAAACAAATCACATCGTTCTTTTTCGGAAAAACGGAAAACCAATCCTTTAATTTTTGGAAAAAGGGAAAACCGATCACATCGTTCTTTTTTGGAAAAACGGAAAACCAATCCTTTAATTTTTAGAAAAAGGGAAAACTGATCCTTTAATTTTTGGAAAAAGGGAAAACCGATCCTTTAATTTTTGGAAAAAGGGAAAACCGATCCTTTAATTTTTGGAAAAAGGGAAAACCGAAAAAGTTATCGCTGCAGCGACTAAGGACCTACGCGGCTTGTGACGTAGACCCCGCCAGCTAAAGATGGCGAGCCTGTTTTGAATTTGAAGACTTTATTTTTCGAAAACTGAGGACCTGCGCGGCTAGTGACGCAGACCCCGCCCGCTGAAGGTGGGCGAGCCCTGTCCGCTAAGGATGGACGCCCCGCTCGCTGGAGGTGAGCGAACCTGAATTCGTCTTTTCGATTTGGGATTCGCGTGCCGCGGTCTTGCCTGATTGAGGTGGACAAGTCCCTATTTCATTTTTTCTTGTGATTTCTCTTGAGAATTTCTTTTTATTCATTCTTGTAGGAGTGAATTCTTTCGAGGGATGCTCGGACTTAGTTGCAACCTGAATGTGGGTTGACAACGTGCTTAGACGGACCATTGTCTCGTGGTCATCATCTTCCATGGTTTTGAGCTAGTCTTTATGGCTCAATTTTGCCACTACTAGGGTCCTTGATTAGGGGACTATGTATAAGTATCAACGGCGACCTTTGTCTTGAGGTCGTAAACTGGTTTTATTTTTTGAGACATCCAAACACGGGACTTCATACAGCGTAGTCTGGGAATATTGTTTTAACCTTTCATACTCTCTTTTTAAATATATGCTTTCTTTTGAGCCCCCAAGCATTCGTGCTTGACGGTCATTTCTTGTCAAAGGGGTTCCTTGGGGATACGCAATTTGTGATGTCCTTGATCATGTTTGGGATTGTACTCGTAAGTTCGAGCGATCCTTGTACTGGTGTGCTACTCTTGACAAAGTCGTAAGGTGCGACTTCCAGTAAAGAAATCGGCAATTTTCGAGTCGAATGGATGCGGCAGGGCCCAATAGAAGTCAGGGCCTTTTTGAGCCTGGGTTCATTTTCGGCGCCCAGGCCTGGGCGTTGAAATAATTCACGCCCAGGTGGGGAGTTGAAAGTGTTGTTTGGGCTGGTCTTTTGATGACACAGTTGGCCTCTTGTTCATTCGTTTATTTCACTTGGAAGTTCTACGTATTCTCTTTTCTTTTGTTTTTTTCTTTGTTTTTAGAACGTGATGATTTTCTTGAGAAGCCGTAGCCGATTGGTGGACTACGGTGCTTGTCGCTTTGGGGCGATTATTTTAAGGAACTATTGCTCTTAAGGCGTACAGTTATTGCGACAGTTGGGCGAGTCTATACGGCCCGAGGAACATACCTTGAGGCGTAAGACTTTGACCGCTCTTGTTGTTGTATATTCCTTTTGAACACGTTCGTGAATGTTCGATACTTAGAATGATGATATGTATGTGCGAACGAGCGTTCATAGAATGGCCGTTGTTTGCGGTCCATTAATCAGTTTGCTTGAATCAATTTTTTTTTTGAGCAATGACTGATTTTGAATAGTTTGTTTAGAAGCTTGATAGGGTTCAGGCCCATTCATGAAGTGGGCTCAAACATCGTACCCTTTCGATTGTTCAAACATTTGCTTCGAGATTTTTTATTTTGCTATGGTTGTTTCGTAGCTTGGAGCCCCCAAGCATGCATGTTGGGATGCTTCCTTTTGGCGTACGATTTTTGTAGGTTCTTTCGAGACAGATGCCCTGGGGTTCCGCTCGTGCAGGTGCGAGCTATCCCTTTCGTGGTAGGTAATATTTTTCTACTTTCAATCCTTAATGTAGAAGTCGTGTGGCTTGCATTTTGAATTTGGGCGATAAGTAGTCTTTGCTTCTTTTACACATGCTCTTTGGTCGTGCCCGCATTAGTGCAATATGCCTTACTCTCTTTTTTTTAGACTTGTACCGTGGGATGGTTGAACTTATGGTGCGACGTAGGCTTGTGTGGCCTAACGGCGCGTCTTAGAACATTCCTTTAGGTGTTGGGATATCATTATTATTTTTTGCATTGGAGTACTTCATCACGCCTCGTTCAGGCCCTCGAACAAGTGTAGCACCTTCTGCGTGGGTTTGCACGGCTTATTACTTCGTTCGATGCGAGGATTCATATGTGTTTCTTTCTTATATCTATATCTGGGAAAAACTTGGCTAGCAGAAAGATTCAGCGCCCAGGCTGGGGCGTTAAAGATATCGGCGCCCAGCTCTGGGCGTTGAAAATGATTTCTGGGTATATTTTGACAGTTCTTATCCTTGATTTTTCTTTGCGTTAAAGGTACTCGCTTTTGCTTTGGAACAACGTAGACTGTGTAACGGGCGCTTGTAGGGCGAGCGTTATGTGCAGTAGTTTGATCGGAGTTTTGGTGACTCGCGATTTTCAGTTACCCTTGTTAGTGGGGTGACTTTATATATTCTAAGTAGTGCTTTAGAATTTGGGAGGGGTCGTAGCCATTCTAAGGTTCGTTTTACACGATTAAAGCTTAGGATTGTGCCCCTATGATGTATGTATAGCATTAGCGTCGAGAATTTGCGATAAAATCGTCATTTCGAGCATTTTTAGAGTGTTTTTCTCAAGCCCGCAATTGTAGCTACGGGATTGGCTTGGTGCAATAATGCTGGGCATACGTTTTTATGCATTCATGGTGACATGGATCATGAATAGTTTGAACCAGACTCGTTTAGTGCGAGGTACGTTCGAGTAGTAATTTGCTACTTCTCTTGTAAATGTCGTATTGTGCGACATTGCCATGGTCAAGGTAGTCACATGTTGAAGTGTGCCCCGACCAAAATCTAGGTGCCTTTCTTTACCCATAATCATATTTAGAAATCTTTTTGACTCACTTGCAACATCAAGATAAACACATACTTAGCTTAAACCAACAACACTTTATTATGTTCGAAGAAGTCTTTGAAAATCATTTGAAAATTATTTAAAATCCAAGTCCTACTGTGTACGGTCTGAGGTGTGCTAAGTAAGTTGACTTATAGAAGGGTTCGTACAGGATTGAATGAATCAAAATACTGTTACGATTTTTGGAATGTTGTCTAAGGATTTGCTGGAAGCCAGGGTGCAGGCGTCAAGATATACTTGTGCCCGTTTGGCATATGCTTTAGGCTTTTAAGGCCATCTTTTCCAGAATTTGCGAGAATATAGACCGTTTTCAAATCGACTTAGATTTACTTGGTGTATGTCCGTACAAAAGGTCAAGGTATATTTAGTTCTTTCCCTAGCTCTTTCATTTCAATTTTTTTTAGCCCCAGTTGCTATTATGTCTTCCCATTAACGATGTTTTTAGATTTCGATCTTAGATGCCCGTGTCATATGTCTAAGTAGGGTGAGCCTTGGTTAAGTGCCAAGTCTTATTGACTATGTCTGATTTTTTTTTCAAAGGAGATTCGCAAGCATTTGAATTACCATGAACGGTTGCCCTGAGTTCGAAGGAACGATGGGGTGATGCCGTAGAACAATCCTCTTTATTGCAAGCTTACTGCCTTTATTACTTGTTGGCGATTATGACTGTGTCTAGTGGTGAAAGAAGGTCTTTAAGCGAACGACCATGTCTGGTGGTGAAAGAAAGTCTTCAAGTGAGTTAGTTCGCTTTAGGAAGGGTCAAGTTGAGTACTTTAGAGGTCGTGGATGCTTGCGCTAGCCCCCATTCAATTGAGGCAAAACGATCTTTTGAGTCTTGGCTAAGTGCCTAGGAGTGTGAGTGCTCCTTCTGGCAAGGGTACGTGCCCTTATTATTTTTTGATGTGTGCTCATTAATTTTGGCATCTTGATGACTTGGATTCTTCCTTTGACTTAAATTTTTCTTTCGACTTGGATTGCAAGTAATTAAATTTCAATAAGGGACTCTATTTCTTATTCTTGTTTTTCTATAGGCTTTAATATTTTTGCAAATTGGTTGGACCGAATCATGGATTGCCTACGTATCCGCCTTAAATAGATTTAATTTGGAATCAGGTCTTGCGTAGTTCTTAGCCTAGAAAATGGTTTCTTAGAATGCCGATTTTAAACAAGTACGTTCTGAGGTGGAAACATATTATTTGAAACGGTGGAATAAGTGAAGTTTATTATTATTTTAATCTGCTGCCTTGCCGTAAGCCAAAAATTTGTTTTATATATTTTTTTTTTGAGTACATGTATTTTTTGGTGGTACGTATGTCTGAATACGTGTTGTACCCCTCCAAGTGTTCGTTATTTTTCCGTGCATGTGCGGATAAAATGACGAGCACTTCTGGACAAATTTTAGCAAGCAGAGAGATTCAGCGCCCAGGCTAGGGCGCTGAAAATGATTTCTGGGCGGATCTTTTTTTTGGTGCGCTAAATGCCCCTTTTTTCTTTTTAGACTAACTTTAGAGGCGCTTTGCAAAGTTTCTTTTTTACTATTCACATTTTTTTTTATTATTTTTACGCTGAGCGTAGAATGTACTCTTCATTTGTCTCTTGTTTATTTGTGACTCAAGACGGCTTGAAAGATGGGTTGAATGAGATAGGATAAGTTGTATAGGTATTAGTCGAGCATGAGGATTACATCAACCAAGGCCAATGAATAGCATGGGGACAGCTCAAGGGTATATCAACAGGATGTATCCAAACAAGTCATGTGATCATCATACTAGTGATGATGTAAGAGCAGGTTTTGGAAGTAACGGGTATGACGCACGTGTCAGTTGCCGTACGTGGTTTGCAGTTGACAACAAGTTCAAGAACAAGAGTCGAGGTAATGGTTTCTTGGGTTATGGCGATGAGAACATGGATGGGTTAAATGAGCTGAACAGGGGCCCCAGAGCGAAGGCGTCTAAGAACATAAGGATTGGAAAGGGTAGACATCGTAGAATTTTATGATTTGAATTGGTTGACTCAATTCTTTTCCTTCGTTTACTTGGGTAAATTTCGTACTTTGGGAGGTACGGGCTAAGTATTTCATGGCTCGCTCTTTTCGCTCTCCCTTTTCTCTTTCTATTTTTTCCTTCTTTGCATGGGATTTCAACCTAACATAAATCCTTTAAATAAATTTATTCGGGCTAAAAGGGTAGATGGTTGTGGTCTTTGAGTCACGAGGCGAGACTGAGTGAGCCTCGTTTGGTAGGCCTATAGTGGACCTTTAACTTTAGTAGGCCTAGGGTGGACCTTTAATTTTAGTAGGCCTAGGGTGGACTTTTAAATTGTCTTACTTTGCAAGCGTATTTAGTCGTTTCTTAAAATGTGCAAATAGCGTAGATCCAAAAATGTTGTTTTTACCTTATTGAAATTTAACGAAAGAATTACATCCAAAATAATTTTTTGCTTCTTTTTAGATTCCAGTTTCTGGGATTTAATTGGAAATTGTGATTTAGACTCGAACTTTCATTAATCTTTCTGATTATAACCCGTGTATGAATACAAGGAGGTGGCCTAGACTCAAAATAATGACGTGGCGTAAGCCTATAGCACTTGACCAAGCGACTCTCAGACTTAGGCTAATTGGACCATAACTTTCGTTGGTTGACACTTTAGATTTTAACCCTTGGGTGTTCATTTGTCATGTGCCATTTTGCTTAATGTTGGCAAGGTAGTTAATTGGGGAGATCGATTTTTTTATTTTTGCAAGACTAGAATCATTAGTGCGGCTTCTCTCTTAGTGTGTATTGCTTTACCCCAATGGTAGCCTTATGGCATGCCGATTTGGGTATTTTCATGGTTTGTCATGTTGCATTCATGGAAAATCTTTTAGTCCGTACTTAGGAGTATTTAAAGGAGCGAGTGGCTCGAGAGGACTATGATAGTCGTGACCCAATGTGATCATAAGCGTTGAGGCCATTAATTTTTGCTAATGGTATTGACACCTTAGGTTCACTTTGGGGGTTGTGCGACCATGAGGAATGATTTACGGAATGTGACTGTTTCCATTTTGCAAATACTATAGTATATTCTTTTTATTGGTGAGAGAGAGTATTGAGGCCGTAGACTCTTAGCAAGGGATGACAATTACATATGGGTGCTTATTGATTTAGATGTTAGGAAGGGAGACTCAATATGGTTTAACCTTTTAACTTGCAGAACGACACCAAGCATTAGGACCGATTCTATGGATAAGACAACTAAGACTTAGGATTTGGATTGTACTTTGGCATAGCCTAGTCTAGACTCGGATTTATTTATTTTTTATTTGAACATTTATTTTTTCTTGAAGACTTTTATTCGAACATTATTTTTTTGAATACTTCGCCCATGTGACATTCAAGGTCGTTTAATTAGCATGCTCGGTTTTGGTGCCGAGCATTGTCGTCGTAGGAGGCCTAACAACGACACAAAGAGTTATTTATTTTTATTTTTTAGTCGCTTTTAGAATCGAGTGCCTTTTCATACGCCCTTGCAGCAATTTTTACGAAAGGTTTTTTTGTGCTATGTATTTTCCTTTTACGCGGGCACCGAGGCTGCTGCGCCTGACCAAAAGGCCAGGCAGCAACTTCAGCGCCCAGCGTAGGGCGTGAGAAATTCTGGCGCCCAGCCAGGGGCGTTGAAAATGCGTCCCTGGCTGGTTCTCGTTTTCTGTTTGCGTCTACTTTTGTTTACGCGACTTCGATTTTGCGTGTTTGCCTAATAACGTCCTTTACGCGTTGTGCAGCGTTTGTGGGATTCGTTACAAGTCATCCCGAGCGACGCTTATTTTTGTGGCGATCGTTCGGGTTTGCGGAACACGTGTTTCGGTATAACTCTTTGGCAAATTGGTTTATGAATGTTTTGGCAGTTTTTAAGGTCCTTGGTTTTTCTAGGATAGTTTGTCACACACAATCATATATTTCGCTACACATAACTAACATTCGATCATGAGGTAATAATAACATGTCATGTAGTTTATGATAGGCTTCTATGGGTAGTTATTTGCGCCTGGCTTGGTACCGCTTCTATCGTAGATCCAACAAATGCCCCGGTCGAGGTAGTGTCTTCAACAGACGAATTTCGCTCAAGAGGCCAACCCGCAAGTGCAGGCCAAGGGGGCATGCAGGCGAGAGGGACCTAATGAGCGAGCGATTGGGTTTGGGACGGGTGTACTACTAGCGAAAGTGCCGAGTGGACAACATTCGAAGCGTATGCACCCCCCGGTTGGCGATGGGTATCCTTAGTCCCAACTCCCGAGATGAAACACCAAGGGAGCCAAGATTCGTTATGCGGTTCTGCCCGTTCACATTAATATGCTGATTTTCAGGTCGTCCCAACTTGATTGGGAAATAAACACGGGGTAGGATCGTTTCACCCTTCGGCTATTTTGATTACCTACAAGCACGAGTGTTTCCTTCACTATCCCCAGCGGAGTCGCCACTGTGAGGGGGTCGAAAAGGCACGAGGCTAATGCGTGACCTCGTCCCTCGTGGGTGTGACGCTTCTTTTTGTCAAATCAAGTGTAATTGGATTTCCTGTGAGTTTACACCCAATTGACTAGTAATATAGGAGTCGCCATTCAGTTTTTAACGACAATGAGAAAAACGGACAAAACCCGGTTATCGTGACATAAAGGGAGTGCAATTATGTTTGACCACGACGGCCGTAGGTTCCCTTGTGATCCCTGGTGGTGGGGATCGCTCAACGTACACCCGCAGGGTAGAGATTGAGGGTTCGGGGGACTGTAACTACCGAGAGGAGTACTCGCTCTTCGATAACTCCAGAGGCAGGATATCCTTACTAGCTCAGCATAAATAATTGAAGGGACATGCGTTAACTATTAAACTAATCTGAGTTGATTTTATCAATATGCAACATATAGTACTAGATCGAACGCGATTATCTGATTTAGATTGTTTTAAGGGACCTAGCATGATAATCCAATTTCTCAAAAATATCATATTTATTAAGCGTGATCGAACAATCAGATTTTAGTTAGTTTAACAGTTCATAAAAGGGCGAGGAAAGCAATTAAACCATGGAAAAGGGACACATTACGACGCACCCTTGAGAGGTGCGTCACGGTTCTCAGAAAACTAACCACTTTGACTTTGCTATTTCTCCTTTTATTTAACGAATCTCAAATTATCGGACGGGATACGTTCTGTTCGATTTATGGATCGATTGCGACAGAACGCGTGATCGGTTTTGCAGCGTGAGGCTTAGGCTTAGGGGTTTAGAGTCAATACTCAGAATATAATTGTGTGTTGTGTGTTTTTCACGTCGAACTTAAGGGTCTATTTATAGGAAAGAGTGGCGTAGAAAGATAGATTTTCAGGAATTTGAATACGAAACGGATTAGGAAAAGAATCCGTCCCAGGTATTTTCGGCGCCCAGCTCTGGGCGTCAAAGATTTCGGCGCCCAGGGCTGGGCGTTGAAAATAGGGTCTGGCAGAATTCTTTGTCAGATTGGACTCTAGAGTACGGAGTTCATTAAGAGACTTAATCCGAGTTATTTGGTGCGTATCAATTTACGACGGAATGCGTCTGGGCCCTTTACGAACTCTAGGTTCGTTATGAGTTTAATTAATACGTTAACTCTTTTATCGAACTGCGATAGGAATAGAATTCCTTTTACAATTTCTATCTCTTTTAGGATTTATGTTGGAGTGCAACACCTAATTCTGACAGATTTCTATCTTTTTATTCTTACTACTTTTAGCAACTACCCTTTACGGCAGTTACTATTTTTAGCAGGTTTCTATAAATAGCAGGTTTCGGGTGAAATAAAAAGGGGAATTGAGATTCGTTATTTTATAGGAGATGTGTTGTCAAGTGGAGATTTACGTTTTCATCATCGAACCTTCCCTTTCGGGAATGGGGACAAAAGTAGGTGTCTACACCCACATATTATCAGGAAGCCCAGAACTAATAAGCATTGAATTCATCATATTTTTTAAAGTTCTATTTTTCCTTTCAGCAATCCCGTTTTGTTCAGGTGTGTAAGGAGCTGTTGTTTCGTGAACTATACCATTCTGTTCACAAAACGCCTTAAGAGTGTTAGGGTCATACTCACCCCCCCTATCACTCCTAAGTCTCTTGATTTTCCTGTCTAGCTGGTTTTCAACTTCAACCTTGTACTTGAGGAACATCTCCTCAGCCTCATCCTTAGACCTGAGAAGATAAACCATGGTGAATCTAGAGCAGTCATCAACAAAAGTAATGTAATATCTTTTACCGCCCCTGCTTTCATAGTTTTTAAAATCCCCTAAATCACTATGAACAAGTTCTAGTACTTCTGTTTGTCTATCTATTGATTTAAAGGGTTTCTTTGCAAATTTTGCTTCAACACATACTTCACATTTTGCAAAATCAGTTTTAGAAAAGCTAGGAATCATGTTCATTTGTTTAAGTCTTTTAATTGAAGCAATATTAACATGACCCAATCTAGAATGCCATAAATCAATAGACTCAGCAATATAAGCAGAAGAAGTACTAGCTTTCTTATTCATAATTTCAATGGAAATATCAAGAGTAAACAACCCCCCCCCCCCCCCCATTACAAAAACCCTTTCCCACAAATTCCCCATTGTGAGTAATAACTAGCCTATCAAAATCAAAGGACAACTTCAAACCAGCTTTCATAAGTAAACTACTGGAAATTAAGTTCCTACGCATTTCTGGAACATGCAAAACATTAGTTAAAGTGAGTGTTTTTCCAGAAGTGAGAGTGAGAATGATCTTCCCTTTGCCTTGAACAGTTGCAGAAGCAGAGTTACCCATGAATATATTTTCACCATCAGTCTTCTCGTAGGAAGTGAACATTTCTTTGTTGGTGCAAATGTGCCTGGTTGCTCCTGTATCAACTATCCATTCAGCAACATCACCTGCCAGATTAGCTTCTGAAACAACAGCAATAAAATTGTTAGGATCAGCAACTGCTTCAACAAGGTGAGCTTGATTCTGATCTGGCTTCTTCTTGACCCTGCAATCCCTGGACTTGTGACCAGCCTTCCCACATTCAAAACAGTTACCCTTAAACTTATACTTCTGAATTTTCCCTTGAGGCTTGAACTGACTGCCCTTCCCCTTAAACTTATCTGAATAGAAATTTCCCTTAGGTTCAACAAGGTTAGCTTTAGCAGAGCCAGAAAATACAGATTGGCCATTATCTTTAATACGGTTCTCCTCCTCAATTTTTAGGTGACCTACGAGTTCCTCTAGGGTAAGGTCTTTCTTCTTATGCATTAACTGGTTTCTAAAGTCTTTCCACGAGGGTGGCAGTTTCTCAATTAAAACAATAGCAAGAGTTATATCACATATACTCAAACCCTCGGAAGCCATAGCAATACAGATATTCTCATATGCATGAATCTGATCAATAATAGGTTTATCATCTTGAACTTGAAAGCCTAACCATTTACTAACACAATAACGTTTCGTACCGGCATCATTAGTTCCATACTTTTTCTCTAAACCATCCCAAATATCCCTAGCATGATTATAGGCCATGTAAATGTCAAGCAAAGCATTCGACATATGATGCAACAACATTCCCTTACAGGTTCTATCATCCTTAGCAAACTTAACCTCAAAATCATGCAATTCATCATCATCATCAGGTTTCACAACATCAGAAATAACATATGCAACATCAATTTGCTCCAAATAAAATCTCATCCTAACAGCCCAACGTTTGTAATTTTTCCCATCAAGAGGTTCTAATTCGACATATCAGGAATAAGAAATTTCGACATATTCATAGCCATAACAGAGTAATTGTCTTTTAGATTGTCAGCTAAATAATGAATTGGAACGACTTAGCTGGACAATGCGTATGTACGAACTGAACCGATTGTCGTGCCGTGGCCGGACCACTGCTCTAAAAGACAATTCCGCGCTAAAATAAACGATGAATTTATAGTGAGGTTTTTGGGAAACTGTAACAGCCAAAAACGGCTAGTGGAGAAGTTGCGTGATTAATGGAGCAGTTTCCAAAGTTAGTGGGTTGATTAAGTCTTCCGACTTAATCAAACCGCCCTTGACCAAAAAGAATAACCCGGCCCACAAAACCCACCCCACGCCCGCGAACCGCATTCGCCAAGTACCAAGGCCCAAGGCCCAAGGCCCACGGCCCTCGCCCGAGCCCGGCCCGGCCCGGCGCGCGCGCACGTGTGTGTGTTGTGACCACCCATGCCACTCTCAAGCACTCTTAAACAAATGTTTCCCTCAAACCCCCAAATATAAACATTGAATATGGTTTGTGTTTTTCCCATGTGGGACTTTTCATATTCCCACATTTTTCCACTCATTTTCTTTTGTATTCTCACTAGGATTTCCAACAAACATTACTAAGCATTTTATCGCCGGTGACGAGGTGGCGGCGGTGGTGCTGGCCGTTGGTGGTGGAAAGATGTGAGAAGGTAAGAGGGTAAATGGGAATGGTAATGTTGAATGAGCGGGTAAATAAAGGAGGGTATATGGGTAAAGTAGTGGGGCGATTTTGAATAATATGGGGCGGTAAATAGTAAATCCCTTTCCTATCCTTTCGGTCCTTTGACAATGAACCCGATAAGTAAATTCACACATCTTTCTAATGTAAATTAAAGATGCTAAAATTTTACCAATTGACTGTTGGTTCAGTGGTGATTGAGGCTGAACTTAGTAGTGAGGACCCGCGTACGATCCCCCGCAACAACAATTGAGAGGGAAATGAAACCTATCCACTTAGAACTCGCCCTGAATCCGGATTAACCCTAAGGATGAATCGGGATATTGATTTAGTTAGGATATCAGAGATATGCAGGAGATTTATTAAGAAAAGGTTCCCTGAATTCCAACCTAGCTACATAATGCGTTGCATTTTGCAGAAAAAATAAAATGGGGCGGGTACGGTGGCGATGGATGGATGCATGCATGGCGGCTGGTGTAAGTTACGGAGTAGTGGTGGAAGTCAGGTGGTGATAGTTTTGCAATGGTGTAAGTTGCATATTGTCAATTTTGTGAATCAATAGAAGTAAAAATTACGTAAATTAATGCAAGAGAACGAATGAAGGAAAAGAAAAAAAATTAAATGAACGAAATCGTAAAAGAAGAGACAATATCAAAAATATTAGTGTAATTGTGACCCACGCATATACTCCATAAGTTTAAACTTATATAAACCTATTTAACATAAAATAAGTTAAATGAGTTAGCCTTTTGGTACTTCGAATAACTAATACCATCGTACTAATGCTTTAATCAATGTGCATATTACACCAGCCTCAAATCAGTTTACATCTTTAGCTGTAGCTATAGGAGTATAGGCGAATCCAGCAATAACCATGGGGCCCATTCCCTATTTAACTACTGTCTAAAATCTAATTAATTAAAATAGTTGATCAAATAGTGTACTAATTATGCCAAATGTTCTATCATTTGTCCATCAGCTTTAGTCTGCAAAGCACATAAAACGTCATTAATGACGATAACAAAGTTGAAAGCCCACCAAGGTCAACCGTCTTTGCTTTATGTTAAGCCCCCTTCACATGTTCCTTTCATTGAAACTCCAAACATTTTATTCTTTATTATTTTTTTGTCTATCAATTTTGTTTTCTCACTCTATCGTCTACTCTATAATCATTCACAATAGAACTTTTAAAAATTAAAATTAATCACTCCCTAATTATCCCAATATTTACTGATGGAAAGAGAGTCTTGGGTGATTATGTGAAGTGTTAAAAGTTGTCCTACATTTAAAATCGCCCTATTATTTTATATTAATATCCTATCTCAGCTCTATATTTCTCTCTCCCTCAAACTTTCACCTGTTACATTATTGGAGAAAAGACCTCCACCGACGCTTCACCAACCAACCACCACCAATTGCCACGCATTTTTCCGGAGAAAAGACCTCTACCGTTTTTTTTGGTCCGGAAAAAAATTCACAGATTTATGTATTTTAAACTTGTACCATTGTACAGACTTATGAATTTTAAGTTTGTACCATGGTACAAACTTATGAATTTTGAGCTTCGGCCATGATATAGATTTATGAATTTTAAGCCGTACCACATCAGGAGATTAAAATACATAAGTCTACACCATGGTGTGAGCTTAATATGCATAAGTCTATGTTATTTTTAGGGTTTATTTTGTTGTTGGATTTGAATTAAGTTAACCGGGAAAAAAGTTAAGAGACTTATGAATTTTGATCTCCGACCATGATATAGACTTATGAGTTTTAAGCTCCTGCCATGGTACGAGCTTAAAGTTCATAGGTCTATACCATGGTCGAAACTCAGAATCATAAGTATGTACCATGTTACAAGTAAAAATGTTATAAGTCTGTATCATGGTACAGCTTAAAATGTATAAGTCTGCGGATTTTTTCGCGGACAAAAAATAACCTCTTTTGAAGTCGTCGAGTTTCCGCCGGTAGACTCAGACATGTAACAATATGCGGTGGCCAGAAGTGGCAGCCGGAGGTGGTGGTGGTCAGAAATGTGGTGGGAAGGTTAGAGGTGAAAGAACTTAAATAAGAAAAATACATATGGGAGGGTATATGGGTAAATAAATAGGGCGATTTTGAGTAATATGAGACGGAAAATAGTAAGCCTCATGAAAATTAATATACTTCAGTTCCTCCATTATGAAACGGAGAAAGTAGATGCAGGGACGAAGCTACGTTTGGGCCGAAGGGGTCCCCGGCCCCTGTCAGATTCTATAAATTAATATTAATTTTATAACAAATAATCAATACTCCAGGATATTTTCTTTTCGTATTTATTACGGTTTTTGCTTCCCATTTCCTATTTACTTCATTCCCTCGATCTCGTTAATTTCCGAAGTTATTCACTTATGATTATTTCCTTAATTGCCTCTTCTTATTTATAAACTTTTAGGAAAAACTGTTTAACGGTTAGACCACTTTTATACACTGGAATAACTAATTAGTTAACCACTAAAACCAATTAGTTAAGTCAGAAATTCAATTAGTTAAGTCAGAAATTCAATTAGTTATGCAACCGAACTAATTAGTTAAGCACTAAACCAATTAGTTAAACAATGAAACTGATTAGTTAAGCAATGAGATCAATTATTAAGATTTTATGAGTTTTAGTTAATAATAAGTTTGTTCAAAAATAATAACTATTCGACTCATAAATTTAACTATTTATCTTTATACCTTAACTATTTTGTTATTCAATTAGTTATGATTTTATTACTTTTAGTTATGTTTTACACTAGTTTAGTTAGTACCAAAAAAGTGGTCTAACCGTTAGACGGTCTTACACAAAAGTTTCTGCTTCTTATTACTGTTTTCCAATTTGTAATTTTTCTATTGCTTTTTTTTCTTTTTTTTTAGAAATAATATGTACATTTGTATAAAATTATTAATACTACTTCCACTTTTTTAATATTAGTCGATTTTTCATTTGCCGTAACTTAGAGGGAGAAAACTAGACGTTTTATTTTCCTTATAACTAACCACGTTTGTTAAAGATAACAATTCAATACATATTTTTTATATGTTGAAAGTCTCTTACAAATAATAATTCTCTTAAATTTATGATTAAATTCTATAATTTGCTTATATTCCTAAGTATTATGTTTTTCACTCCATTTTATAGTAATGACCTATATTTTAGTGCAATAACCCAAGTTATTAAAGTGGTAGTTACATCGATACGTCAAAAACATCACTGATGAATTTGACTAAATCGACAATTAAAAGGGAACGAGGGGGTAGAAAAATTTATTAATGAAACATAAAAAGCAACATAATAATAAACATAAAAAGCAACATAAAACCGACTCCTGTTAAGATAAATTTATGGCTTCGTCCCTGAGTAGATGAGAGTAATCACTGCAAGTGACACGTTAGTACCACCCTATCACTTTAACTAATGGTGTATTCTCTTTTGTTTGAAATCTCATGAACTTATATTGACTTATTTGATCTTATTGAATTTTATTAGACTTGATTACCATAGTGTAAATTTCGAAGAGTGCAATGATAGGATTTGATAGAAACTTATTATAACTGGTTTGATTCCTTGAATAATAAATTTATCTGAATTTAATAGACTTGAAACTTTTTTTTTTAAGGTGAAGAGAACATGCACTTATTACCCATACCACTTCAGTTAATGTAGCTCGGGATTTACGTTTCCAAGCTAACCGACCTTTGAGTTTTTGGGGGTGAATGTGTTTTGACGACTGCTTCTGTGATCAATAGAACTCCATCTCGTTGTTAAATGACAAGTCTCCATACAAAGTTTTGTTTGGAAAATCTTCGAATTATTCTCTTACACACATTTTTGGTAGCTTGTGTTATGCTAGTTATTGTCCTAGAGTGAATGATAAGGTTGGTCCTCGCTCTCGGAAATGTATATTTGTAGGATATCTATTTGGGCAAAAGGGTTGGCAGCTTTATGACTTGGAGAGGAAGGTATATTTTGTCTCTCGTGATGTTACTTTTGTGCAAAATAATTTTCCTTTTAACAACATGGATGCAACTATGACAATTGATGGAGTTGGTATAAATGAGTTATTTCTTCGCCAACCAAAAATTGTTGATGAGAATGATAGAGAGTAGAGTTAGGGGGAGTTGTGAGGGTCATGAGGTTGGAGCGGATGGCCATATTACTACTCCCCTTGAAAAACATTCTCCACGGCCTGGGTGTGGTAGGAATTCATTACCCACGCAGCAACACATTCAAGTCTAATTAGCAAAGCAGAAACAATCACCAAATCACATGTAACGCTAGTCTAATTAACAAAGTAGAAACAATCACCAAATCACATGTTAAAGTATAGATTAAATGTAACATATATTCGTTGAGTGTAATCCCACTATCCTCACGAACATGATCAAGAACTTCAAGCGTAGTTCCTCTACAGTCGTCCACCGACACGTTGAGATCCGCCTTGATTCTGTTAGCTTAGAACTTTCTCAAGGGTGTTTAGCTTTTCGGGAAATTCTCACTCTAGGAGGAACACATAGAATTAGGGTTCAAAGTATGTTATAGGGTTGTGTGTACTGTTATGGAAAACACATTAGGTTTAGAATAATAAACCTAGGAACAAGTGTGTAAGCCAATCGACCAAAGGTTTGGCCGACCAGCCTGCACGAATAACCCACAACACACGCGCACACGCGCTGGGCCTTTGGCGGCGTTGTGATGTGTGGCTGTTAATATTGTTCTCTCGGCCCCCGCGCGGGCTAGTTGAAAGACGTGGACCTGCTGCTAGCGACCGACCTTGGCCCCGCTTATGCGCTGGCGTGCTGTTGTTGAAGGAAATAATGCCCTTGGTCCAAGTATGCATTTAGTGGTAAGTCTAATAAATGCGGTTCAATGTTAATTATACAAGTTAATATTTCAGTGAGATCAAGTGAACTGTATGCCTAGCTAGAGGCCGCTTCAGTTCAAGTGGATTAATGACATTAATCCACAGCTTACTCTTGACAGAACCCGTAGGGTCACACAAATAGTACGTAAACGAATCAAGTATTTAATAGCATTAAATACACCATCTATGGATATTCGGAATCGACGGATCTTGGTTCTAGTGGGAGCTGAGATCGTCAAAGGCAAATAATGAATACTCCGGAAACGATGATATTGCCGGAAACGGAAATATGGATCGTATCGGAAATATAAATATTATCCAAGTCGTAGATGTTGCCGGAAACGGAAACATGGTACGTATCAGAAAATATTATCGGAAATGGAAATATTGCCGAAAACGGAAATATTGTAAGAATCGAAAATATTATCGGAATCGGAAAATAATTCCGGAAACGGAAATATTAAATATTTGTTCGAAACGGAAATTAATTCCGGAACCGGAAATGTTAAATATTGTTCGTATCGGAAATGAATTCTGGAATCGGAAAATTAATCGGAAGCGCGTCGTACGAATAAGCATCGGACGAGCTTTCTAGACGAAGGCCCAGCGCGAAGCCAGGCCCACGTCCAGCAAGCCCAGCGCGCGTCACCGCAGCCCAAGACCACGCCAGGCCCAGCGCAAGGCCAGGCCCAGCGCGCCAAGGCTGCGAGCACATGGCAGCGAGCACGCGTGGGTTTCATGTCCTGCTGCGGGATTTGCGTATGCGCGGGCATGACCTGCTCGCATGCGGATCATGCTCGTGTGTGTTTGTGCTTGTGTACGAAACCTTGATCGATTAGGATTCGTTTAAAGATTAAATTCCTAAATCTACTAGATAATTAATTAATTGAATTTAAGTTAAATTCACATTAGTTAATTCGTTTCCTAGTAGGATTCTAATACCCGTTTCCATACCCTATAAATAGGTGATCATAGTTCACCATTTATAACGAGTTTTTCCAAGTATTCGTATGAGTTTTAGGCATCAAATTCAGTCATTATTTGCTGCATAAAAACCGAAAACACATAGTACTTTTGGGGCAATTCTAGTTAGTTAAACCTAAGGCGGATCCGGACGTGCTGTGGACTTTCTACGGAGGGACGACACTTGGAGTCCTAAAGACTTGTTCTTGTTCGGTTCGGGCGCAGCAAGGGAGGCCACGCTACAAAGAGTGTGCATCCTAAATTATTCTAATTGTTATGTGGCAATTAATTTGAAATCCTGGCTTTTATGGTTTTTCCGCATGATTTATATTCATTTATATGTATAATAACCTAACTGTGGTATTATGAGCCTCTAATTAATTCCATAATAATTTCTTAACACGGTTAAATTTTATAAATTTTCAAGGAATTAAAAGGGGTGATTAATTTCGTAATTGTAATTAATTGCAAATTTGCGTTTATTTAATTATATGTGCGCAGTTTTTCGGCAGTTTCTTCGTTACTCAACGAAATCGAGTGATTTTTGTGTCAAATCTGTATGTAAAAGACATTCTAAAATTTTGACAAAAAATACTATTTTCTGGCCTGTAGGGGGTTATTTTTCCCGTTTCCTACAAGGGGGGGTTTAGGAGGCCGGCTCGTTTAGAGAACCGTTTGAATTTTTGCACCTCGAAAGAGTCGCCAACAAACTTTATTTATGGTCTTGTTTGGAAAGACCGCAAATGACTCTATTTTTGGATAAGGCCTTGAATCCTTGAAACAGATGGGTGAGATCCGGGCTCGGGAACGAAAATGCTTATTCAGCGAGCTTTAGAAATGTTCAAGTACGTTGGCACAACATTAGTTCGAAAATATACCCTAGATTAGACTATGTGGATTTGAATTTAGAGAAAAATAGAATTTCTAATTGTATGGTGGTCACTTTGCTTTAAAGATTGATTTAAGGAACCTAAGGCCGGTTTGTCCAAAAATATCTTTGTTAAGCGTGATGTAACCTTTGTATTTTGTTGTATTTAGCATGTTGGTGATGAAAGCGATAAAGCAAATAAAGCAACATCACAATACTAAATAAAGTGCGGAATTAGTAAATACAAGACCCCCTAGAAAAGGACTAGGGAGTAGGTCCACATTGCCTAGAAATGGACTAGGCAAGTAAAGATGCGGAATTGAAATTGCGGTATTGAAATTGCGGTATTGAAATTGCGGTATTGAAAGTGCGATATTGAAAGTGCGATATTGAAATTGCGATATTGAAATTGCAATATTGAAAGGTGCATAATTGAAATTTTTACTTGCACATGGTGTTTGCTTGGAGGTTAAGGCACCGTTTAGCGTCTAAAAACAAGCCTTTCTCGGGTTTTTGAATTCCGGTTTACGGGAAGGGGTCCGGCATGCTCGGTTTTGTGGGTTGGCGCCCGAATTTGACTTTCCTTATATGATTTTGAGTGGAAAAGGCCTAGTAAAACCAATGGGATGGTCTACTAGTTGAGATTGTTCTTGGATTTTGAAATTGGATTTTGAAAGTTGTATTTTGTACCGAGTTCCGGGAGGGGAACGGCCTCGGGGATTGGATTTTGGACCTTGGATTTTGGAGGTGTTCTTAGCAATTGGGATTTCCGCCTGGAGTTACTCCAATTACCTAGTAAGGATAATGGTATCGTCATCATCCCAAAGGGGAGACACACATTAGGTGTCTACAGAAGCCCCCACTTTGACTAAGCGTTCGGTTAGGAAAGCGCAAGTCAAAGTATTTCGAAAGGGATGGAGAATGATCAAGATGTTCTGCAATCGAGACCATTCTTTGTACGTCGGTACCTGCATAAATAAGGCGTTAGAAAAAAGGACAGAGTCTACCTCGACGGGGTGGTGATGACTCCAGTTTGTACTTGTACTTCTCCACCTTCAGTTCAGGATGGAGCTTGGCATAGAAAATTTTGAATCTTGAATTTTTGAATCTTGGATTTTTGAATTTGAATACCCGGAGTTGATCCGTTGGGATGTGCTTCGTTGGGGATAAGAGCTTTTTACTGGCCCTTAGATTTTTGAAATTTCGACTGACTTT
Source organism: Spinacia oleracea (assembly GCF_020520425.1). Classification (NCBI taxonomy): domain Eukaryota; kingdom Viridiplantae; phylum Streptophyta; class Magnoliopsida; order Caryophyllales; family Amaranthaceae; genus Spinacia; species Spinacia oleracea. Next base: position 62,609,689 of record NC_079487.1, read on the forward strand.
CCCGGAGCTTGGGTCCGTTGGGAGTTGGGCGCCTGAGTCGTTGTATTTTTTTGGACTTTGTATTCTTGAAATATTCATCTGTTTTCACTTGGAGATACAGGTGTATACCCGTATTTTCGATGGATGGTTCAACGCGACGTTTGATGCTTGGTGCGGAAGACCGTAGCAGCAAAGGACGTGCAATCAGCACGGGAGACCGCGCGCGCTGCAGATTCGCGCATGCAGCAGGGCAGCGCAGTGCGCTGGGGTGGTGCCTGGCGCGGGGCTGAGCTATAAAAGCTCCCCTTGCCGTGCCATTTTGAGGCACACTATCTTGAATTCTTTGTTCTTTTCTCTCTCAAAGGTCGATTAAGCTCTTCCCTTGGTCTTGTTCTTGCCTCGTCCATGTAAGTATTTCATGTTTTGCTTATAAAATAACTCTAGGATTGCATGTAGTCTTTGATTTTTCGTACTTTGAAATGATGCTCGTATGCTTAAGCTTCTTGAATCTTGTAGAAAACTGTTTGATAGCCACTTGAACTTGAACTGTTGGAACTTGTATTTTTGAATTTTTTGAATCAATTTTTTTTTTTGAACTTGTATCTGGTTCGGCATGGATAACCTAGGCGTTGATGTAGAACTTGTATACCTGCTTCGGCGTGGATAGCCTAGGCGTTGGTGTAGGAATTTGTATCTTGAACTAGAGGTCCACTGGGGATTTTTGTTTCGAATCTTTTGACTTTGTATAGGCCAGTATAGGATAGCCCCCAGTTTAGAATTTTGACACTTTCTATGCTACTTGATTTAGTATGCCTCGTCATACTCGGAGGACGCTCGATGAATCATCTGTGGTTTGAGCCACCGAGGAAGACAATTCGGATGATGAAGCGGCTGCAATAAATGCGCAAGGTGGGGGTATGGTTCCCCGAGATGCGCCCGCTTTCCCTGGTACTGGTTGGATCCCTTCCGACCTGGTGTTTCGGCCGGATTGGCACTTGTCTCAGCGGCCTCGCGCTGGCATGGTGAGTCTTGTACTGTGTTTTGGGTTTGTACTTTGTAATTGTATAGGTCTTGAGCTAACTCATTCACCTGTAGGCCGATGGAAAGCCGTCCCGTACTTACTGGTCTTTGGTGGAGGTTCAGAGGGCCTTTAAAACTCTTCGTGCTGACGAGGAGGCTATGGACATTTGGTCGCAGACGGGCCTGGCCGATTTCTGGCGTACCATGGCAGGTTCTTCGAAGAGAACGGGGATTAAAAACCGTTTATGGGCTTTGTTAGAGCGGTGGTGGGATACCACCAACACTTTCCACATGTCATGGGGGGAGATCTTTGATTCTGAGAGGAATGTGACCTTTGATTCTGAGCTGACGTGGCGCTCGGCCGCTGCCAGGGACTTGCTCGGCCTTGTTGTTGACTTGTCGGATGACGATGCTCACGCTTCTATGAAGGTGATTGTGGAGGCTATCTGCAGTGGGGGTGTGTCCGCGGAGCAGAGGGTTAGGCTTTTCCTCCTAGCCTTGGTGAGTAGAGTGATGGCCCCGAGTAGGAACAGTCAGGTGCACATCAAATCCTTGTCTGCTTTGCAGGACTTGGCAGCTGTTTCGAGCTATAACTGGGGTGGCTTGGCATACAGCCACCTTCTGTACGAGATGAAGCGGGCCTCCCGGACTACACTGGGGAGTGACCCGAGCATGGCTGCTCTGTGGAGCGTGCTGGATGTATTTGAGACTCCTTGTACTTTGTACTTTGTACTTGTATGCTTGTATTTTGAACTTGACTGATGCTTTGCTTGTTCCTTGAAAGATTTGGATCTATGAACACTTTCCGACTTTGGCGCCGGAGCGTACTAGAGATGCGGCTTACCCGTATGCTGCCTCTTGGATAGGAGCGGTGCGCGTCGGTGCGTCTCTGGCGGCTTCTCGCAGGGCTTGGAGAGTTCTATCCGCTGAAGATGTAATCTTTTGTACTGTTTTGCTCTCTTGTATTTGTATTTGTACTGTTGCCTGAGTTGTTTGCTTTGCAGGTGGTATGACGTCCTTTTGCCAATGCGGTTGTACCTGTCTCGGCTGCTCGTGCCCATTTCCTGTCTAGGCGGCGGGTTTTGTTTCCAGGGGTGTACCGCCATATGTGGTATCTGGGGGAGCGAGTGTCCCTTCAACACCATTCGGGGAATAGGCTTGTCCCGAAGGATCCACCGGAGTCCATGCTGGCTCTGGATGAAGATCTTTCCCGACTCTATGCGGAGGCTAGGGGCGAGGCTGTTTGCCGCTCTTGGAGGGAGTTTGTACACAGGAAGGGTAGCTATGATGACTTCCTGAGGAGGCTGACCCCACCAGTATGTTTCGTACTGCCGGTGAGCTTTTGAACCTTGTATCTTGTCTTCTTGTATTCTTGTATTCTTGTATTGATTGCATGATTGTATGATTGTATGATTGTATGTAGGAGGAGGAGGTTGATCCTGAGGACATCCCTCATGCTGATAGGATCCTCCGTTATGAGAACTCGGACAGAGAGGAGGTAGTGGAGACCATTCCTTGAACTTCTCCTCCGCACCGGAAATCATATGATGTTGTACTTGAGCATTATGCCCCTGTAAGTACTGTTGCATTTTTGAAACTGTTTGTAACTTTGTATAGGGAAATTGATCTTGAACTTTGTATGCAGGCGCCTCGGGCGAGAGTGCGTCGCTGGATGCTCTTGCTTGATTCTTGGAAGAGGCAGTGTGCCAAGCTGACCCGGAAGCTTTCTGGCCGGAACAGGGATGAACTTGTATTCTGGAAATTCGAACTGGGAAGTTGATTCTTGAAATTGTATTTTTTATAGGAGCGCCGTCGAGAGCGTAGAGATTCCGTTGACAGAGAGCCTCAGGCGGAGACGTCCTTGGGACAGGAGGGACCGAGTTCGGGATGGGGCAGGGGTCCGGTGCTGGTCCTCCTCAGAGGCATTCCGATGCTAAGCGGGGAGCTTTCCCTTTTGTACCTGTTGATCCCACCCGACATTCATTTGGAGGTGTTGGCAGTTCACGACCCTTTGTTTCTTCCCCTGGTTACCATTTCGGAGGAAGTGGTCCTCAGCCTTGGGGTGCAGGTCCATGGGCTTGCTATGCGGAGATGGAGGATGCGTCAGACTCAGATGTTTGGGTCGTACCCGTATATGCCGATGCCGCCGCCTTATCAGTATTCCTCTTCTCAGCAGGGAGTTCATCCCTCCACTGGCACACTTCGTATCTCGGAGGAGGATCCTAGTACCCCTGGGAAGGAGCTGGATCGGGAGCTGGAGCGCCTTAGGAGGCGTAACAGGGACAAGGCACCCGTGATTGATGTCACTGCTGGTGATGATTCACACTGACCCTGCATGGTAGCGAGTTCCAGCTTGCCTGGGTTGATTTTGTATAGGCTGGATTGTATTGTATTTGTATGGTTTGACACTTGAATTTTGTATGGTTGAATTGGCTTTGAACTTGAAATGGTTTGAAGTTTTTTGAAGATTGGCTTTTGTATGTTTGAATGCTTGAAATTGTATGCGTTGTGTGTGCCTTGAAATTTTGTAGCTGTATGCATGCATGATAATTTTGCAAAAAATTTGAAAAAATTTGCCCATTTTTCCTGGTGTATATACCCACTATAAGCCCCCACTTTGACTGAGGTTTTTTGGTTAGGAAAAGCGCAAGTCAAAGTATATTCAACTTTTGCTAATGCATATGCAGAATCGACTATGGACGCCGATCTAGAACCGGAATGCTTGAATTTTGAATAAAATTGACCCGAAATCTCCCGAAGCGTTGATCCGGACTGCTTGAAATTGCGCGGCTTGCGGTTTTGGAATCTTGAATAATGGAGGTTGTACTCTGCTGTCCGAAACACTAAAGAGTGTGTACTCGGAGTCATAAAAGAGGACGGTGGCCTCGTCCTTTGGTGCAGGCTTCCGGCGCCTGGCGCGGGCTTGGCGCCTGGCGCCTGTTGGCTGTCGTGCAAGCCGAATCTTGTATAAATAGGGAGGTTATTGGATCATTTCTTGCATCTATCCCTTCCCTGCTATCATTGCATATTGTTTCCTCACGAAAAGGAAAGAGAGTATGGCTGTGTCCTTTGAAAGTGCCTTGAACTCGTGGCTTGGTTCGCTAGGCAAATTGGAGAAAAGGGAGCTTGATGGCATGCATCTTGGGGTGCTCGTCTCTTTCCGGTTTGTAAAATTGGATTTGCACTTCATTCTTGCTGCTCTGGAGGCTTGGGACCCGAATCATCATGTCTTCCGCTTTGGAAATAATGAGGTATGTCCCCTCCCTGAGGAATTTAGTGCCATATTGGGGTGGCCCTTAATGCTGGAGCCATGCATGCCTAGTGTTGAAGAACACTTTTTCTTGAGTTTTGAAAGGTATTTGGGCTTGAAGCACCCACTTTTGAGTGCTGTTGTATATGGCATAGGGGTGGATTTGTCCCTCTTTGTCACCTACTTTGCTGGGCTTGATGTTCCCAAAGTATTCCGCCTGAGAGCCTTGAGTTTTTGTATATTCGCTCGCTTTCTCTTTTCGAAACAGGGGTTTGGAAATGGTGATGCCTCCCTAATAGAAAATGTAGAGCAGTTTGCTAATGGTCGGGACCCAATGCCGCTCGTGGTGGGCTAAACATTGATGGGCCTTGACATGCTGAAGTCGGACCCCTCTTCACTGCCGTCGGGAAGTCCGGTATTACTCCAAGTAAGGATCTGGAGCCTTCTTGTATTTTGAAATTGTGCTTATACTTGACTTTTGAATGTTCAATTTTGAAGTGCGTTTCTTATATATTCCCCAAGGTTTGGCTTATGGAAAGGCTCACGTTGGTGACACCACCGGAGAACATGGCGAGCTATAATAGAAAGGGTTTCACTGTGCGACCCACGTTGTATGGCCGGCTTTTATTGGATGAGTGGCGGTGTGCACTCTCTGGGATTGAATCTTGTATAAGGTGGGTATAGTTCCTTGGTGGGGAATTACTGCTATGAGACATGCCCCTGGTTCTACTGCTTTGAGGGTGCCAAGCCTCACAATGCTGGTCTTCTACTCGCCTGCTCGAGTGATGAGACAATATGGCTTGAAACAGGAGATCCCAGACTGTACTGAAGAGAACCCGAAGCCTGTTGTGCTGAATGCGAATCGGCTTGAAGTTTGGAGGCGGTATTGGGTTGCCAAACCGTTCTTGAGTATCGAGTTCCCACCTGAGTCAGTTACTGTGTCTGCGGGGTATATTGTATGGATGAGAGGCCTAAGCCAGAGGGACATTTCTTTCTCCGGACCAGCTAGAGTCCGAGGTTCTAGAGCTAGACGTCCTGCATCAACTGACTATGAGGAAGGTGAAGGGAGTATAGCCCATCCGGTGCTTGACCGTTCGGAATCCAAAGGAGGTTCGTCGTCCTCCCGTCTTGGAAGGCTTGCAAGTTCCTTCTCCCGCCGCTTGGGCAAAGGGAAGATTGATGATTGATTGCGGGAGGAGTCAGGGGATAGTACTCAAGGTGCCAAGACTCGAGAGCATAGTCGCCCGACCCTAGATCTTTGTAGGTTAAATGTGTTTGGAATGAATTGTGTTTGGAATGTGTTTGTAATGTGTTTGGAAGATGTGTTTAGAAGACGTGTTTAGGAAGTGAAAAGGCTTTTGAACTTTGCTTCACTTGATCCCGACTTTGTATTTGAATTAGCTTTAAAGGCCTTAGGGCCAAATAAAGAGTTATTGTGTTAAATTCCGCTTGAACATGCTTTGCTTTGAATTGGCACATTTGGAATAAAAACAACAACAATTTGAATTTTGAATTTTGATTTGATTTGATTTTTAGGATGCCCTTAATTGAGGAAATTTTGAATTTTTTTTGTATTAAAGTGGCCGGGCCTCGAAATGAGGTTGCCTACGTGTCCCGTCAGGGAATCAGGCCGGACGTAGTTCTGACTACCTTACAGGACTTGAATTTGAATTCTTGTACTTGAACATGGAACTTAGACATAGAACTTCTTGAGTTGATCGAGGTTGGTAAGAGATCTGAATTCTGTTCCGTCGATGTCTGTTAGTTCGACTGCTCCCCCGGAGAGGATCTTCTTGATAATGTATGGGCCTGCCCAGTTGGGTTTGAATTTTTCCCTTGGGTCCATGGTGCTTTTGCGAAGGGCTTTCAGGATAAGCTCGCCTTCCTTGATGTTTCGGGTTCTGACCCTTTTGTTGAAATGTCTGGCCACTCGGCGCTGATAGACTTGTACATGGTGAGTGGCTTAAAGCCGACGCTCATCGAGCATGACTAGCTCGTCATATCTTGCTTGTACCCATGCAGTTTCTGGGATTTTGCTTTCGAGGACTATCCTTAGAGAAGGTATCTCCAGCTCGATAGGTTGTACTGCTTCCATTCCATAGACCAATGAGAACGGAGTTGCACCAGTTGAAGTGCGAATTGAAGTTCGATATCCCCACAATGCGAAATGTAGCTTTTGGGGCCAGTCCTTGTAATTGGTAGTCATTTTCATGATGATGGTTTTGACATTTTTGTTGGCTGCTTCGACCGCCCCATTGGTTTGTGGGCGATAAGGTGAAGAGAGATGATGTTGAATCTTGTACTCGGTGAATAGATCTTCACACTCTCCTTGAAAATGGGTTCCCTGGTCACTGATGAACTCGTGAGGAACGCCGTATCTGCATATGATGTTTTCTTGTATGAACTGGGCCACTTGCTTGGAACCCAATACTTTGAATGACATGGCCTCGACCCATTTGGTGAATTAGTCGATGGTGACCAGTATGAACTCATGACCCCCGGTGCCTGTTGGAGTGACTTTGCCGATGACGTCGATACCCCAGGCTGAGAATGGCCACGGTGATGATTGAGAGTATAGTAGTGATGGAGGAATGTGCTTCAGATTCGCACACTTCTGACATGTAGGACATTTCTTGACAAAGAAGTAGCAGTCCCGTTCGAGGGTAGTCCAGTAGTATCGTGCCCTGATGATCTTGAGGGCTAGCATTTTCCCATTCATGTGGGTTCCACAGACTCCAGCATGTATGTTGTCCATGACTCGTTGAGCTTCGTGCTTGTCAACACATTGGAGGTTAGGACCGCTAAGGGACCTTTTGCATAGAACGCCGCCTTCTATGATGAAATTGGCTGATTGTAGTTGCAGAGCCCTTCGATTCTTGCTTGAAAAGTGTGGGGGATACTCTGAACTTTTTGGATACCTTTGAATGTCTGTAAACCAAGGCTCATCTTCGTCTTGCTTGACGTTGTCAATAGCATGGACACATGCTACTTCTTGACAGGTTTCAATTGTAAGTGGCATTTCAGCCATGCTGCTTAGAATGTTGATCATTGAAGCCAGTTTTGCCAGTGCATCGGCGAATTGATTCTCCTATCTCGGGAGGTATGTATAGCGAAGCCCTTCTATTTGTTTAGACAGCTGCTCAAGGTAAGACTGGTATGGAGCCAGGCTCTCGCTCCTTACTTTCCATTTGCCGGAAATTTGATTGATGATTAGGGAGGAATCCCCGTACACTCAAAGTTTCTGGACGCCCAGTGCTAAGGCGGCTTCCAGGCCCATGATGCATGCTTCATATTCTGCCGCATTGTTTGTGACGTTGAATTGCAGTTTTGCTAATAAAGGAATGTGCGTGCGTCTGGGGCTACTAGAATTACTACAACACCACATCCGTTCTGATTGGAAGCACCGTCAAAATGCATTGACCAACTGTCAACACTGCTCATTAAGATTTGCTCGTCGGGTAAGTCGTAATCTTCCTCTTCTGCCTCGACAGGACAGTCGGCTAGGAAATCTGAGACTGCTGAACCCTTGATAGACTTTTGTGGAATGTATTTGAGGTCGAATTCTGCTAGCATGACCAACCATCTGGACAACAGCCCGTTGAGTGCTGGTTTTTCGAATAGATACTTGAGAGGATCCTCTTTGCTGATCACATGTACTGTATGGGAGAGCATGTAGTGCCGTAGTTTCTTTGTGGCCCAAACCAAGGTGATGCTGAGTTTCTCGAGCTGAGTGTATTTGGTCTCGTACTCGATCAACTTTTTTCTTATGTAGTATACGGCGTTCTCCTTGCCTTCAATCTCCTGGGCAAGCATAGCCCCCATTGCTGAATCAGTTGTTGTGAGGTAGAGCCTGAGGGGAATCCCTGATATGGCTGGTTTTAGTACTGGTGGGTTGGAAAGGTAGCTTTTGATTGTGTCGAATGCATGCTGACAATCGTCATCCCACTCTTTGGGCTCGCTTTTCCGGAGCTTTCGAAATACCGGTTCACAGATCATTGTGAGTCTTGAAATGAACCTGCTGATATATTGTAGTCTGCCGAGAAAACCCCGAATTTCCTTTTCATTCGTTGGTGGTTGCATCTCGAGAATTGCTTTGATTTTTGAAGGATCAACCTCTATTCCCCGAGAGCTGATAACATATCCGAGTAACTTGCCCGACGTTACCCCGAATGCACACTTTTGAGGATTGAGCCTCATATTGTATTGTCTGAGCCTGTTGAAAAACTTTCGAAGTACTGAGGTATGCTTGTGCCGTTCTTTGGATTTGACAATCATGTCGTCGACATATACCTCAATTTCCCTGTGAATCTTATCGCTCATGATAGTTGTGGCTGTTCTTTGATAAGTTGCTCCTGCGTTCTTTAGTCCGAATGGCATAACTGTATAACAATATGTGCCTCACTGAGTGATGAAGGTTGTCTTCTCCATGTCCTCCTCTGCCATGGGAATCTGATTGTAGCCTGCGTACCAGTCCATAAAAGAGAGTAAGGTGTGATTTGCGGTGTTGTCGACCAAGATGTCGATGTGAGGCAATGGAAAACCGTCTTTAGGGCTGGCCCTGTTAAGATCTCTGTAGTCCACACACATTCGTACTTTGCCGTCTTTCTTTGGAACTGGGACGACATTTGCGATCCATTCTGGATATTTTGCTTCTCGAATAAACCCGGCCTCTAGCTGCTTGGAGACCTCTTCTTGAATTTTGAGGGAAACATCCGGTTTCATGCGACAGAGTTTCTGCTTGATGGGTTTTGAACCTGGAATAAGGGGAATTGTATGCTGATCGATGCTTGGATCAACCCCTGGCATATCATGATAGGACCATGCGAAGACGTCTACATACTCTGAAAGTAGCTTGATAAGATCGTCCCGCTCTGCTTGAGAAAGAGTTAAACCAATCTGAACTAGTTTTGAGTCACTGCTGTTAGAAAGGTTGATTTTTTCTGTTTCCTCAATTATAGGCGTCCTGTTTTCATGAATTTCGATAGCTTTTAGAAATTCAAAGTCAGTTTCTTGTGAAGCAAAGTTGTGTGGATTAGGATTTGATTTTGAATTAGGACTCGAAGAGTAAGTAGAAATTGAAGTGTTATTGAAATCAGCAATCATTACATCGACTGTTTTGACTTGAAGCTTGGCCTTTAGAGGCTCTTGATTGATGCAAGACTCTAGTTCTAGACACTTAGACTCATTGCTAGACTCGAAAATTGAAAGACAGACTCTGGACCTAGACAAAGACACTAATCGAAAAGATAGTTCTCAGGGTATTCCCAGACATCCGCGCTGTAATCGTCATAATCATCGAAGATGGGACTGCATGCACATATTTTCATGACTTGATCCCAGACTTGGTTCCATGTGCTGTAAGGAAATGCGGCGAAGCTGCCTTTGCATGAAGTGTTGAGCCCTAAGATGAACATTCTCACCGTTTTGCCCTCTGGTAGCTCGGGCTGAATTGTACGAGCGGAGATTGCCCATCTGTGGTAGTATTCTTGAATGCACTCATCCATTTCCTGGCGTACAGCCGACTTTTGCTTGATGAGAGTGTCTCGGAAGCTTAAACCTTTGAGGGTGAGGCAGGCAGGGCCATCCAGTATTTCCTCGAACCAAGGTTCTCCGAATATTAGGTCGAAGTTAGCAGGTACATCAATAACCAGGAATTCAGCATTGTTGTAATAGGTGTCAAAGGAGAAAACCAGCTCAAGGACTCCTAGGACTTTGTATGAGACACCCTGGAGTTTGACAGTTTGTTGGGTACTCAGCATGAGATCGTACTCGGAAAACCCTAAAGCCTTCAAGGTGGCGAGCGGACAGATGTTCTCTTGAATGTCGGTGGTTACCCTAGGTTCGGGGATCACCCAGTTTTGAGCACTTGGAAGTAGATGGCAAAAGCTTAGACCATAAGCTCGTAACCTGGCTTGCATATTGTGGAGATCAGAATGCATGAAAACTCCTCTTCTTCATCTTCGCAGTCATAGGAGATGGCTTAAACAGAGGGGGTTTGCTTAGCCCCTGGGGGTAAGGGTAAGGTCTTGTTGTCGACCATATTCTGGATCAAGTGCTTGAGCTTGTAGCAATCTTCGATGTCATGACCCTTCCCTTGATGGTATTTGCAATGAGCTGTCGGATCCCAACTCGTAGATCTCTTGTCGACTGGAGGATCGGGTGTTGGACCGATCGGTGCTATGACTTGTTTTTCGACCAGCCGATCGAATGCCTCACTATAAGACATCCCGAGGTTTGTGAAGACTCTTTGAGGCCTGCCTTGATAGTTGCGTTGGTTAGCATTGCTTTTGAAGTTGTTTGACTTTGGACCTTGAGGAGCCTCTAGGGCGTTAACCTCATGAACTTTGTGTGTTGCTTCAGGTCTCTTCCCCTTCCATTTTTCAGTTTGCGGAGCTGGGGCTGCGGGTGCTTTCATTAGGTCATCCTCTATGTCGATCGCGATGTCATAGGTTCTCTTGAAGCTTTCCAAACCTAGATACTTCATGTGAGCATTGTATTTCGGAAGAAGACCAGCAATGAAAATCTTGACTAATTCTCTCTCGGAGGGCCGGGTTACCATTTGGGATGCCATTTCTCTCCACCGGTTAAGGTAAGTAGTGAAGCCTTCCTGAGGCCCTTGCCTGAGAACTTCCAGTTCCCTTAGAGTGGTTTGAAGTTGAATGTTGGGTTGATATTGCTCCATGAACGCTCGAGCAACTACCTCCCATGTATTTGTTTGATGTTCCTTGAGTGAATAGTACCACTTCTGGCAGACAGGTTCCAGAGACATAGGGAATACCACTGGGTATAGCTCGAGTTCGACCCCCTTGATGGCCATTGTAGCTCGGAAGTTCTTGAGATGGTACTTGGGATTATCAGTTGATTTGAACTTTGGAATATCATTGGCGGAGAATTTGTCTGGCAGATTAGCCTTCCCCTTGAGGTTGTCCTCCATTGAGGTGTCAAAGTAGTTCTCTTGATTGGTAACCTTACTGACAAGACTTTCGATCTTCTTGGTTAAATCATCGGTGGGCGCGCCCTGTTCCACGACACCCAATCGGTTGTTTATGCTCTCCACATTGGCACTGAGGCTGGCGAAAGCCGTTAAGAGTTGAGCGAGTTGATCAGAGGCAGACATTTGGATTGTTTCTTGAATGGGACTGGGATTTTGATTTGTAGGAGATGAACTGGCTGCTCGTTCGATGCCGGCTATGAGGGAAGCCAGGGCTGATGGATTTCTTTTCAACCTTTCTCCTCTTCGACGAACCCACAAGATCTTCGGACTCCTAGTTAGAACACACCAGAAGATTTTAGAACTTGGACTTCCCGACACATGATATGATATGCATGCAATGAATGAGACCTAGACTTGACTCTAAGTGTCACTCCGAAGATTCGGGATTTTTGGATTTTGTACTTGTATTCGGGATTTGCAACCCGTTGGAAATGTTTGAGAGGAGCGTTCATTCTTTTGTGAAAGTTGGCTCTTGTACTAGAACTTGGAATGTCGAAAAAGAATATTTCGACCTATTGGAAATCGGACTTATTTGAAGGGAATTTCAACCCGATTGAAAGGGAATTGATTTTGTATTATTTAAAGGGAATTTCAACCCGTCAATATTTTAGGGGATTTTCAACCCATTGGACTTGGAATATTTGAAGGGAATTTCAACCCGCTTGAGAATTGGAATTTGTATTATTTCAGGGGAGTTTCAACCCATTGGAAAATTGGACTTGTATTATTTCAGGGGATTTTCAACCCATTGAACGGAATCTCGAACTTGTATTATTTCTGGGGAGTTTCAACCCGTAGAATTTGAACTTGTATTATTTCAGGGGATTTTCAACCCGTTGGAAATATTTGGAATGGGGTTTGTATTATTTTAGGGGATTTTCAACCCGTCAATATTTTAGGGGAATCTCAACCCATTGGAATTGGAATATTTGAAGGGAATTTCAACCCATTGGAATTTGTATTATTTAAGGGGATTTTCAACCCGGATGTAGAATATGGAATTTGAATTTGACTCGAAGTTTGAACTTTGAAATGGAAAAGGACGCATTTTGTATGTAGAACATGAAGCTTCGTATTTGGAAAATCCGGCATTATGTCGCCGTGGATTTGAGACATTGAATTTGGGAACTTGAAAGTCCGGCATTATGCCGCCGTGGACTTGGAGTGTAGGATTTGAGATTTGAAGGTTTGGAATTTTTGAACTTCGAGCTTGAGGTTTGAAATATGGAATGGAAAAAAAAAATTGGCATTACAACGGCATGAATTTGGAATTTGAAGTTTTGAGCATGGGACTTGAAATTCGAAAGATTGACATGGAATTTGAGGTTTGAAAGTTGGAGTTGAAAAGTTGGCATTACGCCGGTCATGAACTTTGGAATTTGAACTTTGAGGTTTTGAGACTTGGAATTGGCAACTTGACTTCGATGCTTGAAGACTTGAATGTTTGAAATAGGAAATCCGGCATTACGTCGTTGGATTTGTGGTTTTTGACTTTGAAGTTTGAAGCTTGAAATTTGGACTAGAAAATCCGGCATTATGGCGCCGTTGGATTGAGTCTTGACTTGAAACTTGAAACTCGAAATTCGGACTAGAAAATCCGGCATTATGGCGTCGTTGGGTTGAATTTGAAAATTGATGTTTTGGACTAGAAAGTTTGAATTTGATCTTGAAGCTTGAAGACTAGGAAATCCGACATTATGACGCCGTTGGATTGAATTTGACTTGAAAATCGAAACTTGAGTTTGGAAAATCCGGCATTATGGCGCCGTTGGATTTGGACTTGAAAATTGAGGTTTTGGATTAGAAAATTTGAACTTGAACTCGAAACTCGAAATTTGGACTGGAAAATCCGGCATTATGACGCCGTTGGATTGAACTTTGAATTTCAAACTTGGAATTTGGACTCGAAAATCCGGCATTATGACGTCGTTGGATTGAATTTTGAATTTGGCATTTGTGTGTGAGGCGTGTTTAAGGGTTTTGAATCAGATGGAGTGACACTCGTAAAGACCCTAAAATCGGCGATTTAGATGCATGAGGTTTGAATGATGCTCCTAGGGGTTTGGTTTCCTAGTTGGAGGCTAATTGGTTTTGGCAAGCTAGAACTGAGGTTAGCCATTCACGCGTGCAAAGAAGCCCACACAATGCACAAGTAGCACGTTGTGACACTTATCATGAATATGAATGCGACATGCAAAGTTCTCAACCTAAGGTCGATCTAAGTTTTGTATGATGCAAGTGGTCGGCTTTGGCTGTCAAAAGGTACTCGGCTAAGAGACGGATCCGGCGACAAGCTTTCACATTCCGCCTAAGGGAAGTGTGTGTTGGCAGACGGCCTCCATACTTGACATCGGGAATGTCAAGCAAATGCCAAGCTTCGGTAGGCGCGGAAATGGTCACACACTTTGGTTGGGAGCCGTATGGAGAGTCACCATTTCGTTGCCCCCGGGGCTAGCCCGAATATAGAACACATCCGTTTGGGCAAGGGTAGAAATTCATTTTGCACAATATGGTGTACAAAAAATGCATGAAATGCCTAGAAATTGAAATTGAAATCGTACTTGAATTTGTATTTGTAAAGCTCGTTTTTCGGCACTCGTTCACGAGGCTTGGGAGCGTCCTTCCAGATGTAAAAAAAGACTAACTCCCAACACGAAAAGTTGAGAAAAAGTGGACGACAAGCCACTGTGAGCCACTGTCCTGGATGCAGGCAGTGGCGTTGGGCGCAGGGGCTGCGCCTGGCGCCAATGCTGGCATCCAGTACTTCGGCAGATCAGTGGCCGGATGATCGAAATTTGCTCGCATTTTCGAATCGAAATTAGAAAAGTCCCCAGCAGAGTCGCCAGAATTGTAGGGGGTTATTTTTCCCGTTTCCTACAAGGGGGGGTTTAGGAGGCCGGCTCGTTTAGAGAACCGTTTGAATTTTTGCACCTCGAAGGAGTCGCCACCAAACTTTATTTAAGGTCTTGTTTGGAAAGACTCGCAAATGACTCTATTTTTGGATAAGGCCATGAATCCTTGAAACGGATGGGTGAGATCCGGGCTCGGGAACGAAAATGCTTATTCGGCGAGCTTTAGAAATGTTCAAGTACGTTGGCACAACATTAGTTCAAAAATATACCCTAGATTAGACTATGTGGGTTTGAATTTAGAGCAAAATAGAATTTCTAATTGTATGGTGGTCACTTTGCTTTACAGATTGATTTAAGGAACCTAAGGCCGGTTTGTCCAAAAATATCTTTGTTAAGCGTGATGTAACCTTTGTATTTTGTTGTATTTAGCATGTTGGTGATGAAAGCGATAAAGCAAATAAAGCAACATCACAATACTAAATAAAGTGCGGAATTAGTAAATACAAGACCCCCTAGAAAAGGACTAGGGAGTAGGTCCACATTGCCTAGAAATGGACTAGGCAAGTAAAGATGCGGAATTGAAAGTGCGGAATTGAAATTGCGGTATTGAAAGTGCGATATTGAAAGTGCGATATTGAAATTGCGGTATTGAAAGATGCGATATTGAAATTGCAATATTGAAAGGTGCATAATTGAAACTTGTACTTGGGCACATGAGATTCGAACGCCAAGAGGCTCCTTAAAAATAAGTGCGCCCGACACAAATTCAAAGCCAAAAATCTCAACTTGGGAGAGGTTGCTCAACCCAAATATCACTAGTAGAAAAAACCCTTATTGCAGCGGGCTTTTAGACCCCTGTTGCAGCGTACATCGTATGCTGCAACTGGGGGGCCTGCAACAAGTTTGAACTTGTTGCAGCGTAAAATGTTCGCTGCTAAAAGGGGTTTTTTGCAGCGTACATATGTATGTACGCTGCAACAAGTGCCAAAAAATTGGCAAAAATTTGGACTTGTTGCAGCGTACATATATATGTACGCTGCAAAAGACTCAACTTTTTGCAGCGTACATTTATTTGTACGCTGCAACAAGTCTGGAATTTTGCGAAATTTTTTTCCCTTGTTGCAGCGTACAATATATATGTACGCTGCAACAAAGCACTTTTGGCGGGAAAATTCTAATTTTGTTTAGGGATACCTAGAGTGCCTTGCACCAAATATAGAAACCTGTCAAAACAATAATAGAATAACACAACCTGTATAACAAATATAAAAACAACAACTGGAGTTTTGTATACTATATATCCCAAAACCAAAGTGCACATATTACATTTAAATATATGTTCCAATTTCAACATAAACATACATTTTAATATAAAATTTATTCTATAACAACTAAACCAACTCGATCAAGCGCGCTAAAGCCAATAATAAATACTTGCTGGTAAAAAACTTAGCCCATTGCTCACGAACCACATCAAATTCCTCGCATAAGGCGCAATCCTCGGAGTGTAGACCTTTACAAAAACAGAAATTTAAATTAAACATTAGATTAAATACAAATTAAATATCACATTTTAACATTCAAGAAACTAATGACAATGTCCTAATAGTCTAAAATGAGTCCTTAGGTTCTTTAGTTCAAAGTTGGGAGCGAAAATGTCATTTTAGCCTAAATATGACCTATAACGACCCAATGACCCTATAGGTGCATAAATAGATTGGAACGAGTCTTAGATCGTTAAAATTATGCATATTAAACATGTAATAAGTTTTAAATGAGTCCTTAGGTTCTTTATTTTAAAGTTGGGAGCGAAAATGCCTTATTTTAGCCTAGATATGACCTATAACGATCAAACAAGCATTAAATGGGTATAAGTAGATTAGAATAAGTCCTAGAAACTCAAAACTAAGCTTATTAATCATATAATAATTTAAAAATGAGTCCTTAGGTTCTTAAGTTCAAAGTTGGGAGCGAAAATGTCATTTTAGCCTAAATATGACCTAAAACGACACAATGAGCCTTAAATGGGCATAAATGGATTGGAATAAGTCCTAGAAAGTTAAAACTAGAATATAAAACATTTAATAGGTTTAAAATGAGTCTTAGGTTCTTTAGTTCATAGTTGGGAGCGAAAATGTCATTTTAGCCTAAATATGACCTACAACGACCTAATGAGCCTTAAAGGTGCATAAATAGATTGGAACGAGTCTTATAAAGTTAAAATTATGCATATTAAACATGTATTAAGTTTAAAATGAGTGCTTAGGTTCTTTATTTTAAAGTTAGGAGCGAAAATGCCTCATTTTAGCCTAAATATGACCTATAACTATCAAACAAGCATTAAATGTGCATAAACAGATTAGAATAAGTCTTAGAAACTTAAAACTAAGCATATTAATCATATAATAAGTTTAAAATGAGTCATTAGGTTCTTAAGTTCAAAGTTGGGAGCGAAAATGACACTTTAGCCTAAATATGACCTATAACGACACAATGAGCCTTAAATATGCATAAATGGATTGGAATGAGTTCTAGAAAGTCAAAACTAAGCATATAAAACATTTAGTAAGTTTAAAATGAGTCCTTAGGTTCTTTAGTTCATAGTTTGGAGCGAAAATGTTATTTTAGCCTAAATATGTCCTATAACGACCAAACAAGCCTTAAATGTGTATAAGTAGTTAGAATAAGTCTTAGAAACTTAAAACTAAGCATATTAATCATGTAATAAGTTTAAAATGAGTCCTTAGGTTCTTTAGTTCAAAGTTAGGAGCGCAAATGCCTCATTTTAGCCTAAATATGACCTATAACGATAAAACAAACATTAAATGTGCATAAATAGATTAGAATAAGTCTTAGAAACTTAAACTAAGCATATTTATCATATAATAAGTTTAAAATGAGTCATTAGGTTCTTAAGTTCAAAGTTGGGAGCGAAAATGTCATTTTAGCCTAAATATGACCTATAACGACACAATGAGCCTTAAATGTGCATAAATGGATTGGAATGAGTACTAGAAAGTTAAAAATAAGCATATAAAACATTTAGTAAGTTTAAAATGAGTCCTTAGGCTCTTTGGTTCATAGTTGGGAGCGAAAATGTCATTTTAGCCTAAATATGTCCTATAACGACCAAACAAGCCTTAAATGTGTATAAGTAGTTAGAATAAGTCTTAGAAACTTAAAACTAAGCATATTAAACATGTAATAAGTTTAAAATAAGTCCTTAGGTTCTTTATTTTAAAGTTGGGAGCGAAAATGCCTTATTTTATCCTAAATATGACCTACAACGATAAAACAAGTATTAAATGTGCATAAATAGATTAGAATAAGTCTTAGAAACTTAAAACTAAGCCTGTTTATCATATAATAAGTTTAAAATGAGCTATTAGGCTCTTAAGTTCAAAGTTGGGAGCGAAAATGTCATTTTAGCCTGGGGTTGGATAATTTTAAACACATACTAATTCCAAAATATGCTACATTTTGTCAAGAAATGATCAAAAATAGTTTTAACGATCCCACGGCACCTCTCGGACACTCCTGCAAACTTGGAAATAGCTTTGGGCAACTCAAATGAAAGGGCATCGACAATAGCCTGTTAGAAACCATCAGAAGCCACACAGTTAAATTTATTGTGAGAGTTTTTGTAATTAAAAGGGAAGGGAAGAGAGGCTGGAAAAAAACATCTTGAGATTTATTAAGTAGATTGGTGGGAGAGTGGAGAACCTCTCGAATGTTCTCAGAGCTGTAGTTCTAAACTTACACTCTATCTATCAAACAATCTTTCCTCTATCATTGTGTTGGGTTTTGCTGTGAGTTGCGTAGCAGGTACAGCAGGTACAGCAGCAGCAGTGGGTGTATTGCACTAGACGGTGCCCTAACCCGAAACATCTAAGGCATGGCTACTCAATCCACCCCCTAATGTAGTTGCCATAGATGATGCATAACCCCAACACTTCTAACAATGTTTCACTTCTCACACATGAAGCTAGTTGTAATTTATAAAATGGTTGTTTTCTTTAGCACCATTGACCAAACCCATCAAAATCCAAAAAACAAACCCACAACAAAATTGGGTGCTTCAATCTTCAAAATTACACAAAACCCTATTCACACAAATTCACAAACAACCCTAAAAACCCCAAACTAGAGAGAATATAGTGAGATAAATACCTGATCAAGAGAAGGGTTTCAAAGGAAAGAGTGAATATGAGAGAGAACAACGATTGAATTGTTCTGGGTTTCTTTATCGTCAAAATCTGAAACAGCAGCATCAGAAATTGAGCTGAGAAACTCAACAATCCCAGAAATTACTTATTCCGATTGACGAAAATCACCAGCTTCAACTGCCTGCAACAAAAACTCAGTAAAGTGTACATAGTAAACATTGTTAAAAGAGTTTTATTCAGTCATTTGCATAAATTTGATCATAAATTTTAGAAGTTTGAAAGAAATGCGGGAGGGGACCTTGGAGCAGGAGACGAGGGATTGTTGAAGGCGAAGAATGAAGGGTTGCGGAGTTTGCTCCACTGCTGCTGACATTGTTGAAGTTGTGTGGAAAAGAGGTTCCAGTATGCTGGTTTTAGCGCGATTTTGTTGCTCCTGGGTCTGGGTGGAGCAAAGAGGGATGAGTAACTAAGATATAAAAATAACAAGAAACAATTGCAAAAAAAAACATTTTCCATACCTTCTGCATCTCTGAAGCTTAAGCTCTCACAATCTGAATACAGCAGACTCCAGCTGCTTAAGTGTATCAGTAATTATGCTATGTGATTCTTCAGACTACGACAAACTTGGATGAAGTTCTCTAACAGTTTCCTTAAAGTACAGAACACAATGAGCTCAAATCCTTCAAGTGTACGATGACCAGGTTTAGATGATCACTCTGCAAGTTCAAAGATTAAATTAATGAAAGTTTCAGAAAGAAAGGTTTCCTGATAGATAAATAACCTTAACTGAAGTTCTGATTCCTAAGAAAAGGGATGAAAGTTCTGATTCCCCAATAGACAGCTCTGACAGATATTTCAGTTCAATGTTTGTGCTTGGATTGGCATGAAACCTCTTCATGATCCAAGTCTGTATCTCCTTGAAGAGATATGGAGTCCGATTTTCCACCTTCCCATTGAAGAAGAACACAGTGTTTGTTTCTCAATTGAATGAATATTTTTCCAGGAAAACCAACCTTGAAAGGAACAAACAATTATTGTATCAATAAATGGAATTCCTAATATATATACATTTGGAGAACATTCTATTTCGTTCCAAAATTTGCTAGTGCAATCATGTCAAACATATGGGATTTCGAACATCTACTACAGCCAAACATGAAACAATTACAATGATACATCTTGAATGAGAAAACCAAACCAAAATACCAGCAGATCCCAGAGAAACTATTTATTACTGTTGGGTAACCAATTCAGATCCCAGAGAGAAAATTCAACAAAAGCAAATCAACCTAAGAAAAATCCCAGAAACATATGCAAAAAAGGGGGGAAATGCCTGAGAACCCAATAAAAACGGGAATATTCCAGCATTTTGAATATAATTTCCCTCAATATAATGAACAATATATATGACCATGGCAGAGGTGTTGATAGTGCTAAAATACTTGTAACACAACTGCTCTAGCTTCCATACAAGAAAACTCTGAAGGGGAGAGAGTGGAAAAGCAAAGAAATTCAGAACCAAAACAAATATGGCTGATACTAATCCAGTAATCCCTACTGATTCATCAAAACTAGATACTCTAACTTGTAAGTTTTCTACCATGATCACAAACGCAAAATAACCCAAGAATAACCCCACAGCATACTGAACATACTGAGTATTCACAGCCATTTCAACAACATACTGAGCCTACCATCTACATCTTGCTAGAGAATCCAATCCTCGACCAGATATCATGAATCTTCAGGTTGCTGCGAATCTTAAGAGCAGGAAAAGAATTTTCAGATATCAAAAGAAGATAAAATCTGAACACCAAAAACCCCTAAAAGTACCTAGACTTAGAAAATTCGTAAATTGACAGAAGGTAGGAATTTGAAACAACTAAAACCCCTAAAATTCGAATTTAAAATACCAAGACCCTAGACAATGCAGAAATTGAGAGAAGCGAATCTGAAACACCAAAAACCCTAAAAAAATCGAAAATTCTAAAAATCAAATTCAGCCCCAAATTATAGAAAAGAAAACCCTAATATACAATTAAATTCATCGAAAATTTTTAGTCACTAAGCCAATAATGGAACAACTTGTATAAATTCAAATTCTACAGAGAAAAAGAATATGTAAAATTTGAAGAACTTACCTAGTACATATGGTGAGAGGTTGAGAGCATAACTGCAGGAAGGAGAGAGGAAATCATGAAGAAACGAAGTTCGTAGGAAGAGGAGGGACTGAGGAAGTTCGTAGGAGGAGGAGGGACTGAGGAAGTTCGTAGGAGGAGGGACTCGTCAGTGAATTTCGTAGGAGGAAAGAAAAGGATAGAGAGGAAAGAAAAGAAAAACCAATATTGCAGCAAACTAATTTTTTACCCGGGCTATTGCAGGGGGCTTTTACTATGTACGCTGCAAAATGAAAGGTCTATTGCAGGGGGCTTTTACTATGTACGCTGCAACAAACTCTTTTGCAGGGGGCAATTAATTTGTACGCTGCAATAACCCTTTAAAGGGTTTGACCCGCGTTGACCTACAGGTTGTTGAAGCGTATTAATCTTTGTACGCTGCAACAAGGGGGCTGCAAAAGGGGGTTTTTCTACTAGTGTATCCTAGATTTTGCATGTTAAACTTGAACTTGAAAGCTTGAATATTGAAGTTTGGAACTTGAAATAATTGAAATTTGAACTTGAAATGATCCTAGTTTAGGGAAATAACTATGAATAACCCTAAACATGGAAAGATCTTTGAAAATTGAAGACTTGAACTTGTATATTGAAAATGGAGTTTGGAATCTCAAAAGACTAAAACTTTAAATGTTAAAAGGTGTTTATCTTTGATTACCCCATGTTTGATGGTAATTCTAGTCCAAGAGATGATTGTAAACAACTTGGACATCCTTGAATCTTTGAAAATTGTATTTTGTATTTTGAAAAAGTTTGTATTTTTGGAAAACATGTGTGATTGTTGCAAGTGGTGTTTTTTAATGATTAAAAACACCAACTTGCTAATCATTTAGAAATCCAAGCAACATAGTTGATTAGAATGGGATTCGGATTTACCTAGTTAGGTTTAGGCAAGAGCTCCCAATTGCTTTTTTTGAATTTAGGAATTTTGTATGTGTTTTTGAGGAGTTTTTGAGTTGTATTTTGAGGCGTAATGTTGAAATTACGACGTTGTATTGTTTTGCTCCCTTTTCGATGGAAATGAGGGGTATTTATAGGAGGGAATGGTGCAAAACGCCAGCACACACCAGCGTAGGGCGCCAGGCCAGCGCAGTGCGCTGCTGACGTGGCTTGAATGCCGCCAAAGCAAGGACGCGGGCTCCGTCCTTGTTTCGTCTTGTAGTGTTGTACCCGTTGTACGAATTGTACTAGGTTTGGCGTTTTGTGTTTGCTTGGAGGTTAAGGCATCGTTTAGCTTCTAAAACCAAGCCTTTCTCGGGTTTTTGAATTCCGGTTTTACGGGACGGGGCCCGGCATATTCGGTTTTGTGGGTCGACGCCCGAATTTGACTTGCCTTATATGATTTTGAGTGGAAAAGGCCTAGTAAAACCAATGGGATGGTCTACTAGTTGAGATTTTGCTTGGACTTTGAAATTGGATTTTGAAAGTTGTATTTTGTACCGAGTTCCGGGCGGGGAACGGCCTCGGGGATTGGATTTTGGACCTTGGATTTTGGAGGTGTTTTTAGCAATTGGGATTTCCGCCTGGAGTTACTCCAATTACCTAGTAAGGATAATGGTATCGTCATCATCCCAAAGGGGAGACACAAATTAGGTGTCTACACGGCCGAACCTAGAATTCCCAAATTCGAAGCCTAACTATGACTTTTCGGAGGTTTTAGTTTTTCGAACGCAAAATTTGTAATTTTGAAGATGTTAAATTAAATATTTGCGCTTCTTGTTGTTAAATCTTGAATTTTTGATTGACCTACTGTATATTTTTAACAAATTTGAATGCCTAAGCTTGTTAATTATACAACCTAATTTGTAATTGTAATTAATTTGTTGAAATTCGAATAATTTAGAATTTGATTTTATTTTATTAATTAATTGACGATTTAATTAGGCATCCATGATTAAAAACCACCATTAAAATTGTTAATTTATGATAAATTTTAAATTTTTATGATCTAGATTTGAATCCATGATAATCAGAAATTAATTGATTAATAAATTTTCGATTTTTCGCCCTAAATTTATGAAATTAATATGTTTTATTAATTTGTCAATAAATTTGAATTAAAAAGTTTTAATTTTTATGAAATTCGCTCATAAAAGTTGCACACACAAAGCAATGGACGCCACGTGTTACCCTTAAAGGGTGTTGTATAGTGCGGGCATGCGACGACGAGCAAAGGAGCTCGTCGCCCATGCGGTACGAATGCAGCGAGCAACGAGCAATGGCGCGCGCGCCAGGCAAAGGTGTTGGGCGTGTGTGATGTGCGATGGGCGACAGGCAAGGCATGAGCCGAGCGAGCAGACGCGTGTGAGCCTCGCCCAGCGAAGAGACCAGACGCGTCGAAGCAAGGCGGGATGCGCGCAGCGTGGCCTGGGCTGGCTGCGATGCGTATGGCCTGCTCGTGCGTTGCCGAGCGATCAGTCGATGGGGCGTTGCTGCCTCATGACTCGATGGGGCTTGGGCGCAAGCCCAAGTGCCTCGTCTTGTTACGATTGATGCGCTTTGATTTTTTTTTTTTTAATTTTCAGTTCGGAAACGATTTTAATTTACTTTAAAATTCGTAATTTAAATTGTTTTCTAGGAATTTAATTTTGAATAATCTAATTATTATAAATTCTAATTTATACTAATTATTTTACTAAAATTAAAACCTTGAATAAATTTAAATTTAATTATTTAATTCAACTGAAAATAAAATTAAAAGGATTCAATTATAAATTCATATGAGATTTAAATTTTAATTAAATTTGTATGTTTCCGGTTAGACTATAAATACAATTTTATGTTTAAAATTAGTAAAGCATGTAAATTTATTGGTTTAAGTCGGAGCGTTTAGTCATAAACTCTTGATTAGGTCTACATTCCTTTAAGGTTAAAACAACTTGATTAGAATTAATAAGGATTGAATAATTGGTAGATTATTGGAAGTCTTGATTAATTGCTGCAAATCTTTACGTGATGCATAATATGTTCTACTAACCAGCTATGTGGGCCATTCATGATAATGAATGGGTGAATGGTATATATTGTATATGTACTGTTTTGCAGGTTATTGAAAAGTGACTAGTATGGCCCAAATATGATAGAAAATATGGTCTGCATACCATTAATTTGAATGTAAAATTGCTCTAATGCACCAAAGTTTTTAATTCAAATATGGTCTGCGTACCATCAAATAGTTGTAATTAGTTTAATTATAGCTTATCCTATTTGAAGAAAATGGCGCCTCCTATGGTGAAATTCAAGACGGAGTTTCCAATCCATTTTCAAGACGGAGTTTGAAGTTGAAGCTTCAAGATGAAGTCGGGCCATACTAGATCACATTTATATCTTATGCATGTTTTAAGTTATTTATTGCTTTAAATATGTCTTAATTATGCATGAGATTGTGGCTTGATTATGTTGCATGATTAAGGATTTTAGTTCACTTAAAATCTAACCAACATAGTAAGAGCCTTAAGTTCCAAACTTTAAAATTGAGTTAAAAGGTGCCATGCCAAAATAACACTACTTGGATAAACCTTGACATCAATCTTAGTAATAGTTTTCCGCCTAAGCGAGGTGTTACTTATTGATCCTAAAGGGGTAAGGTACACAAATAATTGTGAGTACATGTTAGTTTTGGTGAAACTCAACGATATAAGTAAGGAGTCCTTTTATGTCGTGGCAAAACAGATAGGTTTACCTAATAAGTCCTTAGACACCTATCAACCAAGAGTAGCTTCTAGACTATTAGCAAAAGGCTTTGCTTACCTAAAATATTTTTGAATTGAGTCTAAATACATAAAGTGCTTAATTCTTCAACGATTTAAGGATCTGGGAATCATTATTTTGTTCACACCTGCCGGAACAATAAATTCGAATAAAATTCTAATGACTTGTTTAAATTGCATGATTGCTTTAATTTTCAAGTTATTACTCATGATAAATGTTTAGACTTTGCATGCTTCAATGTATGTTTTAATTATTGTTTATAATTAAATATCTTGCACTGCAGTAAATCCTTTTAGAAAGGTAACAGTAAATTTCCTCGATTGGTAGTGAATCCAAGAACGATTTACGGAAATGAGAGAAAATGAGCAATTTAAAATGTACGTTTCTTTTAGCGACTTTTATGGTTGTTTTCGAGTATGAAATTCGAATGGCAAACCAATTGGTGCTTGTGAATTCAAAATACAATGTAGTTTTGAGATCATAAAGCATTGAGTTTAAACGCTCAGCTTTACCAATGGTTAACAACCTTATATCTTTGTCCTTTTAATTATCGAATGAGTCTAGTCCCTGGACATTCGAATAGATCGAT
This sequence comes from Spinacia oleracea, assembly GCF_020520425.1. Lineage (NCBI taxonomy): Eukaryota > Viridiplantae > Streptophyta > Magnoliopsida > Caryophyllales > Amaranthaceae > Spinacia > Spinacia oleracea. The sequence continues at coordinate 62,634,424 of NC_079487.1, forward strand.
GCTTAGAGAACTTTAGAAGCTTCTGGTAAGATCATCTAGTTGAAATAGAATATTCAACATAAATAAAATAGTAAGAACTTTGTTGGAATGACATTGGACATGTCTAAACAAAGTATAAAATTCAACACTTGAGAAGTCAATTCTTAAGACTATAAGAAAGGGTACAAGAAATAGGAAAACAAGGAACAAATGAAAGGAATTTAGGATTCCGTTTCTTCCTATAAGTTTATGTTTAAAGAGAAGTGTCCTAGAAATCAAACTTCCTTGGTATCATATACCGCTTGAGGGTTTTACTTCGGTAATAACTCAAACAATGGAAGCTAGGCTACACTAATGGCCTACAAATGAGAAATGAAGCATGGCAATGCTACATTAGTTGTAGGGTCATCTAGTTTATTTTAAGTCCTTTCAAAGGCTGGAACTTAATGGCTATTTTGTTCCATAATCAGCATACCTAAATTTCTGTTCCCAAACACAGAAAAACTCACATTCAAGAAAGACAAAAACAATGTTTGTTTGTTATTTGAATGAAATGGTCATTTACGGGTTGAGTCAATATGCTTGATTAAAACAAACAACTCTTTAACAAGAAAACTTTACTAGGTTCAAATCAATCCCTTGATTTGAGTTCCACTAACCCTTTAGCATTGTTGCTTAGACCATGTCAACAAGTTAACATTCAAAAGCTCTATTTTGATGGACTTTTGAAAGTTGATTGATTTCTAGATCAATTCAAGACAAGCTAATCTTACTTGTTGAAAGTAACAAAAGATATAAACTATTGTTAGAACGCCTAGACAATAGAGTTCAAAGCTAAAGAAAGATTTTATGACTTTATTATTTCACATGTATTTGAGTGAATATAGGTTTATTTACTCAATTTGATATAAGTGTGAATCTGTTTGGCTAGTTCAAAGATTCAGAAGTATAAAATCTACTTGGCAAGAAATCATAAAGATCTAGGTTAGATCATGTTGATGATTACTTAAGCCAAAAATGATCATCAACGGATTGTGTGTTGTAACTTCACGATCTAGCTCTATAAGATATGGCATATCTACGTTGGAATGGTCGAAGTCAATTAGTACTTAATTCGATCAATGATGAATCATAAAGAATTTTTCCTATAATTTCTAAAACAAAATGCTAAACTACCACCAAACTAAACCAAATTCGTCAAAGCTATTTGAAAAGTAATTTCAGAATATCTTTTCAACAATATATATATATATATATATATATATATATATATATATATATATATATATATATATATATATATATATATATATATATATATATATATATATATATATATATATATATATATATATATATATATATATATATATATATATATATATATATATATATATATATATATATATATATATATATATATATCTAAAGAGTTGCAAAACTAAAGTCTTCGAGGCGAACAACAAACATAAATGGACATTCCGGAAGCTTTTAGAAGTTCTTCAGAAAATCCGAACACTTATTCTTTAAGGACTTTAGAAGTGGCTTTAAAAAATAGACATCTCTTAGAAGACTTTACAAGTGCTTCAAGGAGAATAGAATATTCAAAGGACTCTCAAAGTGCCTGTTGATATTCTATTGTTTGATGTTCTATGCCCAAGTAGACATAGAGTTCAGGTCACTGAAACTATGAGATTCTTCTATTAGATAGTGAAGAAACCTACAACTTGCAGTCAAACTATTATCAAGATATTAATGAGTTTGTGACTTGTAAGAAAGCTATGACGAAACCCAGATTCCCTAAAATGGTTAGAGGCCATATATAGACTCAAATGTTTTAGATGGTTAAAGGCCATAAAACATAACCAATGTTTTGATTACAAAATTGAAATTTTGTTGATTTGCAAGAATAGGTTAACACCTATTTGTTGCAAATTGGTTTTAAGGATAAAAACCATCAAACATGGAATTGTGTTCACACACAAAGCTAGATTAGTTGCTAAAGGTTACAAGCAAATTCATGACGTGGATTGTGTTGAAACCTCATGCATAATCGTAATGCTCAAGTTTATAAATCAAGCAATAATTGCAAATTGGTACATATGGCAATTGGATGACAAAACTTGTTCCTCAATCAAATGTTGGAAGAAACTATGTACATGGTATGTCATAGGATTTGTGGATCCAAATAAATGCTTGAAAAGAAAAGCTAGCTTATGAAATCTAAGTACAGATTTAAGCAAGCAATTGGGAATTGGAAATGCATTTTAGTGAAACTAATAAGTATTTTAGTTTCATAAAATGTACATGATTCTTATAGATATATAAGAAGTTTAGTGGAAGTACATAAAATTTAATTGGTCCTATGTGTATCACACATATATCTCTCTATTGTGAAATGACATTCAAATGCTAATGACTTAGATTTGAAATTATTCATCAATGATGGACCATGGCGAAACTTAGTACATACTAGGTATTAAGATCTATTTACAAAGATCTTATAATATTGTTTTGGATTAAGTAATGGCATTTACTAAATCAAACACGAAATACTCCATTGGAGATATTCGACCCATGTGAATAAATCTAAGTAAAGAATGTTTAAACTATGTATAAGCATTTACTAAGTTAAACATCAAAGGATCTAAGTGAGATTCTTAACCTATATTATATGTCAAAGAATTTAGCTGGATTTAGTATCTACTGAAACTGTATGAGCTAAAGTTACATGAATAGAATTCAATAGGGAATTATTCTGTAAAAGAATTTATCATGTATGATATAATATGAGGATCGCCAAAAACGTATCGTAAGGCTTTAGGCATGACGAACATATACCAATCTCTATTGATCTAAGTGAAGATCAACTAGATTGATATCAAGAAAAACTTATGGTACTTGAAAAGGTACATAGGAATAGTTCTTGATTCAAGGAAATAAAGATATGCTAAATATTGATGCTATACGCATAAACACTGGCAAAGGATCAAGCAAGATCCCTTTGGAGTTAACCATTGGCAAGGACGAGCTAAAGAGCATCGTGTTTTAAAAATGGCAACATGGATTGGAGACGATGAGTTGTTGCGTGGGAAATTAAAACATTAATTTCTATGTTCTAGGATACAGATGGAAAGTCCTCCACATACCTATGGACTGCTTGGATAAGTAAATCCAAACAAAGCATCACTAGCAACCTAAACAGTTGAAGTAAAAGTAATTATTGCCAAAGAAGCAATAAAACAGAGTTGTTTACATTATAGAGTTCTTCACTGAACTTGGGTGGATCAAATGTCTGCTGACTTGATGGTTCTTCATTGCAAAATGCGTAGAACCAATATTGAAGTAAGAAAGACTAGATCACATAATAAACAAACTCAGAAGATCTTATCATCATATATTGAAGAACATTCGATGAAAAGGATATTAAGATTGGCAAAGCATGATAACTAAACCTATGCAACAAGTGAGAAACAACACTCACATTTTGGCACTGGAAATCAAGCACGGTTTTGAATTCCACTAATTGTTTTAAAGATGGGTTCGAGGCCCATGGTTGTAAAACATTGGGGTTGAACATTTATCATATATGAAATGTATTTTCATATTCCATTTAATCTTGGTTTAGTATTAAATGATGAGTCCTTTCAATTTGACGATATATTCAAGATAGACTGTCAGGACCAGTCCTGTGACTAAGAAATGTCTATCAAGTTAACTTGAATGTCAAAAGTTGAAAATGGTCCCTGGTCGGAGTTTCCTATAAAGATGGACGCATAGAAAACGTTAGACGACTAGAATGCAAGATGACTAGTAGTTCTGTTTTTTGAACTATGTGGACATGGAAATGTCACAATCATTTGCATAGATACATACTTTGGGAAGAGTAGTATCGGACAGACCTATGAAACTTTACTGTAAGAGATGAAAATCTGTCATAAGTAAATATCATTAAAATTATTAGACACTAAATCCTCAATACCTGAGTGATTTGAGATTACTTGTTTGAGAACTGGTTGCTTTGACGTTGTCAACCGTCGCACCGTAAAAGGAGGCCATAAAGGCAACGCTCGGGTAATCACCTATCAAACGAAGTCTAATCTCAAGATCGCAAGATTGGGATTGTCCTCCCATAAATCGGGATGAGATGCTGTAAGTTGTACAAGGCCACTCGGAGAGCTAGAAACTGTAAAATGCATGGCCGTGCTCAGATGAATCATAGGCTATGATTATCTGTTTATTTGATCAGTTGAACTCTGAAACCGAGAAACACCTCTGGGCATAATAAGGATGACAACTCTTACCTTATGTTCAAGAGCAAGCATCGAGTGACAAAGGAATTAGGAAATGCACACTTGTCCCTAAGGACAAGTGGGAGACTGAAGGAAATGATGCCCTTGGTCCAAGTATGCATTTAATGGTAAGTCTAATAAATGCGGTTCAGTGTTAATTATACAAGTTAATATTTAAGTGAGATCAAGTGAACTGTATGCCTAGCTAGAGGCCGCTTCAGTTCAAGTGGATTAATGGCATTAATCCACAGCTTACTCTTGACTGAACCCGTAGGGTCACACAAATAGTACGTAAACGGATCAAGTATTTAATAGCATTAAAAACTCCATCTATGGATATTCGGAATCGACAGATCTTGGTTCCAGTGGGAGCTAAGATCGTCAAAGGAAAATAATGAATACTCCGGAAACGATGATATTGCCGGAAACGGAAATATGGATCGTATCGGAAATATAAATATTATCCAAGTCGTAGATGTTGACGGAAACGGAAACATGGTACGTATCGGAAAATATTATCGGAAATATTGCCGGAAACGAAAATATTGTAAGAATCGGAAATATTATCGGAATCGGAAAATAATTCCGGAAACGGAAATATTAAATATTTGTTCGAAACGGAAATTAATTCTGGAATCGAAAATGTTAAATATTGTTCGTATCGGAAATGAATTCCAGAATCGGAAAATTAATCGGAAGCACGTCGTACGAATAAGAATCGGACGAGCTTGTTAGACGAAGGCCCAGCACGAAGCCAGGCCCACGTACTCCAGCAAGCCCAGCGCGCGTCACAGTAGCTTAAGGCCACGCCAGGCCCAGCGCAAGGCCAAGCCCAGCGCGCCAAGGCTGCGAGCACATGGCAGCGAGCACGCGTGGGTTTCATGGCCTGCTGCGGGCTTTGCGTATGCGCGGGTCATGCTCGTGTGTGTTTGTGCTTGTGTACAAAACCTTGATCGATTAGGATTCGTTTAAAGATTAAATTCCTAAATCTACTAGATAATTAATTAATTGAATTTAAGTTAAATTAAGATTAGTTAATTCGTTTCCTAGTAGGATTCTAATACCCGTTTCCATACCCTATAAATAGGTGATCATAGTTCACAATTTATAACGAGTTTTTCCAAGTATTCATACGAGTTTTAGGCATAAAATTCAGTCATTGTTTGCTGCATAAAAACCGAAAACACATAGTACCTTTGGGGAAATTCTAGTTAGTTAAACCTAAGGCGGATCCGGACGTGCTGTGGACTTTCTACGGAGGGACGACACTTGGAGTCCTAAAGACTTGTTCTTGTTCGGTTCGGGCGCAGCAAGGGAGGGCACGCTACAAAGAGTATGCATCCTAAATTATGCTAATTGTTATGTGGCAATTAATTTGAAATCCTGGCTTTTATGGTTTTTCCGCATGATTTATATTCATTTATATGTATCATAACCTAACAGCTGTGCCTTTTGGATTGTCTTAATTCTAAAATATTTTAGGTAAGCAAATCCATTGCTAAAAGTCTAGAAACTACTCTTGGTGGATAGGTACGTCTAAGAACTTATCAAGAAAACCTATTCCATTTGCCACAACATAAAAGGACTTCTTACTTATATAATTGAGTTCAGCCAAAACCAACATGTTCTCACAACTAAGTGTACCTTACCCCTTTAAGATCAAGAAGTGACACCTCGCTTTGCCGTAAAATTATCACTAGTTGATATAAAAGTGAGAAAGTAAGTGTTATTTTGGAATGACACCTTATAAATCAATTTTATGTTTGGAACTTTAGGCTTTTACTATGTTGGTTAGATTTTAAATGAACTAAAATCCTTAATCATGAAACATATTCAAGCCATATTCTCAAGCATCACTCAAGACATATTTAAAAGCAATAAATATTTTAAAACATGCATAAAAATTAAATGTGATCTAGTATGGCCCATTTCATCTTGAAGCTTTAATTTCAAACTCCGTCTTGAAAATTGAATTGAACCTTCATTCTTGAACTTCAATATAGGAGGCGCCATTTTCACCAAATAGGAATTGCAAATTTGAAATACGTAACCTAATCATTACAACATGCTAATGGTACGCAGACCATATATAAATTAAAACTTGTGGTACTTTGGACCATATTTTACATTCAAGTTAATGGTACGCATACCATATTTTCTATCATATTCGGCCCATACTAGTCACTTTCCACATCCTGCAAAACAACATATATACAACATATACCATTCATCCATTCATTTATCAATGAATGACCCACTTAACAAGTTAGCAGAAAAACACATCACGTAATATTTGCATCAACTAATTAAGGCTCAAGAATCTACCAATTATTTGACCTTATTAGTTCTAATCAAGTTGTTAATCCTAGGGAAATAAGGACCTAATCAAAAGGATAAAATTAAATTTTAACCAAATATGAATAAAAGCTCCCATTCAAATCAAGAGTTATACGCTTTACAAATTTTAAACATAAATGTTTATCTTTCCTAATCTAACCGGAAACCATAACATTTAATTAAAATTTAAAGCTCATATTATAATTTTTTAAATCTCATTATTTTATTTTTTGTTGATTAATTCGAAGTAATGATAATTTATTCAAGGTTTTAATTTTATTAAATAATTATTATAAAATTAATTATTATTATTAAATTAATAAAATTAATATTCCGAGAAAATTATAAGCACGAAAATAAATTTAATTAAGTTCATCGTTCAACGGAAATCAAAACCGACAAATAAAGCACACAATGGCACGAAGCCATGGTGCCATGTGCACGATATGCTGGCAAGCACACGAGTGCAGCGCCCTACGCCCATGCTTGTTTGCACAAGGCAGCAACATCACCACATAGGGTTGTGCGCGTTGGCACGAAGCCACGAAACATCGCCCATGCATGTGCGCGCTTGGCTCGTCTCCTACGTTGGCACATCGCACACTAGGGGCAGCGCGCGTGCGAGCTCCTTTCCTCGCCGGGTCGCTCGCTCGCACTTTGCATGCTGGCGCACACTGGTCCATCGCACACGATGCAGCGTGCACGGAGCTCCCTTGCTCTTCATGCCGCTTGCATGCGATGCTTGCCCAACGTTGCCTTCGCCTTACTTTCCCACACGAACACCCGCACACACAAACGCGAACAGTGCTTACATGCTGCGCGCGATGTGCGCTTGCACACTGCAGCAGTGCCGCGCGAACAACGAGCTCCCTTGCTCGTCGCTGCACACGCGCACCATCTCAACATCCCTTTAGGGCTACACTTAACTATCTTTTGCTTCGTGTGCACTAGATTGTGAACAAGTTTGCAAAAAAAAATTTTTTTTTATACTTTTCAAAATTCATGAAAAATAAATAAATCGTATAAATTTCATGAATTTAGGCGAAAAATTGAAAATTTATTAATCAAATAATTTCCGATTACATGAATTTTTAGGGATTAAAATTAGGGTTCATAAAATTTTAAAAGTTTCAACCTCTAACAAATTTAGTTGGTCTTTTAATTCATTAGATCCCAATTAAATTACTAATTGATCATGAAAAATCGAATCAAAATCTAATTTATTTGAAAATCAACAAATGAATTATAATTACAAATTAGGTAGCATAATTTACGAATTTGAATCTTAAAATTCTTAATCATATGGAGTAGGTCAATTATTAAAGATTCGCAAATATTAATTTAACATCATTAAAAATCATAAAGTTTGCGTTCGTAAAACTAAAACCTCCGAAAAGTCATAGTTAGGCTTCGAATGTGCGATTTCTAGCTCTAGACAAACAATAATCCTTTTGTAAAAAATTTGAAACGTCGTTTACATGCGAAATTCACTATAAAATCATAAGATCGATTCTGATGATTATTGACAAAACTACCGAAATTCCTGCGAACATATAATTAAATAATCGCATAGAATTTGCAATTAATTACCGCGGAATCATTTCACCCCTTTAATTCCTTGCAGATGTATAAAATTTAATCCATGTTTTAGTTGATTATGCAATTATACAAGAGGCTCATGATACCACAGTTAGGTTATCATGCCCACTGTGCTTCCAGGCCCATCGGCCGGGCGCTGGCGCTGGGCTTCGTGCTCAGTGCTATGCGCTCGGCCTTTGCTTGTCGAGCGATGGGCCGGCTCGCTTGCCAGCCTGTCGCTCGTCGAGCTTCCGATTCATTTTCTGATTTCGGAATCCATTTCCGTTTCAAACAAATGTTTACGTTTCCGTTAATATTTCCGATTCCGGAAATAATTTCCTTTTCCGACAATATTTTCGATTCCGGTAATATTTCCGTTTCCGGAAATATTACCGATTCCGACAATATTTCTATTTCTGGCAATATTTCTATTTCCGATACGAACCATGTTTCCGTTTCCGGCAACATCTACGACTTGGATAATATTTATATTTTCCGTTATGAACCATATTTCCGTTTCCGGTAATATCATCATTTCCGGAGTATTCTTTATTTTTCCTTTTGACAATTGCAGCTCCCACTGGACCCGAGATTCGTCGTTTCCGAATGATCATAAATGGAGTACTTAATGAATAATATATTCACTTAAATACTTGATCCGTTCACGTACTATTTGTGTGACCCTACAGGTTCAGTCAAGAGTAAGTTGTGGATTAATATTATTAATTCCACTTGAACTGAAGCGGCCTCTAGCTAGGCATTCAGTTCACTTGATCTCATTGAATTATTAACTTTATAATTAATATTGAACTGCATTTATTAGACTTAGCATTAAATGCATACTTGGACCAAGGGCATTATTTCCTTCATATTATACAATCTCCTACATGTAATCACATCCAAATTATAATAATATGATCAATTAAATCTTTGTTTTGTGCTACTTAACATTAAAATTTAAGATAATTTCAAATAAGATAAAGCTAGTTAAGAAAAATAATGGGTACAATGTAAAACTTTCAACTAAACCAAGGTTTGAAATTTCTAATAATTTCAGATAACTAAGTGAAAATTTGGTGAATATAGTGCACCTTAGTCATTGTTCTATTCGGTTTTTTTTTTTTTATTCGACTTATATTGTTTGAAATCTATACTATATTTAATAGCAAACACATTTCCACGAAATCTAGAATGTCACGTGTCACTCCTTGAAAACATATTCATTTTATTTTACTTCCTCTGTTCATTTTTACTCACAACGTTTGTCACTTTCACGCATGTCAATGCACAACTTTGATCATTATTATCTTTAATTTCCTTTAAGAAAAAATTATAAAAGGTTAATATTTTGAAAATACACATTAAGACGAATCTAACAAGATCTCACATGACTATGTTTTGTAGTACGTATAAATCACCAACAATGGTCAAAGTATAATGTGTAAATAGTGTAGAAATCACAAACGTTGCGAGTATTAAAAATCGGAGGAAGTATTTCAAATTTCATGTTCTTTCCTTCTCCAATTTCATGCCTCTTCACTACCAAAAAATTACATTCCCTTTCACCACCAATAAACTTCATGCCCCTTTATCTTTCATATTTTCTATTAATTTCAAGTAATATAACGATTTAAATTTATATCTTCACAGTTTTCTTAGTGAAACATGAAATGAATACATTTACACACTTTTTATGAATTGGAAAATTAACACTCACTTCTAAAACATAACAAAAGTCGTGCATGGCATGGAATCAATAATAATCTATACCTAGTCTATACCTAGTATTTAAAAAGGGAAACCACATTTGATTAGATGACATGTGTCAACACATTTGATTAGATGACACGTGTCATCCATTCTTTCCACCATCAATTTTATTTTTTATTTTACTTTTTCTTTGTTGTTTGATATATTATACTCCGTACAACTCCAATCCTCTGGTTCACTCCATCTTCCTCGTACAACATCAATTCATCAATGTATTCATTCAATATTTTTCACTCCATCTTCCCTATTAGCACTCAATATTAATACACTATTTAATTTATAATTATGTATTCACTAAAAAAATTAATTTATGTATTCTCTCAACTTTTAAAATTTACCTCTATTTAAATCATATATTCTCTCTAAAATCACATGCTCAATAAAATTAGAACTTAAAAGGATAAACTAAATAACCACTATACAACCGCCCGTTCTTTGAACGGGCTCAAAAGCTAGTTATACTAAAATAGAGGATACCTCAATGTGGTGCTGACACGTGGCTTTTTTTTAACTTTATATTTTAATATCTAAATGTATATCATTTGTATTATTTACTAAATACAGAATCTATACTATTGAATGTATGGTATAAATGAAATAATCTCTAATTACTAAATTAAATAAACTATATATTTATTTCAAAGATACTATTGACTTGTATTGTTTATCACAAAGATATTCTGAAAAATATGTATTAACAGAATATATGCAGAGTACTAGAATAATATACTCATTTGACATCTTTTATATGGTAACTAACAAGATACGAGTATTTAACAAAGACTAATAATATACTCATTATTCTTAAGAACAAAGTTCAAAAAAACATTAATTGATTGAACTACAGAATCCAAAACAAAAATTAGCCACTGACCAATGCTAAGAGAATGTAATTAGACCAAATTGAGACTTCTAACTCTCGAGGCTTCACCCGTCGCAGACTCGCATCAAAAGGATTGCATTTTGATCAGCACCAAATTAGCAGAAGTTTTTCATTTAGTTTGTAACAACACGACCGAAAAATGCAACAAGAGAGAGGGTAACTCAATGTGGTGCTGACACATTACATTTTAATTTTTATTTTACATTATATTTTTAACGGTTTTTTCATGAAATGCTCCTGAGATTTGCGTTAATGCACCAAATACCCCCGAGGTTTAGTATTAATACACAAAATGCCCAAAATGACTATTTTCCGTTAACTCTGTTAACTTATCCGTTAACTTTAGCTTTTATTTTATTTTATTTTATTTTTATTTTTTCTCTTTCCCTTTTGATTTCTCTTTTTTCATTTGTTTTTTTCCTCTCTCCCCTTCCTTCTTCCCTATCCTCCATTGAACTCAACTTTTCTGGGTTGGAAGCACCATGGCAGCCCATATCACCACCATGTTCCATGGCAGCCCTTCTCTTCCTCACCACCACACACACCGTCCCGCTAACCCGTTCTCTTCCTCACCACCACCCCACACCTCCACTAACACTGACAACAGCGTGCTCGAGCGGACCAAAGCCACGCCCAGATCGTCGCCAGAAACAAAGCAACGGATCTGGCCATGCGTGCCCACCCGATGCGGCCGACGTATACAAAAATTGATAACAAAAAAAAAGCAAGAAGCAATCTGAGCCGCTCTTGTCGGAACCACCAAAAGTTTTGGTCGGCCTTTTGAGCCTCGGTTTGGGTCTTGTTCAATTGAGTTTTTGTGAGAGAAGGGAGAAAATGGGGTTTTGAGTGATGAGTTTGAAGAAGGGATTGGAGAGAAAGAAGGTGGTGAAGACGGAGAAAATTGAGAGAAGTAATGACGGGATTGAAGGAGATGAAGCCGCCTGAGTTGTGATCGCAAGAGGGAAATCCCTCCTTGTACGTGAAGAAGCAGAGCAAGAGAGAGCAGCAATAGAGAATCCAAAAAAATTTAGGGGTAATTGGTTTTTTTTTATAATAGTTAATTAATTTTTTAAGAGTTTAGTTAATTTAATTAAGGGTTAATTAATGTAATTAAGGGTTAATGTAGGATAAATAGAGAAAACTGTTTATTAAGGGCAAAAAAGTAAACATACACTAACGGGGACTTAACATCCGTTAGCCTTGTGGGCATTTTGTGTATTTATACTAAACCTCAGGGGTATTTGGTGCATTCTGGAAAATTTAGGCGTATTTGGTGCATTAAGGCAAACCTCAAGGGCATTTCATGAAAAATCCGTATTTTTAATGTCTAAATGTATATCAATTGTGTTACTTACTAAATACACAATCTATATTATTGAATATACGGTATACTAATCTTTATTTACTAAATTAAAGAAACTATTTATTTTAAATATACTATTAACTTCTATTGTTTATCACGAAGATATTATGAAATGTTTATTGACAGAATATATGCAGAGTACCAAAATAATATATTTATTTGACATCTTTTATACGGTCACTAACAAGATATTTAACAAAAACTTATGAATAAATTAATTTATGAAATATATATGCTCTGTACTAGAATGTATTTTTATTTTCTTGTTCAAAAATTGTATTTTCTTAACTTTTCTTAACAGTACATGAAGTTTTAACCAAAATAAATATTTACTACAGTGTATGTTTGTTCCAATGAGTATGCATGCGTACTACGGGGCATATACAGTGCGTAGTAAAATATAATTTTATTTTTTTGCTAATTTATAATTAGAGATATAAATGATACAAAATATGCATTAGCAAACATGAAAGTAGAAACTGGAACATCAACATGGCACAAATGGAGTATAATATAAGAATTTCAACTATTATTTACAAAAATGTATAAAATAGTATTTTCTTCGTTTATTTTTATTTGCAACAGTTCCATAAAATAGAAAAATCACAATACTTGCAACACACTATAAATGGAAAACTATTTTGTATGATTTGACATTTCACCCTCATTTTTACTCTCTTTATTAACTACTAACCTTTCATACACCGAATAAAATAATAGAACCGCTTTCTACTTTCACTCTTGTATTTAAGAAGTTTGATTCCTTTCTCTTAAAGTGTGAAAAAGAGTATGTTCCAACTACATAGAAACGGCCGGGTAGTATATATCAAAAAAAATCACTCCCCTACTATTTCACAAGTATTTTATTCAACACTCACTCCATCCTTTTATTTGCCATGTATTCATATTTGGGTGTCCCTTTTAGATTACTTTATACATTAAACGGAAAGTTTTCCCACTTGCTCTTTCTTTATCTTTCTCTTCATGTGAGAACTTTATCAACTCATGTGCACTTTTTAAACTCAATTTCTAATAAAGTGAATTTTGGCTGTGGGCTGTCAAAAGGGTCGGAGGGAGTACATTTGAAATTTAACTGAAGGTAACGTGGATTATTTACCACATATAGAAATGTCAAGTTTATCAGTGAGCGGGTTTTTGGGAGACCCCTACACAACGGCCCCAAGTGAGCAAGGATGGAAGAATGTTTAATTAGGTGGGTGATGTGGATAGAAAATGTACCAACTCTAAATATGACAAGGCTAGAATGAATTTTAGATTGAAACCTACCGCCTCCGCATATCCTTTATCTAATTAATTATAGATATCAATTTTTACTACTAACCTACATATTATAACATTTATTTTATTCAATTACTCCAATAAGACAAGCCAATTGTCAAATACTCTAAAAAAGAGTTTTAAAATTAAAAACTCTCCTACAAAAAAAAACAACAGGTATAGGATAAGTTTGAGGTAGGTTTGGATAAATAGGTGGGTGATGGAGCGGAAATTAATTTTGTTTTATATATGGGTACCATACATATTGTGGGTGGCGGGGATGAGTATGAGTTTTTTAGGTGGTTACGGGTGTGTAAAGACAATTTTCTACTCCCAAATTGGAAAGGTCTTTCCCTTTGAAGTCGGTTGTGAGCAAGGAGGGATTTGAGCCACCGACACCGTGGTTCGTAGCCAAGTGCTCTAATCCTCTAATATACATGCCCCACCCGCCTCCACTAGATCTGTTCTCTGGAGTATCCTAAAAAAACATTTCCTCTCCCCGACCATTTCGGGTTAGAAGTTGTGAAAGCACGTAACACTCATTTATAACTGAATAAAGTACATGATGTGCATAAGTGTTAAATAATCGAGTAACATGCTAAATGGTGGAGCGAGGAGGCGGGATATGAAGGAAATAATGCCCTTGGTCCAAGTATGCATTCAATGTTAAGTCTAATAAATGCGGTTCAGTATTAATTAACAAGTTAATAATTCAGTGAGATCAAGTGAGCTGAATGCCTAGCTAGAGGCTGCTTCAGTTCAAGTGGAATTAATGATATTAATCCACAGCTTACTCTTGACTGAACCCGTAGGGTCACACAAATAGTACGTAAACGGATCAAGTATTTAATGGCATTAAATACTCCATCTATGGATATTCGGAATCGAAGGATCTTGGTTTCAGTGGGAGCTGAGATCGTCACAGGCAAGAAATGAATTCTCCGGAAACGATGATATTGCCGGAAACGGAAATATGGATCGTATCGGAAATATAAATATTATCCAAGTCGTAGATGTTGCCGAAAACGGAAACATGGTACGTATCGAAAAATATTATTGGAAATGGAAATATTGCCGGAATCGGAAATATTGCCGGAAACGTAAATATTGTCAGAATCGGAAATATTATCGGAATCGGAAAATAATTCCGGAAACGGAAATATTAAATATTTGTTCGAAACGGAAATTAATTCCGGAATCGGAAATATTAAATATTGTTCGTATCGGAAATGAATTTCGGAATCGAGAATTTAATCGGAAGCGTATCGTACGAATTAGCATCGGACGAGGCCTGCCAGACGAAGGCCCAGCACGAAGCCGGGCCATCGCCCAGCAAGCCAAGCGCAACAACCACACGCCAAGCATACGACCAGGCCCAGCGCAAAATCCAGGCCCAGCCGAAGCTTGGGCGCGCGCGGACAAGGCTGCGACAGTGGGCCTTGCGCTGTGCGCTCGGCGTGGGCCGCAAGGCCTGCGTGCGGGCGTGCGGTGCTTGTGCGCCACTCGTGTGTGTTACTCGGAATCCTAAGGCTACCGGGATTCGTAATATGATTAAATCTAATCCTAATAGATAAACTTTGTTTAATTAGAATCCTAGTAGGGTTATAATTAAATAGATTTGTATTCTAATAGGATTATAATTCCTTTCCATAAACTCTATAAATAAGTGCCTAGGGTCACATATTTACAACAAGTTTTCAAGTATTAAAAGTGAGTTTTTGAGAGAAAAATTCAGTCACACATTTGCCTAAAAGTGCCGAAAATAATAGTACCTTAAGGGCGATTCTAGTTGGTCAATCTTAAGGCGGATCCGGACGTGCTGTGGACTATCTACGGAGGGACGACACTTGGAGTCCTAAAGACTTGTTCTTGTTCGGTTCGGGCGCAGCTAGGGAAGGCACGCAACAAAGAGTATGCATCTAAACTATGCTAAATGATTATGTGTAAATAATATGTATTCCTGGCTTAATGGTTGTTTCCGCATAATTTATGAATTGTCATATGTATCATAACCTAACAGTGGTATCAAGAGCCTCTTATTATTTTCATAATCTAAATTGCATGAACATGGTTAAATATTACAAATTTGCAAGAATTAAAAGGGGTGATTAATTTTCGTAATTGTTAATTAATTGCAAATTGCGTTTATTTAACTATACGTACGCATTTTTTTTGGCAGTTTCTTCGTTACTCATCCAAATCGAGTGATTTTTGTGTCAATTCCGCATGTAAAAGGCATTCTAAAATTTTGACAAAAAGAGTATTTTTCTGCCGAACCCAGAATTCTCAAATTCGAAGCCTAACTATGACTTTTCGGAGGTTTTAGTTTTTCGAATGCAAAATTTCGTAAATTTAAGATGTTAAATTAAATATTTGCGATTCTTGTTGATAAATCTTGAATTTTTGATTGACCTACTGTATATGTTTAACAAGTTTGAATGCCTAGCCTTGTTAATTATGCAATCTAATTTGTAATTATGATTAATTTGTTGAAAATTAGAATAATTTAGAATTAATTTGATTTTCATAATTAATTATAATTTAATTAGATATCTATGATTAAAAACCACCATAAAAATTGTAAATTTATGTTAAATTTTAAATTTTTATGACCTAGACTTGAATCCATGTTAATCGGAAATCAATTGAATAATAAATTTTCGATTTTTCGCCCTAAAATTATGAAATTAATATTATTTATTAATTTGTCATTAATTTTGAATATAAATTTTAAATTTTTTATGCGATTCGCTCAAATGACTTGCATGCACAAAGCAATGGACGCTACGTGTTACCCTTAAGGGGTGTTGTATAGTGCGAGCATGTGACGACGAGCAAGGGAGCTCGTCGCCCATGCGGTACGAATGCAATGAGCAAGGCCATGGTGCACGAGCACAAGGCAGCAGCCCTGCCTTGTGTCGTGGGCTATGTGCGATGGGCGAATGGGCGAGGGCGAGAGCAAGGCACGAGCAGTCGCGTGTGGGCAGCAAGCGAGCTGCGCCACAGCGCGCACTGCCTCGCGCGCAGCGAGCGTAAGCTCGCGTGCCACGAATGCTGCGCCAAGCATCGATCACTCGCGCGCAGCGAGCGCTGTTGTGCGTACGACGAGCGCTGCGCCCAGCGATGGCGTGCGAGCGCTATTGTGCGTGCGACGAGCGCTGCGCCCAGCGATGGCGTGCGAGTGCTTGTTGTGCGTGCGACGAGCGCTGCGCCCAGCGATGGCGTGCGGGTGCGTGTTGCGACGTGCGACGAGCGTTGCGCCCGGCGATGGGCTGCGGCAGCATGCTCGTGCGTCGAGCGCTGGCGCGCGCAGCGAGCACCATGCGTGATGCCTTGCGATGGTGAGCAGCAGCGATGCGAGGCAGCGCATGGGCTGCGCGCACATGGCCAGCGATGGCTGTGTGCGTGTGGCCCATGGGCGTGCGTTGCGTGGGATTGTTGCGTTGCGATTAGATCGTTTTGAAATTTTAATTTGAAATTTTCAGTTTACGTAATTTTAATTAATTTTAAAATTAATAATTTAAATTATTTTCTTGGATTTTAATTTTGAATATTGTAATTATAATAAATTTTATTTATTCTAATTATTTTACTAAAATTAAAATCATGAATTAATTTAAATACGACTGAAATTAAATTAAACTTTGTGGATTCAATTATAAATTTATATGAGCTTTAAATTTTAATTAAATTTGTATGTTTCCGGTTAGACTAGAAATACATTTTTATGTTTAAAATTAGTAAAGCATATGAATTTATTGGTTTAAGTGGGAGCCCCTTTTAGTCATAAACTCTTGATTAGGTCTACAAAACCTTAAGGTTAAAACAACTTGATTAGAATTAATAAGGACTGAATAATTTGTAGATTATTGGTGCCCTTGATTAATTGATGCAAATGTTTACGTGATGCATAATGTGTTTTACTTACCAGCTATGTGGGCCATTCATGATAATGAATGGGTGAATGGTATATATTGTATATGTACTGTTTTGCAGGTTATGAAGTGACTAGTATGGCCCAAATAGGATAGAAAATATGGTCTGCGTACCATTAATTTGAATGTAATTGGTCTAAAGTACCAAAGTTGTTTTTCAATTCAAATATGGTCTGCGTACCATCAAATAGTTGTAATTAGTTTTAATTATAGCTTATTCTATTTGAAGAAAATGGTGCCTCCCACGGAGATTTTCAAGACGGACTTTGAAGTTAAAGCTTCAAGATGAAGTCGGGCCATACTAGATCACATTTATCTTATGCATGTTTTAAGTTATTTATTGCTTTTAAATATGTCTTAAAATGCATGAGATCAAAAGCTTGATTATGTTGCATGATTAAGGATTTTAGTTCACTTAAAATCTAACCAACATAGTAAGAGCCTTAAGTTCCAAACTTAAAAAATTGAGTTAAAAGGTGCCATGCCAAAATATACACTTGCTTGGATATCCTTTACATCAATCTAGTAATAGTTTTCGCTCAGCGAGGTGTTACTTATTGGTCCTAAAGGGGCAAGGTACACAAATAATTGTGAGTACATGTTAGTTTTGGTGAAACTCAACGATATAAGTAAGGAGTCTTTTTATGTCGTGGAAAAATCGATAGGTTTACCTAATAAGTCCTTAGACACCTATCAACCAAGAGTAGCTTCTAGACTATTAGCAAAAGGCTTTGCTTACCTAAAATATTTTTGAATTGAGTCTAAATACATAAAGTGCTTAATTCTTCAACGATTTAAGGATCTGGGAATCATTATTTTGTTCACACCTGCCGGAACAATAAATTCGAATAAAATTCTAATGACTTGTTTAAATTGCATGATTGCTTTAATTTTCAAGTTATTACTCATGATAAATGTTTAGACTTTGCATGCTTCAATGTATGTTTTAATTATTGTTTATAATTAAATATCTTGCACTGCAGTAAATCCTTTTAGAAAGGTAACAGTAAATTTCCTCGATTGGTAGTGAATCCAAGAACGATTTACGGAAATGAGAGAAAATGAGCAATTTAAAATGTACGTTTCTTTTAGCGACTTTTATGGTTGTTTTCGAGTATGAAATTCGAATGGCAAACCAATTGGTGCTTGTGAATTCAAAATACAATGTAGTTTTGAGATCATAAAGCATTGAGTTTAAACGCTCAGCTTTACCAATGGTTAACAACCTTATATCTTTGTCCTTTTAATTATCGAATGAGTCTAGTCCCTGGACATTCGAATAGATCGATGCTTAGAGAACTTTAGAAGCTTCTGGTAAGATCATCTAGTTGAAATAGAATATTCAACATAAATAAAATAGTAAGAACTTTGTTGGAATGACATTGGACATGTCTAAACAAAGTATAAAATTCAACACTTGAGAAGTCAATTCTTAAGACTATAAGAAAGGGTACAAGAAATAGGAAAACAAGGAACAAATGAAAGGAATTTAGGATTCCGTTTCTTCCTATAAGTTTATGTTTAAAGAGAAGTGTCCTAGAAATCAAACTTCCTTGGTATCATATACCGCTTGAGGGTTTTACTTCGGTAATAACTCAAACAATGGAAGCTAGGCTACACTAATGGCCTACAAATGAGAAATGAAGCATGGCAATGCTACATTAGTTGTAGGGTCATCTAGTTTGTTTTAAGTCCTTTCAAGGCTGGAACTAAATGGCTATTTTGTTCCATAATCAGCATACCTAAATTTCTGCTTCAAACACAGAAAGACTCACATTCAGAAGAACAAAAACAATGTTTGTTTGTTTGTTTATTTGAATGAAATGGTCATTTACGGGATGAGTCAATATGCTTGATTAAAACAAACAACTCTTTAACAATAAAAACTTTACTAGGTTCAAATCAACCCCTTGATTTGAGTTCCACTAATCTTTGGCATTGTTGCTTAGACCATATCAACAAGTTAACATTCAAAAGCTCTATTTTGATGAACTTTTGAAAGTTCATTGATTTCTAAATCAATTTAAGACAACTAGTCTTACTTGTTGAAAGTAACAAAAGATATGAACTATTGTTAGAACGCCTAGACAATAGAGTTCAAAGCTAAAGAAAGATTTTATGACTTTATTATTTCACATGGATTTGAGTAAATATAGGTTTATTTACTCAAATATGATATAAGTTGAATCTGTTTGGCTAGTTCAAAGATTCAGAAGTATAAAATCCACTTGGCAAGAAATCATAAAGATCTAGGTTAGATCATGTTGATGATTACTTGAGACCAAATATGATCATCAATGATTGTGTGTTGTAATTTCACAATCTAGGTCCATAAGATATGGCATATCTTAGTTGGAATAATCGAAGTCAATTAGTACTTGATTCGATTAATGATGAATCATAAAGACTTTTCCTATAATTTCTAAAACAAAATGCTCAACTACCACCAAACTAAACCAAATTCGTCAAAGCTATTGAAAAGTAATTTCAGAATAACTTTTCATAAAATATATCTAGAGAGTTGCAAAACTCAGTGGGAGCTTAGTGTTTGTCATTCGACAAACTAAGGCCCAAGTCTAGATATATGTTTCATTGTGATTTATTCAAATGAGACACAAGGGTATTGTTTCTACCACGAATTTTTGAGAACATAATGTTTGTTTGCTCGAAATAATGTCCTTTTGGAGATTCGTTTCCAAAATGACTAGTGGGAGAAAATAGACCTCGAAAGTCTTCGAGGCGAACAACAAACATAAACGGACATTCCGGAGGCTTTTCGAAGTGCTTCAGAAAAACCGAACTTATTCTTTAAGGACTTTAGAAGTGGCTTTAAAGAATAGACATCTCTTAGAAGACTTTACAAGTGCTTCAAAGAGAATAGAATATTCAAAGGACTCTCAAAGTGCCTGTTGATATTCTATTGTTTGATGTTCTATACCCAAGTAGGCATAGAGTTCAAGTCACTGGAACTATGAGATTCTTCTATTAGATAGTAAAGAAACATAGAGTTCTGGTCAATGAAAATATGAGATTCTTCTATTAGATAGTGAAGAAACCTACAACTTGCAGTCAAACTACTATCATGTAGATTAATGAGTTTGTGACTTGTAAGAAAGCTATGACGAAACTCAGATTCCCTAAAATGGTTAGAGGCCATATATAGACTCAAATGTTTTAGATGGTTAAAGGCCATAAAACATAACCAATGTTTTGATGACAAAATTGAAATTTTGTTGATTTGCAAGAATAGTTTCACACCTATTGGTTGCAAGTTTGTTTTAAGGATAAAAACCATCAAACATGGAATTGTGTTCACACACAAAGCTAGATTAGTTGCTAAAGGTTACAAGCAAATTCATGGCATGGATTGTGTTGAAACCTCATGCATAATCGTAATGCTCAAGTCTATAATTCAAGCAATGATTGCATATTGGTACATATGACAATTGGATGACAAAACGTATTCCTCAATCAAATGTTGGAAGAAAACTATGTACATGGCATGTCATAGGATTTGTGGATCCAAATAAATGCTTGAAAAGGAATGCTAACTTAGGAAATCTAAGTACAGATTTAAGCAAGCAATTGGGAATTGGAACTGTATTTTAGTGAAGCTAATAAGCATTTTAGTTTCATAAAATGTACATGATTCTTATAGATATATAAGAAGTTTAGTGGGAGTACATAAAACTTAATTGGTCCTATGTGTATCACACACATATCTCTCTATTGTGAAATAACATTCAAATGCTAAATACTTAGATTTGAGATTATTCATCAATGATGGACCAAGGCGAAACTTAGTACATACTGGGTACTAAGATCTATTTACAAAGATCTTATAATATTGTTTTGGATTAAGTAATGGCATTTACTAAATCAAACACGAAAGACTCCGTTGGAGATATTCGATCCATATGAATAAATCTAAGTAATGAATGTTTGAATTATGTATAAGCATTTACTAAGTTAAAACATCAAAGGATCTAAGTGAGATTCTTAACCTATATTATATGTCAAAGAATTTAGCTGGATTCAGTATCTACTGAAATTGAATGAGCTAAAGTTACATGAATACAATTCAATTGAGAATTATTCTGCAAAAGAATTTATCATGTATGATATAATATGAGGATCGCCAAAAATGTATCTTAGGACTTTAGGCATGACGAACATATACCAATCTCTATTGATCTAAGTAAAGATCAACTAGATTGAGATCAAGAATACTTATGGTACTTAAAAGGGTACATAGGAATAGTTCTTGATTCAAGGAAATAAAGATGTGCTAAATATTGATGCTACACGCATAAACACTGGCAAAGGATCAAGCAAGACCCTTTGGAGTTAACCATTGACAAGGACGAGCTAAAGAGCATCGTGTTTTGAAATGGCAACATGGATTGAAGACCATGAGTTGTTGCGTGGGAAATTAAAATAATAATTTCTACGTTCTAAGATATAGTTGGAGAGTCTTCCACATATCTGTGAACTGCTTGGATAAGTAGATCCAAACAAAGCATCACTAGCAACCTATACAGTTGAAGTAAAAGTAATTATTGCCTAAGAAGCAATAAAATAGAGTTGTTTATATGAGTTCTTCATTGAACTTGGGAAGATCACATGTCTGTTGACTTAATGGTTCTTCATTGCAAAATGCGTAGAACCACTAATGTAGCAAGAAAGACTAGATCACAAAATAAACATACTCAAAAGTTCTTATCATCATATCTCGAAGAACATTCGATGAAAAGGATGTTAAGATTGGCAAAGCGTGATAACTAAACCTATGCAACAAGTGAGAAGCAACACTCACGTTGTAGCACTGGAAATCAAGCATAGCTTTGAATTCCATAAACTGTTTTAAAGATGGGTTTGAGGCCCATGGTTGTAAAACATTGGGGTTGAACATTTATCACATATGAAATGTATTTTTTCATATTCCATTTAATCTTGGTTTAGTATTAAATGATGAGTCCCTTCAAATTTGACGATATATTCAAGATAGACTGTCAGGACCAGTCCTGTGACTAAGAAATGTCTATCAAGTGAACTTGAATGTCAAAAGTTGAAAATGGTCCCTGGTCGGAGTTTTCTATAAAGATGGACGCATAGAAAACGTTAGACGACTAGAATGCAAGATGACTAGTAGTTCTGTTTCTTGAACTATGTGGACATGGCAATGTCATAATCATTTGCATAGATACTTACTTTGGGAAGACTAGTATCGGACAAGACCTATGAAACTTTACTGTAAGAGATGAAAGTCTGTCATAAGTAAATTTCATTAAAATTATTAGACACTAAATCCTCAATACCTGAGTGATTTGAGATTACTTGTTTGAGAACTGGTTGCTTTGACGTTGACCAACCGTCGCACCGTAAAAGGAGGCTATAAAGGCAACGCTCAGGTAATCACCTATCAAACGAAGTCTAATCTCAAGATCGCAAGATTGGGATTGTCCTCCCATAAATCGGGATGAGATGCTTAAAAGTTGTACAAGGCCACTCGGAGAGCTAGAAACTGTGAAATGCATGGCCGTGCTCGGATGAATCATAGGCTATGATTATCTGTTTATTTGATCAGTTGAACTCTGAAACCGAGGAACACCTCTGGACATAATAAGGATGACAACTCTTACCTTATGTTCAAGAGCAAGCATCGAGCGACAAAGGAATTAGGAAATGCACACTTGTCCCTAAGGACAAGTGGGAGACTGAAGGAAATAATGCCCTTGGTCCAAGTATGCATTCAATCACTACAAGAAAAATGACTTTTACCAATAGGACAATATCTGTTGGTGTAAGCTGTAAATATGTTGGTAAATGTTTTCACCAACAGATAAAGTTTTGTTGGTTGAGTGTTGGTAAAACCTTTGTTGGTAAAACTATTACCAACAAACATTGGTGATCTGTTGCTATTACGCATTAATACCAACAAATTTACATCTATTGGTGATACGTATACCAACAGATACTGTTTTGTTGGTAGTACATATACCAACAGTTAATAATTTTGTTGGTAAAACATATACCAACAGTTAATAATTTTTGTTGGTAGTACATATACCAACGGATTATGCTCTATTGGTGATACATTTACCAACAAAATATTTCTATTGGTAACATGTTTTTCACCAACAAATAATGTAATTAACTATTTTAACCAACAATTTAATGTACCATGGAAATTACATATATATTAACAAATTTTCCATGGTCATTGCATAATGTTAATTGTTATAAATGTATTATACAACTCAAAAGTCATTATAAACTATTAGTCTTTAACATCCACAAAATAATAATACAACCAACTAATGGATCTTTGTTTCACATCAAAAGAGCTTAGGACATTCTTGTTTCACAACACAAGGAACCAAAAGTGTCATAACATCAAAATGACACAAGTAAGAAGGTTACATCAATTCTTCATCTTCAAATAGTGCATTTTCACAGTCAAATTGACGTGATTCATTATACTCATTTTCAATATCCACATCTTCTAAATTTTCCTCGTTGTGGTCCTCACTATGCACACTTTCCTCATGATCATCATCGTCATTTGACAAACAAATGTCATCTGAAATACCCTACAAATAAAATAATACACATTTGATAAATTGTGATAAGAATTCATCTAGATGGCCTACCCCAAATCATTCAAATTCAATAGAAAATATGATTTGTTTACAACTTGTTCGCCTTTTGGATTCGGTACTTATTGTCCAACAAAATATAATTCAAGAATGTAGAGCTAGTTACCTGAAGTTGTAGAAACTTTTTCATCAAATTTGTTGCTTTGTCAAGCTTCTTTACCAATTTTTCAACTTCTTTCTCACTTTTGATTCTTTTAGCTCTCTCCTCTTCTAAAGCACATCTTTTTGCACGAGAACGAGGAACCTTCACACCCAAACCAAAAGTCTTTGCATAACCATTTTTATCTTCTCCTACATGCTTCTTGAAAATTTTCATACGTTCCTCGTCATTACAAGTGTTTTGTGGGAGGGAAGCCAAATCTTCTTCAATCAATTTCTAGTCATTGAGTCAAAGTAAGTAAAAAATTCTGCTACAGATCTACTGTAAATGCATATTGTTGACATAAATTCATAAACAACATACCTTTGTCATAGCTGAAGCATCATCAAGTCGAGAACCTTTTTTTGGTTGATGGGTATCAAGCCATACATCAAGAGCATCTGGCTCTTTTCCATCCTTTTCCTGGTTTAAAAAGAAAATTATAAATTAATAATTTGCATGAGTAATAAAGACATTAATGTAAAATGTAGCTTTTATATTCCGTACCCTCTTCTCTGCACGTCTACGTGCAAAACTCTTTGTCCCGGCATAATGACACATTGTTGACTTACTCTTGTTGTCTTTATTACGTTTACTCCTCTCCTGAAATTTTTGTTCTAATTTCATTGAAACTTCACTAAAATCATATAACACATGCATAATATTTATTCTATTGAAGTATAAGAACTACAAGTATAAAGTATAAAGTATAAACAATACTTACTTGGCCTTTTGGAGATTCCCAAAATTCCACCAGGTTTCTCCACATATCATCAGGAATGTGTGCAATGTGTGACCTTTGAGCTAGTGCATTATTGTGAGTTCTTCCATCAAAATACTTTATCTTCAGTTCACATTTTTCTAATCTCCATGCGGCATTCATCGTCTTCATAGCCCAATCGTAAGGCTCTCGTTCTTCAGGGAACTTGTATGATTGCTATTAGAGAGATAAGTAGCTTCAAACACAATATTATGTCTATATATATAAAAAAAAAAGTAACCAACAAGTTATTTTTGTACCTTTACTTCTTCCCACAAACGATCTTTTTTGTCTTGACTAATATATCTCCAGTCCCAACAATCTAATGGCAATCTTCTCGGGTCACGTGCAAGACAACCAATTAGTGAAGACAGTGGCCTCTCAGAATCACCAATAGGTTGTCCATGTTCATTCACATCAACAACTATAGGTTGTTTTAGAACTTTTGTTTTGTTGGCACCACGACCCTTCATATTCTTTGGTTTACTTGCATTAACTCTCCTCCTATTTGTGCAATTATAGCCTCCTTGTGAAGTCAAGGGAGTTAAAATCTGATTTTGTTCATCTTCTCGCGACCTTTCATTTGAAATTTCATGCCCATCATTCTCTTCTAACATACTCGAAGTGTTCATAATCCTAGAACTTCTTTGCAAGCCTTAAAACAGTTTATATGCAAATAGTTAACATTTTTAACAAAAAAGGTCAAATTTTAAAATAGTTATAAGTTACAATTGCACTTACATTGAGAGTCAGACTGCGATTTTCTTAGTTGACTATCCACTTGTGAGTTAATTAAGCCGGTGACTGCATAAAAACACCATGCATCTTATATTATATATATAATAAAAAGAGATAAAATAATGGTGAGATATATCTGGAGTAGATATATTACCGGTCTCCTCATTATTCAACAAGTCGTTTCTCCTTTGTGGTTGGCTAAAAGTACCAGAGCTTGAGACATTAAGTTGTAAATTCTAATTTCTTCGTTGTACTGTAAAATATGAATGTTGAAATAAGTTAAAATAATATGCATAAATTATATCTACTTTATCTAATAATGTCTGTTAATTTAAAACTTAAAAGACTTACCCATGCTGTTAAGAAGCATGGACCACCGCATAATGGCCATTTTTTCTGAAATTTTTTTACATATATATAGCCTCATGAGATATGTAGCTTTAATTAATATCGTTTAATAGAATGGTGATTACTTCATATTACCTGATTGTGATGTTGGCACATTTCCTTCCTTATCAGATACATAAGTTGTCTTTTGTGTAGGCACATTCTGTTCCTTATTAGATACAAAAGTTTCCTTTTGTACAGGGAATAATGATCGTCGTATTCTTGAAGGAGCCAAAGTTGTAGGCGTAATGCTTGTGTTGCTTTTTTCATTCCTAGGGCTACGCCTTAACTTTTGATTCAAATTCATATTTTTTCCACTCATCTTCTACATAAAAAAAAATTAACAAGTCTGAAAATATATACATAAATCAAGAAACATAGAAAATGGGAGGAAAAAAACGTACTAGTAAGCTGTCTGTGGTAATCATCTTCCTTTTCAATGATTCTTTTTCCATGGATGTCAATTAATCTGCACACAAACAATAAAAAAAAATAAGTTTTATATGTTAAAAAAATTATTAAAAAAAATACATATAATTTAAGCATATAAAAATTAATAGACAGATAAACCAAATGATAAAAATAAATAAGTCGTTTTTAACTTCTCAAAATCACTATTGCAAAAGTCTACATTAGAGTTCATTTTCCAACAACACATAAAGCTACTCATAATCATATAACGTGTCGTCATCCTCATCGCTTGCGTTGCTATCATAGTCTGAGTTCATTTCATCTCCATTGTTGTCTCCGGGCACACTATCCAAGTGCTCATCAACAAATTCACCTGGAACATCTTTCCTAACTTTGCTGAATTTATCTATATTCAAATTAGATAAATCAGCTTGCAAGCTCTCCACTTCAGGTATTATGTCTTCCTCCATTTCAAACAAATCTCTTGGTTTAGTTACAATCGCAACATGCCAATTTCTTTCTTTAGACTCTGCAACGTAAAACACTTGTAATACTTGAGAAGCAAGGACAAATGGCTCATCAGTTTTTAAAATTGCCTTATGGTTCACAAGCGTAAATAATCCCAACTCATCTTTTTTCACCCCTTTTATTGGGTCTACCCAATCACATCGAAACAACACCACGCTCCTGCCATGTGGATACATCATTTCCACAATTTCAGTTAAAATTCCATAATATGCCAATTCTCCTATATTTGTCTTGGCATTCACAAGAACTCCCGAATTTTGTGTCACGCACCCTTTGTCAATTTTCTTAATACGCCATCTATAACCATTACATGTGACCTTAGTCATTATATTCATCCACATGCTCGGGAACATACTAAGATACTTCAAATCATTAGCTGTACAACTGTCACTTGGTAGATGTTTCGCAACCTGAGAAATCATAATTTAACATAAGTAAGATGTAAAATCATAACATAACATAAACGCACGTAAATGTATTACGTACATTATCGGCGAACCATTTCGGAAATTCTTTTCTATGAGCATCATCAATAATCTCTGGTGTATTACGATATATGTCACTAACAATCTGGTAATGTTCCCTGATTAAAAATTTAAATTAGTAGTATACTAAATAGATTTCTAAGAAAAAAAATGTAAAACTTAAGAACGTGTAAAGTAACTTACTGAGCATAAACTTGTACTTCCTCGCAATTTGATAATATGTAACTATGTGCTTGCTCGATTACATAGTAATCAGGCCTAAACTCTCTTTTCTTTGACATCGCACGACATTTCAAAGAGAAAATGGACAAACCTCCAACCACTACATCATCAGTATCATCATTATTTCTCGATGATCTATTTTCTCTTAATTGCACATCTTGAAGATATCTCGAGCAAAAACCAAGACATTCTTCGGCAAGAGCTCCCTCAGCAATAGATGCTTCAAGTTGGCTTTTATTTCCAACATAAGATTCCAACTTTCTCATGTACCTAAAAATCAGAAAATTGATTGCGTAAAATTAAAAAATATATTTAAGATAACTTAAAATTAAATCAACCAAACATATTAACATACCTTTCCACTGGGTACATCCAACGTTGAAAAACTGGACCAAGTATCTTTGCTTCATAAGGTAAATGCACAGGCAAGTGGACCATAATGTCAAAGAAAGATGGCAAAAATATTCGCTCTAGGTGACAAAGTATAACAACAATGCGCTTCTCTAGCTTCTCAAAATCCTCGGGTGTTGCCACTTTTGAACATAATTCCTTAAAAAAGTTGCACAGCTCAATCAGAACGTAACTCACATCCTTATTTTTCATTTTTCTCAAAGCCAACGGTAACAGTTGTTGCATCAAGATATGGTGGTCATGGATTTTTAAGTTTCGAATTTCACCGTCAATAATCCGCCTTCTAATATTTGTTGCATATCCATCAGGCACTCTAACAGAAGCCAATATACCCAACATTTCTTCTTTTTCTTTCTTGCTTAATGTGAAACATGCAGGAGGTATATATGTCTTATTATTAAGTGTAACAGGATGGAGATCAGGCCTTATGTTCATTCTTTCTAAATCAATACGTGATTTCTTAGTATCTTTTGTTTTACCGTCAATCCCAAAAAGTGTCCCTATTATCTTCTCAGATACATTTTTTTCCACGTGCATGACATCCAAATTGTGGCGCACTAGAAGATGCTCCCAATATTCAAGTCTAAAAAATAAACTCTTTTTTTTCCAAGGTACTTCCTCAACAAAGTCATCTTCCCTCTTTCTCTTTCGTGTTTCTTTATTCAACTTATGAATACTAGGGTGTTTTCCATATACAACATCGACATTTTCCATTTGCTTTAACAACTCCGATCCTGTCCATAATTTAGGAGGAGGACGCAATTCTACTTGACCATTAAATGACCTACTGTCATGGCGAAAACTGTGATCATCATCCAACAGACGTCGATGATACAAATAACACAATTTTTTACTCCCTTCAAGATAAAACGAGCACGAATCAATATTACAATAAGGGCATGCACATTTTCCTTTAGTTTTCCAACCAGATAGATTGCCGTATGCAGGAAAGTCATTTATTGTCCAAAGCAGTGCTCCGTATAATCTAAAGGTTTCACCTTTTGAAGCATCAAAAGTATCTACGCCAACCTCCCATAACAATTGTAACTCATCAATTAAAGGTTCTAAAAATACATCAATATCATTACCAGGGCCCTTTGGTCCAGGTATAATTAATGAAAGCATGAAATAAGATTGCTTCATACATAACCAAGGGGGTAAATTATAAGCCATCAAAACAACTGGCCATATGCTATATTGACTACTCATCATTCCAAATGGATTAAATCCATCACTACTCAAACCAAGCCTAACATTACGTGCATCACTGGCAAAAGTAGGATACCTTTCATCAAAACATTTCCAAGCAGTAGAGTCTGCTGGATGCCTCAACTTACCATCATCTTCTCGCTCGTCAGCATGCCATCTCATTAAATGGGCAGTTTTTGATGATATAAACAGTCTTTTCAACCTGGGTATCAAAGGAAAATGACGCAACACCTTTTTTGGCACCTTTTGACCACTAGCTAATTTAATTACTGAACCGTCATCTGTTGTCTTCCATCGCAATTCATCACAAACAGGACACTTATCTAAACCAATTTTTTCTTTCCAAAAAAGAACACAATCGTTTGGACACACATCAATCTTTCTATAATCCAAACCAAGTTTCTTAATGATAGTTTGCATCTGATTGAAAGAATTTGGCAATGCGGAATCTTTAGGAAGAGCTCTTTTAAATAATTTTACGAATGCATCAAAACCCACATTAGATACTCCATACAAACATTTCAAATGATACATTTCAACAGTGAAGGAAAGCTTGGAAAATTCTTCACAACCAGGGTATAAAGGTTGCTTAGCATCATCAATTAACTTAAAAAATGTTTTTGCTTCATCATTCATACTTGGTGTACTGCTACTTGATGGTTCATGAAATTCGAAAGCATCTTCCACCATTCTAAGAATATCATTGTTACATGAATTATTTGGCACATCAGTAGAGTTGTTGTATAAAAAATTATCATCATCACAAACCCTAGGTTCTCCATGAAATACCCAAATACATTTCTGATAATCAATATCCATCCCTTTCATGATCATGTGTTTCATAACTAATTCTCTTTCATGATAAAAGCGATTGGCACAATTTCCACATGGACAAGCAATCTTGTTCTCTACAGCAGAAGTAGCAAATGCATGATCCAAAAAAGTAACTAAAGCATTCCTATACTCTTCTCGAGCTCTATTTAATTTCACCCAACTCTTGTCCAGAAACAAATCCATGAGAATCCTACATTATTAATCAATCTTAAAAATATCAACACACCAACACAAGAAACTAACAAATATTAAAAAAAAATAAAAAAAAATTAATATATGGTCAATCTAAGTTTATGATAACAAACATTTTATTATTTTAATTAGTATGAAACATCAAGTGTATATAAATGCCACATAAATAAATAAATAAATAAATAAATAAATAAATAAATAAAGGGAGAAGAACATTACCCGAATACAAACTTCAATGTATAGTTGTAAATCTTTCAATCGCCAACTGTCTCTCTATTATACCACCTTAAAAACACCTATGACAAATACATGAATTAAAATCAAGAAACAAAATATAAGTTAACGAAAAAAATACCTCGCTATTAAACCTTTAAAAAAAGTGAAAGAAGTGGAGAAAACAATAAGCGACAGAGGGAGTCTATCAATTTTTAAACAAATAGCCCCCTTGATTAACATAAAAATCAATGTTTTACCAAATTAATTCTTTACTTTACAAATTATAAAAGTTGTTACATTGTATTATCTACTGTAAGTCAGACCTATTTTAGATGCAAAAAGTTATAGAGCAACATCACTGAAATGCAAGAATGAGAAATAGATAGTGGTATATGCTCCAACCGCTCGATCAATAAAAGTTAGGGTGAGCCTTCCAATTTTAGGGGCAGGAGCACATCAGTGATTAAAATAAAAAATGGTATCCAAAAGGGTTCTACAGATCCACAAGTATCTTTTATTAAAAAAAATCACAGAACAATAAACAGAAAATGTTGCGTTGCTAAAAAGAACAACATTGGTTGATATTACTCTAAATTCATCATCATTGCCTCTGATTATATAAGAGTCACTAAACTATAACATGGGGGAATAAAAGTAAATACTACCCACCTGGACTCATGCTACAAAGTACAAACCCCCCCCCCCCTTGTCTTGCGAATGTCTGTAGAGACCAACAGGGTATTTGGGTGCAAGAAATCTTAAATTTTATGCCCATTCAGCCAATACTATAAACCCCTCAATTTACAAAATGATACTTAACCAAACAATAAATATAAAGCTTGGTAGTTAGTGTAGTTGTAACTTGCAGCTTAAAAACAAATTTATAGTGCAGCTTGTACCACCTTGATGATGGTTTCCTCATTGCGTGCAAAAATGAAGTGTGAGTGAGAGAAAAGTTCCATTATGGACCCTGGTGAAGCCAGATCTGTAATTTCACATCGTGGATTCTTGTTTCGTATTATTAGTGTTCTATTCTACTCGGCTGATTACTTAACAATTGTTGGACAATGCTTTACCGACTGGTGGACTACTAGACAGAATATATGAAATTCTGCCAGGTGACCTTTGTCATCAAAGGTCGCATAAAACATCAAATTTCATTCAATTATACGACATCAAAACCAAGCATCATAAATCGCAACTAAACATATCAAAATATTCAGGTTGCTGATCCAATGAATACTCAATCGCTTACTTATAATTCAATTAAACTAGAATCAATTTACCTAATTATAAATTGGTTTTACCTGAAAAAATTTATAGTCGATTGGAAACGCTTTGCGCTTAAATTACTGAGGCTGCCTCTCCAATTCAGTTTCCTTAATCACGAAAGAAGGATATCAATCCAAAACCCAATCCTAAAAGAAGCAAGGGACAAAACCTCCTTGTTAATTGAAGTATAAAAAACACTAAGAAATCATAAAATGAAAGGCAACTTAAACTGCAACAAGAAAATACAGAAAATTGAAACTAAAGAAGGGAAAAATTGGAAAGGAAAATAGGTTGAATCACCGAAAATCGAAGGCGTCGGAAGATTGCGTTCAGAACTAGGGTTTGCCGATTTAACCAAAGCCTTGTTTATAATTTGTTTTAGCAAAATAATGAAAAATAGGAAAGGAAATAGATGAATTCAATGTGAATTTTCCATGCCGATGGCTAAAAAATCAGAGAACTGAGGCAAAGAGGAAGAAGAAGAAGAAGAAGAAGAAGAAGAAGAAGAAGAAGAAGAAGAAGAAGAAGAAGAAGAAGGGTTTTGGTGTAATTGAAATTGGAAATGCTAGTATAGTTCTAGAAAGTTGAAATTGGTGTAACCATCCTAATAAAAAATGGATTTTTTATTCTTTCAAATCCTAGGATATTGTGCTGGAGCGGGACATTTGGAAATTTTGAGCGGGTTGTGAAATTTGCAAAAGTGCAAAACAATATTACCAACAATCTAATGTGTTGGTGAAAATTTTGTTGGTACACATTTTTTTCTACCAACGGATAAGAGGTTTTTGTTGGTAAAAAAATTAGGTTTTGTAGGACCTCATTTGTTGAAGCCAACAGACATAATATCTATTGGTAATACTAACTATTACCAACAAATAAATTATTTATTGGTAGATTTCTGTTGGTAAAAGTCATTTTTTTTGTAGTGAATGTTAAGTCTAATAAATGCGGTTCAGTATTAATTAACAAGTTAATAATTCAGTGAGATCAAGTGAGCTGAATGCCTAGCTAGAGGCCGCTTCAGTTCAAGTGGAATTAATGATATTAATCCATAGCTTACTCTTGACTGAACCCGTAGGGTCACACAAATAGTACGTAAACGGATCAAGTATTTAATGGCATTAAATACTCCATCTATGGATATTCGGAATCGAAGGATCTTGGTTTCAGTGGGAGCTGAGATCGTCACAGGCAAGAAATGAATACTTCGGAAACGATGATATTGCCGGAAACGGAAATATGGATCGTATCGGAAATATAAATATTATCCAAGTCGTAGAGGTTGCCGAAAACGGAAACATGGTACGTATCGGAAAATATTATTGGAAATGGAAATATTGCCGGAATCGGAAATATTGCCGGAAACGGAAATATTGTCAGAATCGGAAATATTATCGGAATCGGAAAATAATTCCGGAAACGGAAATATTAAATATTTGTTCGAAACGGAAATTAATTCCGGAATCGGAAATATTAAATATTGTTCGTATCGGAAATGAATTCCGGAATCGAGAATTTAATCGGAAGCGTATCGTACGAATTAGCATCGGACGAGGCCTGCCAGACGAAGGCCCAACACGAAGCCGGGCCATCGCCCAGCAAGTCAAGCGCAACAACCACACGCCAAGCATACGACCAGGCCCAGCGCAAAAGCCAGGCCCAACCGAAGCTTGGGCGCGCGCGCGGACAAGGCTGCGACAGTGGGCCTTGCGCTGTGCGCTCGACGTGGGCCGCAAGGCCTGCGTGCGGGCGTGCGGTGCTTGTGCGCCACTCGTGTGTGTTACTCGGAATCCTAAGGCTACCGGGATTCGTAATATGATTAAATCTAATCCTAATAGATAAACTTTGTTTAATTAGAATCCTAGTAGGGTTATAATTAAATAGATTTGTATTCTAATAGGATTATAATTCCTTTCCATAAACTCTATAAATAAGTGCCTAGGGTCACATATTTACAACGAGTTTTCAAGTATTAAAAGTGAGTTTTTGAGAGAAAAATTCAGTCACACATTTGCCTAAAAGTGCCGAAAATAATAGTACCTTAAGGGCGATTCTAGTTGGTCAATCTTTAGGCGGATCCGGACGTGCTGTGGACTATCTACGGAGGGACGACACTTGGAGTCCTAAAGACTTGTTCTTGTTTGGTTCGGGCGCAGCTAGGGAAGGCACGCAACAAAGAGTATGCATCTAAACTATGCTAAATGATTATGTGTAAATAATATGTATTCCTGGCTTAATGGTTGTTTCCGCATGATTTATGAATTGTCATATGTATCATAACCTAACAGGATACACGCTGGTAGTTAGCGGGCCTTTAACCCCAAACCCAGGGCAATTTAGTCATTTCGCGTGTTTTTGTTGACAAGTCAACAAAATTACAATTAACTTCCCTAGACCAGTGACAATATTTATAAAACCAATGACAGTATTTTATAAACACAATGAAAATATTTAGAAAAACAATGACGGTTTCTTACTAGAAAACATAATTATTCTAGAACGCAGCTAGAAAACGAAAAACAAAACCAACAGTAACCAAATAATCAGTGATGGAATTTAATACACGATGACAGTAACCAAATAATCAATGACGTATTTAATACAACAACAACAGTAACCAAATAATTGATGACAATATATCCAAATGACATATTGTAGCCATATATACGATCATTCTAATTCCAAGATCTAACCATTCTAAAATCATAATAATGTTAATAATTACACGAATTTACACAAGTGATGTTAAATCCAGGTGAATTTATTTCACAATTTTTTAAGCTAGAGGAAGATGGAATTGGCGTAGGAGAGGAAAATGGAGAGAGATAGTGGAAGATGATGGAGAATGGAAATTCAGAAGGGGAGAGGTAGAAGATGGGAGATTGAAAATGCAGAAAGGGAGAGGTAGATGATGATGGGGGTGGGCCACTTTTTCTTTTCTTTTCATTCAACTTTTCTTTTAGCGTGGGTGTGGGGTGAAATACCTGCTGGTTACCAGCGGTATATCCTCCCTCGTAGGGCGAGTGATAGGTGGGTATGATTATCGAAATAAAGTGTATACGAGAATAACTTTATGTTTGACAGGGGTGATGAAAGAGAATGAAAATAATTTTATCTACAATACTGTTATGTGTTTTTTTTTTCTTCAATAAAATAGATATGGAATGCGACAATAACAAATTTATCCATCGTTAATTTTAGTTAGAAGGTTATAAATATAGTTTAGATTTCATGAAAGTTTAATATTTATATTGTAAACTGTGCATCGCACGGGTATTATACTAGTTATATCTATTTATACGATCTTATTTTTTTTTTAACTTATTTTGTGTAACTTACCTTAACTTATCTGAACATATTTTATCCAAAATAGGTCAACATAAACTATTCCCATTGACAAGTACGTACATGCTCATATTATTTTTAAACTGGATATTGTATGACCGGTATTATTGTTTTTTGGTGTGTAAAGTCATACGGGCAATATAATTTACAAATGAGATTAGAAGAGGCAATAAATTAAAAACATATGATAGGTGTAGGGGGCTGATTTGCTCTGTTTTTCCGGTCTTAGAAGTTTATTCAGGGAAAAAACGATTTTGATATGTAAACTCTCGATTTTAACCCTTAGGTGAATGAAAACATCATTGGTCTAGGGGTGGACACGGGCCGAAGCGAGCCGAATTTTATTAGGCTCGGCTTGATTTGGTTATTTTTTCCCGAGTTTGAACTGGAGCTCGAACTTACCTCGAGCTTAATTTAAAATCCTTATCGAATTGAATTCTTCGAGTTCGAGCCGAGTTTCGAGCTTGTTCCAGCCTTGATTCGATACCAACAGGTACTTTAATATTACTAATAATTTTCTTAATCTAACATTATATTAGTATTTTACTTGGACAAGTTATGTAAAATATTATCCCTTATTTGTCATTTAATTGAAAGTTTGGATAATGGTATTAAACGATATATAAAAATCTCATAAATATGCATTATTATTCTTAAATTAACAAGCTTGGGAGCTTTCGAGCTGAAAACCATTGAGTTTGAGTTTGGTTCATTTAGTTTCCGAACCATAAATTTCAGCTCAAGCTAGCTTAATTGGTTCATTTACAAACGAATCGAGATCGAGCCGAACTTTTATCGAACTGATTTCGAAATGTTCACGAACATTGTTATGTTGGTTTCCACCACTAAGTCTAATTGTATGATAATAGACTCATCGTCTCACACAAAAATATCAATCACATAAGGTTAATAATTAAGATTAAATAATTTAGAAGAAAGACTTAAGTTTAATAGAAATCCTCCATAGTTTTCCATTAATGAAAAATTGACAAGATGAATATTAAATAGTAATTGCACTCATGATAGTGATGATGCCAAATCTATATTCCCCAAAACAGGAACTCCACCCCACCCTCACATTATAAAAGTATTATCTCCCCCTTTAAACAGCAAACTCCCCGTCTCCCCGGCTATATATACTACATACAAGCTAACTATGATTTCATACACCATCTCTGTTCTCCCAAAAAAAAGCTTCCAAATAAACTCCTTTTTATTTTTCATAAGGGGTTGTTTGTTTTTTTGAAGTATAATTTAATTTGTTAGTAAATTATTAATTAATAATGGATGAAAAGAGAGGTTCGACGACGAGGAAGAAGAAGAAAGGATCAATATGGAGTATATTTATGCATGCGGACGGTGTGGATTTAATATTGATGTTGTTTGGTTTCATCGGATCCGTTGGTGATGGATTCACGTTACCGTTGACATTGGTTGTTACTAGTAAGTTGATGAATAATATTGGCGGTTCTTCCAATTTCAGTGATCCTCATGCCTTTACTTCCCATATTAATCAGGTTTCATAATTTCACTCTTCTTTTTCATTTATTTATCTAGACTTTCCAGGATTTTTCTTCAGTATTTCATTTTCAACAACATAAATTATTTGTTTCATAATTGTTTTATGATTTTAACGTTTTTTATATTTGCAATCTAATCTCTTTGTAAAAGTTAAGGGAGCTTCTCGTAAAATCTACTCTCTTCGTCCCTTTTTTTTCTTTGCCCTATTTTATTTCAGGTGTCTCATTTTGTTCTATAATTTTTTTTATTATCACATAAATATCTTAATATTCTATTAAAATTTGAGTCAAGGGTTATTTTAATCAATTAAATTCATTTCGGCATCTCCCTAATCACTCACACTTTTCGATTGAGACATTAAATTTTTCACATATTCCCAGCGATTTTTTGATAAAGTGAAAAAATTTGCCTTGTTTGAATTAAAATAAAAAAATCACAATACACATTAATTAGTCATTAAATTACGTGCATAATACCAAACATAAACAAAAAGAGATAGAAAGAGTAAATCTATATACTCAGAATAAATTAAATATATTTCATTAAATGTTACTAGCTGCTTCCTACGTCGAAGTATGTTTTTTAAATTAGCGTAAAGCATTCACATACAAAGTACTGGTCCACCGGCCCCTTTATATTATCCACATTTGCGCGATTTAACAACTAATTAGTATGTAACTCGGGCGTTGTCCCGGGTTTTGACTTTTATTCGGGTATTTTTTATAAAATATGTGCACGTAGAGATGGTGTCATCATCAAATTACGGTGGTGATATAAGATTAGTGGTCGATCAACAACCTCCCCGATTAAATCCCATATCCAAAAATCTAAACAAAGTCGGATCCTTTTCTTCAAAGTAATAATTGTACATTTATGAATTAAGTAATCATTCATTTTTTTGCATTCACTTTTATTCAATGTATTTTTTATTGTAAAAAGAATATATATATAGGATTATATGGGAAGATATTACATAAGTTGTAGTTGATTAAGATGGTAAGAAATGTAACTTTTAACAAAGAGGTTTGGTGTTCGATCCTTGTTGGATGTTTTTTGGCGTAATAAGGAGAGATCTACGTGACACGTATACATTTTTCAAAACGCCTTTTAATATATTAGTATAGATTAATGTTTATAGAGATTTTCCCGTTTTTATATTTAAACAATGCAAATTACGTTTTTTTTTTTTTTGATAATTTGAGATATTTTATTGCAATGATGGGGCATTGGGCCCAGCTCAATTACAATATCTTAGCAGGCCTATATTACAATGCAAATTACGTTTATCGGCAATATTTTCACTTTTATCCAAAATATAACTATGGGGAAATTGTGAGATTCTAAATGTAAAGATTAATATGGGACATTAGAAACGTAAAGCGCAAAGAATAAAATGGACGGAGGGAGTAACTACAACTTGTTTTTTTTAATAATATACGTAGTATATTAAAAAGTGTTATCGTATAATTTTTTTGTTGGATTAAGCACAATGTATATTTTCATAATATCTGAATAGAAATTAGCGATACTGATGATCAAAGGGGTATATTAACATACTACCTCCATTTCAAAATGATATTTACATTTACTATTTACACAATATTAAAACAAAGTAGGAAAATGTGTAAAACTGTGGATGAATATAATAAAAGTATGAAGTATGGTAGATGGGTAAAAAGATGGATGTATATAAGGAAAAAAAATGATTACTTTAAGAGAAAGTGAGCGGAAACTTATAAATATTGTGCAGTAATAGGGATAAGATAGTAAAATTTTATGTCAAAAAATAAAATAAAGCAAAATGTAAAGAACATTATGAAACAAAGTTAGTATATGTCACTCAACTATTGCACTTATTATGAAACCGAAAAAATATATGATAAAATTAATCGTCTATCATAAATATTATTATATTATTATTTGTTAATAATACAGAATGTTTCTAATTATATTTTCTTCCCTCAAAAAAAAAAAAAATTTATATTTTCTTATGAGGCTGGATATATGATATATCAATTTTTTATTCATAATAGAATAGTACTCAAAGTATCATTTTTCATCTTTTTAATGCGTTGGTGCATGACCGGTGGACTACCGGCGATTCGGCGATACACTCGGTAGTGCTTGTAGTTGTCTAAGATCTAATAGCTTATCCTACTTTATATAATGTAGAACAATTATTGAAATGTTATTTCCTTATAGGGTATAGTCAATATATCGATCTTCTTTCTTTAAATGCCAAATCTATACAATATTTAATACTCCCTCCTTATTTGTTTAAGGAATACACTTGTTTTTTTCGACCGTATTTATTTAAGAGATATATTTGCCATTTTTAGTAACTTATCAACTCCATCATCTAATTAAATAGTCTATCTAATATATCGTATGTCCCACCACCATATTAAACAAATAATTTCATGACTACACTCCACCCCCACCCCCTAAAATGACATGATCCCCACATATTTTACTTATTAAAATATCTATCCAACCCCACTTGTGTTATTACTTTATTTCATTCAATTTTTTTTCTTAATACCGGTGCCCGATCAAGTGTATCATTTAAATAAATACGGAGGGAGCAGCAGACATATTTGCAAAAATATTGGAGTGTCATGTGTCCCTACTTGAAAATATTTTTTTCAAATTTCATGCTCTTTCCTTTTTTAATTTCATGTTCTTTCACCATCAAAACATTTTATGCCCCTTCACCACCAAAAAATTTCATACCCTTCACCTCCAATAAATTTCATACCCCTTTATCTTTCATATTTTCTATTAATTTCAAGTAATATACCGATTTAAATTTATATCTTCACTGTTTTCTTAGTGACACGAAATGAAATACATTTACACTTTTTTAATGAATTTGAAAAATTAAAACTTACCTTTAAAACATAACAAAAGCCGTGCATGGCACGAGATCAATACTAATGGTAATTCATTGTACAAAAAGAATCTTGTATTTATTGTTTTTGGTTGATATTACGTACTATTTTGCCTCTTAATGTAGCGTCACTCTAAATAAATTGTCTTATATACTTTTTCCGTTTTCTCTCAAAAATAGATGCATCACATTGTCTTTTTTTTTTTTTTACATTATTTGAATACTAACTTTGATCACATTTTATAAGGTTAATTGTCATTACTTGAATAGTTGTCAAATGAATCTCTATACATATTTTAATCTTTTACTAGTATAAAATTATTAAAAATATATCCGGTTAAAATAATACATTTATCGAGAAACATAGAAATAACGACGGTCGTATTTTGTAAGAATCTAAATCCTCAGTTGTGGCACTATGAGTAGAGGTGGTAGCTAGTACTCCACTCTAATTGATTATATACTATATTGTCTTTGTTATCGACCTCTTCAATTCCACTCTAAAAAAGAAGCTTAGTGAGTATTAATTATGGCTGTTTCACATGTTTTTTTGAAATCACGAGCAATGATAGGATTTAATCATAAACTTTCCAAGTATCAATAGAATATTTACATTACAAATTTACATTTCAAACATAGTTATTTTGATTGACCGAGTTGTGAGGTTTAGTAAAGATTAGGAGTATAATACTATGAGTACATGGTTCCATCTTAAACGTACTCCGTACTAGCTAGGTTTATACTTTAGTCATGCATTCTCTATCACGACATACCCTGCTTCCTCAATGTGCATGGGACAATAGTATCAATTCACAATCTCAAGTACGTGAATTCAAATTATCCCACAGTGGATTTTCCTTCTTTCTTTGCTTTTACATTAAATATGCAGACACAATGATATTGCTAAGAATATTTACAAGAGCATGCTTGTAAGCTTTGAATTTTATACAATTCATGAGATTCTTTTTGAAATAATAATTTTTTTAAGAAGTTATGCACTACTTATCTTCTGATCTTGAATAATCAAAAGCAAAAAGAGAATCAACTTTATTAGTGTAACAAACAATTCCATAAGACCAAGTTGCTATTTTTCTACTTATATTTTATAGTTCTTGCACGCATAATTTATACATTTATTGTATACCAAGATAACTTTTATCCAATTATTTTGTAACTTTTACATATTTTTTTTCTAATTTTTAATATATTTTTATTAGCTTTTATGTTGTAAAAAAATAAAAAACATTTTAAAGAGCTAAATGGTTAATTTTATACCATGCAAGTGATTTTAAAGAAATAATTTTTATTTAAATGAAAAATTTATCACTAAAATATAGATAAATTTTACCTATATAAAGGGTAACTTTAAGCTTTTTTGTTTAACTTTCACTCCGGTGTACAATATTTAATGTACAATATTGGTTTAGTGTACAATATTTAATGTACACCATTGGTAAATACAAACTTTTAGGAAAGACGGTCTAACGGTTAAACCACTTTTATACACTGGAACAACTAATTAGTTAACCACTGAAACCAATTAGTTAAGTCTGAAATTTAATTAGTTAAGCATCGAAACCAATTAGTTATGCAACCAAACTAATTAGTTAAACAATGAAACTGATTAGTTAAGCAATGAGATCAATTAGTTAAGATTTTATGAGTTTTAGTTAATAAAATAATAACTATTCGACTCATAAATTTAACTATTTATCTTTATACCTTAACTATTTTGTTATTCAATTAGTTATGATTTTATTACTTTTAGTTATGTTTACACTAGTTTAGTTAGTACCAAAAAAGTGGTCTAACCGTTAGACGGTCTTACACAAAAGTTTCTGATTTGTAAATAAGAATTTGTGTTTTATTTTTTTCAAAGTTATCTGAATTTATTTTATTTATTATTTTTGGTGACAGAATGCAGCAGTTTTATGTATGGTTGGAGCAGGAGCATGGGTACTTTGTTTCCTTGGTGCGTGTACACTTGTATTTCATTTTATTTACTAGTACGATACGGGGTATCAAATAATCACATACTTTGACTTCTTTTATTTTACATTTGTTGACTTTTTATATATTTGTTAGGTAAACTAGCGATCAAAAGATCATCTTTGGATTAGCATTATATATTGTGTCTGGAAATAATAGACCCCTTAAGATTGTTGGGAATTAATAGTCGTTACATAGTCCAGATCCCTTACGAGTTACGATTGTTGGGAATTAATAGTCGTCACATATATAGTTTGAGATCCCTAATTACGAGTATGTACTTTGTACTTCTTCTCTTTCATATGATGTTTCAGTTTCTATATTTTATGTTGTCCAAGTGCATATTTTATATTATTTTTATCTCTAATTACATAATAATAAAAATTTGATATATTAAAGTAATACTACGTAATTGAGATGAATCAAACAAGATGCCAAATGAATATGTTTTTTCTTAAATAATAAAAAATAAATTTAGAAAATTATTTTTAATAATGGATAGTGTAAAAAACTAAACTAGAACAACATTATGGGACAGAGGGAGTATTTCGGTAGACTATTAACTACGGATCGGAGTATCTAAAATCAATAATAAATTGTGTTGGCAGAGGGATTTTGTTGGACAAGGACAGCAGAAAGACAAGCTACAAGAATGAGATATAGGTACTTGAAGGCAGTGTTGAGGCAAGATGTGGGCTACTTTGATATGCATGTTGGTAGTACCTCTGAAGTTATTATTAGTGTTTCTAGTGATAGCCTTACCATCCAAGATGTTATAAGTGAAAAGGTAAGCCTGCTTAATTATAATTATTATCATATATTCATATCACTAGAATTTGACTCCTGATAGTGATACCATGTGAAGAATGGTCTAGAACATAATATATATACATGTAGGTCATATACATTTAAATTAATAATTCCTACCCTTTATGCATGTATAACTCATATATCCAGGATGTTATGATTGAATTCTACTACTATATCAAATTAATTTCTATCATTTGTTAAATTTTGTTTTCAAAGGAAACATATCTATCATGATTCGACGGTCAAGTGTCTACTATATATATATATAGTATTGAAAAACGAGGTTCGTTACAGATTGTACAAACCAATAGCGGCAATAGATCGATTAACAAGTTTATTAAACCAATAGAGGATATCTATTAAACATGTTTGAAAAAATGGATTAACAAGTTTATTAATTGTATAGGTACCAAATTTTGTGATGAACACGTCGACTTTCATAGGAAGCTATGTAGCAGCATTCGTATTGTTATGGAAGCTTGCAATAGTGGGATTCCCTTTCGTAGTTCTTCTCATAATTCCAGGGTTGCTGTACGGAAGGATATTGATGGGGTTGGCTAGAAAGCTGACTGTTGAATATAACAAGGCCGGGAGCGTAGTAGAGCA
This sequence comes from Spinacia oleracea, assembly GCF_020520425.1. Lineage (NCBI taxonomy): Eukaryota > Viridiplantae > Streptophyta > Magnoliopsida > Caryophyllales > Amaranthaceae > Spinacia > Spinacia oleracea. Next base: position 62,677,463 of record NC_079487.1, read on the forward strand.
AGCAATATCTTGTATAAGAACAGTGTATGCATTTGTAGGAGAAAATAAAACAATGGCCAAGTTCTCAACAGCTTTGGAAGGGTCAGTGAAGTTAGGGCTCAAGCAAGGTTTGGCTAAGGGTGTCGCCATTGGTAGCAATGGTGTTAGCTTTGCGGTTTGGGCTTTTAGTACTTGGTATGGTAGCAAGCTTGTCATGTACCATGGTGCTAAAGGTGGTACCGTCTTTGTCGTTGGTGCTGCCCTCTCTGTTGGAGGACTGTAAGTTCCTTTCCCATTTATTACTAGCTCTTCCTTAATGTTTTCAGGCTTAAGAAACTGTATATAGTGCATCATTAGAGATGCGGTGTCTCAATTACAAAAGCTTAAACCCCCTTTTTTTGGTTACAATAATATATATTATCTCACAATAAAAGGGCGGTAATGGCAAGAGGATCAACTTTAACTTTTGTCATGTCCGTATATGTGTTATTTAATTCTGATTTACACAATCAATACCATGTAACTTATGCCACTCCACAGTACCACAGGAATCTTTGTTGAAAAGTGCAATTATCATTGAGGAAAAGTAGAGTACCTGAGAGACATAAGGAATAACAAGAATAAAGGGAAAAAAAACAACAGGGAAGCATTTTGGATGGTTTATAGGGAAGACTTTCAGATAGTATTTTTATTTGACTTTGGGACAATGATTAACTTAAAACTATTAAACTCGTTTGCTTTTCCTATTATGTCTAGTGTGCTTAGCTTGCATAACTTGCTGTGGTTTCAAACTTTGTAATGTTACTTAGGATGTGCTCTCTTGTGGAGAACATATAGAACTTGCATGGATTTAATTTACAATTAGAAAATAGATAAACCTGACTACTCTTTAATCTTCATGTGTTGGTTAGACAAAATAAAATTCATGTCATCGTTAAATTTTGCAAATAATTTATGTCAGATTGGCATTACTAACTAATGTAGAGACTTGCTAATTTTATTTTATTTTATTGATATTTGGATGTTATCTATAGAGCTCTTGGTTCTGGTTTATCAAACATCAAGTACTTATCTGAAGCTGCTTCAGCCGGGGAGAAAATTATGGAAGTAATAAAGAGGGTACCGGAAATAGATTCCGAAAGAATGGACGGGCTTACCTTGGACAATATTTCCGGGGAGGTTGAGTTTAAGAATGTTGATTTTGCATACCCTTCAAGACCAGACTCAGTAATTTTCTGCAACTTGTCACTGCAAGTTCCTGCAGGGAAGACAGTGGCTTTAGTTGGGGGAAGTGGTTCGGGTAAATCAACTGCAGTAGCTTTGCTACAAAGGTTTTATAATCCACTTGGTGGGCAGATACTGTTAGATGGGGTGTCTATTGATAAGCTCCAACTCAAGTGGTTGAGATCACAAATGGGGTTAGTGAGCCAAGAACCTGCACTTTTTGCCACTACAATTAAGGAGAACATACTTTTTGGCAAAGAAGATGCTACTATGGAGGAGGTTATTCAAGCTGCAACAGCATCTAATGCTCACAATTTCATTAGCCAATTGCCTCTGGGCTATGACACGCAGGTAATTAACTCTCATATTAAACAACTGTTTCTTGAAATATATATATATATATATATATATATTCATCTCAACTCTCAAGTGCTTAACAATTTAACATGATAAATATCAAGTGATATGTTTTTCATATATTTACCATGGGTGCAGGTTGGAGAAAGAGGAGTCCAAATGTCAGGAGGACAAAAGCAAAGAATTGCAATAGCAAGAGCCATAATAAAGAAACCTCGCGTTCTTCTTCTAGATGAGGCAACTAGCGCGTTAGATTCAGAATCAGAACGGGTTGTCCAAGAAGCCCTTGACAAGGCTGCTGTGGGGCGAACTACAATAGTCATTGCACACCGCCTCTCTACAATCCGAAATGCCGACACTATTGCAGTTATCCAGAATGGACAGGTGATGGAGAGTGGTTCCCATGATGTGTTAATACAAAACAATGATGGGGTATACACTTCATTAGTCCGCTTACAACAGATGGAAAAATCTAATTATAAAGATGAGAGAATAAGCATTTCGAACTCATCCATTTTCAACAATATGGAATCCAGATATAGCACAAGTAGTCGTAGGCTCTCATTGGTGAGTCGCTCAAGCTCAGCTAACTCAGTTCATGACTCCGCCAATCAAGTTGATAGTGAGCTCATGGCTGAAGAAAAGTTGCCTGCTCCGTCATTTAAAAGGTTATTAGCTTTGAACTTACCTGAGTGGAAACAAGCTACTTACGGGTGTATTGCTGCCATGGTCTTTGGTGCAGTCCAACCACTATATTCATTTGCTATGGGGTCTATGATATCTGTGTATTTTTTGCAAGATAACAAAGAGATTAAGAGACAGACTACGATTTACGCTTCTTGTTTTCTGGGATTGGCTTTGTTAACATTGATAGTGAATATAGTTCAGCATTACAATTTCGCCTACATGGGAGAGTTGTTGACTAAAAGGGTGCGAGAGAAGATGCTTTCCAGAATGCTGACTTTCGAGGTTGGATGGTTCGATCGAGATGAAAATAGTACTGGTACTATTTGCTCTAGGCTGGCCAAGGATGCCAATGTGGTAAGCTATCCACTTAAAACGTTAAGAGTTTCACTAATTGCTTACTAGTTCAACCCTATATAATTGTGTTTTGTTTGTAGGTAAGATCTTTGGTGGGAGATCGATTGGCTCTTGTAGTCCAAACAATTTCAGCAGTTGTAGTTGCATTTACAATGGGCTTAATCATTGCTTGGAGGCTGGCTATTGTGATGATAGCAATTCAACCACTTATCATAATTAGTTTCTACACAAGAAGAGTTCTATTGAAGAACATGTCAAAGAAGGCAATCAAGGCACAAGATGAGAGCAGCAAGTTGGCTGCTGAAGCTGTATCCAACCTCCGTACTGTCACTGCATTCTCGTCCCAGGCTAGAATATTAGCAATGCTCGAGAAAGCTCAGGAAAGCCCTAGAAGGGAAAGTATACGACAGTCATGGTACGCAGGTTTTGGTCTGGGGACTTCCCAGGGCTTGAACATTTGTGCTTGGGCTATGGATTTTTGGTATGGTGGTAAGCTAATTTCTCAAGGATACCTCACTGCCAAGGAATTGTTTGAGACCTTCATGATTCTAGTGAGCACAGGTCGTGTCATTGCTGATGCTGGTAGCATGACTACAGACCTTGCTAAGGGAGCGGATGCTGTTGCATCTGTGTTTGCAGTCCTAGACCGTAATACCAAGATTGATCCTGACAATATACAAGGATATGTTCCGGAGAAAATAACCGGTCACGGTCACGGTCACGGTCACATAGAAATCCGAAATGTGGACTTTTCATATCCAACTAGGCCTGATGTACTCATCTTCAAGGGCTTCTCAATCAAGATTGATGCCGGGAAATCAACGGCTCTGGTGGGGCAGAGTGGATCAGGTAAGTCGACAATAATTGGATTGATTGAAAGATTCTATGATCCTCTCAAGGGATCCGTAGAAATAGATGGACGTGATATACGAGTGTACAACCTTAGGTCACTAAGAAAGCATATAGCTCTGGTAAGCCAAGAGCCTACATTATTTGCAGGTACCATACGTGAGAATATAATGTACGGAGCCAGTGATGATGTGGATGAAACTGAAATTGTGGAGGCTGCAAAAGCAGCCAATGCTTATGATTTCATATCAGGACTAAAAGACGGGTTTGATACATGGTGTGGTGATAGAGGTGTTCAATTATCAGGAGGACAAAAGCAGAGAATCGCAATAGCTAGAGCTATTCTAAGAAACCCGGGAGTACTATTGTTAGACGAGGCCACAAGTGCACTGGATAGTCATTCAGAAAAGATAGTGCAAGATGCACTTGAAAGAGTAATGGTTGGTAGGACTAGTGTTGTAGTGGCTCATAGGTTGAGCACTATTCAAAATTGTCATCTTATTGCGGTCTTAGATAAAGGCAAAGTTATAGAGAAAGGTACACATTCCTCTCTTTTGGCTAAAGGACCCAAAGGACCTTATTATTCTTTGGTCAATCTTCAAAGAACACCACATCTTTCAGATTAAGAAATTTAGGAATTGTGCAATACCTCATTGCTTACCGTAACAAATTTGTTGAATAAATTAATAGGACCATGTTATTCAATATCCTGGTATCATTTTTCAGACATATTAGAACCTTTGTATGGATAATGTACTAAGTCATATTGGAATATTTAATCAACTAGTTCTTGGCCCAAGCCCATGCCCCAATTTCATTCCTATGACAAGAATTTTTATGTTGTATTTGGCCAATGGGTTTTTTGTTTTTTGGCAGCAGGTCCAATTGGACACCCAAACAACATCTATATTAACTACAGTGTTTATTGTATGGTGATACCAAAATGTATCCAAATAATACTTGTGTCTTATGTAAAATATAAAACCCCAAGTAAGAAACTACAAAACTATTCAAAACTAAGTACTAGATTCATGATGGTCTAAAAAAAATTGAAACTACAAAATTAACTACGTGGATAATTTAATTTTGTAGATATCATGTTGTAAATAACAAAATTCTTTTTGCCATTTCACTTGAAAAATTAAGATCAAAATGAATAAATTCATAAGATGTAAATACCTCTTCAAAATATCTTCTTCGAATTCCTGATTATAAGTAAAGTTAAATATCATCGTTAACGTATTGTGTAATTGTGTACTACGTATAATTCGAACACTCAATGTGTAATGTTTCCATTTTCTACGTTCGAACACTCATATGTGTAATGTTTTCATTTTTTATCATAGATTTATCACGAAATTTGAAAGTGAATAATTGTTCTTATATTGATTTCTTTCTTTCCTTTATTCTATCTTGTTGAATACTCTTAATTTTCCTTATTTCCAATTAATTGTTCAGTTATGTGTACGGGAAGATATTAGCTGATTTGTGTATTTTTTTAAAAAAATTGGCTAAATTTCCTTATATAATCGGTGTATGAGAGGTGGAGATTAGGGTTTTGGAGATCTCTCATTTATCATCATTCCGCTTTAATAATATAGATTAGGTGAATAAAATACATCCGTAATATAATATTTAAGTAGAAAATGAGTATGATCTAATCTAATACTACATTCGTTCCACAATATATGCAATATTTATTTTTACACATTAATATCTCTAAATTTGTATAAGTAAAAATTGTAAAATTTGATATTTGAAATCCTCGCATTTATACGAATTTAACAAGATCTCATTTGCCTATGCTTTTTCTTACATAATGGTGAAAGAATGATTATCAAAATTAATTGATGATAGTGTCTAAATGAGAATGTTGAAACGGAGATAATAATCTTAAAACAATGCGATAGAAGTCAAGGAGCATGTAGTTACTAGTATAATATAGTAGGAAAAAAGAACGGTTTGGTGGTGGAAGCCACAATTCCATGTGTGTTAATGGTTTGAGTTTCTCTGTCTGTCTGTCTCGCGTAGGAAATTGAAAATATAAAATGTTGACAACATTCAAATCATTTGCTTTGCTTAGGAAGCTCGTCATTCTATGAATACTCAGATAATATGTTCCAAATGTTGTTATTATCTTCTGCCACTTGCTGTTTTTTTATTCTCAAATATTATCCATTATTATTTCCTGCCACATGCTGTATTATATTTCTAAATATTTCTATTTTATTTTTTATAATAAGATACTAATGAAAATTCAAATTTATGTATTTGCATTATTGGAAATCAGGGGAAAACATAACAATAATAGGAGTATGTATTATCTTGCAAATTTTAATTTGCATATTTCTATTTAGTATGGAGTAAAAACAATTTCACTTTGTTGACATGATCAATACTAAGTAACGTGTAAATTTCTACTCAAATATAACCGGCTGTAATTTATGTATGATACAACTAATATCATTTATTTTCCCATACACTTTGCAAAAACAATTGTGTATACGATGAAGATCCTCTGTATTTCATATATCATGCCTTGTAACTTAACACCACAAATTAACAAACTTTTATGTGAAATAAACTACATTTGTTATTGCAAGGTAATCTACAAAGATGCAATTTTCAACTACATAAAAATAGAGAAAAATAAAATAATGTTGCATTTCAAAAATGACTAGTGTTATGCCGGAAATTTTCTATGTTCAACCGATTGTACGGTATTTGTATCTTGTGCGAGGTAAAACCAAGGCTTTATATTTGCTCATTTGGAAGCTCTCCAATCAAATAAGCAATTAGCAATTGGAAAAAAATAGCGTTGGGTTGTATCTTATATGGTACAACCTGTTGTAGGGTGAAGAAGAGCCTTGTGTTATGCTTCCTAATAATGGTTTCTTGATATGAAAAAGCTTTTAACTTAAGAACTAGTGTTAGTCCAAGTTTAGACCTGTTCTGGACCACTAGGCAGTGCTTCATAACCATCATGGTGCTTAGTAGTAGGATACCTAAGGCTGTCAACTGGGATAAATTTCAACAAAACTGCTACTACTAAGCTTATTGCTCCAATTCCTACACTCAGCAACCACAACTTCCAGTTTAACGGCACCGTGTCGGCAAACGTGCCTAGGAATTCTACGATTATTACCTGAAACATCACTGTTGAGGATATGATGGCCATGAAAACCCAGTTCTTAAATATTCCCCTCAACACATTTATCTTTTCCATGTCCCTGCTGTTGATTTCGTTGAATACCTGAAAACAATGTCACATTCAAAATGAGGTTTCACAACATTCACAAATCACAGCAACATTCACAAATCACAGCAGCATTTATAACACAAACTGGCTTTTAGTTTGTGTTATAAGTTTTACCTGACAGAACACAAAGGTGTTGAATATGAAGGTGTTAAGAGTTTTAGTGGCATTTGGTCCAATGAGATTTAGGAGCTGTTTTCCATTGAACTGGAGAACTCCAAGGGCAGCCAACTGGTAAATGCTGTGACCAATAATGTTTCTCCACATGATGTTGGTTATGAAATAGGCGTCTCTCCCAACAGGTGGCCGCTTCATTAGTTCATCATTTGGTGGCTCAGTGGCTAATGCCAAAGCTCCTAGGGTGTCCATAATCATGTTTACCCAGAGCAACTGAACTGCTGTAAGAGGAGCAGACCCTGCAACATGTGCAAATACCATATAAACAAACCCATAAATGTGTAGCAACTCCCTCCCTTTGTCCGAAAAACCAAAAAAGTAATTCCAGACGCCTATGAAAAACCAAAAAAATAAAGGATGTTATATGAACGTACCTGTGATGCAAGCAGAAGCAAAATTGGTAACCAGAGCAACTATGTTAACAGTTAACTGAAACTGTACAAACTTCTGTATATTTACATAAACAGAACGACCCCAGCGAGTAACCTTTACTATGGTTGCGAAATTGTCATCCATGATGACAATGTCAGCATTTTCTTTGGCAACCTGTAAGAAATGTAATGAAAAACATATTATGATAAATCAATGTAATTACATTTCATATACAAATATGAAGAGAAAATTAAGTGAAACCTCAGTTCCTGCAATTCCCATGGCAAGTCCAATGTCTGCTTCATGCAACGCTGGAGCATCATTAGTCCCATCCCCGGTTACTGCCACGACTTCTCTGTTATGCCTCAATTGGGTCACTAGTGTATGCTTGTCCAATGGCATTGAACGAGCCATCACCTGCAAGTCCATAATGTACATTCTATAATTTACTGTTTCATTGTCTTGTTTTGATAATTGATGTGCAATATATATACCTGTAAATTTGGGATAATATCTTGCATCTCCTTGGGGCTCATATTGCGAAAATCTGGGCCTTCAATAGCTATTCCATCACTAGTTAAGATTCCACATTCTCTTGCGATGGCTTTAGCAGTGTTAATATTATCCCCAGTAACCATCCTAACAGTAATCCCAGCAGCTAAACAAGTTTCAACAGCTTCCTTAACTCCTGGACGAACTGGATCCTTTATCCCAACAACTCCAATCAATGTAAGATTATCTTCAGGAATGCTGCTATCTTCACTACATTTGTCTCCCATATCTTTGTAAGCAATGCATAGGGTTCTTAATGCTTCCGATGCAAATTTGTTTATAACCTCAGTTATATTTTGTCTCGATTCTTCAGATAATGCTACTGGTATCCCATTAGGATCTAAAACCTTGTCACACATTTCCAATATTATTTCTGATGCACCTTTGCTGAAGGCTCGCACACCACCTGAAGGAAGAGCAGCAAGAATCGACATCTTCTTCCTCACTGAATTAAATGGCTCAATTTTAAGTATCTTCGATTCCTCTTGGAAAGTATCAAAATCGCCTCCTAGAAGCAACCCAAACTCTAAGATTGCTCTTTCAGTTGGAGTGCCTAATATCTTTGGTGTTCCCCCATCTTCTCCTTTAACTACTTCAGAGCCAGTGTTGAGAAATATAGCTTGTAGAAGTGTATCCAAAACGCTATTACATATAGATGATTTCACAGCATCTAAATGACTACTTGTGTTGGAGATATGCTTAACTTGATCTTGCACCCATAACTTAGTAACCACCATATGGTTAGTCGTTAAAGTCCCTGTTTTGTCGGTACAAATACAGCTTGCAGATCCCATTGTTTCACAGGCTGAGAGATGTCTAACAAGCGCCTTATCATTCATCAGTTTCTTCATAGCAAATGCAAGACTCAGAGTCACAGCTAATGGTAGTCCCTCAGGAACTGCAACAACAACTATGGTAACAGCAGTAGCAAAGTAGTTTAACAGCTTCATAGCATCAATTGAAGACCAATTACTCATCTCATGTTGAATCATCTTCTCCACCATAAACCGACCTACCAAAACCAAAAATGTAACAACTGCAAACCCTAAACCGATTTTACCGATGATAGTTGCTACACCATTCAGCTTAACTTGCAGTGGTGTCTCTTCTGTATCTCCCTCAAGTGTTGCCATCAAAGATCCCCACTCAGTCCTCATACCAACAGAAGTAACTAGCATTTTAGCTGATCCATCTTGTACTTTAGTTCCTGAGAGAAGAAAAGGTTTCTCTTTGCGAACATGAACTGGTTCACTCTCACCTGACAAACTCGATTCATCAATAGATAAGTTATAACCAGAGACAAAAAGTCCGTCTGCAGGAACTTGATCCCCTACCGACAACACAACAATATCTCCAACTACTAAATCATAGATTGAAATCTGTTGCCTTTGTCCATTTCTTGTAACATGTACCTGAATGTTTTTCTTTTCTTTGTCCAAGTCTTTGAATTGTAAGGATTGCTTATAGTCACTTACAGCAGTTACCATAACTACTAAAACAATACTAAGTATTATTCCTAACCCATCATACATGCCTTTTGGCCACCCTTCTGTTGCTAAACCTACTGCTACAGAAACAACAGCACATACCAATAGGATGATTAAGGTCAAATCTTGTAACGCGTCCCAAACAAAGTTCCAGAAAGATCTTGCAGGTTTCTCTACAAAGCGATTAGCACCAAATATGTTTTCTCTTTGTTTCGTATCATTTGAGTCAATTCCATTTTTAAAGGATGCAGAAATCTTTTGCGCGATTCCTTCTACTCCACCATGAGCGTTCAAGTCTCTTAAATTGTGACCGCGAACAATGGATGCTAGCTCGTCTGCATGAATGTTATATCCAGCTTGTTTGGCTTCTTCTGACACTATGTATTCCTCTTTCCTGCCCGCTGTGCGTAACAATAAAGGAGATAATTACTTAGAAAGAAAAGAAATAGTAACATAAGATTGCAACTTTTACAATTATGAATTAGCTATTGAATTTGTACCATCAATGAAGTGTATAGCAGCTTTTTGTACATACAAAGCAACTCGTATCTTTTCCTGTAAGATCAAAACAGAAATTACTAACATGTTTTACCATTATCATCTACTAACCTCCGTTTCAAAAAGATATTTACAGTTACTATTTGCACGGAATCCAATGCAATATTTAACTACTAATATATCCAATTTCGTATGTGAAAAAATTAAAAAATTTGATATTCTGAAAATATATCCCGAGACCAATCTAACAAGATCTTAGATGTAACATTTTGATGTATATAATGGTGAGAATTTACGGTCAAAGTTTTTATACTTTGGACACATTTTCCAAAGCGTAAAGAACTTTATGAAACGGAGGTAGTACATTATAAAGTATAAATACAAAAAATTACTTCAGAAATACTTTTTACCGTAAGTGAAAGTCAAACTGTAAATTGTTTTCAGTTTATAAGACCGAATATATGTATTTAAAGAAAGATGTCTTCCACGTCTCAATTGACAATCTCACACAGTTACTTTTCCACTTGCTTAACATTTTCATTATCATATTATCATTTATTCTTCGGCCAACAAATCACATGCAAGACTTTTTCCACGTTAAATTTTTTACAATGTGCTATTATTAGACCGCCATATTAGTTTTGTAACTGATTTGTGGCGTTAGGATCCAAATTTTAATGTCCATACGTCTAATTCAGTTCATAAAATCATAATTAATCCAAACCAGAATATGGAAAGGATGACATTTTACACGACGGGATGCACACCTTTTGCTCTCATGGTTCGCGACATACAATGGCGGATCTTTCCTATACCTTCCCTAAAATTAATTTGTCTATAATTGTATAAATTTCATGCTATATTACCTCAACCTAGCTTTAGTTATACGGTTAAAAACTTAAAAATAGTGTTGAAAATTAATATCATGAAATCAATATTGATACCAAGTTTACAAAATAAGAAATATTTTTTTTTCTCTTATAGAAAAATAGTTCCAAATATTCTATCTTTGACCCGAGAATCAAAGTGAAAAGAATAAAAAAGAATCGAGGAATAAGAGACACAATAGTAAGTATAATAGTGTTTATATGGAAGAAAGATTTGATCTTAAAAAGCTAATTAATTAGCACAAAGATAGAGATCTAAATTAGAGAATGAGAAAGGAATAGAGTAGAATTAGGGATAAAAAACCTGAAGTTTGATGCGTTTACGGGCGGCTTCTTGACGCTTAGCAAGATCGGCAACCATACGAAAACGTCGACGAGGATTCTTAACGAGCCAAACAGCTGATCTCCATCTTCTTAATGCTTCTTCTGAAGGTCTCTTTGGTTCAACATCAAAGTTCTCCCTCAAATATTTCTCCATCCTCTTAAAACTCATTGATAACACAAAAATGGTTAAGATATTAATTCAATTAAATAATATATCTTTCGGTTATGAAGAAAGGATGAGTTTGCGTTGGAATTATGACATGCTTAAAGGAAGCTCTATAACAGAAAGGCATTTAAAGATCCTATTCTATGGGGAGGATTTATGATTGTTTACGTGTACTGGGAAACTTGACAAAAAAAACATAAGTAAATCTACTCTCCACGAATGGATTAATTTACGTATCTAGTCTCCCTATCTTATAGGACATTAATGTTCACACGCTGGTATTTTATAGACTTAATTTGCTCTAATTACCTTTTATTCATTTAAACATAAATATGAAATTCCCGTGCTTCTTGAAAGCTTGACCCAAAACGATTCAATTTTGGTAAACCAATTAATCTATTTCTATAATAAAATTAATTGACAATAGACTGGAAGTTGAAAACATTCAATGACTATTACCATGATAGAAGATTCAACTCCATTGCATTTTCATGTGCTAGAAGATTGTTTGATGTTGGATTAGTTCAACTTTGAACTTTCTCAGGTCACCCATTAACCATAAAAAAAAACCATGGAGATTACGGACACGACCACAGAGACGTGAAATTTAAAATACTGAAACTGATTGGTTAAGGTGTTTCAAATCGATTCATTCAACATGATATGCAATCAAATGTAGCTTCATCTCTTGGGAATGAAGGGGTATTTACAACGGAACAGAACATAAGCAACAAATGTGCATGATATCAACCTAGACAGACGCGATTCAACATTAACACGAAAAAATTCCAGCATACTAACTCTGGAAAAATCTCTTGTATCATTCACCAAACCTACAAAATACATGGCTATAGTACAAACTGTGTCATCATCGGCAGGAAAGGTAGAAGAGTTGGCATACGACCATTGCAGACCTTAATTAGTGCAGGTAAAACACAATCACGGATAGTCCCAGAGGTAACAACAATCTTTCAAAAGGCGGTAAAAGTATATATCACCACATCAGAAGCTCAGAAACCTCGATAGCACGACAAGGAAAATTCTCCATACAGCTTACAACTTTCCTTGAGAATTTCTTCGAACAAAAAGCTTGTTGATATCTTCGGTAACAACATTGCTCCTATAAAAATCAGCCAAAGACTAAGCAAGGACTTTGTGCAAAGTTCTGATGAAATTTTTCAGTAAAAATCAAGAAACATCATTCCATCTAAACTTTCTGGTATTAAACAATCAAGAAACAGTAGGAAAAACAATGATATTAAAGCTAAAGACAATATTATACTCCATAAAATAACAATAGAAATTGCATTTGCATTTGCACTATTAAAGATCTGCATAAGGCAAACGCATATTACAGAAGTTAAAAAGTATTTGACCTAACACATTCCAACGCTTTATAACATCATTTTCTAGTATTAAAAATTGTCCATCCCTCTCTTAAAGTTTCTCCCTTATACATCATTCTGTCTCTGCACCATGATCTAAAACACAATTCTACTGATACTCACACAATCACTAAAATTTTACTCATTCCTGCTACGTAAGGTAGTTGAATATGCGTGTTAAAGTACATCAAACAGAGAGCCTACTTGCAGATCTTAACTCATTACTATTCATCTAACTATAAAAAACCAACAGTCAGAAATTTAACTAACAGTCTGCACAATGCACATTCTAAGAACCAGTTCATCATTTTGTTCATCACATGATCCACTTGTTACCAACTTCCCACAGGCAACTATTTGCTAAAGTATATACAGCAATGACCACATATTTTACTCACACCCCTAAACAAATTATTAAATCATCCCGTGAATAATTTGTTCATAAATCATAATGATAGTTTATAACTATATATCCAGGAATCGGGTTTAATTATTCAGATTCATTCCATTTCTTTTAATCTAGAAGATGACCCAAGTATGAGACAACTTGCCTCAGGCATCCAGCAGCTGCCACCATGAGCTATCATTGACAATCCTGCTAATGTAATAGAGTAATACAACTAGAGCATCAGTCTCTTGCAACTCAAAGGTTCTGTTTTAGGAAAATATTGCACTTAATTCTTAAATGGTCTACGATTAGGCTCTGTTTTGTTCGACTTACTTTGACTTATTTTAGACAAAATAAGTTCAGAAAAAATAAATAGTTTATTTCAGACATTTTCAAACACAAATAAGTTTAATTCAAACAAAATAAGTTTTCTTTTATATAAGATAAGTTCAGACAATAAGTTGGAGACAAAATAAGTCGAATAGAACGGACCTTTAGACCACTATCAAATCTCAGCGATGTTTTCGGTTTTTCCATTTAGAAGTAGAACATGCTTAGTGCAATCAAATTATTCACAAGGGGGCTCTTAGTAGACTTTCATTCATTCCATACCAGATTACCACCAGTCCACCACAGTTTAACTTACTTCCATTCATGCAAAGCATGAGAGATATTACCTACTCATTGACATTATGATCATGATTCATGAATACACATTACACAACTCCACTATCTCTATCTCTTGCTAGGTGGCAAACCTTCAGGAACTGGGAGTTTGAGGATAAAAGAGCGGGAAATGGTGGTTGGAAATTCAATCAAATATTGTTTGGTTTGTGATGGAGATATTTTTGGGAATACATAATAAGTTGCGCAAATACTCTTACTAAAGAACCTCTCTCTTTCATCATTAAGGTTAATTGTCATTTCATACCTAAATTAGTACTCTGTATTAATACATGCCTCCATGAACCCAGGGAAATTAAATGGTAAGAATAAGGCACTTATGTTCCCAATCCAGTTCCCTTCCTGAACCCATTAAACAAACAAGGCATTTGTGCTTTAGGAATACCAACTCGTATCCTCATGTGCTTATTACGGTATTACGGAGTACCTTATCAAACAAACATTCCATGAGTACCTGCCACATCACTAATAAACAAAAGTATCTGTCTCGAAAGATAAACTTCTCTTTCCAGATTCGTACCCATGTACAAGAATATAGGAAAATAACATGCCATGATGCCAAATAATATGCTTATGATAGACTTCCCAAACCATCCAAGGATTCTAAAAGACACCTGGAATACGCATCCACTTCCAGGTGCTTAAACTTATCACAAAAGTATGGATCACTACAGCCAATACATCATGAAGATATAGGCCAAATTGGAAATAGAGAACAAAGGACTTGTTTCTTGGAAAACAGAACAAGGGATATTGATGATTTTATCAATAACTACTCAACAATTTTTTTACTTTTTTATTTTGTTCAGAACAGTAAAAAAGATTATGATAGTGCTAACATTCTGCCGCAGCAATCAGTTAGTTCTCATGCAAGGTGAGAAGCACAAGGATGCAGGCATGCAGTCATCTGTTTCCTTTATTCGCGGCATTTTAGACTAGGTTTTTATTAAGACACTAACTTTAATAATATTTTAGCTAGTTAGTCGAGATTTCTACAATTTGAATGTTATAAGTTATAACTCATATTTAATGTACAGGAGATCAAAAATTCAGAGAGATGTCTTTTTAATATGGGGAATTGGAGTGTGATGGGGAGGTCTATATTTAGGAATCTAACACTTGCATCTCTTTTGTGTTTTATATTACACCTGTGAAGGTTTTTGCCAAAAGAGTAGAGAAACCAATAAAGTCTACTGATGGAATATAAGGATTTTAATATTTGAATAGATTTAACTAGGCTGGATCAAAGCATGGGTGATAGACTGATAGAGCAGTTGATGAGAGCAGGGCAAAATCAACGACTAGATGGAAGGGTATGCAGCATATCACATGAGATATTGCTACATACAAACTAGGGGTGTTCATAATTACCTGCCGACCTGCTTCTAAAAACGGGTCGGTTTGGGTACGGTCGAAGCGGGTACCCGAAATACCCGCTAATGTTTTTCCCCTTGGTAATGTACCGGATATGTTGGTCAAATTCTATGGGTTTTATACTTGTCATTTCCACTTCTCTCTGTTGAATTAATAAACACGAGAGAAGAGAGGGGAAAAGAATAGCAAAAATCAGAAATAAAATGCTCTATTCAACTCACATATGAAAAGAAAACAAATCTATTTAAATACCCTAAGCAACAACTAAACCTCCTAATATGTTTCAACTAATTCCTAGCATCGTGGGATAACTCCCCACTAACAGAACTTATTTGACTAATTAACAACCCACTGCTTTGAAGGAATCTCAACACACTCCCTTTCTTCAAAGTAGGTAATTAACATCATTTTCATTGCTTGACCTCGTACTTCCATTTGCTGTGGACTTGAAACATCTACTGCCAAATAAAAACTTGATTGACTTGGACACCCTACAATTTCCATGAACACTTTCTTTAACTTCAGAAGAGTCTGCTATCTTCTACGGACACACAATCACAAATAATACCTAACTTGGACCGCAAACACCAAAACACGCTGACTTGTTTAGAAGAGCCTGCTCTCTTCCTCCATATTTGAAGCAAAAACATATTTTGTTTGCTCCTACTTGTCATCCTCTGAGATTTCCTTTGCCATGACGAAAATCTCCTCCAATTTTGTGATGCACATTATCACCACTTACTCAATTTTGTTGATGCACGTTATCACCAACACCATATTTTTGGAGCACCTCTCTCCGTACTATCTTGTGAAGCACTTCTCTTCACTATGATGCACATAATCACCATCATCAACAAATTTTTTGTAAGGAAACAACGGCCGCGATGCATCCTCCCGGTAGAACATAGAAACCTATGCCGCAAAAGATCTCTTCCTCTCCTTCTACCATTTTCAATTCCTCCATTAACAAATTGAATGTCCCAGAAACAGAAGAAATGTTTTTTTTTTTGGTTTAACCTCTCTCTTTTTGTTGGTTTCCTTCCCTAGGATCTAACCTGGATTTTGCTCTGATACCATGTTGTAAAAATGAACGTGAAAGAGAGAGAAAGAAATAACTTAATAACATTGCATTAATTCACCAAAGTACACGTGCTTGACAAAAAAAAAAAAGCTAAAATGAAGGGAAGCATAATCCCATAATGACCCACTAACTAATAAAATCAATAAACTTATCCCATGATCTTTGACCCATTGGTCCATGACTTAGTAAACCACTAAGTAACTGAATCCTAGAAAAACTCTAACAAACAAAATATTGTCTAATTAATTTGAATCATTAAGCTAACATCCTCCCTTGATTCAAATCACGTACAATTGCTATTGTCTTCAATAATCCATATTGCGGTGGACTCCGACTTGAACTCGATACTTTTTTTTTTAATCTCAACACGAACTCTCGACAAACAAGAACACACGACTAGAAGATGTTGCTTTCTTCTCCTTAGACATTTTGGTTTGCTCTTTCTCATCACGTTGCTTATCCCAACTCCTATCTTCTTGTGACCATACCTTTTGCAATAGTAGCATTGAATGCTACTCATGGATTGACGTTGCCCTTCGAATCGACCACAACCACCTCCATCACGAGCACAACCACGACCACAACCTTCATCATAATACCAATCACCCGACATTTGCCCCTTAACTTGAAAGGCTTTCTCCTCAACATTTTCATCCGTACACTTATCCATTCTCTCCTCATAAGCCATAAATGAACTAATCAACTCATTAAATGTGTAAGTTGATATATCCTTAGACTCTAAAATTGCAGTCACAATATGTTTATAATCACTATTCAAACTCCTCAACACCTTGCCCACAATTGTCTCATTTGAGATATTATCACCGTATATTTTCATTTGACTAATAATTGAAGACACTTTAGACAAATAGTCTTGAATTGATTTTTTTTGTCATTGTTAAACTCTCAAATTGTGTACGAAAAGTTTGTAATTTTACAGCAATTACCTTCATATCACCAAAATACTCTTGCTTGATAATCTTCCAGTCTTGTTTCGATGTTGACGCAGCAGAAATTCGTGGGAAAATTTCATCATCCAATACCGATTGGATAATGAACAGAGCCTTTGCATCTCTCTTCCTATTTTTCCGTAGCCTTTGACCGGATCGGGTTCAGCTTGTGCTAGGAACGACTTGAACATAGTTTTCATCTTGAGACTCCATAAATGGTAAATCTCCCCCTTAAACAATGGGATTAGGGGCTGAGAACTAGAACCACTACCATTAATTGCCATACTCCCAACAAGTAACTCTCACGATAAAAAAAAATACAAGAAATCTACGTTGCTTTCCTTAGACATTTTTTTTTGTAACGTGTTCTCACAGTATGAACACGTTACAAAAAAAAATGTCTCACCCTCTTTTTTTTTAATAAACACAAGAGAAGAGAGGGGAAAAGAATAGCAAAAATCAGAAATTAATTGCTCTATTCAACTCACATATGAAACGAAAACAAATCTATTTAAATAACCTAAGCAACAACTAAACCTCCTAATATGTTGCAACTAATTCCTAGCATCGTGGGATAACTCCCTACTAACAAAACTTATTTGACTAATTAACAACCCACTACTTTGAAGGAATCTCAACACTCTCAGTCACACACTCATCATGTAGCTTTCATCTCTTTCCTCTCTATTGGTTTCTGAACTTCTTTTCTCACTCACAGCTTATCAAAGTTTATCTCACTCACAACTTATCAAAGTTTATCTCACTCACTGCTTATCAAAGTTTATCTCACTCACTGCTTATCAAAGTTTATCTCGCTTACTACTTATCACTGGAAAAATACGAAAACATCATTGATAAATAATGGTGATTCTTAGTTTCTCAAAGAGAAGTGACTTCAGAATGCTTGGAATCAACCGAATCTTCCAGTACATCAAATCAAAGCAATTAATTACAATTGAGAAATACTGGTAATGAATATCTATTTCAAGCTACGAAGGTGGAATGAGATAAATTCGAGAATTGCGCATAGTATTGGTCTACTGCACTCAAACAAATTTCAAGATCTATAATTTGATATTTTTCAATCTTTTTTACTTTGTATTATTCTTCTTTGCACTCAAACAACTGAGTTGTACTCCTTTGTTTATTTTTCACTTATTTATAGTTCCAGCAGAGTATTAATTCGGTATTTGCGCTTCCTTTTTTTTAATCTCTTATAAACAACACAATTGTACGAATTTGTTGGAGAATTTGGATGGTTCTAGATTTTTATTTGTCTATATATGGTTGAAACTTTGGTCCATAATTTTTTACGGGTACCCTGTGACACGACCCGGATTTTCGGGTACCCGGAAAAGAGGATACCCGCTAATGAACACCCCAAATAGTCAAATACTGACCGTTCTAGTTATGGGTTTTGGTCAACCCTTTCTAAGCATAAATGCTATCATTTTCTATTTCAGTAGACAAGAAATAAAACTGCAACTCAAGTCAAGCTAAATAAATCATAAACAAAGTGTTCTTATATTAATTTGGCAACCTTGCCAACATAGAAAAAAGAAAAAGTAAGGACAAGCAAAAAGAAACCACAAGAAACCAATAAAATCAACACACTAGAAAACTCACCTTCCACGAAGCTGTGGAGGCATCAACAAACCACTGCTAGTATCTGGAATATCCTTCTTGTGTGGCAAATTCCCTCTTGGAATTTTACCACGAACATTTGAAGAACTTGACCCATTTGCTTCTCTCTTGCGTGATGCGTTCTCGGCCATAGCAGCTGCAACTCGAGAAGAGTGATCGCTACCAATTTGCTGAGATGAGAGAGGAGAACTTAAGAGCAATGAAGCATCAGGGAGCTTCCCAATAGGTGAAGGTGAGATATCTTCGGATAGTAGTTCAGATGATGGTTTCATTGAACTGCAAAAGTTAGCTTTGGGATGGTCAAGAAACTCTCCCATAAATTTAGTTGATGGAGAAATAAAATTGATAGTTCTAAAGAAGTCAACAACAAAGACTCAAAAAGGACAATATCATCACATCAGGTCACTTAATTGAGGAATACAATCAAAAACAAAAAGGTACTAGGTCCTAAACCAGTTACCTATGTTATACTTAGTAAGACCCTGAAAACTGTAACCAATTATTACACCAAAAGACAAAGGGGAAAGAAAAAACATTCCTGTTTCCAGATCCTAAAGTAGTCCGGCTACTAAAAAAAAATTCTTCAACAAAGAGATTTTGAAACTGAGCCAATTATAGCCCCAAGCCTTCACGAGTTTTTACTTAGCATAGAAAAGTCAAACAGTAGTAGACTTTTCCATGACTGTTCCACTGCACACTTGCTACGAGAAGCAAGGAAAGTCTATGCAATTAAAAACTTGTTTTTAATACTATCTTAACTTTTCAAAAAAAAAAAAACTTTTCAAACTTATGGCGTGTTTACATCTACTAATTCATTTCAAAGAAAGAATATTCTAGATTAAGTTGGTTCAACGATGAATTCAAGAGATTAAGTACTCTAGCAAGGCATTCAAAGACCAAACGAATGGATTACGCAAAACCATAGAACTCTTCCCTCAAGGAAGTTGGAACATGACAAATGTAATACTTGGAATCCAGTAAATACAGCAAGAAAGTACAAACTCATCTTCCAAAGTTCCAATTGAAATCCATATTGATGCCCTATAACCTGCTGCTACAACTTATTACTACTCCACTTTAAATGAATCAATGTATGTTGAACTCTCTAACTATACAACCGTCCAAGACACTTAAGAACTCAGCCGAAAACGGAGAAACACCAACAGAGAAAACGCTCTTGGAGATCCCAATTTGTCATCATTTCTGAAAGCCCCATCAATAAGTTATACCATTTCCAGATTTCCTACTCAGTTAAGCCTTTACAATTCTATTGGAAACAGTCAAACAACTGGAAGAATATTTGTCCAACCTAACAAAATCCAAAGAAATCAGCAATTACAATAAAACCTCTTGACTAAAACTAGAAGTTAATGCAATATAGTGCTACAAATTGGGTAAATTTTCCAACAATAAGCATTAATTCATAACAATATAGTATCAACAAACAATTGAGCAGCAACAGCACGCAAAATTACAGAAAATCAGGTGAAGAAAAAAAACCCTAGTGGCAAAGAAATACAGGCAAATAAAGGGGAGAGAGAGGAGAATTACTGAGGCTGAAGGACGGTGGGTGGAGGAAGAGAGGCGGAGAAAGTGGTGGTTGACGGTGTAGGACGGCGGTGCTGGTCATTTATAACGGAGGCGTCTTCTTCTTCGTCGGAAGATGCGTAATCTACTAGCGACATCTTAATCTCTCACCTTCTTACACTTTTGACGTCTCCACCACTGCACTCGTTAGTCGCTATGTGTTGGTGGTGGTGAGGAGGTCCAAAGTTCAAGGGGAAAATGACAAAACGTCACAAAAGCGATAATAAATCAGATTTCAGTCATTCCACGGTTGGTGTGTGGGCGGTGTGCGCAAGAAAATACTCCGTATAGACGACCGTGGCAAGCGAGGTACAAATTGCCACATATGGGCTCGTCATGCGCGGGGACAAGGAGGAACGTAGTATGCACGCACGAAGCTGGCGTGTGGCATATAGTTACTCTCATGCATGCACGGATATTATAAATTACTAGTATGTAATTCGGGCGTTGCCCCGGATTTTGACTTTTATTCGGGTTTTGACTTTTATTCGGATTTTTTTATAAAATATGTGTCGGGTTTTTTTATAAAATATGTGCACGTAGAGATGGTGTCATCATCAAATTACGGTGGTGACATAAGATTAGTGGCCGATCAACAACCTCCCCGATTAAACCCCACATCCAAAAATCTAAACAAAGTCGGATCCTTTTCTTCAAAGTAATAATTGTACATTTATGAATTAAGTAATCATTCATTTTTTTGCATTCACTTTTATTCAAAGTATTTTTTTATTGTAAAACGAATATATAGGATTATATGGAAAAATATTACATAAGTTGTAGTTGGTTAAGATGATAAGAAATGTAACTTTTAACAAAGAGGTTTGGTGTTCGATCCTTGTTAGATGTTTTTTGTTGTAATAACGTGTCATGATGCTAATAAGTGGTGACGTGGCGTAATAAAGAGAGATCTACGTGACACGTATACATTCTTCAAAACGCCTTTTAATATATTAGTATAGATAGATTATTTGGCTATTTATAAATTATCAGATATTCAACTGAAATATTTCCCCAAATGCCGTTTCCAGGAAATTTGAAAGCCCTGTTTTAAATAAAGATATTAGAGCAACTCCAATGGTTGCATTTGCAATTTCCAAAACTTTCAAGCAAGTAGTTAAACCATTGGAGTAATTTTGTTAAATTAGCTACACAAAGCAAATTAGCTCTACCAAGCTAATTAGCTTGGAAAAAAACAACAACTTTTTTTCCTAATTATTAGAAATGTAAACGTAACAATAGAATTTAAAAAAAATGAAAAAAGAAGTTAAACAAAACAAAGCTACTTGCTAACCATTGGAGCATGTTATAGCTAGAAAATATTGTTGCTTGAAAAATTGATGTGGCATACCAAGCTACAATGATATTAGCTAACCATTAAAGATGCTCTTAGGCCCCTATAAATTTTTAGGGATAATTATTTAATGTAAAATATATAATTAATACTCTCTTCGTCCCTTAGTACTAGCCCCGCTTTGACCGACACAGAGTTTAAGGCAATTTAATTGACTTATTAATTTATCACAAATTCTTATTTACAAAGAGTGTACAATAAATATTGTATACCGAATTAAAAGTTGACTCAAAATACATAAAAGTTACCTTTATATATGTAAAAGTTATCTATTTTTTATTGATAATTTTTTTTCATTTTAATAAAAAAATTTCTTCAAAATAATTAATAATGTACTCCCTCTGTATTTATTTAAGTGATACACTTGTCTTTTCCGGCCGTATTTATTTAAGAGATACACTTGTCATTTTTAATAACTTATCAACCCCACCATCTAATTAAATAATCTATCTACACCCCATCCACACCCCCATCCCCTAAAATGACATGGTCCCTACTTGTTTTACTTATTAAAATATCTACCCAACCCCATTCAATTCTTTTTCTTAATACCCGTGTCCGACCAAGTGTGTATCTCTTAAATAAATACGGAGGGAGTATAAAAATTAATCATTTAACCTTTTAAAATGTTAATCTATCAATTTTTTTCATAATATAAAAGTTAACCAAAACATAGTAAAAGTTACAAAAAACTAGGTAAAAGTTACTTTGGTGTACGATAAATTTATTGTACTCCTTGTGCGCGCAAGACCTTTTGTTAATTTATTAGGTGTACTCCCTCTGTTCCTTTTTGTTCTTCCCGGTTGGGAAATGGTGGGAATTAAGAAAATGGAATCTTGTAATGATTGGATGTAAGAGTAATGATTGAATGTAAGAGAAAGTAATAAAGTAGTAAAGGAAAGTAATAAAGAAATGAAGGAGAGAGGAGATATTTTTAATAAAGTAATAAAAAATCATAAAAGTGGGGTTGGGTGGGTGAATATGGAAATGTGAATGAATTAAATAAGTGATGGTGGGGAATTTATGGTAAAAAATCATGTCCAAAAATAGAAACGGGAAGAACATATAGAAACGCCCGAAATAGAAACGGGAAGAACATTTAGGAAATGAGGGAGTAGTTAATAGTGAGGTATTTTTTTAAAATATAATTAGTGGAAAATGTGTCCCATAAAAAGGTGGGGGTGTGGTGGTTTTGAATTTTTAATGTTCTTTTAGTAAGTAGGAATATAATGGGTCCATGTTTAAGTGAGAGAAATGATATAATATTAGTAAAATTATGTCATTTATAGAAAACGGGACGAGTATCATGAGACGATTTTACAAGGAAAGCGGAGAAAGTATTAAGGGACGGATGGAGTATTGTTTTGTTTATACAAAATATATAGTCAAAATAATAATATGGCTTAACGTTTTTTTTAGGTTATGAACAATTCAATTGACATGCGGAAAAACCATAATTTTCATAATCCAAATTAATTGCATATAATTAATTAGCATAATTGAGATTACATACTTTGTGATTCCTGCTTTCCCTAGCTGCTCTCGAACCGTACAAGAACAAGTTAGAACGTCAAACGTCGTCCCTCCGTAGAAAGTGAAGGAAATAATGCCCTTGGTCCAAGTATGCATTTAATGGTAAGTCTAATAAATGCGGTTCAGTATTAATTATACAAGTTAATAATTCAGTGAGATCAAGTGAACTGTATGCCTAACTAGAGGCCGCTTCAGTTCAAGTGGAATTAATAATATTAATCCACGGCTTACTCTTGACTGAACCCGTAGGGTCACACAAATAGTACGTAAACGGATCAAGTATTTAATGGAATTAAATACTCCATCTATGGATATTCGGAATCACGCATCTCGGTTCCAGTGGGAGCTGGGATCGTCAAAGGAAAATTATGAATACTCCGGAAACGATGATATTGCCGGAAAGGGAAATATGGATCGTATCGGAAATATAAATATTATCCAAGTCGTAGATGTTGCCGGAAACGGAAACATGGTACGTATCGGTGATGAGTTAAAAAGTAATACCGCAAGTGCACGGTGTCTGTTGTTAGCAGATACTTAGCAAATACGGGTCGATCCCACAGGGAGACAAGTTCTATTAGTTTTTGCCCAATTATACGAACTATTTCAATAACGAAAGTTGATTTTGAGTATTAACTAGTAAAGCTAAAGCGATAATAAAAATGCGTAATTTATCAATGAATTAAAGGTCTAGGGCATATGTTCGGTTCACCATGCTTATACCAATCTAATAACACAATTTAATTCGACAACGAATAAACTAGGCCGAGTAATTAAAGTACATGCTAATCCTACGGTTGGGTCTTAACACTTTCAATTCAACATATGCAGTACGATCGCTAACATAATCAGAATTGCCAATTGTACAAAGCCTCTAAAAACACGATCTTTCGATTCTAATTCCTATTAGCTAGATAATTAATCCATGAAATTGGCCGATAACATGAATCAACGATTAAGAACAAATCAATTGGAATTACTCAATCATAATCTATAAATTAACAAACTTTAATGCATAACGATTATGGTATAAACATGGCTTCCCTTACTTAGCCCTAGAAAAAGACTACTCGCTCATAATTAATTTAACAATCATGAAACAAATAATAAGAATGGAATTCATAATCAACGAACGAATTAATCTAAGGAACGAAAATAATAAATTTGAATTAAAGCAAGAGAAATTATGAAATTACCTTCGATTGATGAATGAATGAAATCAGAAAAATAGCGTTCGACAATGGAGAGAGAAAAGTAATAAGCGTTCTTAGAATTCTAAGGAAGAAAAATAACATCCAAGAGACCCCTAGGAATATAATTCCCTTCAATATTTATAGGCTTCCTATTTCTGAAATAATAATAAATAAATAAATGAGAAAATAAAAATAGAAGTCGTCAATGATTGGTCGATGGCGTGATGACGTGGCGATGAAAACCCGACGGCGAGAGAGACGTACGCAATATGGTACTTCGTCGGCTTGGGCGCACAGTGGGCGTAGCCTTGTGTAGGGGAATACAATTAAACATAATAACATGTGCGGAACAATCCCCAAAGCCAGAAAACATGTATAAAGCACAGATTAAGCAAACTTACATTCGAAGCGTGTTTTCCACAATAATCTGTCAACGAACACGAACAAAAAACTCCACTTGTCGTTCCTCTACTTGGTTCGCCGACACGACCAGATCCGTCTTGATAATCGTAGCTTAGACAATTGATCAAGATACTTTGCTTTTGGGAAGAACTCACTTTGGAGGCACAGAGAGAATTAGGGTTCTCTGTGTCTCTAGGGTTTGAGTGTATGAATTGTGTGTGTGTGTTGGAAACTAGGTTGTAAGGTTATATCATTAACCTTACTAACCGACCAAGCAAGAAGCAAGGCCGGCTAGTAAGCTGTGCGAGCCAAGCAACAGACACACGCCCGCGTGCCCAGCGACAAACTGCAGGCCGAAGCCCACAGCGCGCGCGCCGAGTAGCTGGGCCGTGGGCCTTGCTCGCTCGTCGCTGCTGTTGCGCTATTGCTTGCTGCTGCGTGCTCGCGCCCAATGGGCTTGCCTCGCTTGCCTTGGCTCGCGAGCTTGCTGGCTCGTTGGTGTGAGGGGGTCGAAAAAGCGCGAGGCTAATGCGTGACCTTGTCCCTCGTGGGTGTGACGATTCTTTTTATTCAATCAAGTGTAATTGGATTTCCTGTGAGTATACACCCAATTGACTAGTAATATAGGAGTCGCCATTCAGTTTTTAACGACAATGAGAAAAACTGACAAAACCCGGTTATCGTGACATAAAGGGAGTGCAATTATGTTTGACCACGACGGCCGTAGGTTCCCTTGTGATCCCTGGTGTGGGGATCTCTCAATATACACCCGCAAGGTAGAGTTTGAGGGTTCGGGGGACTGTAACTACCGAGAGGAGTACTTCGCTCGTCGATAACTCCAGAGGCAGGATATCCTTACTAGCTCAGCATAAATAATTGAAGGGACATGCGTTAACTATTAAACTAATCTGAGTTGATTTTAGCAATATGCAACATATAATACTAATTTGATCGTGATTATCTGATTTAAGTAGCATTAAGGGACCTAGCATGATAATCCGATTTCCCAAAAATATTATATTTGTTAGGCGTGATAGAACAATCAGATTAGGTTAGTTTAACAGTTCATAAAAAGGGCGAGGAAAGTAGTTAAATCATCGAAAAGGGACACATTACGACGCACCCTTGAGAGGTGCGTCACGGTTCTCAGAAAACTAATCACTTTGACTTTGCTATTTCTCCTTTTTATTTAACGAATCTCAATTATGGGACAGGATACGTTCTGTTCGATTTATGGATCGATTGCGACAGAACGCGTGAACAGTTTCGCAGCGAGAGGCTTAGGCTAAGGGTTGGAGTCAATACTCTGAATATAATTGTGTGTTGTTGTGTGTTGTTTCACGTCGAAACTAGGGGCCTATTTATAGGGAAGAGTTCGTGGAAAGATAGAATTGCAGAGTTCTAATCCGCAAAGAGTTAGGAAAAAACACGTACCCAGGTATTTTCAGCGCCCAGAGCCAGGCGTTGAAAATAGGGTCTGGGCAGTTTTGTTTAGTCAGATTCGGATTCCTAAAATCCGTAGAGTTTGAGATTAATTCGAGTCTTTTAGCGCGTATCAATTTTGTGACGGAATGCGTCTGGGCCTGTTACGAACTCTAGGCTCGTTAGGATTTTAATTAATACGTAACTCTTATTTCTGAATCATATTAGGAATAGGATTCTTGCAGTTTTCTATCTCATTTAGGATTTATGTTGGAATGCAACACCTAATTCTGACAGGTTTCTATCTTTTATGATTTGCCACTTTTAGACGCTACCTTTTACGGCAGTTACTATTTTTAGCAGGTTTCCATAAATAGCAGGTTTCGGGTAAAATGTAATGGGGAATCGAGATTCGTTTATTTTATAGGAGATGCGTTGTCAAGTGGAGTTTTTATGCTTTCATCATTGAACCTTTCCCTTGTGGGAACGGGGACAAAAGTAGGTGTCTACAGTTAGCCCCCACTTTGACTGAGTCTTGGAGTAAGACGATGGTCAAAGTATTAGACGGAGTGCGTCACACAAGCCATGGTGTATGTGACCTGCTTTGCGAGGGTCTCACGAGCCCCGGAGTGATAACATTTGACTTAAGGGTCATCACTTGAAGTGTCGACATATCCCTCACGTGTCATTGGGATTTGTCAACTGATAGTATAGAAACTTCCTCACTTTGTCATTGGAAGGATCTAAAGGTGCGTAGAAACTCCCTCACTTTGTCATTGGGAGTAACTACAGATGTTTTCGAAATTAAAGCTGTAAAGTGTAATTGGGCCTGGCCAAGCCCAATCACGAGGTAAAACGTTTTTAAAGATTCTCATTTTCAGGGCTAGCTAAACGAGAAAACCCCTTTGTTTTTATAGGACGTAAAACGAAGGAAAATCCAGCACATCGTTCTTTTTTGGAAAAACGGAAAACCAATCCTTTAATTTTTGGAAAAAGGGAAAACCGATCCTTTAATTTTTGGAAAAAGGGAGAACCAATCCTTTAATTTTTGGAAAAAGGGAAAACCAATCCTTTAATTTTTGGAAAAAGGGAAAACCGAAAAAGGTTATCGCTGCAGCGACTAAGGACTTGCGCGGTTAGTGACGCAGACCCCGCCCGCTGAAGGTGGGCGAGCCTGTCCGTTGAGGGTGGACTCCCCGTCCGATAGAAGTGGACGAATCTGTTTTGATGTTTTTGAAAATAAGGACCTACGCTGTTTGTGACGTAGACCCCGCCGGCTGAAGATGGCGAACCTGTCCGCTGAGGGTGGACGCCCCGTCCGATAGAAGTGGACGAATCTGTTTTGAAATTTTTTTTTTTTTTTTTTTGAAAATAAGGACCTACGTGGTTTGCGCCGTAGACCCCGCCGGCTGAAGATGGCGAGCCTATTTTAAATTTGAAGACTTTATTTTTTTCGAAAACTGAGGACCTGCGCGGCTAGTGACGCAGACCCCGCCCGCTAAGGGTGGGCGAGCCCATTCCGAATTTCTTATTTTGCCTGTGTAGAAGGGCTTTTGTGATTACAACCTGTTGGTGGGTCGTAATATTTCCTGATTAGATGTGTCCTATAAGTGGGTCCACACTGTGTATATTTTTGTTTAACAATTTTTTTTTTTTTGAGATATCCAAACATGATATGGTGTGTGGCGCAGTCTGGGAATGTGATTTTGATAGCGCGCTCCTTGTTGGAGTCCATTTTTTGCGAGCCCCCAAGCGTTGGGGCTCGTCGGTTGTTTTTTGTATCTTGTAATCATGTTTGGGGTCACGCTCGTATGTGCGAGCGACCTCCTATAGTAGTGTGCTATTTTAGCGAAGCTGTGGAGTGCGACTTTAGTTTTCAGGCGACATCCGGTTTTGGCTTGGCCCGGATTATCCCTTCGACAGACAGACATTTCCTATTTGGAAAACCAATGACTTGACGACACATATTTTTGGTGTTTCGAAGAATGACCATGATATTTAACTTGCTTTTTTGAAAAGTGTACATGAGCGTTTTCTAAGACAAGTCTAAGTTTCGACCAAGTTTTAATGTTATTTTTTTGCTTATTTGGGAGCTAAAGGTGCTTTGGACTTGATCTCACTTGCAATAGGGCCTCGTGTTTTAGCAACACGGTCTTAAGTCTTTTCCTATTCCGTGTTTTGTGAAATCTGGGCCTTGGGCTGCATTTTCAGCGCCCAAGCTCAGGCGTTAAACATTTCGGCGCCCAGGGGTGGGCGTTGAAAGTTCTTTCCTGGTAATATTTGATTTTCGGATTTCTAAACACGTTTCCGAATGGGATCAGGATGTTATTGGGTGCGTTCAGCTATATATAGGGGCTAGATACGTCCTTATTTTCCATCACTCTCAAATTCTTTCTCTCTTTTTGCTGTGCTCTAATTATTTACTGCTTTTGCCATGTCGATCCCTACTTTCTCACTCCAACGGACTGTTAGGCGTTGGCTACGAGCCTTTACTCCCACAGAAAAAGCTTTGTTAAAAGAATACCACTTAGAGGCACTTTTAGGCTTACAACAAATTAATATTGATTATAACTTTCTGCATGCTGCCCTAAGCTTTTGGGACTCTGATCATCATGTTTTTTCCTTTCGGGGCAATGAAATATTTCCTTTGCCCGATGAATTTGCTGCGATCCTTGGTTATCCTACTAATGCTACTCCTGTTACCCCTGGCACTGTTGAAGAGGGTAAAGCAACCATAAGGGCTTTCCTAGGGCTAGATGATAACATGTTTGCTGAAATTGTCGTAGATGATAAGGCTAACTTGGCGAAACTTGTAAAACATCACTTTAGGCCTAGTAAGAATATGACCGAACAAAAGTTGAACATTCGAGCCCTTGTATTTTGCTTGTTGAATCATTACTTGCCGTCGAATAATAATGGTGAGTTCGGTGACATAAGGTTGATCCCCTTGATTATCCAGATGGAAAGTTGCTATTCTATTATGCCGTTGGTTGTTGCTGAGACTTTGCTGAGTGCGGATGAATTGAAGAAGGGCGCCAAATCTGAATATTTTAAGGGGAGCCCCCTATTGCTGCAGGTAATCGATCTTTTCCTTGCGCACATGTATTTTTTTTGTACATATTTCTTTCTGCCTTGGGCTGAGTTTCAGCGCCCAGGGCTGGGCGCTGGAATTTTTGGCGCCTGGTCCTGGGCGTTGAAACTGCGCTCCAGGAACCGTTTTTTCTTTCTTTTCATTCTTTTGATTCGATCGTACCTGTTTTTGCAGATTTGGCTTGCGGAACGGCTTAGACTTTTCGAAGCTCCTGCCGATCCTAAACATTATCGCCCTATAGCTTTGGGTAACCGAAAATACTTGCACCAAGGCCAGGACGAGGCCGAATGGACCTCCTTTTTACTTATGGCATTTGTTCTATTAAGTGGGTGGTACCATGGTGGGGTTTGACTACTATGACAGGGGGGTCTGATGTATCGGTTTATGTTTCTTTGTTGGGGCTATCTCGTCCCATTTATATTTTCCCTTACCGAGTCATGCGTCAATATGGTTTAAGGCAGACTATCCCCTTTTCTGATACGGTACCACCTAAGGTAGCGGCCTTTTCACAAACACGGGTCTTAGCGTGGGCTAGGTATTATGATGGTCTCCCGCGTTGGGCCGTAGCTACAAATGGGTTTGTGGGTCTTTCTGAAAACTATAAGTTGTGGATGAGCTCCGATGACAAAGATGTGAGGACCGAGGCTCGTAATGGGGAGCCGGCTGAGCTTTTGATACCTCGTATTCGTGTTAAGTATGAGGGTCCTGATTCTGCCAGACCTCGTACCTATAGTTTTAAGACTGTGAAAGCTCGTCCTGATCGAAAGCGAAAGGAAGTTCTTCCCCGTTCCAGTGTCAGGCCTAAAAGATGCCTAACATGAAGGGGCCTGCTGTTGTTAAAAGAAATGCAAGCTCTCGCGGAGATCTTCGCCGGAACAATGTATGGGTTAAGAAGGCTCAGCCGCCTGTAGAAACAGTGGCTAGTCCAGTTGATGATAGTAATCCTTCTCCCACCATTGCCCGTGCCTTCGAGGCTGAGCGGGCTATAATCGAGAATGTTTCTGAAGCCTTGACATCTTTGGAAGTTAGTGTCCAGGAGCCGATTCTTATGGAGATTGATATTGGGGCTGCGCAGAAGACTGTGGGGGTGGATCCTGCGAACATTGCTCTCTACAAGACTTTATTTGATGATCCGGAAGAACTAGAGTAGTGTAGTTCTTGCTAGGGTGTAGGTGCCCTTTTATTTATTTCAGTTGTGTTTGTTTTTATTCCTAGCACTTTGTTTTCCTTCTTATTATATTTTAATAAAGGCGTATTTTTGGTTTCCATTCGATTTTGTTTCTCCTCTTTTATATATCTAACACTTTTTTACACAAAGAATATAATTTTTTTTATTATTATTTGGACCGAATCCTTGGTAAGGATTGCCTACGTATCTTGTCAAAATCAGGTCGCGCGTAGTTCTAGCTTTAGAATAAGTTCTAGTATGCCGGATTTCGGTAGATATGTCCTGAAGTGGAAACATATTACTTAATCGGTCAAATGAGTGAAGTATTTATCATTATTTTCATCTTCCGTTTTTTGTTTTTCTCTTTTTTTTTGCCATAGGTTGCGTAAAATTCGACTAATTTGTTGGTAAACCTATTTGGATACGTACTGTACCCCCCAAGTGTTCGTTGTTTTTCCGTTGTGTGCGGATAAAATGACGAGCACTTCCGAAAAAGAAAACCTTTGGCAGGCAGAGAGTTTCAACGCCCAGGCTGGGGCGTCAGAAATTTCGGCGCCCAGCCCTGGGCGCTGAAAATGACTTGGGCGGTCAATTTTGACGTTTTGCTTCACATGTTCTTGCGTTTATTTCTATTTCTCTTTTTTGTGCCTTGGTATTTTGCTTCGTATTTAAAGTTAATTTTGAGGCTATTTTGGAGGCCTTTTTGACTGTTAGCGTGAAACGCATTTTTGTCCAGATTATTTTTTTCTATTGGTGACTCAAAACAGTTTTGAAAATGGAGTCAGGGTGCGGAGTTTACGAAGATCTTTGTGTAGGCTTTGGAGGTAGGTTGGTAGTGAAGGGTATGATGGAATCTATGTTTTATGAATCTATTTTTTTTTGGTAACATTTGTATTTGTTTTATGAATCTATTTTTTTGGTAACATTTTTTGGCTCGTATGATGACATTGGTTGGCTTTTTAGGTTTTGGGGATGTGGTTTATTTTGTGGGTTTCGGGAACTGGTTCCCATGGCACTATTTCAAAACCGAGTGGGCTTTGTTTGTTGGGCCTAGAGTGGGCCGCCTCTTTATTTTTGTATTTTGCAAGTACATTTGGTGTTTATTTAGTGTTAGAACAAAATTTTTAGGAGAAATATTACGCCTTTATTGATTTGGAAAGTAAGGAAAACACACTAAAATAAAACTGACCCATATTCTAAGGGGCCTTAGGACCATCTAAAGTCTCTATTTTTTTTTCTATCAATCTAAAGAATTACAAGGCGTTTTTTTTTTTTTACTAATGGTGCTCTATATGGCTCAAGCCTGGGGTTTAGTCTCATAAAACTTCGGTCCTTCACCGGTACTCATCTTGAATTCCATTCCTTTTGCGTTGACCCACTGATATGTCTTCACCCATCCGTTCTCGACCTCTTCTAGTGTTGATGCATGAGAGATTAACCGGGTTGGATCGAAACCTTCATCTTGTAAAGCTAGGGTAGTCATCACAGTCTCGTTCTCCATAGGCCTCGATTCGTTAAACAATGTCCATAGAGCCTGGTTGTCCAATATTTCAGCTGTTTTAGCTTTGGCGAGGTGGGGTGCCTCATCCAAGGTGTGGCAGTCATGGAAAATTTCAAATCCGGGTTTTAGCAAACCATCCTGAACGAAGGGTTCAGGGAAATCACAGCATGGGTGTTCTTCTCCTTCCCGAACGAACATCCCGTTAAGGGTCCTTTGATATGGGGGAAGGAGGGTGGTTTGTTTGGTTTTGTTAAGGCGTAGCCTAGATAGGCGGTCAACAATATCTTCCTCCGTTGGTTCATAACCTAAGCCAAAGGGAGTAGATTTGTTGGGAAAAGGTGAAGGAAATAATGCCCTTGGTCCAAGTATGCATTCTATGTTAAGTCTAATAAATGCGGTTCAGTATTAATTAACAAGTTAATAATTCAGTGAGATCAAGTGAGCTGAATGCCTAGCTAGAGGCCGCTTCAGTTCAAGTGGAATTAATGATATTAATCCACAGCTTACTCTTGACTGAACCCGTAGGGTCACACAAATAGTACGTAAACGGATCAAGTATTTAATGGCATTAAATACTCCATCTATGAATATTCGGAACCGACGGATCTTGGTTTCAGTGGGAGCTAAGATCGTCACAGGCAAGAAATGAATACTCCGGAAACGATGATATTGCCGGAAACGGAAATATGGATCGTATCGGAAATATGAATATTATCCAAGTCGTAGATGTTGCCGGAAACGGAAACATGGTACGTATCGGAAAATATTATTGGAAATGGAAATATTACCAGAATCGGAAATATTGCCGGAAACGGAAATATTGTCAGAATCGGAAATATTACCGGAATCGGAAAATAATTCCGGAAACGGAAATATTAAATATTTGTTCGAAACGGAAATTAATTCCGGAATCGGAAATATTAAATATTGTTCGTATCGGAAATAAATTCCGGAACTGGAAATTTAATCGGAAGCGTATCGTACGAATTAGCATCGGACGAGGCCTGCCGGACGAAGGCCCAGCACGAAGCCGGGCCATCGCCCAGCAAGCACGCGCGCGCCACAAGCCCAGCCAAGGCAGCGCCCAGGCCTACCACAAGGCAGGCCCAGCGCGCGCCAAGGCCACCGTTGCGTGGGCCACGCTGCGTGGGCTGCTGCTCGCACGCGCATGGGCAGCCCTTGTGGCTGCCGTGTGTGTGTGAGTTTGTGCTCATGCGTGATTCCTAAATCTACAAGAGTCAGTGTATGATTAAATTTCTATTCCTAATTGGATAAATTAATTAAATAGAATTCATGTAGGATTCTAATTTCAATTAATTCGTATCCTACTAGGATTACGATTCCTTTTCCATAACTCTATAAATAAAGGCCTAGGGGTCATAATTTATACACAAGTTTCAAAGTATTCAAAAGTGAGTTTTTTTGAGAGAAAATTAAAACACACATCTTGCTCATAAAGTGCCGAAATTTTCTAGTACCTTAAGGGCGATTCTAGTTGGTCAATCTTAAGGCGGATCCGGACGTGCTGTGGACTATCTACGGAGGGACGACACTTGGAGTCCTAAAGACTTGTTCTTGTTCGGTTCGGGCGCAGCTAGGGAGGGCACGCAACAAAGAGTATGCATCTAAATTATGCTATATGATTATGTGTAAATAATATGTTGTCCTGGGTTAATGGTTGTTTCCGCATGATCTATGTAATGTCATATGTATCATAACCTAACAGTGGTATCACGAGCCCCTTATTATTTTCATAATCTAAATTGCATGAACATGGTTAAATATTACAAATTTGCAAGAATTAAAAGGGGTGATTAATTTTCGTAATTGTTAATTAATTGCAAATTGCGTTTATTTAATTATACGTACGCAGTTTTTCGGCAGTTTCTTCGTTACTCATCCAAATTGAGTGATTTTTGTGTCAATTCCGCATGTAAAAGGCATTCTAAAATTTTGACAAAAATAGTATTTTTCTGCCGAACCCAGAATTCTCAAATTCGAAGCCTAACTATGACTTTTCGAAGGTTTTAGTTTTTCGAATGCAAAATTTCGTAAATTTAAGATGTTAAATTAAATATTTGCGATTCTTGTTGATAAATCTTGAATTTTTGATTGACCTACTGCATATGTTTAACAAGTTTGAATGCCTAGTCTTGTTAATTATGCAATCTAATTTGTAATTATGATTAATTTGTTGAAAATTAGAATAATTTAGAATTAATTTGATTTTCATAATTAATTGTAATTTAATTAGAAACCTATGATTAAAAACCACCATAAAAATTGTAAATTTACGATAAATTTTAAATTTTTATGACCTAGAACTTGAATCCATAACAATCGGAAATCAATTGGATAATAAATTTTCGATTTTTTCGCCCTAAAATTATGAAATTAATAATATTTATTAATTTGTCATTAATTTTAAATATAAATTTTAAATTTTTATGCGATTCGTTCATATAACTTGCACGCACGAAGCAATGGACGCTTCGTGTTACCCTTAAGGGGTGTTGTATAATGCGGGCATGCGACGACGAGCAAGGGAGCTCGTCGCCCGTGCGGCACGAATGCAATGAGCAAGGGCGTAGTGCACGAGCACAAGGCAGCAGCCCTGCCTTGTGTCGTGTGCCACGAGCAATGAACGAATGGGCATGGGCGAAGGGCGAGCCAAGGCAGTCGCGTGTGGGCAGCAAGCGAGCTGCGCCACAGCGCGCGCTGCCTCGCACAAGAGCGCGCAGCCTCGCGCGCAGCGAGCGCAAGCTCGCGTGCCACGAGCGCTGCGCCCAGCATCACTCGCGCGCCAGCGAGCGATGGCTCGCGCCAGCGAGCGATGTCGCGCGCCCAGCGAGCGATGTCGCGCGCGCGCACTGCGAGCGATAGCTCGCGTGCGATGAGCGCTGGCGCGCGCAGCGAGCACAATGTGTGCGGAGGCTTGCGATAGGGAAGCAGCAGCTATGCGACGAGCGCATGGGCTGCGCGCACATGGCCAGCAATGGCTGTGTGCGTACGGTCCATGGGCGTGCAACGCGTAGGGTGTTTGCGTTACGATTAGATCGTTTTGAATGTTTAATTTGAAAATTTCAGGTCACGTAATTTTAATTAATTTTAAAATTAATAATTTGAATTATTTTCTTGGATTTTAATTTTGAATATTATAATTATAATAAATGTTATTTATTCTAATTATTTTACTAAAATTAAAATCATGAATTAATTTAAATACGACTGAAATTAAATTAAATTTTTGGATTCGATTATAAATTGATATGAGCTTTAAATTTTAATTAAATTTGTATGTTTCCGGTTGGACTAGAAATACATTTTTATGTTTAAAATTGGTAAAGCATATGAATTTATTGGTTTAAGTGGGAGCGCTTTTTAGTCATAAACTCTTGATTAGGTCTACAAATCCTTAAGGTTAAAACAACTTGATTAGAATTAATAAGGACTGAATAATTGGTAGATTATTGGTGCCCTTGATTAATTGCTGCAAATGTTTACGTGATGCATAATGTGTTTTACTAACCAGCTATGTGGGCCATTCATGATAATGAATGGGTGAATGGTATATATTGTATATGTACTGTTTTGCAGGTTATGAAGTGACTAGTATGGCCCAAATAGGATAGAAAATATGGTCTGCGTACCATTAATTTGAATGTAATTGGTCTAAAGTACCAAAGTTATTTTTCAATTCAAATATGGTCTGCGAACCATCAAATAGTTGTAATTAGTTATAGCTTATCCTATTTGAAGAAAATGGTGCCTCCCACGGAGATTTTCAAGACGGACTTTGAAGTCAAAGCTTCAAGATGAAGTCGGGCCATACTAGGTCACAAATATCTTATGCATGTTTTAAGTTATTTATTGCTTTAAATATGTCTTAAAATGCATGAGATCAAAAGCTTGATTATGTTGCATGATTAAGGATTTTAGTTCACTTAAAATCTAACCAACATAGTAAGAGCCTTAAGTTCCAAACTTAAAAATTGAGTTAAAAGGTGCCATGCCAAAATATACACTTGCTTGGATATCCTTTACATCAATCTAGTAATAGTTTTCGCTCAGCGAGGTGTTACTTATTGGTCCTAAAGGGGCAAGGTACACAAATAATTGTGAGTACATGTTAGTTTTGGTGAAACTCAACGATATAAGTAAGGAGTCCTTTTATGTCGTGGCAAATTCGATAGGTTTACCTAATAAGTTCTTAGACGTACCTATCAACCAAGAATAGTTTCTAGACTATTAGCAAAAGGCTTTTGCTTACCTAAGATGTTCTAGGATTAAGTCGACAAACTGTGCTTAGTTCTTCAATGATTTTAGGATCTTGGAATCATTTTATTCACACCTGCCGGAACACATAACTTGAATAAAATGCTTAATAAACATTGAATTATGCATGTATGCTAGAATTTAAGTTTATTAAGAGAAACTGTGAATGGTTATTTATTTGTTTATTCTTTTCAATTGTAGTTTTAATATGGCAAACAACAATTCATTCAACATTCGATCAATTCTCGAAAAGGAGAAGTTGAACGGGAAAAACTTCCTTGACTGGCAAAGGAACTTGCAAATAGTTCTTATGCAGGAAGAAAAGGAGTATGTCCTAGATGAGGCGATGCCCGAAGCTCCAGGCGACGGGGTCACTCAGGCTGCCCTCAATCGTTGGATTGATGCCAACAAGGATGTGAAATGTCTAATGCTCGCCACCATGAGTGCGGATCTGCAGAAAACGTTCATCAACTCAGATGCTTTCACAATCATCAGTGAGTTGAAGAACATGTTCCAAGATCTGGCTCGAGTCGAAAGATTCGAGACTCATAGGCAAATTCTTGAGACCAAGCTTAAGAAAGGCGAGCCCGTAAGTCCACATGTTCTCAAAATGATTGGACTCATTGAGAATATGAGTCGGCTGGATCAGCAATTTTCTCAGGAAATGGCTATAGACACCATCCTCCATTCTCTTCATAGCGGGTATGATCAGTTCAAACTGAACTACAGTATGAATAGTCTGGACAAAACGCTCACTGAGCTTCACGGTATGCTGAAGACCGCTGAAAAGACGCTCAAAAGTGATAAGCAGGATGTGCTTATGGTGCGTGGGGGCAAGTTCAAGAAATCTGGAAAGAAGAGGAATGCTAAGAAAGGTGGCAACAAGGCCAGCCCAACTAAGCAAACTGGCGCCAAATCTGCAAAGAGGAAGGTCAGTCAACCCACTTCTGAATCCGAATGCTTCTACTGCAAGAAGAAGGGGCATTGGAAGAGAGATTGCTTGAAGCTAAAGGAAGATCAGAAGAACGGAACAGTCGTTCCATCTTCAGGTATTTTCGTTATAGACTGTATACTTGCTAATTCAACTTCTTGGGTATTAGATACAGGTTGTGGCTCACACTTATGTTCCAATCCACAGGGACTAAGAAGAAGTAGAAAGTTAAGCAAGGGTGAAGTCGACCTACGAGTGGGAAATGGAGCACGGATTGCTGCATTAGCCGTAGGAACTTACTATTTGTCGTTGCCCTCCGGGCTAGTTTTGGAACTGGAAGAATGTTTCCATGTTCCAAGTCTTACTAAAAACATCATTTCAGTTTCTTGCTTAGATGCTAAGGGATTTTCCTTTATAATAAAAGACAATAGTTGTTCGTTTTATTTTAAAGAGATGTTTTATGGATCTGCTAGATTAGTCAATGGACTTTATTTATTAGATCACGACAAACAAGTATATAACTTAAATACCAAAAAGGCCAAAAAGGATGATTCAGATCTCACCTATCTGTGGCATTGTCGATTAGGCCATATAAACTTGAAACGCTTAGAAAGACTTCAAAGGGAAGGAATTCTAGAACCATTTAACTTAGAGGATTATGGTAAATGCGAATCATGTTTACTTGGCAAAATGACAAAGCAACCTTTCTCTAAAGTTGGAGAAAGAGCAAATGAACTATTGGGTTTAATCCATACAGATGTATGTGGACCAATGAGTACAAATGCTAGAGGTGGTTTCAGCTACTTTATCACTTTCACTGATGACTTCAGTAGGTATGGTTATGTCTACCTAATGAAGCATAAGTCTGAATCCTTTGACAAATTCAAGGAATTTCAGAGTGAAGTAGAGAATCAATTAGGCAAGAAGATTAAGGCACTGCGGTCTGATAGAGGCGGTGAATATCTGAGCTATGAATTTGATGACCATCTGAAAGAATGTGGAATTCTATCAGAATTGACTCCTCCTGGAACACCACAATGGAACGGTGTGTCAGAACGGAGGAACAGAACCTTGCTAGACATGGTCAGGTCAATGATGGGTCAGGCCGAACTTCCATTAGAATTTTGGGGACATGCACTAAATACAGCTGCACTCACTATAAATAGAGCTCCGTCTAAAGCTGTCGAAAAGACTCCATACGAATTATGGTTTGGAAAGCCTCCAAATGTGTCTTTTCTTAAGATTTGGGGATGTGAAGTATACGTCAAACGATTAATTTCAGACAAACTTCATCCAAAATCTGACAAATGTATCCTTGTGGGCTATCCAAAGGAAACAAAGGGGTATTACTTCTACAATACATCTGAGAACAAAGTGTTTGTTGCTCGAGATGGTGTCTTTTTGGAGAAGGATCACATTTCCAAAATGACAAGTGGGAGAAAAGTAGACCTCGAAGAAATTCGAGTCGAACAACAAACTCTAGAGAATGCTCAAGATGACATTCAGGATGAAACTCAGAGATCTTTAGAAGAATCTGGTGAGAATCATGGTCAATCTAGAAATGTTACCCCGCGTAGATCGCAAAGATATAGATCTCAACCGGAAAGGTACTTAGGTATTTTGACGAACGAGAGCTATGACGTTCTATTACTTGAAAGTGATGAACCTGCGACTTACAAGCAAGCTATGACGAGCCCTAGCTCCAAGCAGTGGCAAGAAGCCATGCAATCTGAATTAGACTCCATGTCTGAAAACCAAGTATGGGATTTGGTCGATTTGCCAGATGGCTACCAAGCCATTGGAAGCAAATGGGTTTTCAAACTGAAAAAGGACAAGGATGGGAAACTTGAAGTTTTCAAAGCTAGATTGGTTGCAAAAGGTTACAGGCAAGTCCACGGTGTGGATTACGATGAAACCTTTTCACCAGTTGCAATGCTAAAGTCTATTCGAATAATGTTAGCAATCGCTGCATATTACGATTACGAAATATGGCAGATGGATGTCAAAACTGCTTTCTTAAACGGCGTTTTAACAGAAACTGTGTTTATGACACAGCCTGAAGGTTTTGAGGATCCAAAGAATGCTAAAAAGGTATGCAAGCTAAAGAAGTCAATCTACGGATTGAAGCAGGCATCCAGGAGCTGGAATATACGTTTTGATGAAGCAGTCAGTGACTTTGGTTTCATCAAGAACGCGGACGAATCTTGTGTATACAAGAAGGTCAGTGGGAGCAAAATTGCTTTCCTAGTATTATATGTCGACGACATATTGCTTATCGGAAATGACATTCCTATGTTGAACTCTGTCAAGATTTGGCTTGGGAAATGTTTTTCGATGAAGGATCTAGGAGAAGCACAGTACATATTGGGCATCAAGATTTACAGAGATAGATCTAAAAAGATGATTGGACTTAGTCAAAGCACTTATATCAATAAGGTGCTTGATAGGTTCAAGATGGCGGACTCCAAGCGAGGCTACCTACCCATGTCTCATGGAATGACTCTAAGCAAGACTCAGTGCCCAAAAACACTTGATGAGCGTAGACGAATGAATGGGATTCCATATGCATCATTGATTGGTTCAATAATGTATGCTATGATATGTACACGCCCGGATGTTGCGTACGCACTCAGTGCTACGAGCAGATACCAGTCAGACCCAAGAGAGGCACATTGGACTGCTGCCAAGAACATTCTGAAGTACCTGAAAAGGCACAAAGATGACTTCCTGGTCTATGGTGGAGATGATGAATTAATTGTTAAAGGCTATACGGACGCAAGTTTCCAAACCGACAAAGATGATTTCAGATCACAGTCTGGGTTTGTCTTCTGCCTCAACGGAGGAGCAGTAAGCTGGAAAAGTGCTAAGCAAAGCACCATTGCGGATTCTACAACTGAAGCGGAGTACATTGCTGCACATGAAGCAGCAAAGGAAGCTATATGGCTAAGGAAGTTCATAGGAGAACTTGGTGTAGTCCCCTCCATTAAAGGACCAATAGCCCTGTATTGTGATAATAACGGAGCTATTGCACAGGCAAAAGAGCCTAGACACCACCAGAGAGTCAAGCATGTACTTCGTAGATTTCACCTTCTACGAGAGTTCGTTGAAAGAAAAGAAGTCGAGATAAGCAAAATTGGAACTGATGACAACATATCAGATCCATTAACTAAACCTCTGCCGCAAGCGAAGCACAACTCGCACACTGCAGCTATGGGAATCAAGCATATTGGAGAATGGCTTTGATGTCTCTGTTTAATGTTTTAAAGTTTTAGAGTTTAAATCTTTGTAAAACATTATTGGTTAATCATTCACAATAAATGAAAGGAATTCATTTTTCCATTTAATTTGTGGTTTATTAAATGATGAGTCCCTTCAACTTGACGATATATTCAAGATAGACTGTCAGGACCAGTCCTGTGACTAAGAAATGTCTATCAAGTGAACTTGAATGTCAAAGGTTGAAAATGGTCCCTAATCGGAGTTTTCTATAAAATTGGACGCATAGAAAACGTTAGACGATTAGAATGCAAGATGACTAGTAGTTCTGTTTCTTGAACTATGTGGACATGGCAATGTCATAATCATTTGCATAGATACTTACTTTGGGAAGACTAGTATCGGACAAGACCTATGAAACTTTACTGTAAGAGATGAAAGTCTGTCATAAGTAAATTTCATTAAATTATTAGACACTAAATCCTCAATACCTGAGTGATTTGAGATTACTTGTTTGAGAACTGGTTGCTTTGACGTTGACCAACCGTCGCACCGTAAAAGGAGGCTATAAAGGCAACGCTCAGGTAATCACCTATCAAACGAAGTCTAATCTCAAGATCGCAAGATTGGGATTGTCCTCCCATAAATCGGGATGAGATGCTTAAAAGTTGTACAAGGCCACTCGGAGAGCTAGAAACTGTGAAATGCATGGCCGTGCTCGGATGAATCATAGGCTATGATTATCTGTTTATTTGATCAGTTGAACTCTGAAACCGAGGAACACCTCTGGACATAATAAGGATGACAACTCTTACCTTATGTTCAAGAGCAAGCATCGAGCGACAAAGGAATTAGGAAATGCACACTTGTCCCTAAGGACAAGTGGGAGACTGAAGGAAATAATGCCCTTGGTCCAAGTATGCATTCTATGTTAAGTCTAATAAATGCGGTTCAGTATTAATTAACAAGTTAATAATTCAGTGAGATCAAGTGAGCTGAATGCCTAGCTAGAGGCCGCTTCAGTTCAAGTGGAATTAATGATATTAATCCACAGCTTACTCTTGACTGAACCCGTAGGGTCACACAAATAGTACGTAAACGGATCAAGTATTTAATGGCATTAAATACTCCATCTATGAATATTCGGAACCGACGGATCTTGGTTTCAGTGGGAGCTAAGATCGTCACAGGCAAGAAATGAATACTCCGGAAACGATGATATTGCCGGAAACGGAAATATGGATCGTATCGGAAATATGAATATTATCCAAGTCGTAGATGTTGCCGGAAACGGAAACATGGTACGTATCGGAAAATATTATTGGAAATGGAAATATTACCAGAATCGGAAATATTGCCGGAAACGGAAATATTGTCAGAATCGGAAATATTACCGGAATCGGAAAATAATTCCGGAAACGGAAATATTAAATATTTGTTCGAAACGGAAATTAATTCCGGAATCGGAAATATTAAATATTGTTCGTATCGGAAATAAATTCCGGAACTGGAAATTTAATCGGAAGCGTATCGTACGAATTAGCATCGGACGAGGCCTGCCGGACGAAGGCCCAGCACGAAGCCGGGCCATCGCCCAGCAAGCACGCGCGCGCCACAAGCCCAGCCAAGGCAGCGCCCAGGCCTACCACAAGGCAGGCCCAGCGCGCGCCAAGGCCACCGTTGCGTGGGCCACGCTGCGTGGGCTGCTGCTCGCACGCGCATGGGCAGCCCTTGTGGCTGCCGTGTGTGTGTGAGTTTGTGCTCATGCGTGATTCCTAAATCTACAAGAGTCAGTGTATGATTAAATTTCTATTCCTAATTGGATAAATTAATTAAATAGAATTCATGTAGGATTCTAATTTCAATTAATTCGTATCCTACTAGGATTACGATTCCTTTTCCATAACTCTATAAATAAAGGCCTAGGGGTCATAATTTATACACAAGTTTCAAAGTATTCAAAAGTGAGTTTTTTTGAGAGAAAATTAAAACACACATCTTGCTCATAAAGTGCCGAAATTTTCTAGTACCTTAAGGGCGATTCTAGTTGGTCAATCTTAAGGCGGATCCGGACGTGCTGTGGACTATCTACGGAGGGACGACACTTGGAGTCCTAAAGACTTGTTCTTGTTCGGTTCGGGCGCAGCTAGGGAGGGCACGCAACAAAGAGTATGCATCTAAATTATGCTATATGATTATGTGTAAATAATATGTTGTCCTGGGTTAATGGTTGTTTCCGCATGATCTATGTAATGTCATATGTATCATAA
Organism: Spinacia oleracea; assembly: GCF_020520425.1. Lineage (NCBI taxonomy): Eukaryota > Viridiplantae > Streptophyta > Magnoliopsida > Caryophyllales > Amaranthaceae > Spinacia > Spinacia oleracea. The sequence goes on from NC_079487.1 coordinate 62,720,081, forward strand.
CCTAACAAAAGGATGGAATGTGCATTCCTTCTTCCTTATGCCCAATGGGGTCCCTGGAAAATAGCCTTGAGCTAACAACATTCTAGGGATGACTCGGGATGCATGCGGGTCTAGAAATGCTGGATCATAATCTTCGATGAGCTGGATTGTTTCTTCCATTTGAAACCCATAAAGGTCGTCTGCAGTTTCAGCCGTTCCAACCTTAGTACAACTGACGTCGAGAGGAGGGGCGCGGATTTCTAGTATTACCCCGTTATGGTTAAGTTTAACCATTTGGTGCAAGGTTGAAGCCACACCTCCTAAGTCATGGAGCCAAGGTCGCCCCAAGAGGAGGTTGAAAGTGGGCTTGATGTCGATTATTTGAAACTCCGTGGTGCGTGCCACAGGCCCAGTTTGTATGGTAAGGTTGATTTTTCCCAATACAGGCCTTCGGGAGTTATCATAAGCTCGTACCCCTTGCGTGGAGGTTTGGAAATCATCGTTTCCTAGCCCCAAGCAATGGGCGGTTCGCAATGGGCAGACATTAACCGCCGAACCATTATCTACGAGCGCTAGGGGGATGTTTTGTCCTTTGCATCCAACCACTAGGTAAAGGGCTTTATTGTGAGCACCCCCCTCTTTGGGTAAGTCTTTCTCAGTGAAAACTATGGCCTTTTCTCCGGCATCTCTCGTGACATGGCTAACCAATGAGTCAGGTGTGATATCTGTAGGTACTGAGATGAGGTCAAGTGAGCGAATAAGCTTTTCGCGATGTTCCTTTGAAGTACACATAAGATCCCAGATGGTAATCTCAGCCTTGGTTCTTTTTAGTTGCTTCAGGAGAGGATTTTCAATGACTTCCGCGACGGTGGTGTGCCGTCCATTCTCAGGAGTTTGCCTGACCGGGATGTCGTCCCTAGGAGGCGGGTGAATATCCGGTTGGTATATCCTTCCGGATCGGGTGAGTTTGTCGACCTCGGGCTCCTGAGGGGTGGTGTCAATGAGAGCATACCCGGGCCAAGTTTCAGTGAAAAGGTCCTGGCCCAAGACTTGAGATAGGTAAATATCTTCAGCATCATCGTTCCACACACCGCACACTTCCCTCTCGATTCGATCCATAGGGACCACAGCGAGTGGTGCACCTTGGGGTGTAATATACACCGTGGGGTCGAAATTCTCTGGTTGGTCGAGAGAGATGTGACAAGAGCCGAGTGGGCTCTTGTTGTTGTTGGGTTTGCCAACGTTAGGGAGAGGTATCACTTCATCCTCTATCATGTCCTGGATCGTATGTTTTAGAGTCCAGCAGTTTTCAGTGTCATGCCCATTTCCTTGATGGAATTTGCAGTAAGTACCTTCGACCCAATATTTGTTTTTGACAGGAGGGTCACGGGTGGGGCCTATAGGTCTCAACTCTCCTTGATTGGTTAGTCTTTCAAAGGCTTGTACCAAATTTGACCCGAGTGGGGCAAACTTTCGGTCTCGGACCCATCTTACAGGGTTTCTTCGGGCGGGAGCCTCTTCTACAGCATGGACTTCTTGGGCTTGGGATGTGTTACCCCGATTATAGGTGTTGGTCTTATATTTGGGTTTGCTCTGTATGGTTTTGGCGAGGTCGTCCTCGATCTTTATTCCCACATCATAAACTCTTTTGAAAGTGTCGAGTCCCAGGTACCTAAGGTGTTGTCTGTAAGCCGGGTCCAGGTTGTCAATGAATTTTTGGACCAATTCTGTTTCGGGAGGCCTATTGATTAGCTGGGCCGCCTGGTCCCTCCATCTAGCAAAGTAGGTTGTGAAACCCTCATTTTTCTTCTGGAAGAAAACTTCCAGCTCGCGCATGGTGACTTGGAAATCCATGTTCGACGAGTATTGCTTGATGAAGACATTGACAAAGTCTTCCCAAGTGGGGAAGAGCTTAGGGTCCTGGTGATAGTACCATTTGAGCGGCACAGGTTCCAAGGACAAAGGAAAGGCAGGTAAGTACATGGACTTGTCCACGCCTTTCAAGTTCATGGTATTCACAAAGCTCAGTAGATGATCACGGGGGTTGTCCGTGGCCTTGAACTTTGGTAAGTCAGATGAACTGAACTTTTCTGGTAATTTGCCAGGAAAAGGTTCAGGCTCGAGGGAGAAGTATTTGCTCCCCATGGTTTGCTGTAGGACCATTTTTTCAATCCTCTTCTCGTTTTCGAGGTCATTTTTGGCTTGCGCAGCCGCTAAGGCTTCGTTTTCCATTTTCAGTTGTCCCATAAGTTGGGTCATTTGGACCATCTGGTCTCGCAAATCTTCGATGGACATGTTTGGAGGTGCGAATCGAGGTTGGGGAAGCGAAGATCCTTGAAATGAGGGACGACGGACGGAGCTTGGAGTTACTAAACCTGGTGTTGGCGAGGTATGTTCGAGACGCACTAGCCGTTGATTGCCTGATCGGCACCAAGTGGCAGGACCAGTCCTACGCATAAGATAAGCTAAAGTTTAGGTTCCCAATGTTTCAAGCGTTACTTAGTCTAGACTTCGACTCTCTAAATTGGTTTTTTTTTTCGCTCTTTCTTCTGTCGGTACACTTTTTGGTTTTTTTTTTGATTTTGGTCATTCTTTGGATTTTCGAAGCACTTGCCTGTGTGACATTCATAGTTGTTAGCATGTTTGGTTTTGGTGCCGAGCATTGCCGTTGTAGGAGGCCTAACGACGACACAAAGAGTTATTAATTTTTCGCGAGTCGCTTTTGAAATCGAGTGCTTTTCTTACGCCCTCGTAGCAATTCTTTTTTAGTAACATTTTTTTTTGCTACGTATTTTCCTTTCGTGCGGGCACCGAAGCTGCTGCGCCTAACCAGAAGGCCAAGCAGCAACTTCAGCGCCCAGCGAGGGGCGTGAGAACTTCTGGCGCCCAGCCAGGGGTGTTGAAAATGCGTCCCTGGCTGGTTCTCGTTTTCTGTCTTCTGTTCATGCGACTTCGATTTGCGTGCTTGCCTAATAACGTCCTTTACGCGTGGCAGCGTTTGTGGACTCGTTACAGGCCATCCCGAGCGTCGCTTATTTTGTGGCGATCATTCGGGTTTGCGGAACACGTGTTTTGATACAACTCTTTAGCAAATTAGTCTATGAATGTTTGGGCAGTTTTTTGAGGTCGTTGGTTTTCTAGGATAGTTTGTCACACACAATCACGCATTTCGCTACACATAACTACATTACAAACATGGATTTGAAAATTAAATATGCCACGTAGTTTATGATAGGCTTCTATGGGTAGTTTATTTGCGCCTGGTTTGGTACCGCTTCTATCGTAGATCCAACACATGCCTCGGTCGACGTAGTGTCTTCAACAGACGAATTTCGCTCAAGAGGCCAACCCGCAAGTGCAAGCCAAGGGGGCATGCAGGCGAGAGGGACCTAATGGGCGATAGATTGGGTTCGGGATAGGTGTACTACCTGCACAAGTACCGAGTGGGAAACATGCGCGGCGTATGCACCCCCCTATTGGCGAAAAAAGGTATCCTTAGTCCCAGCTCCTGAGGGAGCCGAGATTCGTTATGAGGTTCTGCCCGTTCACATTAATATGCTGATTTTCAGGTCGTCCCTACTTGATGGGGAAATAAACGCGGGGTAGGATCGTTTCACCCTTCGGCTATTTTGATTACCTATAAGCACGAGTATTTCCTTCACTATCCCCAGTGGAGTCGCCACTGTGAGGGGGTCGAAAAAGCGCGAGGCTAATGCGTGACCTTGTCCCTCGTGGGTGTGACGATTCTTTTTATTCAATCAAGTGTAATTGGATTTCCTGTGAGTATACACCCAATTGACTAGTAATATAGGAGTCGCCATTCAGTTTTTAACGACAATGAGAAAAACTGACAAAACCCGGTTATCGTGACATAAAGGGAGTGCAATTATGTTTGACCACGACGGCCGTAGGTTCCCTTGTGATCCCTGGTGTGGGGATCTCTCAATATACACCCGCAAGGTAGAGATTGAGGGTTCGGGGGACTGTAACTACCGAGAGGAGTACTTCGCTCGTCGATAACTCCAGAGGCAGGATATCCTTACTAGCTCAGCATAAATAATTGAAGGGACATGCGTTAACTATTAAACTAATCTGAGTTGATTTTAGCAATATGCAACATATAATACTAATTTGATCGTGATTATCTGATTTAAGTAGCATTAAGGGACCTAGCATGATAATCCGATTTCCCAAAAATATTATATTTGTTAGGCGTGATAGAACAATCAGATTAGGTTAGTTTAACAGTTCATAAAAAGGGCGAGGAAAGCAGTTAAATCATCGAAAAGGGACACATTACGACGCACCCTTGAGAGGTGCGTCACGGTTCTCAGAAAACTAACCACTTTGACTTTGCTATTTCTCCTTTTTATTTAACGAATCTCAATTATGGGACAGGATACGTTCTGTTCGATTTATGGATCGATTGCGACAGAACGCGTGAACAGTTTCGCAGCGAGAGGCTTAGGCTAAGGGTTGGAGTCAATACTCCGAATATAATTGTATGTTGTTGTGTGTTGTTTCACGTCGAAACTAGGGGCCTATTTATAGGAAAGAGTTCGTGGAAAGATAGAATTGCAGAGTTCTAATCCGCAAAGAGTTAGGAAAAAACACGTACCCAGGTATTTTCAGCGCCCAGGCCTGGGCGCCGAAGATTTCGGCGCCCAGAGCCAGGCGTTGAAAATAGGGTCTGGGCAGTTTTGTTTAGTCAGATTCGGATTCCTAAAATCCGTAGAGTTTGAGATTAATTCGAGTCTTTTAGCGCGTATCAATTTTGTGACGGAATGCGTCTGGGCCCGTTACGAACTCTAGGCTCGTTAGGATTTTAATTAATACGTAACTCTTATTTCTGAATCATATTAGGAATAAGATTCTTGCAGTTTTCTATCTCATTTAGGATTTATGTTGGAATGCAACACCTAATTCTGACAGGTTTCTATCTTTTATGATTTGCCACTTTTAGACGCTACCTTTTACGGCAGTTACTATTTTTAGCAGGTTTCCATAAATAGCAGGTTTCGGGTAAAATGTAATGGGGAATCGAGATTCGTTTATTTTATAGGAGATGCGTTGTCAAGTGGAGTTTTTATGCTTTCATCATCGAACCTTTCCCTTGCGGGAACGGGGACAAAAGTAGGTGTCTACAGTTGGGCCTTGCACGCTTACGTGCTTGGCTCGACGGGCCGGCAACTCCGATGCCCTTCGTATTCGCGATATAAAATATTTCCGATATATTATTTATCGTTTCGTATACGACGAATCACCGTCGTACGATACGATTTATTCGTGTCGCCCAGCTTACGAATATTCGCGATACGATATACGATTCCGACAAAGGTCGTATCGTATAATACGTTTCCAACTAATTCCCGAAAAGCTATTAAATGAATTTCCGATTCATTTAATCCGGTGATCTGTTACGTGTAATTGGTGTGACCTTGTAGGTTCAGTCAAGAGTAAGTTGTGAGTTCAATATCCATTGGAACTCACTGATCGGAAGCATTGCTCCAGCTAGCTGTTCCGATCACTTGATCTCACTGAATTAATTGTTCGCAATTAATCTGAACCTTGGTATTAGACTTAATGCACCTTGGGTGAAGGACATATTTCCTTCACCTTGCGCTGTGAGCAGGCCAGCAATTGCTTAGTGAAGGGTGAGTGTGATGTGGGCGCATCGATGTTGCTGTGGGTGCAGCACTTGGGCTGTGGGCGCATCGAAGAAGAAGATATGCCCTGTGGGCACAACACTTCGCTGTGAGCATGGAAGACGTTATTTAGTGAAGCGACGGGGTGCTGCGGGCTGGGTGCGGCCACAACGCTCTAGATGTGGGCATAAAGCGCTTCGCTGTGGTCACATTGCACGATTCAGGTACGATGTTGTGACGATGCTTCCCACATTACCGAGATTTTATGATGAGCATCAGAAACTAGCCCCATGTCATCCAAAATAACGAATTGCCTCGATGGCCGAATAAATCAAGCTAAGTGAACCGGAACTTCCGCAAATCATTTCCGAAAACTTCATTTTCCAATCAAACACGACGTTTTCAATACGAACCATCCGATAGTCATTCGACCCACCTCTAAATCTCCAGAAACATCCAAATGATTGTAAAATCACCTGAAATATCAAAGAAAACACAAACGGAGCGTAATAGAGTACGATAACGACGACTTATGCAAAATAATGGCTCTAAATGCAACTAATATAAGAGAAATGCCTAGAAATGCTACCTAAATGAGCCTAAAATACCCTATATAAATATGATTCATCAATCGGAAAATATTATCGGGAATGGAAATATTGCCGGAATCTGAAATATTGTCGGAAACGGAAATGTTGTCGGAATCGAAAATATTATCGGAATCGGAAAATAATTCCGAAAACGGAAATATTAAATATTAGTTCGAAAGTGAAATTTATTCTGGAATCGAAAATATTAAATATTGTTCGTATCGAAAATGAATTCCGGAATCGGAAAATTAATCGGAAGCGCGACGTACGAAATAAACATCGGACGAGCTTGTTAGACGCAAAGCCCAACACGAAGCTAGGCCCAACGCCTAGCGAAGCCCACGCGCACAAGCGCATAGGCGCAGCCCACTGCGACCAAGCAAGCAAGCCCAGCCAAGCGAGAAGCAAGGCCAGGCCCGCGAGCAAGGCCAGCGAGCTGGCGCGCCCTTTGTGGGCTGCGAGCAGCTGCTGGGCCAAGCCTCAGCGCGCGCACGCACAGCGCCCTTCGTGGGCTGTTGTGCGTGTGTGTTTGTGTTTGTGTATGAAGTCTTGATCGATTAGGATTCGTTTAGATTAATTTCCTAGATCTACTAGAAATTAAGTGATTGAATTTAAGTTAAATTCAGATTAGCTAAATTGATTCCTAGTAGGATTCTAATATCCGATTTCCCTACCCTATAAATAGGTGATCATATTTCACAATTTATAACGAGCTATTCAAGTATTCATATAAGTTTTAGGCTTAAAACTGAGATTTTTATTTGCTATAAAATCCGAAAATTACATAGAACCTTAGGTGCAATTCTAGTTAATTAAATCTAAGGCGGATCCGAGCGTGCTGTGGACTATCTACGGAGGGACGACATTTGGAGTCCTAGACTTGTTCTTGTTCGGTTCGGGCGCAGCTAGGGAGGGCACGCTACAAAGTGTATGTGTCCTAAATTATGCTAATTATTATGTGACAATTAATTTGGATTCCTGTCTTTATGGTTTTTCCGCATGATTTATATTCAATTATATGTATCATAACCTAAGAGTGGTATCACGAGCCTCTAATTAATTCCATAATAATTAGTTAACATGGTTAAATTTTATAAATTTGCAAGGAATTAAAAGGGGTGATTAATTTCGTAATTGTAATTAATTGCAAATTGCGATTATTTAATTATATGTTCGCAGGTTTTTCGGCAGTTTCTTCGTTTCTCAACGAAATCGAGTGATTTTTGTGTCAATTCTGTATGTAAAAGGCATTCTAAAATTTTGACAAAAATACTAATTTTTGGCCAAACCCAGAATTCCCAAATTCGAAGCCTAACTATGACTTTTCGGAGGTTTTAGTTTTTCAAACGCAAAATTTGTAATTTTTAAGATGTTCAATTAAATATTTGCGCTTCTTGTTGTTAAATATTGAATTTTTGATTGACCTACTTTACATGTTTAACAAATTTATATGTCTAAGCTTGTTAATTATACAACCTAATTTGTAATTGTAATTAATTTGTTGAAATTCGATTAATTTAGAATTTGATTTGATTTTCATAATTAATTGACGATTTAATTAGGAATCCATGATTAAAAACCACCATAAAAGTTGTTAAATTTGATAAATTTTAAATTTTTATGACCTAGATTTGAATCCATGATAATCGGAAATTAATTGATTAATAAATTTTCGATTTTTCGCCCTAAATTTATGAAATTAATATAATTTATTAATTTGTTGTAATTAGTTTAAATTATAGCTTATCCTATTTGAAGAAAATGGTGCCTCCCATGGTGAAATTCAAGACGGAGTTTCCAATCCATTTTCAAGACGGAGTTTGAAGTTGAAGCTTCAAGATGAAGTCGGGCCATACTAGATCACATTTATAGCTTATGCATGTTTCAAGTTATTTATTGCTTTAAATATGTCTTAATTATGCATGAGATTGTGGCTTGATTATGTTGCATGATTAAGATTTTAGTTCACTTAAAATCTAACCAACATAGTAAGAGCCTTAAGTTCCAAACTTTAAAATTGAGTTAAAAGGTGCCATGCCAAAATAACACTTACTTGGATAAACCTTTACATCAATCTTAGTAATAGTTTTCCGCCTAAGCGAGGTGTTACTTATTGATCCTAAAGGGGTAAGGTACACAAATAATTGTGAGTACATGTTAGTTTTGGTGAAACTCAACGATATAAGTAAGGAGTCCTTTTATGTCGTGGCAAATGTGATAGGTTTACCTAATAAGTTCTTAGACGTACCTATCAACCAAGAGTAGTTTCTAGACTATTAGGAAAGGCTTTGCTGACCTAAAATATTTTAGAATTGAGTCTAAATACATAATGTGCTTAATTCTTCAATGATTTAAGGATCTTGGAATCATTTTATTCACATCTGCCGGAACAAATAACTTGAATAAAATGCTTAATAAATGATAAATTATGCATGTTTGCTAGAATTTAAGTTTATTAAGAGAAACTGTGAATGGTTATTTATTTGTTTATTCTTTTCAATTGTAGTTTTTAATATGGCAAACAACAATTCATTCAACATTCGATCAATTCTCGAAAAGGAGAAGTTGAACGGGAAAAACTTCCTTGACTGTCAAAGGAACTTGCAAATAGTTCTTATGCAGGAAGAAAAGGAGTATGTCCTAGAAGAGGCGATGCCCGAAGCCGCAGGCGACGGGGTCACTCAGGCAGCCCTCAATCGTTGGATTGATGCCAACAAGGATGTGAAATGTCTAATGCTCGCCACCATGAGTGCGGATCTGCAGAAAACGTTCATCAACTCAGATGCTTTCACAATCATCAGTGAGTTGAAGAACATGTTCCAAGATCTGGCTCGAGTCGAAAGATTCGAGACTCATAGGCAAATTCTTGAGACCAAGCTTAAGAAAGGCGAGCCCGTAAGTCCACATGTTCTCAAAATGATTGGACTCATTCAGAATATGAGTCGGCTGGATCAGCAATTTTCTCAGGAAATGGCTATACACACCATCCTCCATTCTCTTCATAGCGGGTATGATCAGTTCAAACTGAACTACAGTATGAATAGTCTGGACAAAACGCTCACTGAGCTTCACGGTATGCTGAAGACCGCTGAAAAGACGCTCAAAAGTGATAAGCAGGATGTGCTTATGGTGCGTGGGGGCAAGCTCAAGAAATCTGGAAAGAAGAGGAATGCTAAGAAAGGTGGCAACAAGGCCAGCCCAACTAAGCAAACTGGCGCCAAATCTGTAAAGAGGAAGGTCAGTCAACCCACTTCTGAATCCGAATGCTTCTACTACAAGAAGAAGGGGCATTGGAAGAGAGATTGCTTGAAGCTAAAGGAAGATCAGAAGAACGGAACAGTCGTTCCATCTTCAGGTATTTTCGTTATAGACTGTATACTTGCTAATTCAACTTCTTGGGTATTAGATACAGGTTGTGGCTCACACTTATGTTCCAATCCACAGGGACTAAGAAGAAGTAGAAAGTTAAGCAAGGGTGAAGTCGACCTACGAGTGGGAAATGGAGCACGGATTGCTGCATTAGCTGTAGGAACTTACTATTTGTCGTTGCCCTCCGGGCTAGTTTTGGAACTGGAAGAGTGTTTCCATGTTCCAAGTCTTACTAAAAACATCATTTCAGTTTCTTGCTTAGATGCTAAGGGATTTTCCTTTTTAATAAAAGACAATAGTTGTTCGTTTTATTTTAAAGAGATGTTTTATGGATCTGCTAGATTAGTCAATGGACTTTATTTATTAGATCACGACAAACAAGTATATAACATAAATACCAAAAAGGCCAAAAAGTATGATTCAGATCTCACCTATCTGTGGCATTGTCGATTAGGCCATATAAACTTGAAACGCTTAGAAAGATTTCAAAAGGAAGGAATTCTAGAACCATTTGACTTAGAGGATTATGGTAAATGCGAATCATGTTTACTTGGCAAAATGACAAAGCAACCTTTCTCTAAAGTTGGAGAAAGAGCAAATGAACTATTGGGTTTAATCCATACAGATGTATGTGGACCAATGAGTACAAATGCTAGAGGTGGTTTCAGCTACTTTATCACTTTCACTAATGACTTCAGTAGATATGGTTATGTCTACCTAATGAAGCATAAGTTTGAATCCTTTGACAAATTCAAGGAATTTCAGAGTGAAGTAGAGAATCAATTAGGCAAGAAGATTAAGGCACTGCGGTCTGATAGAGGCGGTGAATATCTGAGCTATGAATTTGATGACCATCTGAAAGAATGTGGAATTCTATCAGAATTGACTCCTCCTGGAACACCACAATGGAACGGTGTGTCGGAACGGAGGAACAGAACCTTGCTAGACATGGTCAGGTCAATGATGGGTCAGGCCAAACTTCCATTAGAATTTTGGGGACATGCACTAAATACAGCTGCACTCACTATAAATAGAGCTCCGTCTAAAGCTGTCGAAAAGACTCCATACGAATTATGGTTTGGAAAGCCTCCAAATGTGTCTTTTCTTAAGATTTGGGGATGTGAAGTATACGTCAAACGATTAATTTCAGACAAACTTCATCCAAAATCTGACAAATGTATCCTTGTGGGCTATCCAAAGGAAACAAAGGGGTATTACTTCTACAATACATCTGAGAACAAGGTGTTTGTTGCTCGAGATGGTGTCTTTTTGGAGAAAGATCACATTTCCAAAATGACAAGTGGGAGAAAAGTAGACCTCGAAGAAATTCGAGTCGAACAACAAACTCTAGAGAATGCTCAAGATGACATTCAGGATGAAACTCAGAGATCTTTAGAAGAATCTGGTGAGAATCATGGTCAATCTAGAAATGTTACCCCGCGTAGATCGCAAAGATATAGATCTCAACCGGAAAGGTACTTAGGTATTTTGACGAACGAGAGCTATGACGTTCTATTACTTGAAAGTGATGAACCTGCGACTTACAAACAAGCTATGACGAGCCCTAGCTCCAAGCAATGGCAAGAAGCCATGCAATCTGAATTAGACTCCATGTCTGAAAACCAAGTATGGGATTTGGTCGATTTGCCAGATGGCTTAATTCTTCAATGATTTAAGGATCTTGGAATCATTTTATTCACATCTGCCGGAACAAATAACTTGAATAAAATGCTTAATAAATGATAAATTATGCATGTTTGCTAGATTTTAAGTTTATTAAGAGAAACTGTGAATGGTTATTTATTTGTTTATTCTTTTTCAATTGTAGTTTTACTATGGCAAACAACAATTCATTCAACATCCGATCAATTCTCGAAAAGGAGAAGTTGAACGGGAAAAACTTCCTTGACTAGCAAAGGAACTTGCAAATAGTTCTTATGCAGGAAGAAAAGGAGTATGTCCTGGAAGAGGCGATACCCGAAGCCGCAGGCGAAGGGGTCACTCAGGCAGCCCTCAATTGTTGGATTGATGCCAACAAGGATGTAAAATGTCTAATGCTTGCAACCATGAGTGCAGATCTACAGAAAACGTTCATCAACTCAGATGCTTTCACGATCATCAGTGAGTTAAAGAACATGTTCTAAGATCTGGCTCGGGTCGAAAGATTCGAGACTCATAAGCAAATTCTTGCGACCAAGCTTAAGAAACGCGAACCCATAAGTCCACATGTTCACAAAATTATTGGACTCATTGAGAATATGAGGCGGCTGGATCAACAATTTTCTCAGGAAATGGCTATAGACACCATCCTCCATTCTCTTCATAACGGGTATGATCAGTTTAAGCTGAACTACAGTATGAATAGTCTGGACAAAACACTCACTGAGCTTCACGGTATGCTGAAGAGCACTAAAAAGACGCTCAAAAGTGATAAGCAAGATGTGCTTATGGTGCGTGGGGGCAAGTTCAAGAAATCTGGCAAGAAGAGGAATTCTAAGAAAGGTGGCAACAAGGCCAGCCCGACTAAGCAATCTGGCGGCACCAAGTCTGAAAAGAAGAAGGTGAGCCAACCCACTTCTAAATTTGAATGCTTCTACTGCAAGAAGAAGGGGCATTGGAAGAGAGATTTCTTGAAGCTTAAGGAAGATCAGAAGAACGGATCAGTCGTTCCATCTTCAGGTATTTTCGCTATAGACTGTATACTTGCTAATTCAACTTCTTGGGTATTAGATACAGGTTGTGGCTCACACTTATGTTCCAATTCGCAGGGACTAAGAAGAAGTAGAAGGTTAAGCAAGGGTGAAGTCGACCTACGAGTGGGAAATGGAGCACGGATTGCTGCATTAGCTGTAGGAACTTATTATTTGTCGTTGCCCTCTAGGCTAGTTTTGGAACAGGAAGAATGTTTCCATGTTCCAAGTCTTATTAAAAACATCATTTCTGTTTCTTGCTTAGATGCTAAGGGATTTTCCTTTTTAATAAAAGACAATAGTTGTTCGTTTTATTTTAAAGAGATGTTTTATGGATCTGCTAGATTAGTCAATGGACTTTATTTATTAGATCACGACAAACAAGTTTATAACATAAATACCAAAAAGGCCAAAAAGAATGATTCAGATCTCACCTATCTGTGGCATTGTCGATTAGGCCATATTAACTTGAAACGCATAGAAAGACTTCAAAAGGAAGGAATTCTAGAACCATTTGACTTAGAGTATTATGGTAAATGCGAATCATGTTTACTTGGCAAAATGACAAAGCAACCTTTCTCTAAAGTTGGAGAAGGAGCAAATGAACTATTGGGTTTAATCCATACAGATGTATGTGGACCAATGAGTACAAATGCTAGAGGTGGTTTCAGCTACTTCATCACTTTCACTGATGACTTCAGTAGATATGGTTATGTCTACCTAATGAAGCATAAGTCTGAATCCTTTGACAAATTCAAGGAATTTCAGAGTGAAGTAGAGAATCAATTAGGCAAGAAGATTAAGGCACTGCGGTCTGATAGAGGCGGTGAATATCTGAGCTATGAATTTGATGACCATCTGAAAGAATGTGGAATTCTATCAGAATTGACTCCTCCTGGAACACCTCAATGGAACGGTGTGTCGGAACGGAGGAATAGAACCTTGCTAGACATGGTTAGATCAATGATGGGTCAGGCCGAACTTCCAATAGAATTTTGGGGACATGCACTAAACACAGCTGCACTCACTATAAATAGAGCTCCGTCTAAAGCTGTTGAAAAGACTCCATATGAGTTATGGTTTGGAAAGCCTCCAAAAGTGTCTTTTCTTAAGATTTGGGGATGTGAAGTATACGTCAAACGATTAATTTCAGACAAACTTCATCTAAAATCTGACAAATGTATCCTTGTGGGCTATCCAAAGGAAACAAAGGGGTATTACTTCTACAATACATCTGAGAACAAGGTCTTTGTTGCTCGAGATGGTATCTTTTTGGAAAGAGATCACATTTCCAAAATGACAAGTGGGAGAAAAGTAGACCTCGAAGAAATTCGAGTCGAACAACAAACTCTAGAGAATGCTCAAGATGACATCCAGGTTGAAACTCAGAGATCTTTAGAAGTATCTGGTGAGAATCAAGGACCATCTAGAAATGTAACCCCGCGTAGATCGCAGAGATATAGATCTCAACCGGAAAGGTACTTAGGTATTTTGACGAACGAGAGCTATGAAGTTCTATTACTTGAAAGTGATGACCTTACGACTTACAAACAAGCTATGACGAGCCCTAGATGCAAGCAATGGCAAGAAGCCATGCAATCTGAATTAGACTCCACGTCTGAAAACCAAGTTTGGGATTTGGTCGATTTGCCAGATGGCTACCAAGCCATAGGAAGCAAATGGGTTTTCAAACTGAAAAAGGACAAGGATGGGAAACTTGAAGTTTTCAAAGCTAGATTGGTTGCAAAAGGTTAAAGGCAAGTCCATGGTGTGGATTACGATGAAACCTTTTCCCCAGTTTCAATGCTAAAGTCTTTTCGGATAATGTTAGCAATCGCTGCATATTACGATTACGAAATATGGCAGATGGATGTCAAAACCGCTTTCTTAACGGCGTTTTAACATAAACTGTGTTTATGACACAGCCTGAGGGTTTTGAGGATCCAAAGAATGCTAAAAAGGTATGCAAGCTTAAGAAATCAATCTACGGATTGAAGCAAGCATCAAGGAGCTGGAATATACGTTTTGATGAAGCAGTCAGTGACTTTGGTTTTATCAAGAACGCAGACGAATCTTGTGTATACAAGAAGGTCAGTGGGAGCAAAATTGCTTTTCTAGTATTATATATCAACGACATATTACTTATCGGAAATGACATTCCTATGTTGAACTCTGTCAAGATTTCGCTTAGGAAATGTTTTTCGATGAAGGATCTAGGAGAAGCACAGTACATACTGGGCATCAAGATTTACAGAGATAGATCTAAGAAGATGATTGGACTCAGTCAAACCACTTATATCAATAAGGTGCTTGAAAGGTTCAATATGGCAGACTCCAAGCGAGGCTACATACCCATGTCTCATGGAATGACTCTAAGCAAGACATCAGTGCCCAAAAACACTAGATGAGCGTAGACGAATGAGTGGGATTCCATATGCATCATTGATTGGTTCAATAATGTATGCTATGATATGTACACGCCCGGATGTTGCGTACGCACTCAGTGCTACGAGCAGATACCAGTCAGACCCAGAAGAGGCACATTGGACTGCTGTCAAGAATATTCTAAAGTACCTGAAAAGGCACAAAGATGATTTCCTGGTCGATGGTGGAGATGATGAATTAATTGTTAAAGGCTATACGGACGCAAGTTTCCAAACAGACAAGGATGATTTCAGATCACAGTCTTGGTTTGTCTTCTGCCTCAACGGAGGTGCAGTATGTTAGGTTATGATTCATATGACAAAACATAAATCATGCGGAAAAACCAAAAATCCAGGAAAGCATATTATTTACACATAATCATTTAGCATAGTTTAGATGCATACACTTTGTTGCGTGCCTTCCCTAGCTGCGCCCGAACCGAACAAGAACAAGTCTTTAGGACTCCAAATGTCGTCTCTCCGTAGATAGTCCACAGCACGTCCGGATCCGCCTTAAGCTTGACCAACTAGGATCGCCCTTAAGGTACTTAGAATTTTCGGCTATTGTAGGCAATTGTATGACTGAATTTTTGCTCTCAAAAATCACTTTGAATACTTGAATTCGTATATACAAATAATGACCCTAGGCCCTTATTTATAGAGGTATGGAAAAGGAATTGTAATCCTATTAGGATACTAATTTATTTAATTATAATCCTACTAGGACTCTAATTAAATAAACTAAATCATTTAGGATTAGATTTAATCATATGACGAATCCCGGTAGCCTTAGGATTCGAGTAACACACTTCGAGTAATACTCTAGCACCGCACGCAGGCCTTGCGGCCCACGCACAGCGCCAGCCCACTCGTCGTAGCCCCGCGCGCGCGCCCAAGCTTCGGCCGGGCCTGGCTTTTGCGCTGGGCCTGGTCGTATGCTTGGCGTGTGGTTGTTGCGCCTGGCTTGCTGGGCGATGGCCCGGCTTCGTGCTGGGCCTTCGTCGGGCAGGCCTCGTCCGATGCTAATTCGTACGATGCGCTTCCGATTAAATTCTCGATTCCGGAATTCATTTCCGATACGAACAATATTTAATATTTCCGATTCCGGAATTAATTTCCGTTTCGAACAAATATTTAATATTTCCGTTTCCGGAACTATTTTCCGATTCCGATAATATTTCCGATTCTGACAATATTTCCGTTTCCGGCAATATTTCCGATTCCGGCAATATTTCCATTTCCGATAATATTTTCCAATACGTACCATGTTTCCGTTTCCGGCAACATCTACGACTTGGATAATATTTATATTTCCGATACGATCCATATTTCCGTTTCCGGCAATATCATCGTTTCCGGAGTATTCATTTCTTGCCTGTGACGATCTCAGCTCCCATTGAAACCAAGATCCGTCGATTCCGAATATCCATAGATGGAGTATTTAATGCCATTAAATACTTGATCCGTTTACGTACTATTTGTGTGACCCTACGGGTTCAGTCAAGAGTAAGTTGTGGATTAATATCATTAATTCCACTTGAACTGAAGCGGCCTCTAGCTAGGCATTCAGCTCACTTGATCTCACTGAATTATTAACTTGTTAATTAATACTGAACCGCATTTATTAGACTTAACATTGAATGCATACTTGGACCAAGGGCATTATTTCCTTCAGTCTCCCACTTGTCCTTAGGGACAAGTGTGCATTTCCTAATTCCTTTGTCGCTCGATGCTTGCTCTTGAACATAAGGTAAGAGTTGTCATCCTTATTATGTCCAGAGGTGTTCCTCGGTTTCAGAGTTCAACTGATCAAATAAACAGTTAATCATAGCCTATGATTCATCCGAGCACGGCCATGCATTTCACAGTTTCTAGCTCTCCGAGTGGCCTTGTACAACTTTTAAGCATCTCATCCCGATTTATGGGAGGACAATCCCAATCTTGCGATCTTGAGATTAGACTTCGTTTGATAGGTGATTACCTGAGCGTTGCCTTTATAGCCTCCTTTTACGGTGCGACGGTTGGTCAACGTCAAAGCAACCAGTTCTCAAACAAGTAATCTCAAATCACTCAGGTATTGAGGATTTAGTGTCTAATAATTTTAATGAAATTTACTTATGACAGATTTTCATCTCTTACAGTAAAGTTTCATAGGTCTTGTCCGATACTAGTCTTCCCAAAGTAAGTATCTATGCAAATGATTATGACATTGCCATGTCCACATAGTTCAAGAAACAGAACTACTAGTCATCTTGCATTCTAATCGTCTAACATTTTCTATGCGTCCAATTTTATAGAAAACTCCGACTAGGGACCATTTTCAACCTTTGACATTCAAGTTCACTTGATAGACATTTCTTAGTCACAGGACTGGTCCTGACAGTCTATCTTGAATATATTGTCAAATTGAAGGGACTCATCATTTAATAAACCACAAATTAAATGGAAAAATGAATTCTTTTCATATATTGTGAATGATTAACCAATAATGTTTTACAAAGATTTAAACTCTAAAACTTTAAAACATTAAACAGGGACATCAAAGCCATTCTCCAATATGCTTGATTCCCATAGCTGCAGTGTGCGAGTTGTGCTTCGCCTGCGGCAGAGGTTTAGTCAATGGATCTGATATGTTGTCATCAGTTCCAATTTTGCTTATCTCGACTTCTTTTCTTTCAACGAACTCTCGTAGAAGGTGAAATCTACGAAGTACATGCTTGACTCTCTGGTGGTGTCTAGGCTCCTTTGCCTGTGCAATAGCTCCGTTATTATCACAATACAGGGCTATTGGTCCTTTAATGGAGGGGACTACACCAAGTTCACCTATGAACTTCCTTAGCCATATAGCTTCCTTTGCTGCTTCATGTGCAGCAATGTACTCCGCTTCAGTTGTAGAATCCGCAATGGTGCTTTGCTTAGCACTTTTCCAGCTTACTGCTCCTCCGTTGAGGCAGAAGACAAACCCAGACTGTGATCTGAAATCATCTTTGTCGGTTTGGAAACTTGCGTCCGTATAGCCTTTAACAATTAATTCATCATCTCCACCATAGACCAGGAAGTCATCTTTGTGCCTTTTCAGGTACTTCATAATATTCTTGGCAGCAGTCCAATGCGCCTCTCCTGGGTCTGACTGGTATCTGCTCATAGCACTGAGTGCGTACGCAACATCCGGGCGTGTACATATCATAGCATACATTATTGAACCAATCAATGATGCATATGGAATCCCATTCATTCGTCTACGCTCATCAAGTGTTTTTGGGCACTGATTCTTGCTTAGAGTCATTCCATGAGACATGGGTAGGTAGCCTCGCTTGGAGTCCGCCATCTTGAACCTATCAAGCACCTTATTGATATAAGTGCTTTGACTAAGTCCAATCATCCTTTTAGATCTATCTCTGTAAATCTTGATGCCCAATATGTACTGTGCTTCTCCTAGATCTTTCATCGAAAAACATTTCCCAAGCCAAATCTTGACAGAGTTCAACATAGGAATGTCATTTCCGATAAGTAATATGTCATCGACATATAATACTAGGAAAGCAATTTTGCTCCCACTGACCTTCTTGTATACACAAGATTCGTCTGCGTTCTTGATGAAACCAAAGTCACTGACTGCTTCATCAAAACGTATATTCCAGCTCCTGGATGCCTGCTTCAATCCGTAGATTGACTTCTTTAGCTTGCATACCTTTTTAGCATTCTTTGGATCCTCAAAACCTTCAGGCTGTGTCATAAACACAGTTTCTATTAAAACGCCGTTTAAGAAAGCAGTTTTGACATCCATCTGCCATATTTCGTAATCGTAATATGCAGCGATTGCTAACATTATCCGAATAGACTTTAGCATTGCAACTGGTGAAAAGGTTTCATCGTAATCCACACCGTGGACTTGCCTGTAACCTTTGGCAACCAATCTAGCTTTGAAAACTTCAAGTTTCCCATCCTTGTCCTTTTTCAGTTTGAAAACCCATTTGCTTCCAATGGCTTGGTAGCCATCTGGCAAATCGACCAAATCCCATACTTGGTTTTCAGACATGGAGTCTAATTCAGATTGCATGGCTTCTTGCCATTGCTTGGAGCTAGGGCTCGTCATAGCTTGTTTATAAGTCGCAGGTTCATCACTTTCAAGTAATAGAACGTCATAGCTCTCGTTCGTCAAAATACCTAAGTACCTTTCCGGTTGAGATCTATATCTTTGCGATCTACGCGGGGTAACATTTCTAGATTGACCATGATTCTCACCAGATTCTTCTAAAGATCTCTGAGTTTCATCCTGAATGTCATCTTGAGCATTCTCTAGAGTTTGTTGTTCGACTCGAATTTCTTCGAGGTCTACTTTTCTCCCACTTGTCATTTTGGAAATGTGATCTTTCTCCAAAAAGACACCATCTCGAGCAACAAACACCTTGTTCTCAGATGTATTGTAGAAGTAATACCCCTTTGTTTCCTTTGGATAGCCCACAAGGATACATTTGTCAGATTTTGGATGAAGTTTGTCTGAAATTAATCGTTTGACGTATACTTCACATCCCCAAATCTTAAGAAAAGACACATTTGGAGGCTTTCCAAACCATAATTCGTATGGAGTCTTTTCGACAGCTTTAGACGGAGCTCTATTTATAGTGAGTGCAGCTGTATTTAGTGCATGTCCCCAAAATTCTAATGGAAGTTTGGCCTGACCCATCATTGACCTGACCATGTCTAGCAAGGTTCTGTTCCTCCGTTCCGACACACCGTTCCATTGTGGTGTTCCAGGAGGAGTCAATTCTGATAGAATTCCACATTCTTTCAGATGGTCATCAAATTCATAGCTCAGATATTCACCGCCTCTATCAGACCGCAGTGCCTTAATCTTCTTGCCTAATTGATTCTCTACTTCACTCTGAAATTCCTTGAATTTGTCAAAGGATTCAGACTTATGCTTCATTAGGTAGACATAACCATATCTACTGAAGTCATCAGTGAAAGTGATAAAGTAGCTGAAACCACCTCTAGCATTTGTACTCATTGGTCCACATACATCTGTATGGATTAAACCCAATAGTTCATTTGCTCTTTCTCCAACTTTAGAGAAAGGTTGCTTTGTCATTTTGCCAAGTAAACATGATTCGCATTTACCATAATCCTCTAAGTCAAATGGTTCTAGAATTCCTTCCTTTTGAAATCTTTCTAAGCGTTTCAAGTTTATATGGCCTAATCGACAATGCCACAGATAGGTGAGATCTGAATCATCCTTTTTGGCCTTTTTGGTATTTATGTTATATACTTGTTTGTCGTGATCTAATAAATAAAGTCCATTGACTAATCTAGCAGATCCATAAAACATCTCTTTAAAATAAAACGAACAACTATTGTCTTTTATTAAAAAGGAAAATCCCTTAGCATCTAAGCAAGAAACTGAAATGATGTTTTTAGTAAGACTTGGAACATGGAAACACTCTTCCAGTTCCAAAACTAGCCCGGAGGGCAACGACAAATAGTAAGTTCCTACAGCTAATGCAGCAATCCGTGCTCCATTTCCCACTCGTAGGTCGACTTCACCCTTGCTTAACTTTCTACTTCTTCTTAGTCCCTGTGGATTGGAACATAAGTGTGAGCCACAACCTGTATCTAATACCCAAGAAGTTGAATTAGCAAGTATACAGTCTATAACGAAAATACCTGAAGATGGAACGACTGTTCCGTTCTTCTGATCTTCCTTTAGCTTCAAGCAATCTCTCTTCCAATGCCCCTTCTTCTTGTAGTAGAAGCATTCGGATTCAGAAGTGGGTTGACTGACCTTCCTCTTTACAGATTTGGCGCCAGTTTGCTTAGTTGGGCTGGCCTTGTTGCCACCTTTCTTAGCATTCCTCTTCTTTCCAGATTTCTTGAGCTTGCCCCCACGCACCATAAGCACATCCTGCTTATCACTTTTGAGCGTCTTTTCAGCGGTCTTCAGCATACCGTGAAGCTCAGTGAGCGTTTTGTCCAGACTATTCATACTGTAGTTCAGTTTGAACTGATCATACCCGCTATGAAGAGAATGGAGGATGGTGTGTATAGCCATTTCCTGAGAAAATTGCTGATCCAGCCGACTCATATTCTGAATGAGTCCAATCATTTTGAGAACATGTGGACTTACGGGCTCGCCTTTCTTAAGCTTGGTCTCAAGAATTTGCCTATGAGTCTCGAATCTTTCGACTCGAGCCAGATCTTGGAACATGTTCTTCAACTCACTGATGATTGTGAAAGCATCTGAGTTGATGAACGTTTTCTGCAGATCCGCACTCATGGTGGCGAGCATTAGACATTTCACATCCTTGTTGGCATCAATCCAACGATTGAGGGCTGCCTGAGTGACCCCGTCGCCTGCGGCTTCGGGCATCGCCTCTTCTAGGACATACTCCTTTTCTTCCTGCATAAGAACTATTTGCAAGTTCCTTTGACAGTCAAGGAAGTTTTTCCCGTTCAACTTCTCCTTTTCGAGAATTGATCGAATGTTGAATGAATTGTTGTTTGCCATATTAAAAACTACAATTGAAAAGAATAAACAAATAAATAACCATTCACAGTTTCTCTTAATAAACTTAAATTCTAGCATACATGCATAATTCAATGTTTATTAAGCATTTTATTCAAGTTATGTGTTCCGGCAGGTGTGAATAAAATGATTCCAAGATCCTAAAATCATTGAAGAACTAAGCACAGTTTGTCGACTTAATCCTAAAACATCTTAGGTAAGCAAAAGCCTTTTGCTAATAGTCTAGAAACTATTCTTGGTTGATAGGTACGTCTAAGAACTTATTAGGTAAACCTATCGATTTTGCCACGACATAAAAGGACTCCTTACTTATATCGTTGAGTTTCACCAAAACTAACATGTACTCACAATTATTTGTGTACCTTGCCCCTTTAGGACCAATAAGTAACACCTCGCTGAGCGAAAACTATTACTAGATTGATGTAAAGGATATCCAAGCAAGTGTATATTTTGGCATGGCACCTTTTAACTCAATTTTTAAGTTTGGAACTTAAGGCTTTTACTATGTTGGTTAGATTTTAAGTGAACTAAAATCCTTAATCATGCAACATAATCAAGCTTTTGATCTCATGCATTTTAAGACATATTTAAAAGCAATAAATAACTTAAAACATGCATAAGATAAATGTGATATAGTATGGCCCGACTTCATCTTGAATCTTTAACTTCAAAGTCCGTCTTGAAAATCTCCGTGGGAGGCACCATTTTCTTCAAATAGGATAAGCTATAATTAAAACTAATTACAACTATTTGATGGTACGCAGACCATATTTGAATTGAAAAACAACTTTGGTACCTTAGACCAATTACATTCAAATTAATGGTACGCAGACCATATTTTCTATCCTATTTGAGCCATACTAGTCACTTCATCACCTGCAAAACAGTACATATACAATATATACCATTCATCCATTCATTATCATGAATGGCCCACATAGCTGGTTAGTAAAACACATTATGCATCACATAAACATTTGCAGCAATTAATCAAGGGCACCAATAATCTACCAATTATTCAGTCCTTATTAATTCTAATCAAGTTGTTTTAACCTTAAGGATTTGTAGACCTAATCAAGAGTTTATGACTAAAAGGGCTCCCACTTAAACCAATAAATTCATATGGTTTACTAATTTTAAACATAAAAATGTATTTCTAGTCTAACCGGAAACATACAAATTTAATTAAAATTTAAAGCTCATATAAATTTATAATTGAATCCAAAAAGTTTAATTTAATTTCAGTCGTTTTTAAATTAATTCATGATTTTAATTTTAGTAAAATAATTAGAATAAATAAAATTTATTATAATTACAATATTCAAAATTAAAATCCAAGAAAATAATTTAAATTATTAATTTTAAAATTAATTAAAATTACGTAAACTGAAAATTTCAAATTAAAATTTCAAAACGATCTAATCGCAACGCAACAACCCCACGCAACGTACGCCCATGGGCCACACGCACACAGCCATCGCTGGCCATGTGCGCGCAGCCCATGCGCTGCGTCGCATAGCTGCTGCTGCTTTCCTTCGCAAGGCCTCATGCGAGCTGGTGCTTGCTGCGCGCGTGCCAGCGCTCGATGCACGCGAGCCATCGCTCGCTGCGTTCGCTCGCCAGCGCTCGCTTTATGCGAGCCAGCGCTCGCTGTGCGAGGCATCGACGCTGGGCGCAGCACTCGTGGCACGCGAGCTTGCGCTCGCTGCGCGCGCTTGCGCGAGGCAGTGCGCTTTGTGGCGCAGCTCGCTTGTTGCCCACACGCGACTGCTGTGCCTTGCATTCGCCCTCGCCCATTCGTCCATTGCTCATAGCCCACGACACAAGGCAGGGCTGCTGCCTTGTGCTCGTGCACCATGGCCTTGCTCATTGCATTCGTGCCGCATGGGCGACGAGCTCCCTTGCTTGTCGTCACATGCCCGCACTATACAACACCCCTTAAGGGTAACACGTAGCGTCCATTGCTTTGTGCGTGCAAGTTATATGAACGAATCGCATAAAATTTTAAAATTTATATTTAAAATTAAAGACAAATTAATAAATAATATTAATTTCATAATTTTAGGGCGAAAAATCGAAAATTTATTATTCAATTGATTTCCGATTATCATGGATTCAATCCTAGGTCATAAAAATTTAAAATTTATCATAAATTTACAATTTTTATGGTGGTTTTTAATCATAGGTATCTAATTAAATTATAATTAATTATGAAAATCAAATTAATTCTAAATTATTCTAATTTTCAACAAATTAATCATAATTACAAATTAGATTGCATAATTAACAAGGCTAGGAATTCAAACTTGTTAAACATATACAGTAGGTCAATCAAAAATTCAAGATTTATCAACAAGAATCGCAAATATTTAATTTAACATCTTAAATTTACGAAATTTTGCATTCGAAAAACTAAAACCTCCGAAAAGTCATAGTTAGGCTTCGAATTTGAGAATTCTGGGTTCGGCCGAAAAATACTGTTTTTGTCAAAATTTTAGAATGCCTTTTACATGCGGAATTGACACAAAAATCACTCGATTTGGATGAGTAACGAAGAAACTGCCGAAAAACTGCGTACGTATAATTAAATAAACGCAATTTGCAATTAATTAACAATTACGAAAATTAATCACCCCTTTTAATTCTTGCAAATTTGTAATATTTAACCATGTTCATGCAATTTAGATTATGAAAATAATAAGAGGCTCGTGATACCACTGTTAGGTTATGATTCATATGACAAAACATAAATCATGCGGAAAAACCATAAATCCAGGAAAGCATATTATTTACACATAATCATTTAGCATAGTTTAGATGCATACACTTTGTTGCGTGCCTTCCCTAGCTGCGCCCGAACCGAACAAGAACAAGTCTTTAGGACTCCAAATGTCGTCCCTCCGTAGATAGTCCACAACACGTCCGGATCCGCCTTAAGCTTGACCAACTAGGATCTCCCTTAAGGTACTTAGAATTTTCGGCTATTGTGGGCAATTGTATGACTGAATTTTTGCTCTCAAAAATCACTTTGAATACTTGAATTCGTATATACAAATAATGACCCTAGGCCCTTATTTATAGAGGTATGGAAAAGGAATTGTAATCCTATTAGGATACTAATTTATTTAATTATAATCCTACTAGGACTCTAATTAAATAAACTAAATCATTTAGGATTAGATTTAATCATATGACGAATCCCGGTAGCCTTAGGATTCGAGTAACACACTTCGAGTAATACGCTAGCACCGCACGCAGGCCTTGCGGCCCACGCACAGCGCCAGCCCACTCGTCGCAGCCCCGCGCGCGCGCCCAAGCTTCGGCTGGGCCTGGCTTTTGCGCTGGGCCTGGTCGTATGCTTGGCGTGTGGTTGTTGCGCCTGGCTTGCTGGGCGATGGCCCGGCTTCGTGCTGGGCCTTCGTCGGGCAGGCCTCGTCCGATGCTAATTCGTACGATGCGCTTCCGATTAAATTCTCGATTCCGGAATTCATTTCCGATACGAACAATATTTAATATTTCCGATTCCGGAATTAATTTCCGTTTCGAACAAATATTTAATATTTCCGTTTCCGGAACTATTTTCCGATTCCGATAATATTTCCGATTCTGACAATATTTCCGTTTCCGGCAATATTTCCGATTCCGGGAATATTTCCATTTCCGATAATATTTTCCGATACGTACCATGTTTCCGTTTCCGGCAACATCTACGACTTGGATAATATTTATATTTCCGATACGATCCATATTTCCGTTTCCGGCAATATCATCGTTTCCGGAGTATTCATTTCTTGCCTATGACGATCTCAGCTCCCATTGAAACCAAGATCCGTCGATTCCGAATATCCATAGATGGAGTATTTAATGCCATTAAATACTTGATCCGTTTACGTACTATTTGTGTGACCCTACGGGTTCAGTCAAGAGTAAGCTGTGGATTAATATCATTAATTCCACTTGAACTGAAGCGGCCTCTAGCTAGGCATTCAGCTCACTTGATCTCACTGAATTATTAACTTGTTAATTAATACTGAACCGCATTTATTAGACTTAACATTGAATGCATACTTGGACCAAGGGCATTATTTCCTTCACAGTAAGCTGGAAAAGTGCTAAGCAAAGCACCATTGCGGATTCTACAACTGAAGCGGAGTACATTGCTGCACATGAAGCAGCAAAGGAAGCTATTTGGCTTGTTCATAGGTGAACTTGGTGTAGTCCCCTCCATTAAAGGACCAATAGCTCTATATTGTGATAATAACGGAGCTATTGCACAGGCAAAGGAGCCTATACACCACCAGAGAGTCAAGCATGTACTTCGTAGATTTCACCTTCTACGAGAGTTCGTTGAAAGAAAAGAAGTCAAGATAAGCAAGATTGGAACTGATGACAACATCTCAGATCCATTAACTAAACCTCTGCCGCAGGCGAAGCACAACTCGCACACTGCATCTATGGGAATCAAGCATGTTGGAGAATGGCTTTGATGTCCTTATTTAATGTTTTAAAGTTTTAGAGTTTAATACTTTGTAAAACGTTATTGGTTAACCACTCACATTAATGAATAGAATTCATTTTTCCATTTAATTTGTGGTTTATTAAATGATGAGTCCCTTCAATTTGACGATATATTCAAGATAGACTGTCAGGACCGGTCCTGTGACTAAGAAATGTCTATCAAAGGAACTTGAATGTCAAAAGTTGAAAATGGTCCCTGGTCGGAGTTTTCTATAAAGATGGACGCATAGAAAACGTTAGACGACTAGAATGCAAGATGACTAGTAGTTCTGTTTCTTGAACTATGTGGACATGGCAATGTCGCAATCATTTGCATAGTTACTTACTTTGGGAAGACTAGTATTTAATGGAATAGTACGTAGGGTCACACAAATAGTACGTAAACGGATCAAGTATTAAATGGAATTAAATACTCCATCTATGGATATTCGGAATCGACGGATCTCGGTTCCAGTGGGAGCTGAGATCGTCAAAGGCATATTATGAATACTCCAGAAACGATGATATTGCCGGAAAGGGAAATATGGATCGTATCGGAAATATAAATATTATCCAAGTCGTAGATTTTGCCGGAAACGGAAACATGGTACGTATCGGAAAATATTATCGGGAATGGAAATATTGCCGGAATCTGAAATTATCACACCCTAATAATTCCTTGCTTTTATGAAATCATTTTCCAACTTAAAATAAAGGAATTACTAAAGCATTACCGCCACCGTGATAACGGTTAAGGCTATTACCAGAATTACGCAGCGGAAATTAATGTCAACTAACTTTTAAAAACATAATTAATGCAATATCGAGGCCTCCTACAATTTGGAACCATAATGGCCCAAAAACCAAAGTATAAATAGTTCAACAATTTCAAACATAATTAAAGTATAATTAAATAGTTCAAAATACGAAAACATGCAACTCTCTCGATCATCCCAAGCCACACGATTCCGATCTACCAACCTGCTATATTATTCTACTCCCCATCAATGCAAGTGCAATGATAGATTATCATAGGGTCATTAAGGCAAAGGCCATGACCGAAACACACAAAGCACGTAGTCAGCAAAAGCTGAGTACTTACAAGAATGGAGTGAAACAAAACTAATACATGCATCACTCACTAAGTACTAATCAACATGCAAAAGCCATATAATAATTAACCACCCATCATGAATACAAGACTCGACTCTTGACTCACAATTTAATTAGAATAAGCTTCGAACGGGCCAAAAGAAAGTTCCATAAAGGAACAGGTGATGGGAGCCAACCATACACCAAGTAATAAATAATAAAATCGGGCCATACCGAGTGTCGGGCCATACCGACGGAATTCCTGCGCATAATATAAATTAAACAACGTCTTGTATCATTAGTAGGAGTACGAGCTTTCCGGCAAGACTCCCCCCATTGTTCATACTCAAGGTATATACGTTCCAAGAGTTTTGAAGCTTGTTCTGGTTGCACTTTACGTTTATTAATATTTTATTAAAGGTGAACTCAAGACTCAACAACGTACACACATAAAATTAATAAACAACAACCAAAACAATCTTATTTTAATGCTTTAGAACTTGTGATCAACAAAGCAAGACACTTGTGAGATTACTACCATGTTCCTCCTCACCAAAGTGAGATTCCACATCATGCCCAGTAACATGAGGGTTGTGCCCTTGCACGACAAATCCTAATTCATTTCATACAAAATATTCCCAACTGAACCCTACATGTGCGGTGGCTTACGTGAGCTAACCCTTCACATGTGGTAAAATAAATAGTACAACGAAGTACGAATAATTGGCTCAAAGTATGCTAGACATCCCGTAATAGCATACAAATAAATAATCCATCCCTTGCATGTGAAACAAACCATACATGCATAAATATTGAACAACATGATTGACAATGAAATCCATACTCATAATAATCTCAACATGCTTGTTCAATCAACAATTCAATAATTCAAATAATAATAATCCACATGATCGTTCACCAAAGCATATATGAATCCACATAATATAATTCACATCATCAACAATCATGTAATGTCCTTGACAAAAGTGTGGCCGCCCTAGACTTGTACGTACCTTGAATACCTAAGCGTAGGGGCCACTTTGCAATAACGAGCACTCACTTAGAAGTCACCTCCTATCATCAAAATAATGAAACTTAAATTATTTCCATGTTAATTAAATTTCCAGCAACTTTATAAAATCTAAAACCTCATTTAAACTTTAGAATTCAATCGTTTTTCAATAATATAATCGTCTCAATTTGTAAAACCAATCCCTAGTACGAAAACATACTTTTTCCGCCTTTAAAATCAATAAAAATCAACACTTTAAGCCTTTATTCAAATCTGAAAATATAATTGATTATCATAATTAAAATCATCACCTAATTATGCTAATCAATTGACTCATTAGGTCTAGGTTAAAACCCTAACTTGAAAATCCCAATTAAACCAATTTAACATCATAAATATCAATTCTTTATTAAATAAACAAATCTGAAAATTCATCCTTTAATAATTAAAACAACCCTAATGAATCACAACACGTAAATCCTCAAAGCACGGTGTTCATAACCGATTCCCACTAGTAGAAAAAACCCCTGTTGCAGCCCCCTTGTTGCAGCGTACATGTATTAATACGCTTCAATAACCAGTCGGTCAACGCGGGTCAAACCTTTTAAAGGGTTGTTGCAGCGTACAATTTAATTGTTCCCTGCAAAAAAGTTTGTTGCAGCGTACAATTTAAAAGCCCCCTGCAATAACCTATTTTTGTCGCAGCGTACATTTAAAAGCCCCCTGCAATAGCCCGGGTCAAAAAAAAAATTCGCTGCAATATTAAAATTTCATTTCTCGCGCTTAACTCCCCTCTTCTTCCCTTACCTTTTCCTGCGTAGTCCCCAAAAAAACCCTTCCTGCGTCGCCATAGCTTACTCGTCGGTGGTTCTGGCCTCCTCGCCAGTCGCCACCTTTATTCGAAACCCTCTCCTCTTCCAAGAAAAACCACGAGCAGCTAGTGAGTTACCAGCCTACCCTCTCAGTCCTCCCATCTTCAATTCTCTGAACCTGTACCTTTCTTTCACGAAAGCCGGCCACCAAGGGTAAGACGGATTTGTAATCTCGAAATTCTGCCGCGTTCACCACCGTCTCACCACCTTCCGATGGAGATCCAATTGGGTTCAACTACCACCGTTTCTCACCAATCGCGTTTCTCACCACCACCACCACCGCCCGTTTTTCTTCAAATTTAAGTGAATTTATGCACTACGGAGGTATATATCTCTATTCAATTTAAGATTCGGCTTATTCAATTTTTGTAAATTTGAATTAACTATTTTCCCCCAAATTTTAGGGTTTTGGCTCCATTTTATTTTTTAATCGAAAGAGGGAACGATCTACTAAGCTAGGGTTTCCTTTTTTCCTCTTTCGTTCAGAATTAGGGATTTGAGGACGCTTAATTATCAGGATTTCATCCGCAAACTCTGCACTTAGATTTTGGGATATGGGTTGAGGTTGATTCTTTTTGGTTATGCTACTGCTCTTTAAGTATAGGCATCGGTATGCTTCTCTTATTTCTTCTTTAAGATTTACATAATTTTTAGTGTTGATTGAAGTTGGATTTGCTGATTGTTAGAGGTTTTAGTAATCTTGTATGATATAGTAATTTATGGCAGATATGAACTATTTAAGTTTTGTTAACCATCATTTTGCCTTTAATCTCTTTGAAGAAGTTAAAATAAAATAAGACTTAAAGTTTTAGTTAGGGAACGATTAGAGCTGAGAAATACCATGTTTATCAAGTAATACTGTCATTTGATGGGAATTAGGATGTTCACTTCATATTATTAGAAGAATTGAATCCATCTTTACTAAAATTCTTCTTTCATTGAGATGTTAATGTCTCAGGATTGAATATAGCTTTGCAATTTCACTACAATAGTATAGATTTGTGATAATTTGGGTTTCATTGTTCAACACCAGCAAAGCAAATGGAGAGGCGTCGAGATTAGGTTTCAGAAATTGATGGTATTTTTAATGATTAAATAAGACAGCTGGTGTTGGAAATGCTGCTGGAGTTGGAACTCATTCCTGTACTGAATGTGTTTCTGAATGTGCTGCTAAATGTATGCTTCTCTTCTTTCTTCTTCAAGATTTGTATTATTACATGGTTTACATAGTTTTCAGTATTATATTGAGGTTAGTGGATGTTTGAGGTTTTTTGTTATTCTTATATGACATACTGATTGTTAAGTAGATATGAACTAATTAAGTTGCTAACTTTTTGACACCAGACCATACACAGCTCAAGTCAACAATGGCCCATGTTGACCTAACAACTGCAAACAGTATCCAACAAACTCACTCCCAACTGACTTAACACACTAGCAATGAGCCTTTCTATATAGGAGTCATGTATATCTCTTCACCTTCTTTGTCTTCTTTTCTGGCTTTCTCATTTTTCAAGTCATCTGATTCTCCAGAAAGAGGAGAATGACCCTTTCTATATATCGGGTTCCCTTTATAAGCATGTATTCTCTACGTGCACCCGTTTCTATACATCTTAGGTTTTTTGCTTCTCAAAAATTGAGGCCAACCTGACAAGGTTGATTGCTGCAACTGAGTTTCCAGAAGGCTCCGCACCATCATGATCTTCTTTTACACGCAAAAGAACAGAAGGGTCTTCCCCTGGGGTATTGAAATACCCTCCACCTTCCTTGTCCATGAATAACTCATCTTGAGATACAAAATTCTTATTATGGACTTTGACATGGAATTTCCTTGCGAAAATTCTTATAAGCTCATCACCTTTACCACCATTTATTGTTAAAGGGACTTTAGATCAATCATTTCCAAACAAGTTGTCTCCCAGTTAAAGTTAAGTACTTGCAAGAAAGCTATTTGATTGCATCTTCTAGATTATTGAACTGTTCTTTCTTTATAATTTTCACACATTTAAAGTTTTCATCTTTGATGTTCTTGATTGGCATAAGAAAGAAAATACAGTCTGAAATTTTATCCAACACATTGATTTTAATAACCTTCTACTTAATAATCACCATTACAAACTTCTTAAATTAGTCTGCTTAAGTGGCCATTGTTTGTACCTACTTAAAGTGTTACTCGTACATGTTTGGATTGCCGTCTGTTTCCTTATGTTTACCTTTTTTCCAGGTGGATTTCTGATTGGAAGAACTGTGGCTGTTTTGATAACTATGACGATTGGGACCTCGATGGCTGCTCGTCAAGGTCCTCTAGCTATGGCTGCTCATCAAATCTGTATGCAAGTGTGGTTGGCTGTCTCTCTTTTAACTGATGGATTGGCCGCATCTGGTCAGGTATGAGCTTTCATCTAACTAGGAGGTTCGATATCCAGGCTATAGGTTTTTCAGGCATCTAGACTACCTCTATTCTACAGTGCTTGTCCATTATGATTTATGATTATCACAAAAGTTGAAGATTGTGAATAATGTGTGGGTTTTAACCAAATAGGAAAAGCTTCTTGGATTAATAAGCATTTGTTGTTGTCCAAAGATCCTGATTTGTGAACAATAAACCAAATAGGAAAAGCTACATATTTTCTCAGAGTATTACACTTATTACATGTTTAATATGAATAGTTTTAACTTTCTAACACTTATTCCAATCTACTTATGCAAATTTAAGGCTTGTTTGGTCGTTATAGGTCATATTAGGCTAAAATGAGGCTTTTTTGCACCCAAATATGAAATAAAGAACCTTAGGACTCATTTTAAACATATTAAATGTTTTATATGATTAGTTTTAACTTTACAAGACTTAATCCAATCTATTTATGCACATTCATGACTTCTTTGGCCGTTATAGGTCATATTTAGGCTAAAATGACATTTTCGCTCCCAACTTTGATCTAACGAACTTAAAAACTAATTTCAAACTTATTACATGATTCATATGATTATTTTTAGCTTTTCAAGACTCAATCCTATCTATTATGCACATTTGAGACTTGTTTGGTCGTTATAGATCATATTTAAGCTAAAATGAGACATTTTCGCTCCTAACCTTGAACTAAAGAACCTAAAGACTCATTTTAAACCCTTTACATGATTAATATGCTTAGTTTTAACTTTCTAAGACTCATTTCATTCTATTTATTCACATTTAAGGCTTATTGGGTCGTTATAGGTCATATTAAGGCTAAAATGAAGCATTTTCCCTCCCAACTTTGAACTAAAGAACCTAAGGACTCATTTTATACTTATTACATGTTTAATATGAATAGTTTTAACTTTCTAACACTCATTCCAATCTACTTATGCAAATTTAAGGCTTGTTTGGTCGTTATAGGTCATATTAGGCTAAAATGAGGCTTTTTTGCTCCCAAATATGAAATAAAGAACCTTAGGACTCATTTTAAACATATTAAATGTTTTATATGATTACTTTTAACTTTACAAGACTTAATCCAATCTATTTATGCACATTCATGACTTCTTTGGCCGTTATAGGTCATATTTAGGCTAAAATGACATTTTCGCTCCCAACTTTGATCTAACGAACTTAAAAACTAATTTCAAACTTATTACATGATTCATATGATTATTTTTAACTTTCTAGGACTCATTCCAATCCATTTATGCACATTTAAGGCTCATTGTGTCGTTATAGGTCATATTTAGGCTAAAATGACATTTTCGCTCCCAACTTTGAACTTAAGAACCTAATGACTCATTTTAAACTTATTATATGATAAATATGCTTAGTTTTAAGTTTCTAAGACTTATTCTAATCTATTTATGCACATTTAATGCTTGTTTTATCGTTATAGGTCATATTTAGGATAAAATAAGGCATTTTCGATCCCAACTTTAAAATAAAGAACCTAAGGACTTATTTTAAACTTATTACATGATTAATATGCTTAGTTTTAAGTTTCTAAGACTTAATCTAACTACTTATACACATTTAAGGCTTGTTTGGTCGTTATAGGACATATTTAGGCTAAAATGACATTTTCGCTCCCAACTATGAACCAAAGAACCTAAGGACTCATTTTAAACTTACTAAATGTTTTATATGCTTATTTTTAACTTTCTAGGACTCATTCCAATCCATTTATGCACATTTAAGGCTCATTGTGTCGTTATAGGTCATATTTAGGCTAAAATGACATTTTCGCTCCCAACTATGAACCAAAGAACCTAAGGACTCATTTTAAACTTACTAAATGTTTTATATGCTTATTTTTAACTTTCTAGGACTCATTCCAATCCATTTATGCACATTTAAGGCTCATTGTGTCGTTATAGGTCATATTTAGGCTAAAATGACATTTTCGCTCCCAACTTTGAACTTAAGAACCTAATGACTCATTTTAAACTTATTATATGATAAATATGCTTAGTTTTAAGTTTCTAAGACTTATTCTAATCTACTTATACCCATTTAATGCTTGTTTGATAGTTATAGGTCATATTTAGGCTAAAATGAGGCATTTTCGCTCCTAACTTTAAAATAAAGAACCTAAGCACTCATTTTAAACTTAATACATGTTTAATATGCATAATTTTAACTTTATAAGACTCGTTCCAATCTATTTATGCACCTTTAAGGCTCATTAGGTCGTTGTAGGTCATATTTAGGCTAAAATGACATTTTCGCTCCCAACTATGAACTAAAGAACCTAAGGACTCATTTTAAACCTACTAAATGTTTTATATTCTAGTTTTAACTTTCTAGGACTTATTCCAATCCATTTATGCACATTTAAGGCTCATTGTGTCGTTATAGGTCATATTTAGGCTAAAATGACATTTTCGCTCCCAACTTTGAACTTAAGAACCTAATGACTCATTTTAAACTTATTATATGATAAATATGCTTAGTTTAAGTTTCTAAGACTTATTCTAATCTGTTTATGCACATTTAATGCTTGTTTGATAGTTATAGGTCATATTTAGGCTAAAATGAGGCATTTTCGCTCCTAACTTTAAAATAAAGAACCTAAGCACGCATTTTAAACTTAATACATGTTTAATATGCATAATTTTAACTTTATAAGACTCGTTCCAATCCATTTATGCATATTTAAGGCTCATTGTGTCGTTTTAGGTCATATTTAGGCTAAAATGACATTTTCGCTCCCAACTTTGAACTTAAGAACCTAAGGACTCATTTTTAAATTATTATATGATTAATAAGCTTAGTTTTGAGTTTCTAGGACTTATTCTAATCTACTTATACCCATTTAATGCTTGTTTGATCGTTATAGGTCATATCTAGGCTAAAATAAGGCATTTTCGCTCCCAACTTTAAAATAAAGAACCTAAGGACTCATTTAAAACTTATTACATGTTTAATATGCATAATTTTAACGATCTAAGACTCGTTCCAATCTATTTATGCACCTATAGGCTCATTGGGTCGTTATAGGTCATATTTAGGCTAAAATGACATTTTCGCTCCCAACTTTGAACTAAAGAACCTAAGGACTCATTTTAGACTATTAGGACATTGTCATTAGTTTCTTGAATGTTAAAATGTGATATTTAATTTGTATTTAATCTAATGTTTAATTTAAATTTCTGTTTTTGTAAAGGTCTACACTCCGAGGATTGCGCCTTATGCGAGGAATTTGATGTGGTTCGTGAGCAATGGGCTAAGTTTTTTACCAACAAGTATTTATTATTGGCTTTAGCGCGCTTGATCGAGTTGGTTTAGTTGTTATAGAATAAATTTTATATTAAAATGTATGTTTATGTTGAAATTGGAACATATATTTAAATGTAATATGTGCACTTTGGTTTTGGGATATATAGTATACAAAACTCCAGTTGTTGTTTTTATATTTGTTATACAGGTTGCGTTATTCTATTATTGTTTTGACAGGTTTCTATATTTGGTGCAAGGCACTCTAGGTATCCCTAAACAAAATTAGAATTTTCCCGCCAAAAGTGCTTTTTTGCAGCGTACATATATGTTGTACGCTGCAACAAGGGAAAAAAATTTCGCAAAAATTCAGACTTGTTGCAGCGTACAAATAAATGTACGCTGCAAAAAATTGAGTAATTCAGACTTGTTGCAGCGTACAAATAAATGTACGCTGCAAAAAGTTGAGTCTTTTGCAGCGTACATATATATGTACGCTGCAACAAGTCCAAAATTTTGCCAATTTTTTGGCACTTGTTGCAGCGTACATCTAAAAGCCCGCTGCAACAAATCACTTTTTGCAGCGAACATTGTACGCTGCAACAAGTTCAGACTTGTTGCAGGCCCCCCAGTTGCAGCATACGATGTACGCTGCAACAGGGGTCTAAAAGCCCGCTGCAATAAGGGTTTTTTCTACTAGTGTCCCAACATTTTTATCATTCAAAACAATAATAATATTATAATTTAAAATACGAAATTTAAATAGAATATGTAAGGAAGAAGAGAATTATACCAATCCGGCCTATAGCACGGAACAACCACGAATTAGAGTGATTGGGCAAAAAAGAAATTGAATTACGAACACGAACTACACACACATACACACACACACACACACACACACATACGCGTCCGTGTGTGCGCGCGCAGGGACGAAGGGACGCAGCTGCGTTGGCGCGCGGGACAGGGCAACACGGCACGCTGGGCGCGCGCGAGGAGGGGCGAGAGAGTAGGGGTGTGCGCTGAGCACACGAGCAAGGGTGTGCGCGAGCACACGAGCAACAACAAGGCACAGCAGCAGCGCAGGGCACGAGTGCTCTCTGCGGGCTGCGGGCAAGAGAAGAGAGACGAGAGGGAGTGTGGGCGAGAGGCAAGCACGAGGGCACGAGGTCGTGCGGTGCAGCACGAGGGCACGAGGCCGTGCGGTGCAGCACGAGGGCACGAGGCGTGAGGCCGAGTGGGTGTGCGGGTGCCGAGCAAAGAGAGAGAAGAGAGGAGTGAGGGGCAAGCAAAGCAAAAGAGGCTTTATAAAAATTTAGGGGTTCATTTAATGATGGGGAGTCCTATTTATAGGCTCCCTATTTTCAATGGGCTAGGCTTAGGAAAATAGAATTGGGGTTAGGGAATTAAATGATTGGGCTTGCTTAGGATTTGAATTAAATTCTTTTGATTGGACTCGTTTAATAAAACGAATTGGACTTTTCATTTAAAACCCGAAACCTTTAAAATTACTTGCAACCCATTTAATTTCCCGACTCAAGAATTAAATTTTTTTCGTAATTAATGAAAATAATAAATATTCTAATTAAATAAAATACATTTAAATAATATTTAAATGCGAAATAAATTCCAAAAATCGTAAAATGCTTTATAAATATAATAAAATATACTTATAAATATTATAAAAATACGAGGTATTACAGAAATATTGCCGGAAACGGAAATATTGTCGGAATCGTGAATATTATCGGAATCGGAAAATAATTCCAGAAATGGAAATATTAAATATTTGTTCGAAACGGAAATTTATTCCGGAATCGGAAATATTAAATATTGTTCGTATCGGAAATGAATTCCGGAATCGAAAAATTAATCGGAAGCGCGACGTACGAAATAAACATCGGACGAGCTTGCTAGACGCAAGGCCCAGCACGAAGCTAGGCCCAACGCCTAGCGAAGCCCGCGCGCACAAGCGCATAGGTGCAGCCCACTGCGACCAAGCAAGCAAGCCCAGCCAAGCGAGAAGCAAGGCCAAGCCCGCGAGCAAGGCCAGCGAGCTGGCGCGCCCTTTGTGGGCTGCGAGCAGCTGCTGGGCCAAGCCTCAGCGCGCGCGCGCGCACAGCCCCCTTCGTGGGTTGTTGTGCGTGTGTGTTTGTGTTTGTGTACGAAGCGTTGATCGATTAGGATTCGTTTAGATTAATTTCCTAAATCTACTAGAAATTAAGTGATTGAATTTAAGTTAAATTCAGATTAGCTAAATTGATTCCTAGTAGGATTCTAATATCTGATTTCCCTACCTTATAAATAGGTGATCATATTTCACAATTTATAACGAGTAATTCAAGTATTCATATAAGTTTTAGGCTTAAAACTCAGATTTTTATTTGCTATAAAATCCGAAAATTACATAGAACCTTAGGTGCAATTCTAGTTAATTAAATCTAAGGCGGATCCGAGCGTGCTGTGGACTATCTACGGAGGGACGACATTTGAAGTCCTAGACTTGTTCTTGTTCGGTTCGTGCGCAGCTAGGGAGGGTACGCTGCAAAGTGTATGTGTCCTAAATTATGCTAATTATTATGTGGCAATTAATTTGGATTCATGGCTTTATGGTTTTTCCGCATGATTTATATTCAATTATATGTATCATAACCTAACAGTGGTATCACGAGCCTCTAATTAATTCCATATTAATTAGTTAGCATGGTTAAATTTTATAAATTTGCAAGGAATTAAAAGGGGTGATTAATTTCATAATTGTAATTAATTGCAAATTGCGATTATTTAATTATAAGTTCGCAGGTTTTTCGGCAGTTTCTTTGTTTCTCAACGAAATCGAGTGATTTTTGTGTCAATTCTGTATGTAAAAGGCATTCTAAAATTTTGACAAAAATACTAATTTTCGGCCGAACCCAGAATTCCCAAATTCGAAGCCTAACTATGACTTTTCGGAGGTTTTAGTTTTTCAAACGCAAAATTTATAATTTTTAAGATGTTATATTAATTATTTGCGCTTCTTGTTGTTCAATATTGAATTTTTGATTGACCTACTTTACATGTTTAACAAATTTATATGCCTAAGCTTGTTAATTATACAACCTAATTTGTAATTGTAATTAATTTGTTGAAATTCGAATAATTTTATGACGAGCATCGGAAACTAGCCCCATGTCATCCAAAATAACGAATTGCCTCGATGGCCGAATAAATCAAGCTAAGTGAACCGGAACTTCCGCAAATCATTTTCGAAAACTTCATTTTCCAATCAAACAGGACGTTTTCAATACGAACCATCTGATAGTCATTCGACCCACCTCTAAATCTCCAGAAACATCCAAATGATTGTAAAATCACCTGAAATATCAAAGAAAACACAAACGGAGCGTAATAGAGTACGATAACGACGACTTATGCAATAATGACTTTAAATGCAACTAATATGAGGGAAATGCCTAGAAATGCAACCTAAATGAGCCTAAAATACCGTATATAAATATGATTCATCAATCGGAAAATATTATCGGGAATGGAAATATTGCCGGAAACGAAAATATTGACGAAATCGGAAATATTATCGGAATCGGAAAATAATTCCGGAAACGGAAATATTAAATATTTGTTCGAAACGGAAATTTATTCCGGAATCGGAAATATTAAATATTGTTTGTATCGAAAATGAGTTCCGGAATCGGAAAATTAATCGGAAGCGCGACGTACGAAATAAACATCGGACGAGCTTGCTAGACGCAAGGCCCAGCACGAAGCTAGGCCCAACGCCTAGGGAAGCCCGCGCGCCCAAGCGCATAGGCGCAGCCCACTGCGACCAAGCAAGCAAGCCCAGCCAAGCGAGAAGCAAGGCCAGCGAGCTGGCGCGCCCTTTGTCGGCTGCGAGCAGCTGCTGGGCCAAGCCTCAGCGCGCGCGCACAGCGCCCTTCGTGGGCTGTTGTGCGTGTGTGTTTGTGTTTGTGTATGAAGCCTTGATCGATTAGGATTCGTTTAGATTAATTTCCTAAATCTACTAGAAATTAAGTGATTGAATTTAAGTTAAATTCAGATTAGCTAAATTGATTCCTAGTAGGATTCTAATATCCGATTTCCCTACCCTATAAATAGGTGATCATATTTCACAATTTATAACGAGTAATTCAAGTATTCATATAAGTTTTAGGCTTAAAACTCAGATTTTTATTTGCTATAATATCCGAAAATTACATAGAACGTTAGGTGCAATTCTAGTTAATTAAATCTAAGGCGGATCCGAGCGTGCTGTGGACTATCTACGGAGGGACGACATTTGGAGTCCTATACTTGTTCTTGTTCGGTTCGGGCGCAGCTAGGGATGGCACGCTACACAGTGTTTGTGTCCTAAATTATGCTAATTGTTATGTGGCAATTAATTTGGATTCCTGGCTTTATGGTTTTTCCGCATGATTTATATTCAATTATATGTATCATAACCTAACAGAAAGTCCACAGTACGTTCGGATCCGCCTTAGGTCGTTCCAACTGTGATATAAAGTAAGGTTTATAAAATCGGGATCTCACTTTATGTGATAGGCAAAGTATGTTGAATTGATATGTTTTATTCATGACCATAGGTCATGTATTTATAGGAAAATAGGTAATACCCTAGGAGCCAAAACCCTCTAACGAATTAGTCAGTTTTGGAAAAATTCCAAAACCCTAAGGCTGGTCGGCCACCTTGGTGCACAAGCAAAAACTTGCGGGCTTGCTGCGCGCGCTGGCCCAATTGCGCTGGCCAACTCTAGGCGCGCGCGCTGGGCGCTAGGCCTGGCGTGCTTCGTTGTGCGCTGGGCCTTGCTGCCTGGCGTACTGCGATGCGCTTGTGGTTGGTTCGTCGAGCGATGGGCTAGCCTTGTGCTGGCCTGTCGCTCGTCGAGCTTCAGATTTGTTTTTCCTATTCCGGAATTATTTCCGTTTCCGACAATATTTTCGATTTCGACAATATTTCCGATTCTGATAATATTTCCGATTTCGACAATATTTATGATTCCGATAATATTTTCGTTTCTGCAATATTTCCTATACAAATCATATTTTCGTTTCCGGTAATATTTCCGATACAAATCATATTTCCGTTCCGGCAATATCTTCGATTTCGATGATATTTATATTTCCGTTCTGAACCATATTTCCGTTTCCGGTAATATCTTCATTTTCGACAAATGTTATTTCTTTGCCTTTTGATGGTTTGTTTAGCTCCCACTGAAACCAACATCCATAATTTTTCGAATATCCATAATTAGAGTATTGACTTAATATAATATTCACCTAACACTTGATCCGTTCACGTACTATTTGTGTGACCCGACGGGTTCAGTCAAGAGTAAGTTGTGGCATTAATAATATTAATTCCACTTGAACTGAAGTGGCATCTGGCTAGGCATTCAGGTCACTTCATCTCACTGAATAATTAACTTGCTTAATTAATCTTGAACCGCATTTATTAGACTTAGCATTAAATGCATTAAATGCAAACTTGGACCAAGGGCATTATTTCCTTCTGTCTCACACTTGTCCTTAGGGACAAGTGTGCATTTCCTAATTTCTTTCTCGCTTGATGTCTGCTCGTGAACATAAGGTAAGACTAGTCATCCTTATTAATTCAGAGGTATTCCCCGGTGTCAGAGATCAACTATATAGATAATCATAGCCTATGATTCATCTGAGAAAGACCATGCATTTGACAGTTTCTAGCTCTCTTAGCGGCTTTGTAGAACTTTTGGCATCTCATCCCAATTTGTGGGAGGACAATCCTAATCTTGTGATCTTGAGGTAATTAGACTTCATTTGATAGGTGATTACCCGTGTGTTGTTGTTATAGCCTTCTTTTACGATGCGACGGTTGACAATGTCAAAGTAACCAAATCTCAAACAAGTAATCTCAAATCACTCACGTATTCAGGATTAGTGTCTAATAAGATAATGAAATTTACTTATGATAGATTTTCATCTCTTACATTAAAGTTTCATAGGCCTGTCTGATACTAATCTTACCAAGCAAGTATCTACGCAAATGATTGCGACATTGCCATGTGCTCATAGTTCAAGACACAAAACTACTAGTCATCTTGCATTCTAGTTGTCTAGAGTTGTTTATGCGTCCACCTTTATAGAAAATTTTTGACCAGGGACCATTTTCAACTTTTGACATTCAAGTTCACTTGATAGACGTTTCTTAGTCACAGGACTGGTCCTGACAGTCTATCTTAAATATATTGTCAAATTGAAAGGGCTCATCCTTTAAGCCTCGAATTAAGAAATTCTGGGTTCGGATGAAAATTTCCATTTTTGTCAAAAATTTTAAACACCGTTTACAT
Source organism: Spinacia oleracea (assembly GCF_020520425.1). Lineage (NCBI taxonomy): Eukaryota > Viridiplantae > Streptophyta > Magnoliopsida > Caryophyllales > Amaranthaceae > Spinacia > Spinacia oleracea. The sequence goes on from NC_079487.1 coordinate 62,760,794, forward strand.
GCGGAATTCATTATAAAACCATAAAATTCTGATGAGTATTGACAAAACTGCCAAAAATCCCGCGAACATATAATTAAATAATCGCATGAATTTGCAATTAATTACCACGCCATTAATTCACTCCTTTGATTCCTTGCAAATTTATAAAATTTAATCCATATTAATTATAATTTATCAGGCAATTTAACAAGAGGCTCGTGATACCACTGTTAGGTTATGAACAATCCAATTGACATGCGAGAAAACCATAATTGCCAGAATCCAAATTAATTGCACATAATCAATTAGCATAATTTAGATTACATTCTTTGTGTTGCGTGCCTTCACTATCTGCTCGCGAACCAAACAAGAACTAGATAGAACGCCAAACGTCGTCCCTCCGCAAAAAGTCCACAGTACGTTCGGATCCGCCTTAGGTTGTACCAACTAGGATATAAACTAAGGTTTTTGAATTCGATATCTCACTTTAGGTGATAGGAAAAGTATGTTGTATTGATATATTTTATTCATGCCCATATGCCATGTATTAACAAGAAAATAGGAAAAACCCTAAGAGCTAAAACCCTAGAACGAATTAGGCATTTTTGGGGAAATTCCCGTAACTCCAAAACCCTAAGGCTGGCAGGCCACCTTGGAGCACAAGCAAATCCTTACGGGCTTGCTGTGCGCACTGGACCAACAGCGTTGTCCAGCTCTAGGAGCACGTGCGCTAGGCGCTAGGCCTGGCGTGTTGTGCAGCGCGTTGGGCCTTGCGGCCTAGCGTGCTTCGCTGTGCGCTGGGCCTTGCTGTCTGGAGTGCTGCAATGCACTAGTGGTCGTCTCGTCGAGATATGGGATGGCCTTGTGCTAGCATGTCGCTCGCCGAGCTTCCGATTTGTTTTTCCGATTCTGGAATAATTTCTGACTCGAACAATATTTCCGGTTCCGATATTATTCCAATTTTGACAATATTTCCGATTCCGATAGTATTTCTGGAAATTTCTGATTTCAGCAATATTTCTATTTCCGGTAATATTTCCGATTCGAACCATGTTTCCGTTTCCAACAATATCTTCGACTTCGATAATATTTATATTTCCGTTTACGGTAATATCTTCATTTTCAGCAAATATTCTGTATTTTCCTTTTGATTGTTTGTTTAGCTCCCACTGAAACCAACATCCATCATTTCAGAATATCCATAATTAGAGTATTTACTGAATATAATATTCACCTAAACACTTGATCGGTTCACGTATTATTTGTGTGACCCTACGGGTTTAGTCAAGAGTAAGTTGTGGCATTAATAGTATTAATTCCACTTGAACTGAAAGGGCCTCTAGTTAGGCATTCAGGTCACTTGATCTCACTAAATAGTTAACTTGCTAATTAACACTGAACTACATTTATTAGACTTAGCATTAAATGCATTAAATGCAAACTTGGACCAAGAGAATTTAATAACGTGCATTGTAACGTGTACGTTAGTATGAACGTGTTGTGTCGTATCTCGTATTCCCATAATGTGTACGTTAGTATTAACGTGACGTATTGTATCCCAGATTCCCATAACGGGTCGAAAACATCAAACACGAACACGACCTATTTAATAAACGGGTAACACGAACCTAACGCGCCTAACTTGTTTAGTTAAACAGGTCGTGTTCGTGTCATAATTTTCAACCCATTTAATACGTTAATATTTTCAAGTGTTAAAAAGATAAAGTACATAAATAAACTTCAATAAAATAAATAAAAAGGAAGGATTTTGAACGTAAATGTACCCAATTGATTAGAAAACGGGAGATTAATTACCTATTCAATATTGATAGCTAGAAATTTTGGGGGTTGAGCAAGGAGTGGTTTCTCTTCCACTAGAAGATATAGGACTTGGAGTAGTGTTGGGAAAAGGATAATCATCAACATCCAAGTTCAATCTCATTATGTTGTCATATAATTTGACAAATTCGGGAACCGTTTGAACTAGTAGGACAAACACACTATTAGACTTTATTATCACACATTATATTCTAAACAAAAAATTATACATGTGAAAAGCAGCACCTTGATGTCCATAAGACCAATATCTTAGACATATCAATGATTCCACAATAATGACTTTAAAGAGCTTCTAACAAGGACCAAGATTTTTCCGCCAAAATTAACTGAAGGTAGATTCAGATGCTACTGTAGAAATCGGAATATATAAGAGGTCTCTAGTGTTACACTTTAATAATTCCTTGCTTTTATAAAACTATTTTCTTACTTAAATAAAGGAATTACTAGAATATTACCGCCATCATGATAATGGTTAAGGCTAGTACCAGAATTACGCAACAGAAATAACTAACTTTCAAAATATAAATAAATAGTTAATGGTCTTTATACAAGTTGGAACCATCTAGGCGTGGTTTGCAATGGATCAGATTCGGGTCGGATGGGGCTTCACCCGCATCCATCCGTTTATCAATCCGCTCCACCTGCACCCATCTGTCACCCGCTTAACTCGTCATCCGCATTCACCCATCCGTCATCCGTGGATGAAGCTGGTGGATCGGGTAACTAACGGATGAACGTTTTATTAAAATAAATTTATTAAATAAACACTAATATATATTAATTTTCATCAATAAAATTATTTGTATATTCAAATTATAATAATAAGAACATTTGGTTGGGAAAAAAAATTAAACAAGAAATTAAATTATTTTCTTAAATATTTAACATTTTTATTAAAATTTTGGACGAAAAAACATGTTAAACGGGTGGATGGAAGATTAACGGATGGAGCGAGCATTATCCATATCCGCCCCGATTTGTCACCGGCTTCATCCGTCACCCGCATATCATCCGTTTATTTTGGGTATCCATCCATTTAATCATTGCGGGTGAATCGGTTTACTGGATATCCATTTAATGTTTTCATCCTTACATATAGGCCCAAACCAAAATCCACTTAAAACCAAAACAATCCATTAACTAAGTTATACTCTAGACTTTATAAAAACAGAGTTCAATACTATGCAAGTAAAATCAAACACTCTCAACCATCCCATTATGAATGATAACGTCACTTGCAAGTCACCTCTACTAGTCTGCTTAGTAAATGCTCCCCAACAAAGCAAGTGCATTTGATAGATCATCATAGGGTCCTTATGGCAAAGGCCATGACCAAAAGAAATGAAAGCACGTAATCAGCAAAAGCCTAGTACTACAAGTTAAAGCAATGCCTAAAGCTAAACATGCTTCACTCAAAAATACAATAATAAATTCACATGCAAAAGACACATCTTAAACATTCAATCATAAAGACAAGACTCGACTCTTTACACGACTCTTGACTTTACTCTTATATTTATAGTATTAATTAGAATAAGCATCAAACGGGTTTCCATCCTCCTAGGTCCAACTGGACCAGTGTTGGGAGCCCTCCATACACTAAAAATATAATAAGTTGCGTCACCCTATGTGACGGAATTCCCTGCGCATAGAATAGTAATACAACATCTTGTATCACCGTTAGAAGCAAAAGACACTGCGACCGGTTACTCCCCCATTGTTCATACTCAAGGTGCATATGTTACAAGAGTTTTGAAGTTTATTCAATTTCAGTTTACGTTTATTAATATTTTATTCAAAGGCCGACTCAAGACACAATCAAATGAAACAAGCATCAATGAAATAACCAAACAATACTTCTTCTATAATCCTTTAAGACTTGTGATCAAAGAATACTTGACTTCAATTAATTACTACTTTGTTCCTTATATTCTCAACATGATTATTAACACGTGAGTCCACAACATGCCTGTTAACATGAGGGTTGTGTTATAAAGACACTAATAAATACTAATTCATTTCCTTCTTCTCAACATGATTATTAACATGTGAGTCCACAACATGTTTGTTAACATGAGAATTGTGTCATGAAGACACTAATAAATCCTAATTCCTTTCCTCCTTCTCAACATGATTATTAGCATTTGAGTCCCGAAAATGAAGAAATGTATATGAGGATTGTTCAACAAGGCACGAATAAACTTAGGCTCCTTGAATGCTAGACATTACGTACTTAATTAGCATAAATAAACTTCTTCATACATGCTTGACCTTACGTACAAAGCGTATATAAACTTCCTTGCATGCATATAAACAATACATACATAAACCATACTTGGACAACACGCTTGCTATTTAAATTCAACAAACATAAACCATACTAATTAACATGCTTGCTTAAATAATCAAACATGAACCAATAATCAAAGTAAACATGAATCACAACATCATAAACATAACACTTATTCACATGAATAATTTAGGTTTCCGTAGGCTTGTGCGAACCTTGTGTATCTAATTAGTGGGGCCACCTTGTGATTCAATTAATTTAGTTAAACTAGAAACCTCCTCGTATATATCATAAAATAAAAATTCTTAATTAATCACCATGTTCATTAAACTTTCACCAACATAATTAGATTTGAAATCTCTTATTAATTAGATATTAATCGTTTTTAACGTAAATAATAATCCTATTTAATTACTTAACACCCTAGCATGAAAATTAATTAATTTCATGCATAAAACCATTAAAAATCAATAATTTAACGTTCATAAACTGTAATACCCCGAATTTTTAAAACATGATTAATTATGCTAAATTATTTTTATTTTAGCTTAAAACCGTTTTAAATCCTAATTTCAAATTACGATTTTAATTAACGAAGTTTATGTCGCTTGAATTTTAATATTGTTACACGATTTATTTATTTTTAGAAATTTAAAATTTACGAGCTTAAGCTACCTTTTTGAATCTTAATTATTCCGTAATTTATAAAGGATTTTAATAATTTTGAACGTTCCTATGTTATTCGGAAACTAAATTTATTTTATGTTAATGATATTTTATATAGAATTATTTCAAAATCTGGTATTAATTAAACATTTCTACTTATATAAATTCCTAAATATAGCAAAGGAATTTCTGAATTTTACCCACCCTTATAAAATAATCCAAAATGCTATAAAGTCCAAAAAAAAAAAAAAGAGACACTCAGCCCCTAGCTTCCTCCCCCTTCTCCCACGTGTATATGTAGAACAAGGGTCAAAACATACTTGTTTCTTTGACTCCTCTTTACTCCAAATTCAGTCTAAGTTCATTTTCTTGCCCCCCAAGTACCTCTCCTTCTTCCTTACTCTACTTTCATGGTGAGGTCATGGGTGATGCCCATTGAGTTCCAATTACCTTATAAATAGAGGAGAAATCTGCTCCCCATTTCCACAACAATCAATTTCCAAAGAAAAGCTGAATTTATACAGAGTACTCCACATAACCACTCGCCTCCCTTCCTCTGTTCTCACGCACAACCACCGTCACCACCGCGGCTCTGCCGCCGGCCAACCTGATGCCACCACCCTTAAAATTTTCCGTTCTCCACCCTCAGAATATGCTCATTCACTACTGACAAATATAAAGCTCAAATCGTAGTTCAGTTGCCGAAACCGAACATTAACTCACGCACCACCTATTTTCTCTCTCTCCATTGACGCGGACCACCACCACCCAAACCACCGACACTGTTCCTCTCCGGCGTTCTTCTGCCGCCGCGCCGCCCTAAGATTCCGGCCACCTCCCTTGATCACCCTAGCAGTGTTGCGTCCTGCTACATCACGCAAACCCACCTTCTTCTTTGTGTTTCTTTCTGTCGTGGGTTTTGTGACCAACATCTCCAACTAAAGTTCCTGTACCCACACTTTCAAAAAGTCAAACATAAGTTAATTTGGGTAAAGTCTATTCCTTTAATTTCGTACAAGTACTACTACTATTATACTCCGTATTAGGATATGGATGTTATTAAAGTACAAAGTATTTTAAGAAATATTTCCTAAATGGATGATTTACTACTAAAACCCAAAAAGTATTTGAAATTAAGTTTTACAAATTATATATGAATTACTAATTGTTTAATTTATATTATAACTTATAAGAATATTCGGTCCTTGGAGCTCAGGAAGAACCTTCCATCGAACAGGGAGCATAAACTACGGTTGAGGTAACATCTATTGCTAACACCCACAATCCCCTTATGAACTGTGTTTTATGAATTTATGAAATATGTTTATAATGATATGTTTTAATGGATTGTGGGATATGAATTGTGTTTACAAAGTGTGTTTTATGCATGATGATATTCAAATGTGTTTATGAATGATTTTATAAGAATGATGAGTTACGAATAAGATACGAAACATGATAAATAAAAGTGTAACCGGTTCTGGCAGTTAGTGGGGTTACTATTTCTAGGTCGTGCACGTACCGCCGTACCGTGGGACACCCAACAAGGGAGAGTGCTCCTTGAGGGTTACCGCAAGCTAAAAGAGAAACTACTTAGGTACGGGCGTATGTCCAACAAGGGAGAGTGCTCCTTGAGGACTATCGCAAGGTGGGAGACGTCCCGCAAGGCTAACTTGTCAGTTACCAAGAAAAATGAAGGTTTTATGAAAGATAATGGGAACTACTAAAGTTTCAAGTTATAAATGATGTTTTATTATGATGCATTTATGAAAGTGTTTTACTACATTCTGTTCTCCCTGATTGCAAAGTAAATAAAATGAATTGAAATGAGTTTACACTGTTAGGGTAGTATGTTACTGGGCCTCAGCTCACGATGTTGCTTTTGTTTTAGGTACGAAGAAGATCATGGGATGCCTTAGAGTGAGGATGCAACCATCAAATTCACGATCGATGTCTAGTAAAGATAACTATGTCATTAGTAATAAAGGGATGTATTAATTAAACTCTAAGTTTGATTTCATGATTTGAGTTAGATTTTAATATTAATGCTAGAAGTATTTATTAATAAAGTTTATTTAGTGATTTAAAAAGGTTATGTTGCCTTGTATTTCCCACGAGGGAGATACGGCATGTGACGCTCCGACTAAATTAGGGTTTCCGCTGCTAATTAAATATAATTAACCTAATTAATGGTGTTTAGAAGTCGGGGTGTTACAGTTTGGTATCAGAGCCAAGGTTCTGCGACCATAAGTGCTAAACATTACGGGTTTTGCACGAAATAAAATTCATTAGGCTTTAAGCAAGAATTTTAAGGAATAAGTAAAAAGGAATATGTTAAAATCAAGTCAAGTTAAAATGGAATGAGTGTGAGTGTAGGAACGGGATTAAAGGGATTCATTTCTCATGTTATTTAGGTTTCCTTGATTGAATATATTATGCGAAATATTGATTGTCGAGGGCATTAACGATGCCACGAACGAAGCTCACAACAAGCGCAACATTCACGATGGCGCCACCATTAGTATTATTTTAATTTATATCTCTCGCTTTGGATCCGAACTTCCCTTGTTTTCATGTTTATCATGTTATGAGTTTCCTACCCTAGACAGACTAGGCAAAGTTTAAGCATTACTGTTTTCTTTAAAGAAGCTAAGTTAAAGCACGGTGCAAACACAAAGATTTTGTGGATATGAATTGTTTTGAGGAATTTTTGTGGTTATGTTATCTTTAAGGATAGTATAAATGTTTAAGTATCAAACGAGCATAAGGTTGTATTTCACGAGTGGTAGATCACTAATTAAGTTAAGGTTATTATAGGTTTATAGTGTTCAAATTATGAATGAAATTAATTCTAGGGTTACCTTCCCGTGTTATCCATGATGAATATTTTGGTGTATAAGTACAAAAGTCTAGTATCTAAAAGATGATTGATATGCCTCTATTAAGGAAGCTAAGAAGTTATACATAAATGTTATAAACCACATGAGTTATGGTAGAAGACCTGTTTTAGTTGACACGTGAATAAGATTTTGAGGATTTTATCAAAAGGAGTTATCAGGAATTAGTCTATCAAAAAGATTGAATGATAGAGTATCGAATGAGCATGAGTGGCGAAACAACAATTAAATCGAGGTTTTAAGCATTGAAGTTATGATTGAAATCGATTCTTAGATTACCATTCCGCATAATTTATAAGGATTGTATTTATGTATTTATCTGAAAGAATGCTTGATAATCTCCATAAAGAAAGCTAAGCGAGAGAATTTAAAGTTTTGCAAAATGTTATGGGAAAACATGTTTTGTAGTGATCGAAAAGACGAAATTGAGTTTGCATATAAAGCTTTGAGGATTCTACCAAAATGAGTTATCAAGAATTAGTCTGTCTATCAGGTTGATGATATCAATGAATGTTATGAAATTCGAAATGAATTATGAATGATTGAGGATTACAATGAAATTGAGAATAGGAAATCGACAAAATGACATGTCTATAAAACCAGGTAGTCTGAACTAAGTTTTCTGGAAGATAGATTGTTTTTGATAAAGGCACACTTGATGACTTAGCATTATCCGCGAAATACGAGGGTTGTTTACCTGAAATACTAAGAATAAGTAACGAAGTCGTATGTCCAACGATGTATTTTCTGTCACGTGATTGACTCGAACCCCTGCAACGAACGTAATCAACGAAGTTATTCAACGTAGAAGAAAAGATCAGAAATCGAAATCAAAACGAATCGAATAAAGAAAGCCAATGACAAGATTTCTGCTGCAAAGAAGCTCAAGAGCGAACGAAAACGCAATATCACCAATTAGTCGCCTAAGAATGATATAATGTACGAATCGCGATGTTTTATGTAAACGTGTTATGAATCAACCATGCTCGTGTTATGATATGAATGATATGCTTATGTTGAATGTGAAATTTTCAATTTATGAATTGTCTTTATGATATGCTTTGTGGAATATGTTTATGTTGATATGATTGTATTGGTAATCTAATCGTTATACAAGGAAGCCGACTTCGATGGACGTTCTCCTGAGTTTAGAGTACGAGATTGTTATAATAAATGATTTTTACAAATTACTTGGCTATTATAATTGTTAGATAAATATTTATTTTCATTATATATATATCTTCATAATTATAATTTTATATTAAAAACATTACTATTTTTGGTGGAAAGTATTTTTCAAACGGGATCTCACAAAGTAAAATGGGAGCCTAGTCTATGCTAACAAGTTTGCCCCTTTTATGTTCCTTGCTCCTTGATCCTATTTTATGAAGGAAAGTGGAGATACGAAAGACGATGGTGAATGTAATTGACCTTAATGACGATTAAGAATCAATATATAATTTTGCCCCTTTTGTATTCTTTACTCTTCAATTCTAGGTCTCGAGTTGAAGCGGAGTCATGAAAGAAGATTGCGGAATGAAGGCTAGACATTGTCGGAATTGAAACAAGTTTGTGAGATCTTGGTTTTAAAATAAAATATCATACTTTTATTTCAAATGTTTCGATCATTTTATACAACTAAATTTTCAAGTTTCGAGGACGAAACTTTTTCTAAGGGGGTAAGAATGTAATACCCCGAATTTTTAAAACATGATTAATTATGCTAAATTATTTTTATTTTAGCTTAAAACCGTTTTAAATCCTAATTTCAAATTACGATTTTAATTAACGAAGTTTATGTCGCTTGAATTTTAATATTGTTACACGATTTATTTATTTTTAGAAATTTAAAATTTACGAGCTTAAGCTACCTTTTTGAATCTTAATTATTCCGTAATTTATAAAGGATTTTAATAATTTTGAACGTTCCTATGTTATTCGGAAACTAAATTTATTTTATGTTAATGATATTTTATATAGAATTATTTCAAAATCTGGTTTTAATTAAACATTTCTACTTATATAAATTCCTAAATATAGCAAAGGAATTTCTGAATTTTACCCACCCTTATAAAATAATCCAAAATGCTATAAAGTCCAAAAAAAAAAAAAGAGACACTCAGCCCCTAGCTTCCTCCCCCTTCTCCCACGTGTATATGTAGAACAAGGGTCAAAACATACTTGTTTCTTTGACTCCTCTTTACTCCAAATTCAGTCTAAGTTCATTTTCTTGCCCCCCAAGTACCTCTCCTTCTTCCTTACTCTACTTTCATGGTGAGGTCATGGGTGATGCCCATTGAGTTCCAATTACCTTATAAATAGAGGAGAAATCTGCTCCCCATTTCCACAACAATCAATTTCCAAAGAAAAGCTGAATTTATACAGAGTACTCCACATAACCACTCGCCTCCCTTCCTCTGTTCTCACGCACAACCACCGTCACCACCGCGGCTCTGCCGCCGGCCAACCTGATGCCACCACCCTTAAAATTTTCTGTTCTCCACCCTCAGAATATGCTCATTCACTACTGACAAATATAAAGCTCAAATCGTAGTTCAGTTGCCGAAACCGAACATTAACTCACGCACCACCTATTTTCTCTCTCTCCATTGACGCGGACCACCACCACCCAAACCACCGACACTGTTCCTCTCCGGCGTTCTTCTGCCGCCGCGCCGCCCTAAGATTCCGGCCACCTCCCTTGATCACCCTAGCAGTGTTGCGTCCTGCTACATCACGCAAACCCACCTTCTTCTTTGTGTTTCTTTCTGTCGTGGGTTTTGTGACCAACATCTCCAACTAAAGTTCCTGTACCCACACTTTCAAAAAGTCAAACATAAGTTAATTTGGGTAAAGTCTATTCCTTTAATTTCGTACAAGTACTACTACTATTATACTCCGTATTAGGATATGGATGTTATTAAAGTACAAAGTATTTTAAGAAATATTTCCTAAATGGATGATTTACTACTAAAACCCAAAAAGTATTTGAAATTAAGTTTTACAAATTATATATGAATTACTAATTGTTTAATTTATATTATAACTTATAAGAATATTCGGTCCTTGGAGCTCAGGAAGAACCTTCCATCGAACAGGGAGCATAAACTACGGTTGAGGTAACATCTATTGCTAACACCCACAATCCCCTTATGAACTGTGTTTTATGAATTTATGAAATATGTTTATAATGATATGTTTTAATGGATTGTGGGATATGAATTGTGTTTACAAAGTGTGTTTTATGCATGATGATATTCAAATGTGTTTATGAATGATTTTATAAGAATGATGAGTTACGAATAAGATACGAAACATGATAAATAAAAGTGTAACCGGTTCTGGCAGTTAGTGGGGTTACTATTTCTAGGTCGTGCACGTACCGCCGTACCGTGGGACACCCAACAAGGGAGAGTGCTCCTTGAGGGTTACCGCAAGCTAAAAGAGAAACTACTTAGGTACGGGCGTATGTCCAACAAGGGAGAGTGCTCCTTGAGGACTATCGCAAGGTGGGAGACGTCCCGCAAGGCTAACTTGTCAGTTACCAAGAAAAATGAAGGTTTTATGAAAGATAATGGGAACTACTAAAGTTTCAAGTTATAAATGATGTTTTATTATGATGCATTTATGAAAGTGTTTTACTACATTCTGTTCTCCCTGATTGCAAAGTAAATAAAATGAATTGAAATGAGTTTACACTGTTAGGGTAGTATGTTACTGGGCCTCGGCTCACGATGTTGCTTTTGTTTTAGGTACGAAGAAGATCATGGGATGCCTTAGAGTGAGGATGCAACCATCAAATTCACGATCGATGTCTAGTAAAGATAACTATGTCATTAGTAATAAAGGGATGTATTAATTAAACTCTAAGTTTGATTTCATGATTTGAGTTAGATTTTAATATTAATGCTAGAAGTATTTATTAATAAAGTTTATTTAGTGATTTAAAAAGGTTATGTTGCCTTGTATTTCCCACGAGGGAGATACGGCATGTGACGCTCCGACTAAATTAGGGTTTCCGCTGCTAATTAAATATAATTAACCTAATTAATGGTGTTTAGAAGTCGGGGTGTTACATAAACAATCTAAAAATTATAATTGATTATCATAATTAAAATTAACATCTAATTATGGTAATCAATCAACTATAATCTTTAATTTAAAACCCTAATTAATAAGCATGATTTAAACAATTAAAATACTTAAATATCCATACTTTATTAATTTAACCAAATCTAAGAATTATAGTCCAATAAATACTTTCAATATCTAATATTCAAACATCAAAATCATTAATTAATTATCCATAATTTAGTACACTAAAGGAGCACGACAAGGGCCGATGGTGGTGGTGGTGGTTCGAGGAAGCAACCAGGCGAACAGAGAGGAAGGGTGAAGCAGCGCGGGTGGGTGACCGCGTGTTGCTGCTACTGCTTCTGTTGCGGGCGGGCGACGCGCAACAGGAGTGACTGGCGCGGCGAGGGTACTGGGGTACGAGCAGGTGGCCCATAGCGTCGAACGACGAGAGAGAGGGAAGGCGGGGTGAGGTCGGGCAAGCACACATCTGCGGTGCTGCTCGGTCGGGCGTCAGGCACAAAGAGAGGAGAGGAGGACGGGTGAAAGGAAAGAAAAAAAAGAGGGAGAGAATTTAGGTTTAGGGATTTAATGAAACTTTGTGGGGATTTGTAAAGTAGGTTATGGAATCATTAATGGGCTAGGCTTAGGAAATCCCCTTTTGTGCTTCCATTAAAAGTAAATTGGGCTTGGTTAAATGTTTAGAATTGAACTTGTAATTGAACTTGGCTAGAATAGTTTTAAATCATTTTACTTTTTAAACCCAATTTAAATTCCCCAATTAAATTCAAAATCATTTTCTCTCCAATTAAAACTAATTAATATTTTTAATTAATAAAAAAAATTAATAAATATTTATATGCAACTTTATTTTATACTTTCCAAAAAAAAATCTTTATAAATATAATAAATATATTTATATTTAATTAAAAATACGGAGCATTACATCTAGCCATAACAGAAAGGACATGGAAGCGCAACTGACAAGATTTCCAGTACTCAATGATCGATGTCCAAATTGTTCACACAAGGAACTCTAGGCTCCTCCAATAAACCAAAAAGAATCAAACTCCTAATTAACCAAAAAACAAAATTAACAATTATTTTGCTGCATTACATACGAAATATATATAAAATATTTTAGTACAAAGTAGTATACCTCCATAAAACCATCTCCAACAACTACATTCAAACCACCAAAATTAAGGTTAGAGATGGATTTCCCACCATTTGATTGGGTCGAACTTGCTACATATGCGTCAAACAAGGCAAAGAGCTTGTCTTTCAAACATGACACCTCAAAAGAGGTAGCTGAACCATAAATTATGTTGTATACAAAATCCACCAACTGAAATTTGTACAAAGGGTCCATAATGGCAGTAATAGCCATAATGGGGGAAAATTCACACCAACACTTTTCAAACTTACCCCACATTCTTGAAGCCATCTTAACTAGGGGTGACCACGAGCCGATCCGAGCCGAACATTAACAAAGCCCAGATCGTTTAACTATGTGCATATCAGGCTTGAGTTCGAGTTTGAGCTCGGTTCAAACTTCAATTTTGATCTCGTGTTCGGCTCGATTAACGGATTCACAGTTCGGGTTCGAGTTCGAGCTAAGCTCAAATTGACCCGATAACAATTCAAGCCGAAATGGTAAGTCGTCGCTAATATTTAACAACGAAATGATTATCCGTCATTAATATTTAACAACAAAATGGTTATTCATCGTTAATATTTAACGACGAAACGATTATATGTCGTTAATATTTAACGACGAAATGGTAATTCGTCGTCAATATTTAACGACGAAAATTGTCGTTAAAACCAATAACGACGGAACCTATCACAACGAACTTGACGAATAAAATTTTCCGTCGTACGTTAAAATTTTTAACGAAAAAATTTAGGGGACTTATAGACTAATATTTCGTCGTTAAAGTGGTACTTCTCAATTCTACTACCTATCCATTAACAAAGAACCTTGGTTTGCACTGAAAGTAACCCATACCCATGAGAGCCAAACAATATCATACACATGTAAGAACTTTGAAGCGTCGATATGGTTGTGTTACCATTGCATCAGAATATTGCACCTATATTCAGTGAACAAGATTAATGGGTAAAATTATGCCAAAAGTGCAGAAGAAGTTGCAACAAAGGTCGAACCCGTAACAAATGTGACAACCCAACCATCTATTTTCTTGGACCCTGCATGTTGCACGTCAAAAGGAAGGAACAAAAGACCACAAGGATCCCTTGACAAAAAGAAAAAAGGAAAAACCTCAGCATCTACAACATCAGACTTCGACACTATAACTCTAAATTTGCGATATTATTATTCTGATTCAATTTATTTTGGTTATTAAAAAATAAAACTTAGATTTTCATATGAATCATATTTTATTTGTATTGTGATGCACTTTTTAGAATTATCATTTTCTACATGTCTTACACCTGGGTAACTTTTACAAATTATCCAAATGTAAGACATGTAGAAAAGGATAATTCTAAAATTGCATCACAATCCAAATAACATAGCCTATTCGCATTAAAATTTAGTACTCCTTATAATTTTTGACTCAAATTTCCAAATTCTTTTATATTGATTCTTGAGTAAAAAATATTAAAGTTAGCATCTATGCAGTAAAAGTTAGCCTAGAGCTATTATAAGTTATCTAACCTAAATTACGAATAAAAAACACTAAATATTGAAATCAACAACTGCTAAATATAACATTCAAAACATCAAAGTCTAATCGCAAACATAATTGAAAACAAAGCTAGAAACGTAATTGCAATCAATAATCACTAAACCTAATCGCAAACACCAAATTACGAACATAAAAATGATTAAAAAAACACAATAAAATGAAGAAACTCACCTTGACTATGTAGTTAAATCAACTTGTACGATTGTTGCGAAGAAAAACCGAGGAGAAGGTCTCCAGTAGAAAGAGAGAAGAGAGAGAACGCCGAGAGGAGAGAGAAAGAGTGAGAAACCAAAATGAGGACTTGTAACCCAGGTGTACAGGTAGGGAAAAAATTACAATGGACTCATGAGACGGTTCCATATTGGGATTGGTTACAGTAACTACTGTACACCATTTAAATCAACATTATTTTTTCCATACATTACCATTTAATAGAATAGATAGAAAATTATGATAAATAAATTATGGATTTATTTTTATAAAATTTGTTTTGGCATAATATTTTCTTTTTTGTGCGTATGAGCCACAAGGGCAATATAAATTACAAATGGGGGTGGGGGATTCGAACCTGAGACCTATTGTACACAGACCCTCAATCTTAATCAGTAGGCCAATTGACATCATTGGTGTTTTGGCATAAAATTTTACACCAAAAAGTTACATGTGTTATTTTTGATGTATATTTTAGTAAAAAGAGAATTCCTTCAAAAAAAAGTAAAAAGATAATCTATATATATTATACTCAAAGAGAGGAAATCAATGTGGTGATGACAAATGTCACTCATTGATTGGCCTCTCTTTTAGATATAAAAAAAATAAAATAAAATACTTGATTGTAAATAATTTTGTTACCTTTTTACCCAATAAACTAATAACGTATTTGATTCTATTTTCCTAAAAAAAAGATGTCATTCTATAAATGAGGAATACTTTATAAAATCTGTTTTTATATTTTGGTAACACATATAACAATATATGATTGTACTTTTATTAAAAAAAAAAAATCCATTATACTGATTACGTAGTAGGATATTTACAAAAAATAATTAATGTAATCTACCGATTTGTACTTACATAATTAGAATACAAATAAATTAGAAAATCAACGAAATATTAGTATAGTATAAAAAGGGTTACTATAATATTGTATAATATTTTTACAACTAAATTCGATAAGTATAAGTAATATTTATATGTACTACTCTACTATGTAACTCCTCAATTTTTTAGATGCAACTCTTTTATTTTTACACTAACTATTATATTCACACATCTATATAATTTTAATGTTATTTGGTGACTATTAATATAGATGATGCACATAGTCATGTACTCCGTATCATTTTGTTGGATTTGTCTAAATACTTACATAATACAAATTTAATACCCATATCATTTACTGCAAGTATAATCTCTTTAATAAACAATAATCTACTTCAAATATTTAATATGGCAATAAATGTGATAATAAACTTCGTATATTTTTTTACTTAAACCTTCTAATTGCTTTGGTAATAAATCAATTACACTATGAAATACTTATTTACTTATGGAAATAAAATTTTTGATTATTTTTAATACTAAATAAAAATAGAAGATGTAAAATATGCATATTATTCTATTCCCAATCGGCTTATGTGAACGTTATGTAAATATGATGCACTAAGTAAATTACCATTTATAATGAATATTCTGCAAAATATATATAGCATAAATATACGAGTACTACGGAAGTTTTCAGACACAGCCTTAAGCGGACACATATCATGTAATTTTTTTTTATCATTAATCTAAAAATTGATATATGCTACAGAGTACAAGACACTATGATGTATCTATCTATTTATATATTGTACTAAAAGAGAGGGTACCTCAATGTGGTGTTGACACATGTCATTTTTAATTTTACTTTTACTTTTTATTGCTTAATAGCATATCATTTATATTACTTCGAAGTATATAGATAATACAATCTATATTATTGAATATACGGTATAAAATAATATCTATATACTAAATTCAAGAAACTATTTAATTTAAAGATGTTATTGACTTCTATTGTCTATCACAAAGATATTATGGAAAATATTAGAGACAGAGTATATGAACAGTACCAAAACAATATAATCATTATTTAACATCTTTTATACGATAACTAAAAAGATATTAAACAAAAACTTATGATCAAATTGAAATATATATACTCCTTACTAGAATGTATATTTATTAGGTTGCTCAAAAATTATATTTCCTATGTTCATAAATACTTGCAACGTTTGATATTTTTACACTATTCACATATTCCACTTTGACTATTGTTGGTGATTTATATGTCAAATAAAACATAGTCATGTGGGATTTTGTTAGATTCGTCTCCATACTTATTTTTAAAATATCAACTTTTATAATTTTTGCTTGAATAGAATTTAAGATATTGACGATCTAAATTGTGCATTGACATCGTGAAAGTGACAAACGATGCGAGTATTTATGAACGGAGAAAGTATATATTTTTATTTTTTTTCTTAACATAAAGTTATGACCAAAATGTATGATTTTATTATTAACATATATATAATGTATGTTTTTTTCCAAATAGGTATATATGCATGCATGCATTCTATATACACTGCGTAATATAATATTGGTGAAATTACGATATGACTATTATTCAATCATATGTACTCCGACTTCGTAGTATTTAAAATATGACTATTACAAAATTGTACGTACTCTTATAATATTATAAGAGTCTCAACTATTATTTTAGAAAATGTATTAAATAGTATTTTCTCTATTTTTTATTTACAACACTTCCCTAAAACGAAAAAATTGCAACGCTTTTCTAAAACAGAAAAGTTGCAACACACTATAAATGCAAAACTATTTTGTATAATTTGACATTTCTACCTCATACTTTACTCTCTTTATTAACTATAACCACTCAAACACCAAATAAAATAACATAACCCATTTTCACTTATACCCTTATATTAAAGAATTTTGATTCTTTTTTCTTAAAGTGTGATAATGTGTATGTTCCAACTATATAGAAACGGAGGAAGTTATATCAAAAATATCACTTCTTTACTCTTTCACAAATATTTTATTCAATATATAGTTCTTATGTCCCTTTATTTTCCTCATATTCATCTTTGGTGTGTCTGTTTGAGATTAATCCATACATTAAACGAAAAAATTTCCCACTTGCTCTCTCTCTACCTCTTCTCTCATGTGACTACTTTATCAACTTATGTTCACATTTTATACTCAATTCTTAATAAACTAAATTTTGGCCATGCCGCAATCAAAAGGGTCGGAGTGAGTTTATTAGAAAGTTAACTGAAGGTAACATGAATTATTGACCAAATATAGGAATGTCAGATTGTCAAGTGGGGCGGGTTTTGGGGAGATCCTTATGCAACGCCCCGAGTTGGAAGGGTTGGTGGAAAACTTTAATTTGGTGGGTGACCCGGATAGAAAATGTATCTGCCTCGAGTGACAAGGCAATGATGAATTTTACATTTAACCCTCCCACCTCACATACCCTTCATCTAATTGACTATGAATAACATTTTTTACAACTAACCTACATATTATAACATTTTATTTATTTATTTATTCAATTACTCTAATAAGACAACCAATTTGGAAAATACTCTAAATATGGTTTTAAATTAAATTGAAAACTACCAAAAAAATGGTATATGGTTGGTTTGAGATGAATTTGGATAAATGGGTGGGTGATGGAGCGGGAATGAATTTTATTTTGTAGGTCGGTAACGCACATATATATCGTCGGTGGCGGGGATAAGGATGATATTTTAATGTGAGTACGGGTGAGGAGGGACAATCCTCCGCGCCCGCCCTTCCTTGACTAAAAGTCATCTCTAGTGGAGTAATGTATATGATGTGTCTAAGTGATAAGTGATCGAGTAATGTATATTTTGTGTATTAGTTCTACAAGCTCTATAGAAATAAAGGGTATATGAGAATTACTTTATGTTACACGGGTAATGAATGAGAATGAAAGTAAAAACTGTCCACGATTAATTTTAATTTAGAAGAATATCTACAATAACCTTTATTTTGGTTAATTGCCTATGGATATAGTTTAGAATTCATGTTAATTTTTGGTGCGAATGAGCCACAAGGGCAAATAAATTACAAATGGGGGCGGGGGATTCGAACCTGAGACCTATTGTACACAGGCCCTCAGTCTTAACCACTAAGCCAAGACATCATTGGTGTATAGTTTAGATTTCATGTCAATTTAATAGGGAGTATTTTGTGTAGTAGATTGTAAATAGTGCATCGCGCGGGTCCTATACTAATTATGACTCTAAAAGAAAATTAAATCTTTTAAGTATAGTCATTTCAATGTATATTTTCAAAACATTTACTTTCTAAAAAAATATAATTGTGGATTAAGTGGTACCCCTCCACCACAAAAAATATATAATTGTGGATTTAGTGGTTTATGTGTGTCAAGGAGACGGTAAAATATTACTCCATCCGTATTTAATTAAAGGATACACTTTTCTATTTTGGCTATCATGAATTCATGATACCACTTTCAATTATATTAATATTTATCTCCTTCTTTGTGGTTCCTACACTTACTCACATCATCTTTTACTTCACTACCCCTACTTTCATCTTATTTTAATAAATCCAACTCACTATCAAAAAATTACATGCCGATCAAAGTGTATCTTTTGGTTAAATATGGAGAGAGTAATTGAAAGGGACTCATGGAGAATGTCACCCTATTTTACACTTAAAATTATCTCATACCTTCGTAAGTTCATAATGAAAATCACCCTTTATCTTGTAAAAATGGTACGGAGTATTAGTGTATTGCTATCTTTTACACTTAGTTTCACCCAGAGACATTTTAGATAATAATGAATAAACCTGAAGTACTCTTTCCAACTACAATGCACAAATCTCACCAACAAATACGTAGTAAATAAATGGAACTGATAATAGATTATCAACTACTGCAAAAGAACCAGAGAGGCATCACCACTATCCTAGATTCCTAGTGCTCCCTACAGGAGCTACAAGATCCCTTTGCACGCTTTGACATGACTACAAACTTCTCACTCGTCTAAACCGATCATAATATTATCAGCATTACATCATACTCACAATCCATACACACAACCATTTCATCAACCGTGAGTATTTGAAGCATGGCAGCAAGCACGATAACACACACAACATAGTTCTCAGGGGTGTTCGTCGTACATTCATGAAATGTGTCATAAGAGCAACGTCAGAAGTCTTAAAGACTGGACCCAGTATTGTCATTTACTGGCCAAGAAGCGAGGGTATGTAAAACGCATGGGACTGTGCCATCTCAATGCGTTCCCGGGGATCATGCATTGTCTCATCTCTCAATGCTTGAAGTATAGCCTTAGAGGGGAAGTCCCTGAACACACAAGTCAATGAGAAATGTAAGAGTTCTCTCTTGGCAGCAGACCACTTTAGAGATGTGGATCAACTGTTGAGAACGAGCAACCAATGAAAGCAAATAGGAGTTGCATATTACCTGGTTATAAGTATGCTATAGAGTGTCTTCAAGATGGGACAAAGTTCAACTGGAGCTACAGGCTTCTTTTCTTCAGGATGTAGCACACTTATGGAGGATTGACCAAGTAGTTCATAAAATGCTTTCACAGCAGAGACACCCTGCACATAATAGATAATATTTGGATCATAAAATTATATTGAGACATGACATGTTAACACACTTTTTAAACTTCAGATAATTGTATCTTCCTTTTTTGCTCAATTGATTAATACTCAGATCCAATCAAATATCAATAGTTGTTGCCAATCTTGTGGCAGCCACAAATAGAGACGCCACAGTCATGGAAACCATTTCCAAATTAACATGTCAAAGAGGCTACATTGAAGTAAATTGCAAGTAACAGAAAATATCCAATTCTGCATGAAACTCAGCCCCAAAAACAGACGCAAAGAAATGATTCTCAGGCGACCTATATCTTAGCTCACTAAATTCCAATAGCAAAAAGATTAATACAGCTTTCTCCTTTACCTGTATCATACCCTTTCCCTTGATGCTGTCACCCATATCAAGGCTCAGTGCACCCTTAGCCAACATTTGGCCATACCATGCATTACGACCTTTCAACAGGGTAACATATGTATCCGCCAGCAAAGGACCAGCAAGTTTCTCTGGTTGTTCTGACAAAAGATGTGTAATAAAAATCATCTCCGATGTGCAGTGTGCAAAATATACAGATTTGCTGGTGGCACTTTCATTGGTTAGAGCTGCAACCATTCCTGTATAACCACATGAAAATACATATATAGAGTTCTCAAATTGCAGTCATTTAAATTTTGCAATCAAAATTACTGCCTCCTACTTCATGCTCTATAAACATTATCCCAAAACCTCAGTTATATTTACCAAATAGCTATTTGAAACCTTGGAAAGTGTAAAATGAATTGGAAGAACATAGAACAACATAAAACAGTCTAACATAGAAACAGATAGCATCAACAAGCAAACAAGAACACAGAACAATATGTTGTCCAGACTCCAGTTTAAGAGTAAACAACCAAAAAAGGGAAATTCTCCTCTCAGGTCACGAAAACAAACATCATGGACTTTTTGTTTGTTATTGTTTTCTTTTCTGAGTGTGTCGTGGGGGAAGGGGGGGGGGGGGGGGGGTGAGTAACTATACGCAATATTGCTATAGCTTTCTTCGACATGTCCAAGAATTTCATATTTTATTCTTTCACCGCATAATTAAATATCTTAGGAATGTTACGTTTAGATCATACAGTAGGTTGGTTAGAACTTTAATGTATACTTGACCATCATTTGAAAGGAAAATATTGGTGTTGAATTCCTTAACTATGCGTAACATTGTACTGCTTTTCTACTGTTGGAATAGGCTAGATAGAAAAGTATTAGAGTGGAGATATCAGAAACAATATAGGGGAGGGGCATGTGGTATCAGTTTGTCATGTTAAAAAGAGATTCGACCTGTTTGAGGTAACTATAACGTTATGGCTGATGTACCTAAGGGCAAGGGATAGGAACGTTGAGTGTCAGAAACTTTAATTTAGGTAAAAATATTAATACTAGTTTGCTTTTATTATAATAAGTGATTGGTTGCAACTGAGGAAATTCTCAGCCTCTCCATGTTTAGCAAAACAAAACACATAGACGTCGTTTCATTTTCATTTGTTAAACAAGAGAAAAATATAGTCTTTCTTGCTTATGTTTTTGTACGAATTTGGGGGTAAAACATACCTTGAAAACCACAGAACAAGAAATGCAACATGCTCCTATTGATCTCCTTTACCCTTGAAATAATTTATTCATCCCAAATGATGAAATGAGTCCCAAGATTTTTACCACACTTTTTTTTGAAGGGGTGTTGCCGTTACTTCTAAATTCATCACAAGATTTGATTAAATTAACCTTCATTTCATCAAAGTGTCAATGGAAAAAACAGAAACGCCGAAAGCAGAAAACCTACCAAAAATCATAACATCCTCCAAACTAATGATACAATCACCCCAAGGGAAGATAAAGGTGTTAGTATCAGAGCACCATTTTTCTTCATAACCTACAATTAACTCATTGTCCCTCTTAATCATGTAGGGATCTTATAGAGAGATAATGATTTAATCGTAGGTTTAGCTGAGAAATGATGCTGTAAAAATACCACATTTATCTTCCCTTAGGGTGAATGTATCATTAATTTGGAGAATGTTATGATTTTGGGTGGGTTTCCTGTTTTGGGCATTTCTGTTCTTTCCCCTTCTATAAATAGACACTTTGATGAAATGGAGGCTAATTTGAACAAATATTGTGTTGAAATTAAGAGTAATGGTTACAATGTTTGTGACTCATTTGAGATGGATGGATTATTTCAAGGGTAAAGGAGGTAGTTGGAACATATTACATTTCTTGTGAAGTGGTTGTCAATGTATGTTTTTCCCACAAATTTGTACAAGAAACATAAGCACGAAAGGCTATATTCAATAAGAAAATAAAGTTTAGCTATTTTGGGTTGCAACCCACATTTGTTTTTCCTCCAGATATCTTTAAAATTACTTGAGTTAGGAGCATATAAAATCTAACCCCTACATGAAGTCAAGGAAGCTTTCTCTCAAGATTGGAATAATAGTATGCCGTGTGACATTGCGTTTTCTTAATAAAAAGAAAAATAATTACAGTTATCTCATAACAACAAAGTTTTGAGCTATTGAGTACCTCGTAACTGAAAAAGAGATTCTACAAAATTTATAATCATATAAATGAATGAGATGCATCAAGAATTCATAACCCCCTAATTAAAGTGGATTAAAGCTCCATTAATACTAATAACATCAATGAATAATCAAAACAACTTTAAAATTTTCATAAAGGAGAGATTGCTAGTTGTTATAAAGAAACTCATAAAAAGACAAAAAGGAATGCATGCTCTGAAAGTGTTCTTTCGCTTTTATAAGTAGTTTATATAGCTAGTGATCCCACTTTGTTATGAACTTCTTTACGTTGCTGTGATCTTTGATCTTCTTTTCATGGTGTTTGTGGAATTGTTGATCCACCTTAATTTGGACGATGGTTATGAACTTTGTAACACATTTTACAAGAAACACTATTGTTTTACCTCAGTTAGATCTTTCGTGACTCCAATCCATCACCATCAAGTACATGAGTATATGCCAATATGCGGGAGTAGCGGAGTAGTATTACCCTTAGAAAAACAACTCAAGAATAATGTTATGGTACCTCAGACACATACCCAACCTTTCTTGTCTCCTATTCGTGATTTATCCATTCTAATATTTTTCCATGTAGATATATCCTTTATTCCAACATCTAGCACTACCATAACCAACTAGGCAAAGCCTTCTTTAACTAGGAGGGTTAGCTACATGGATTCTCGCTCACTACTGAAAAAATGTCCAACAGCTCAAGAATTGTTTTGACACTACAAGACAAAAATCCCCCGGACGACATATTTATGCAAATATGGTATGCAAATATGGTATTTGGGGGAAGAGGAAGGAGGGTAGAACATGTGTATCATACACCTAATGGTGAAGAGCGTAATTGGGAACCACATGAAGACAAAATTTATACGCACTAAATTCTTTCTAAACCAAGGCCAGGCATCAAAAGGAAAGAATACTTGAATAGGCATAAACCAGTCCTCCTGAAACCCCAAAACATGTCCAAGATTTTGTAAATAGCTATTCTTAAAAGCTGGAAAATGTAAAGCTAACTAGATTCTCTACGTGGTATTAACAATCAAAAGAAGGCTTCTTGGATGTATGACAGTTTCTCAAGCCAAAGAGAGCCACCAATCCGACGGAAGAGTGGAAGTTAGCAGCAACTGCGAATGAGATGTTTTGCACCAAAATTGCATAAAAGAAGTCAAGGACCCAGTTGACAATAATTATGGGGTTTAAATACTGACTTTTACAACAACAGTATAACCTTAAATTCACCGCCTATCTAAGGCCCACACCGCCCACCTGATCCATTATATGCTTATTGGGGCTGTGCCAGATACTCAGATTGGGACAGTATGCATTTGAACTCCAGTTATTGAACAATTTTTATGTAGCTTAAACCAATAATGAACAAAATCACTTAACCACAAGGAGGAGCAATAAATTTACTTACCAGCTCCAATGGCATAGACATTCTTCAACCCACCCATAACTTCATGTGTGACAAGGTCACCATTATCCCACACAATAAAATGTGGCTGTCTCAGAAACTTGGCCAGAGGCTTCCTCCATTTCTCAGCTCCACAAATTCTAGCATTAGCATACTCTTTGTTATAAATTTCTGAGGCAATATTTGGTCCTCCAAGGTAGAGAATATTTTCCATAGGAACTCCAGCTGCCGTAAATAATGTCGGAAGTTTAGAGATCATGGGTATATGTTAAGCAGGAATTTGTACGAAGATTAAATGCCATTTAATAAAATATGTGGCTCCCAGGTTTTTTTATACTGGAAGAAAACTTAGCTGTTTACTTTCTAACTATACTTCTATTTGATAAGTTCATGTAATTTTCTGAATTGAAGAGCTATAGAATGAATTCATGAAGTAATCACCAAAATTTCAAAGTAGGATCGGAAAAAAAAAGTCTTACCGGCTTGGTGAATCATCTGAGTAGGAGTCACAATCCGCGGCACTGGCTCCAATTCAGCCTCTATACCCTTTGCCAGAGAAATAATGACGGGTGCAGCAATCCTTTCCTTCCAAAACCGACCAATCTCCTCGAATACCTCTCGGGTCTCCGTTGATGGCAAACCATTCACCACAATATCAGCATCCCAAACAGCCTCTTGCAAATTGGTTACAACTTTCAATGGACATATAGGGGTATCAATCATGTTCAAGCAAAACCCATCTTTCAAAATCTCATCAGCATTCAGCGTACGATCACCTAACCTAGCTTCTACGTACTTCAAGTATGAACACCTCCTAATTAGCCTCCGTAACACATCTTCCCTCGAATTAATCACTTCAAACAGATGTTCAGCAGTTGCTCGATCGACTTGCCTACCCGGTCTCCTCCATATCCTGATTGAAACTTTGTCTCGAAAATGACCATAACTATCTT
Source organism: Spinacia oleracea (assembly GCF_020520425.1). NCBI lineage: Eukaryota > Viridiplantae > Streptophyta > Magnoliopsida > Caryophyllales > Amaranthaceae > Spinacia > Spinacia oleracea. The sequence continues at coordinate 62,785,888 of NC_079487.1, forward strand.
GCAACAATGCAACAAAAACACTCCCCCAAGCACCTGCCCCTACCCCAACAATTCTTAACGGATCGCCTTCTGCTTTCCCAAGAAAACGTCGAAGCTCATCCAATTTCTCCTCCAATACTCCATTAACCGACCCATTTGGATACCCATTATGATTCTCAACTTCAGCAGTTCCCACCATTTTCCTCCAACAAGATCAACCGTTTATATATAATTCTTTTCAAATAAGCATTACCCACACAAAATTATGATAGTTACCCAGATCAACAAATACACTAATGCTTATAACAAACTCGAAATTCTGATGACCCGGTTGATGATTTAAATTATAATCACTAACCAGATTGACAAAAACACATACAATTCAGCATTGACAAAACCAGGTACGATTTCTTCAACAATAACAGAACAACTATTTCTCAATTTTAATCAAATTCAACCAAAACTTACATTGGTTATCTTAACCCACCAATATACGGTTCCTCCACGCTGCGTTGATATAAAAATGGCGATTTTGCGGGAGATTTCCTGAAAAAATGAGGGGTTTTTCTGTTAAAAAACTGGAGATTGCGTGCACGAAACTTGAAAATTGAGAAGAGGTCACTGATGATGGGGGATCAATTAATGTGAGTGATACAAAATTGGGGATTTGGGGATTTTTAAATCAGAAATGTGGGACTTTTCTACTGAATTATGTTGTACTGAGAAAATAGTATTCTGGGTTTTGGGTGTTGGACATTTGAGCTCAGCATTACACTGTTACCAGTTCAGGTGGTTGAGCTGCAATTGCAAAGGGAAGAAAAAGGTAAATGTATCATTTTTCTGTTATGATCTTTGTGAATGTTATAATTCTTTATTTTTTATTTCTTTTTGGTCCAAATAATTCTTGACTTTTAGATTAGTGATTATGTAATTAAGGAATATAATTTAGGAAAAGGTACCTTTATTTTCTTTAAAAGTGGAAAAAACATGATTGGTGACGGTGTTATAGGAAAATATAAATCTGGTATCGTTTTTTTTTTTTTTTTTTTTGAAAGGTAAGATGAATAATATATTAAGAGCCCCTCCGCTCGAGGGTCACTCCTAAGTAATCATTATAGATAATAGAAAACAATTGTGGGCTATTACAAGGATCTATATACATTTTGTCACTAATTAGATGTCCAACATTAGCAATCCAGTCGGCTGTTCTATTAGCTTCTCTAAAAATATGCTTGATTTCCCATTTGTCGAACGAGAGGAGGAGTCTTTTAATATCGTTGATAATGTTGTGAAGTTTCCAAGGGATAGACCAAATCCCTTTAACTGAGTTGACATTGAGGAGGTTGTCACCTTCAATGTAGAGTCTTCTGATATTGTGACGCTTGGCTTCTTGGATACCTTTGTGAAGAGCACTCGCTTCAGCCATAAAAGCTTGGGAATGACCAAGATTGTAGGTATAGGCTGTGACAGGTTGTCCATTGCTGTCTCTGATTATAACTCCTGCTGCTGCTGAGTAAGATTTGCAAGAACCATCAAAATTGAGTTTGAAGGTATCCAATGGAGGAGGATACCAACGAACCATCACCGGAGAAGGAGGAGGAGGGGTGTGAGTGTGTGAGGTGAGAGGGGTACCCTTAAGTTGGTGATAATCAATTTGCAATCTAAATTGCCATTCATGGAAAGCCGAGTTAGCCTTAAAAAATACTCGGTGTGGATTGAAAGATGCATTATTAAAGGTGCAATCATTTCTTTCCTTCCAAAGAGACCAAATGGTGAAAACAAATTTACTAATCGTAGAAGGAAATTTTCTTAAATACTCAATAGTATCAAAGAAGTCGTGATGAGTGATGGAAAAATCCAACCAAGTCTTAGTTTCGATTGAGATCCCAAACTTTCTTGGAATTTGGGCATTGAAGAAAAAGATGATTAATTGTTTCCACATAAGTATCACAAAGCGGACATACATCAAAGGGGAGAATATTTCTCCTGTGAAGTATATCTCTAACCGGTATGCTTTTGTGACAAATTTTCCATAAAAAGATTGCAAGCTTTGGAGGAATATCGAGTTTCCAAATCCAATGAAACTTCCATTTTTGAGAGTTTTCTTGGATGTCTGAGCAATCCAAGTTGCTGATTTGACTGAAAAGGCGCCTGAAGAAGTGGCACCCCATATTGGGGGTGTCCTCCATATCATTTAAAGGAAGTGGAAGACCTTGAATTCTTAGAACCATCTCTCGCGGTAAGATAGTTGATAGTTTAGCCACATTCCATTCATTAGAAGGGAGAATGAAATCTGAAACTAGAAGATTACAATCAATAGCTTCTATACTACGATTGTAATAATTCATGAGATTACCCTGAATTACCCAATTATCTAGCCAGAAATTAATTGATTTACCATTGCCAATTTTCCAACGAACCCCTATCCTCAAGATTTCTCTTTGATTTAGAATATTATGCCATATCGTTGAATCTTTTTTTTTAGGCTTACATAAAAAGAATGAATTGTTCTGAAGATATTTCTTTTTTATAATAGAGACCCAAAGGCTATTATCATTTTGGAGGATTTTCCAACCTAATTTAGCAAGAAAAGCGCGGTTTAACGGTCTGGTTCTACGCAAGCCCAGTCCCCCTTGACTTTTGGGTTGTCAAATTTTATTCCAAGAAATAAGCGGCGTGAAAGAAGAATTAGTAGTATGTTTCCAGAAGAAATGTCTATGAACCGCATCTAGTAGGGTGCAGGTTTGATAGTTTAATAGGAACACGCACAAGAGGGGGGGTGAATTGTGTTTGGAACTTTAGTGAGTTTCTTTTAACTTTAAAGCAATTAAAGGAACTGAAAAACACAGAAACAAAGTTACTCAATTTGAGGAAACTTCTTGACACTAATCAAGAAGAGAAAACCTCAAAACTCTTTTATATTAAGATAATTCCTCAATTACAATAATATAACAACTTGAGTTCCTCTCTAACTCAAGTTTCTCACAGTAATCAACTCTGACTACCCTCTCTTTTGTTTCTCTATTTTCTCGACTTTAACTCAAAGTCTTTACAAGATTACTCAATCTACTCTCACTCAGTTTACAATTTGTTTTCAAGGGTCTAGATAATAATAAAGCTTTTTAGATATTTATGGAACTTAGGAACTCGAATTTTGCTAGGACACAAATCAATTTTATAAACTCTTTTGAAAGCGTTTGATAGATAAGAAAGCTAGTAGAATATTTGTGTGTTTTTCTCAGAAAACAGACGACCCTTTTTATAGAGATAATCCTTAGGGTTAGTTCCCTTCAAATCTCAACTGTTCACACAACTACACTACTTGGTTTCCACGATCCATAACTTGTGGATCAAGGGAAGACCACTTCCCTGAAAAATTCCCAAGAGAAAATCGTGGTTTAGACTTTGTCAACCACTAAAAGATTTGCGAAAAATACTTAACAAAATAAATCAGATTTCAGGAGAAGTTTTAGGGAAAGTAAAACTGTTTTGACTAGAAAGATAAAAACGGATTTTATTAAAGCAAATTTTATTTATGTAATTTTCCTTAAAACTTGCTACTAAATATTTTGATAAAATCTTAATAAATATTTAATTAAATATCCTATAGTTCCATAACTTATCTTATAGCTATTACTATTTTACACAAAATCTAAGAGTATTTAACTACCTAGCTTCGTGTTTTTACTGGAGCTACCACTCAGCAGCTGCAATGGTTCCTACTCTGGAACAGGTGAGTTCCTCCAAAGGGACAGAGGCACTCATCATATGGAAACTTCACCCTTCTGTGCATTTGTTGTTACTCTGATGTGTGTAAGTTTATAGTTCTTAGCTTTGCGCATTCCACCTCAGGAACATCAGCAGCCATCTCAAGTTCCTCTCTGGAACAGGAACACTTTACTTGTAGACACAACAGAAACTTTAATCAGGAAGTTTGCTATTTGTCATCAACCAAAATCAGGGTCAACAATATTCCCCCTTTTTGGTGATGATAACTTCCGCAAACTTTTTACCATAAGAGATTAAAACACATAGAGTTGATGAAGTGTGGATTGTAAAAAAAAATTAACTAACTAAAAAAAATTTACCCTTACAGTAGATAGAACACGAAGAATCCGAGTCTCAAACTGAGTTTGATCTCCCTAAGAAGTTTGCTCAGTGATCTTCCCTCTGTTGACATTAACAAAAAGAACAGTGCACATACATATATTTCAATCATAGTGCCCCACGATCAACGTTTGGCAAGTCAAGCTAGCCTCAAAGTATTGTACCTGCTCACATCACATATAATCCTAGAAGCAACAACCATATAAACCAGCAATATTTAGATTTTAAACCAAGCAAGGTTGAAAACATTCGAACCAAAAGAGGGAAGATTCCCATTGTTTAGTTATACAAAACCAAAAAAAATTGTTCCATAAACGAATTTAATATAAGAGATTGGAAGGGTTGTTTAGGCTTGGTTAGGAGAATTTGAGGCAGCTGTTTCTTCTACCACAACTTCCTCAAAGGATTCAAGGTTGTTGATTTTCTGCAGAATCTCAGTGCGAGTGGTGTTGGCTTGATCAGCATATTGTTGGAGGTTGGTTTGGAGTGTTTGAACAGCATTGACCAAGGCATTCAATTGTGTCTGCATCTGTTGAACTCGAAGGTTTGATCCTTCCTGCAGTGCATTTAAGCGCATCACTGAATCCTGGAGCTCCTGAAATTTTGCAGCAGAAATAGGTGGTGTTCCGAACCCAGAGGAACCAGCGAAACCAGCAAAACCACCTGGAACCTTAGCAGAAACAGCTTGAGGAACAGGAATGGTTCCAGTTCCCTTGGGGAAAGGAACAGACGCAGGCTTCTTAGGAACTGGTGATTTTGTCCTAAGAACCTTTGGCAGTTCCTTTTTCTCCTGTGGGAATGGCGTAGTTCCTGTGTCTTCTTCCTCTTCTTCCTCCTCACAGGTGATATCCATATAGACAGGGGGAGCAGGAACTTTGCGAGGTCTAGTGGCAATTCTCATGCTTTTCCTGTGACCCCTCTTAGGAACACTCCTAGTCTTTAATGACACAGTTTCTTCCAAAATAGGAACTTCAGACTCAATCTCCTTTTTACCCTGGAAACACAGCACCTTATCCACCACAACCAACTTCAGATTTTTTAGGAATTTTTCTTGGACAATTTGAGCAGGGGTTAGGGGATGAGAATCATAGGAACCCAAATCAACTGTGAAGTTATTGAATATGGCAGTGAGTAAGGAACCATACCCTATTTTGAATTTTCCAGGAATACAATGGGCTAGGTGTTTGATCATGATGGCCGGAAAATTAATTGGGATATCAAATTCGAGACAATAGATTAAGCATGCATCATAGAAAGTGACATCATCTCGTTTTTGAGTCCTAGGAACTACCCCCCTCCACACAAGGTTGAAAAGTAATTTATGTAGAGGTGAAAGAAGATTGTGGTTTGTGATGGACGATTCTTTGAGATTTCCCCCTATGTTGGCCACAATTTGATTACTATCAACTTCATTGATTGTTATGGTGGTTTTCTTTTTCACATACTCCTCAAAACCCTCGTTGGGAACACCAAACAAATTTGACAGATAATTTGCATCAAAAGAGATTGGAGTTCCATTGACTATACTCGAAACTACCCCATCTTTGCACTCAAAATTTTTACAGAATTCAATAACAGCTAAGGGATAGATTGGAAGTCTTGCATGTGTGTCAAATAGGCTTACCCACTATTGATGATCAAGAATTCCGACGAGCTCTTCCAAGTTGTCTGATTTGCACCACACATAGTTGATCGCAAATCCACCAGTTAGATTTTTGCTAGTTCCTCTAACTTCGCTGTTTCCCCCTGAGTCTCAGCTTCTGGTTCCTCGATTTTGTCAATTTTGGCTCTCTTGGCTCTCGAGGAAGATCGACGATTGGTGTAGGAGAGGGACTTTGAATTTCCATTGGTTGATCGGTCCATTCGTCATAGGTGAGGGCAAGTACAGGGGGTGGTTGAATTTGGAGTGGTGTTGGTGATTTGGCCGGTGATTGAGCGGGTGAGGTTTCCATTGGAATTGGTGAGTTAGGGTTTCTTTTTCTTTTGAGTTGTTGGGGTTTGATGAATGGAATTGAGGTGCTCATGGTTTGATGGGGTTTTATAGGTGTAGTGAATTAATGAGGTACAGTGGAGAAACCGAGTGAAAGTTTGAAGGTTTTTATGAAAGGGGGGTGAATGGAAGGTGAAGAGTTTCTCTTATATTAATGATTTGTTATGAGACGAAAAAATAGGATGAACCTTGTTTTTTGAATTTTTAAAACACGTAACAACCTTTTAATTTTAAAAAATAAAAAATTGCTTGATTAATTATCTAATATTTACCGATTTATTAGGGATGTGCTTACATGGCTTAAATGTTGAGTGAGACGATCTTTTACGATGGTAAGCTTCACTATGTTTCCACACAAGAGTTGTGTTTGAAATAATCCGTAGCATGCACCCTTCTTGTTGTCTTTGTTTTTGAAGGAACTTCACTTTTGCAGTTATCTTATTTTGATCATTCCGAGTTCCATTCTCATCTTCTCGTGTCTCTCCCTGTTTAAAGGCTTGGTCAAGATGTCAGCTAGTTTTTCCGTTTGAGAAAAATCCAATTTAATTAATCCTTTCTCGACATTGTCTTTTAAGAAATGATGTCTTATGTGAATATGTTTGACCCGGGAATGATGAACCGGATCTTTTGAAATACAAATAGCACTAGTGTTATCACAATAAACAGGAACACAATCATAGATAATACCAAAATCTCTCAACTGTTGTTTTATCCATAGAATTTGTGAGCAACAAGCTGCAGCAGCTACATACTCAGCTTCAGCTGTGGATAGAGCAACAGTATTCTGTTTCTTGGAACCCCAAGAAACCATGCAGGGACCTAGGAACTGTACCATACCTGATGTGCTTTTTCTATTTACTAGGTCACCTGCATAATCAGCATCAGCATATCCTTTTAGCTCAAATGATCCGCTTATTGGATAGAATAGGCATAGGTCATCAGTTACTTTGAGATATCTAAGTATTCTTTTTACAGCAGTTAAGTGAGACTCCTTTGGATTTGATTGGAATCTAGCACATAGTCCTACACTGAAAGAAATGTCAGGTCTACTAGCAGTTAAATATAGTAGTGATCCAATCATACCTCTATACTTTGTTTGATTTACACTTTTCCCATTAGGATCTGTGTCTAATCTGCTGGCTGTTCCCATGGGAGTGTGGTTCACTTTAGCAGAATCCAGCTCATATTTCTTTAGGAGTTCCTTCACATAATTTTGCTGGTGGATCATGATTCCATCCTCTGTTTGTTTGATTTGTAGACCAAGGAAAAAGTTGAGTTCCCCCATCATGCTCATTTCAGATTCACTGCTCATTAGGTTTGCAAATTCCTTGCACAGATTTTCATTAGTTTCCCCAAATAATATATCATCTACATAAATTTGAACAACTAATAAGTCAGTTCCTTTTGATTTTAGAAACAAAGTTTTATCTATTCTACCTCTTTTAAAATCATTTTGTAAAAGGAACTTTGAAAGTCTTTCATACCAAGACCTGGGGGCTTGTTTTAGTCCATAGAGTGCTTTGTCTAACTTGTATATGTGGTTTGGAAATTCAGGATTTTCAAAGCCAGGAGGTTGTTCCACATATACATCTTCTTCTAGGAACCCATTTAAAAAGGCACACTTGACATTCATTTGATAAAGTTTAAAACCCATAAATGCAGCAAAGGCAATTAAAATTCTAATGGCTTCTAGTCTAGCAACAGGAGCAAAGGTTTCTTCGAAGTCAATACCTTCTTGTTGATTATAACCTTTAACAACTAACCTTGCCTTGTTCCTTATGATTGTTGCATGTTCATCTTTCTTGTTCCGGAACACCCATTTCAGTCCTATCACTTTTTGATGTTTTGGCTTGGGTTCCATGTGCCATACCTTGTTCCTTTTGAATTCATTCAGCTCTTCTTGCATGGCAATTATCCAGTCAGCATCTTCCAAGGCCTCATTGTGGTTCCTTGGTTCAATCATGGAGAGGAATGCATGAGTTGCACAGAAGTTCCTCAGTTGAGATCTCGTCTGAGTTCCTTTTCTAATATCACTCATAATGAGTTCTATTGGATGGGAACTCTGGTGTTTCCAAGGTTTGGGTTGGAATTATGCAACTGGTGTTGTAACAGCTCCCTCTGTTCCTTCTGTGTCCTCAGTTCCTTGTTGTGTGCCATGGAGTTCCTCGGGTTCAGATGCTATTTCTGGTTCCTCTGGAACTGGACCTTCTGGTTGTTCCTCCTGAATTGGAACTTGTTGGTTCTGTTGGACTGTTCCTTTAGCTGTTTGTCTGATTGGGTGAATCTCTTTATCATTATCTGAAACACGGGACAAACCAATTTCGAAACTTTCTTGTTCCTGTGCTGCATCAAATTTGTTAGACTCATCAAAAATTATGTGTACACTTTCTTCTACACACATTGACCTTTTGTTATATACTCTGTAGGCTTTGCTATTTAAGGCATAACCTAGGAACACTGCCTCATCACTTCTTTCATCAAATTTTCCTAAGTTTCTTTTTCCATTATTGTGAACAAAGCATTTACAACCAAAACCTCTAAAGTAAGAGATGTTGGGTTTTATACCTTTTAGTAGCTCGTAGTGGGTTTTGTTCAAGATTGCTCGAATCATAACTCTATTTACAATGTAACAACCTGTGTTAACTGCTTCAGCCCAGAAGTTCCTAGGCAAGGAACTGGCTATTAACATGGTTCTTGCCATGTCCTCTAAGGTTCTATTTTTCCTCTCAACAACTCCATTTTGTTGTGGAGTTCTGGGAGCTGAGAAATTGTGGTCCATACCTTGTTCCTTGCAGTATTCATCGAATTTGTAGTTTTCAAATTCTGTTCCATGATCAGATCGATCTTATATGGATCAGTTGATGACCTATAGTTTTCTGGATTTTCTTTGAAAATGCAACAAACTCATCAAACGTTTCATCTTTGCTTGTTAGAAATATGACCCAAGTAAAACGAGAGTAATCATCAACAATAACCAAAACATATTTTTTCCCACTTCTGCTTTGAATTCTCATTGGGCCACACAAGCCCATATGGATGAGTTCCAATGGTTTTGTGGTGCTTACCAATTTCTTAGGCTTAAAGGAACTTCGGACATGCTTGCCTTTTGCACATGCATCACAGACTTTATCATTTAGGAACTTGATTGAGGGGAGTCCTCGAACTAGTTCCTTTGATATTAGTTTGTCAAGCAGTGAGAAACTAGCATCACTAGTAGAAAAAACCCCTGTTGCAGCGGGCTTTTAGACCCCTGTTGCAGCGTACATCGTATGCTGCAACTGGGGGGCCTGCAACAAGTCTGAACTTGTTGCAGCGTACACTGTTCGCTGCAAAAAGTGTTTTTTGCAGCGTACATGTATATGTACGCTGCAACAAGTGTGCAAAATTAGCAAAAATCTAGACCTGTTGCAGCGTACAGATTGTTGTTCGCTGCAATAGGGTAGGTTTGTTGTAGCGAACAACAATTTGTACGCTGCAACAGACCTACCCTGTTGCAGCGAACAACAATATGCCCCCTGCAACAAGTCTTCATTTTAGCCTATTTTCACATACTTGTTGCAGCGTACAAGTATATGTCCCCTGCAACAAAGCCGTCTTTTTGGAGGGAAAATTTTAGTTTTAATTATTTATACCTAGAGTGCCTTGCACCAAATATAGGAACCTGTCAACAACAATAATAGAATATCGCAATCTGTAGAACAAATATAAAAACAATAATTGGTGTTTTGTATACATATCCAAAGTGCACGTACTACATTTAATTATATGTTTCAATTTCAACGTACGCATACATTTGAATATAAAATATTATTCTATAACATCTAAACCAACTCGATCGCTCACTAGTAGAAAAAACCCTTATTGATCTTCCCTTCTTCTATTTATCCTTGTTCCAGTTCTGTTGTTTGGCCTTGTTATTTGGGTGTCTTCTGCTGTGTGTATTGCATTTGCAGGTGAGAGTAAAGCTAGGGCTTTACATGCATCCCTTCAAAAACTTCTGGCTTCAGAGACACTGCCAACAACCAAGGCACCCAAATTAAAAAAAATAAAATAAAAATCAAGCTCCATTGAGCACGTAGTACAGTGAAATCAAACACATAAGCTCCAAATAAAGTTAAACAAAAAATATCAAAAACGAGATTAAACATTCAAAACACAACATCAATGTATTGTAAAACAACACCCCTCGACCCAAAAAAACCAGAGAAAATACGGCATCTTAGAGAGCTATATTAGAAGATCAAACCATAAAGCCTGTAAAGGCTTACATAGAAAAGCAAAACAAAACTATATTGCTGCATCAGACTAGAACTCCTACGAGCAACTAGTGTAAACCAGACCTGACTCTGGCATGCTCTGTAAGATCATTCCTTCACTTACCTCCCAGGTTTGATTAAAGTCACTAACATCCTTGATGATGCTAAGCATTGTTTCTTGCAGCTGAGAACCCAATAACTTGGAAAAGACATGTACAATACGACAATACAAGTTTGGTAAAGCCAGAGAAGTGTACGATGCAAGCCTTATGGTTCTACACAATAATTAACACAACTTAGCTATACTAGCAAGACGAGAAATGGATTATTCACATAACTATTATGATCAGCCAGTCAAGGACATCAATTTCATCTATTAAAGATTCCTCCAATATCTCGTTATACCCAACTCAAGCTTTTTAATTGTGATCAAGCAAAAATACAAATTTAACATTTTGCGTTTCAAACATTTCTAATACTAGTAAAAATCACCAACATGTCAGGGAATTATCATCCTTCTATTAAAAAAAAAGGTTTTCACCAGCACTAAACCACCCTTGAACATTCCATTGAAATCATGACAATAATGCTGAAGAGTTTCTTTGCAATCATATTATGTATGAGTAACTGGGTAAAGGCTATACACATTCTCATTTTGCTATAAGGAGAGCCTTGTTACTTGTTAAAAACATTAGGGTATAAAGGTATTGTATATTAGCATGAGTCAAGAGTCAAGAAAAACGCTTAGCAATTACAAACTCCTCAGCAACATAGAAACTCTAGCATGACCATGATGTTCTTGATAATATCCAGCAAATGGAGCAGCATCAAAAGTAGGAATTGATGGAGTTTTAATGTTTAAATGAGACTAAGGCTCTTATCAGACATAACTAATTGGTGATGCAGACCAAGCCTTTTGTTAGTAAAGCATGCAACCTAATTTTGATACTTTGCAAAGATGGGCAATGATTTTGTTTATTCAAGCTTTGAATCAGATTTGGTAGCTATTGTATCTCATCAGAACACAGATACTTCTTTAAACACTAAATAAAAAATCTGACAGAGCCATCAACGAACCCAGCATTATTAAGATGTCAGATGCTTTAATCGAGTCAATTCAAATCCAAGAAAAGCACAAGTATGAGACAGGGCAAGTTAACAGTACGTATAACTTAGACACCATAAAGTACAATTTATAAATGACAACAAAAAAAGTAGACCCCTAATCAGCTCACATTTCAGGTAATCTGATGTCAAAGAGTCTGATAGATCCATCAACGAACCTGGCAGAAAATTGACCTCCATGAACTTGAGAAGCAGCCTACAAATCCAATAAAAAAGTATTAACCAGACATAAAGACAATTGAACAATATGTTAAAGCAGCTATTCATAAAGTTAGAGAGAGTAACATATGAATTGATAGCAGCGCATACAGAGTTTTGAAGAAAAATTCTATGCAGAGTTTTCTGCTTGAATATTTCAAGAAAATTTGAAGACTAAGACTAAAACATCATATTCATGCAACATGTAACAAAGGCTTTTTCAAGCGTAGCCCATAAAGGAGATACCAGTGCTGATATGAAACACTATTCCTTTTAAAACAGATTCCTTGAACATCAACAAAGGCTAGGTTATAATCTGGCACCTTTCATATCAATCTTCATTCATCACTACTATGCACAATAAAATTCTTTCAATACCATGATGACTCACCTACCACGTTTCAAGGTAGACACAACAACAACAACTCCTATAGGTTGTGGCGGAGAAATAGTCTTTGACTTCCCTGATAATGAGGGTTGTCATTAGAAATTTGGAGATATAATTCTATTATATATAAGTCATGATTCATGACAACAAATTGAACTAAAATACATGTATGAAACTCAAGTAACAAAAAACGCCTCTGTAGTCTTCTTCTCTATATATTTTTTCAAGCACTTACCTCTTGTAGATGATATTGCATTGCGCTTTTGAAAGGTTAAATATTCAATGTCAGGCAGGCATGAAATCTGCATCAAGAGAAAGAAATTAGCTAGAATAAATTGTCTCTGTAATACAAGACAGAAAATTAGGAACAATTAGGAATAAATTGTCTCTGTAATGCAAGACAGGAAATTCTAAAGATGCCACCAGCAAAAGCTAACTAGAAGTAAAAATTTCAAGCTATTAATGATCAAAGTAATACCTGCGCAACAGCTAGTTTCACTTCGCATCAAGGGCAAGCTAGAAATAAAGATTTGCACTCAATGCCACAGATATAAAGCATCAAAATTTAAAGAACTAACCCCAAAAAAGCACCCCATCACCATCCCAACAGAAATTAAGCATATGCAAGCAGAATCAAATTTCAATGTCCCCCAACTCCTCAATTGACCTAGTAGGTCGAAAATCAAAACAAAACGAACACAATTTCATTCCCCCTAACCCTAATTTCCCAAACTTGATGACATTCTAGGGTTTGCGAAAATGAAAATAAAAATTATGTCAAAATTAAAGGTCGAGAAGATCACCTGAGCAAAACACACCACCCCCGCAACACGAAACCCTTAGATTACAAAATCTATGTCGCAAAACAGCAATTGAAATTTGAAATCCTTTGCCATAATTTCCGAAACTAGGGTTTTTTTAGGGCTTGTAAAACGAAACTAAAAAAAACAATTACTTGTTATGGCGAGGAGAGTGACGGCCGAGCAAGCACCAGACTCCCACGACGGGGGAGGACACCGAGGAGAGGAGAGTTTTCAGCGACTGAAAAGTCATGGTTCAGCCACCGGCGAGGACATCGACGCGACGGGGGAGATGAGGCAAGACCACACACCCACCGGCGAGGACAGCGACGCAGGGCCGAGGAAGGGCTGAGTTCGACGGCGAAGCAGGGCCGAGTAAGGGTTCGACGGCGAAAAGGTTCCACAATGCTTGGAGAGTTGGAGTTGAGCGCGGGGAATGAACTTCTAAAATTTTGAAATATTAGAATTAAGTATTCACGAAATACGGAGTCATATTATTGCAGCAACATATTTTGAAACGCGGACCTGTTGCAGGGTACAATAGCAAGTACGCTGCAACAGTGTCTGGATATTGCTGCGGGCTTTAATTTTGTACGCTGCAATAAACAATTTCGCAGCGAACAATAAAAATTTACGTTGTGACAACCCTTTACAGGGTTTGACCCGCGTTGACCGACTGGTTGTTGCAGGGTATTAATACATGTACGCTGCAACAAGGGGGCTGCAACAGGGTTTTTTCTACTAGTGCATGTCCAAATCTCCTGTGCCATAGTAGAGAATCTTCTTCAAAGGCACTGAGGCAGGTTAAATTGTTCCTGGGAACTGTATTGAGATCCACTGAATATGTGTTCCCTTTACGAGTTCCTTCCAAGATAACCTTCCCAGTGTTATTATTAATGATTTGACAATTTTCAGAAGTAAAACTTACAGAGTTTCCTTTGTCACAAAATTGAGAAATACTTAGTAGACTGTGCATTAAACCCTCGACTAAAAATACATTTTTAATGGCATAGAAACTTGACCTTCCAACTTTTCCAATTCCAACAATTTCTCCTTTCATGTTGTCTCCAAAGGTCACAGTTCCTCCATTGTAGGCTTCTAGTGAGAGGAATTTAGATTTGTCTCCTGTCATCTGTTTGGAACACCCGCTGTCGAGATACCACGAGCTGTTCCTCTTCACTAGAACCTGTAAAGAAATCAAAGGTTAGTTACAGGAACTCGGGTTTCCTCGAGTTCCTTTTCAACTACAATATCTGACTTCTTAACCCACTTTTTCTTTACATAATCTATGTTTTTTTGATCTAGTTCCTTCATTTTAGAGCATTCAGTGCTTACATGATTTCCACTCCCACATGAAAAACAGAATTTTACACTTGGGAGTTCCACATACTTTTTCTTATGACTGGTTTTGTGATTGTAACCTAAACCTTCTGTTCTCTTGGATTAAGCATTCTCAATCCACTTGGGGGGAACTTTAGGTGGTTGTTTCTGTGCCCTAGCCATGGCCAGTTCCCTCTCTAGTTTCTCTTTCTGTTCCTTTGTGGTGATCAGATCTTTGTTCAATCTTTCTAAGTCGATGTTAAAAACTCCCATGTTAATCTCCAAGGATTTTGTAGGATCTAAACTTAGGTTAAACATCTTATATTGACTGAGTTGCACTTGTAGAAGTATGTTCTCATTTCTAATTTTCTCAAAAGACTCATTAATAGAGGTATTTCTATCTAGCAATTCAAAGAACCTGCCTTGAACATCAGATCTAATGTTGTTCAGATAATTTATGTGATCTTTACTGAGTTCCAAGGCTCTATCACTTTGTGCTTTTAACATACTTAGATTTTTGTAATCATCTAGAGTTTCTAGCAATAGTTCAATTAGTTTTGACTTTGAGAGACACTGAAGAGTGGAGGAACTTACTTCTTCTGATGGAACTGGTTCAGTTCCATCTGTTCTTGCCATAAGGCAAAGATTTTCAGTTTCTTCATTTGGTTGTTCCTCATCATCTTCTGAATCAGTTTCTTCGCCCCATGCAGCTATCATAGCCTTTTTAAAGTTAATCTTGTTGAAGGTGGATTTATTGTAGCATTCCTTGACCTGTTCCTTTTCTTTTGTCGTTTTTCCACTGAGGGCACTCACGAATTTGGTGATCAGTTTCTCCACATTTGAAGCAACCTTGCTCAGTTTTGGAACTGACAGTTTTCCTTGCAAAGTTCCTTCCTTTCTGGTTGCCAGGTTTGAAGTTCCTGTAGAGCTTTCTCATTCTTCTGACAAGCATAGCAGCCTCTTCTTCATCTGGTTCAGAATCATCGAGTTCCTCAGCTTTTAGAGCAAGCCCTCGGTTTCTGGAGCTCTCAGGGACAGCAGCTCCAAGGTGCAGTTCATGAGTCATCAAGGAACCAGCAAGTTGTTCAATGTTGAATTTTGTAAAATCCTTGGTCTCAAACAGTGCTGTGACCTTTGTTCTCCAACGATCATCTTGAGGCATGCTCCTTAGTATTTTTCTTACTTGTTCATCCGTGGGAATGATTCTACCAAGGGAAACTAATTCATTTGTTATGTTAGTAAATCGAGTAAACATCTCTTGAATAGTTTCTTTTGGAAGCATTTCAAATCTCTCATATTTAGACATTAACAGATCAATTTTGGAACGTTTAACTTCGTTAGTTCCTTCGTGGGTTACTTGTAGTAATTCCCAAATTTGTTTTGCGTTCTTGCACCCCATGACCCTACTGTGTTCATGGGGTCCAAGTCCACAATGCAAGATTTTAACTGCCATAGCATTCATCTCATATTTATCAAAATCTTCTTTAGAGAATTCAGACATTGGTTTAGGAACTATCTCGTTTTCTGCATTGGTCTTTGTTACCTCGAAGTCTCCAACTTCAATCACACGCCAAACTTGGTAATTTTCCGCTTTGATGAATATCTCCATTCTGTTCTTCCAGTATGAGTAGAATTTGCCATTGAACATAGGTGGCCTTTGCGTGGAGTAGCCTTCTTCCAGTTTCTCTTGTGTATTCATACTATCAGGAACTAGACTCAAACAGGGGTTCCTGTGTTTTTATTGAGTACTGGCTCTGATACCAATTGATAGTTTAATAGGAACACGCACAAGAGGGGGGGTAAATTGTGTTTGGAACTTTAGTGAGTTTCTTTTAACTTTAAAGCAATTAAAGGAACTGAAAAACACAGAAACAAAAGTTACTCAATTTGAGGAAACTTCTTGACACTAATCAAGAAGAGAAAACCTCAAAACTCTTTTATATTAAGATAATTCCTCAATTACAATAATATAACAACTTGAGTTCCTCTCTAACTCAAGTTTCTCACAGTAATCAACTCTGACTACCCTCTCTTTTGTTTCTCTCTTTTCTCGACTTTAACTCAAAGTCTTTACAAGATTACTCAATCTACTCTCACTCAGTTTACAATTTGTTTTCAAGGCTCTAGATAATAATAAAGCTTTTTAGATATTTATGGAACTTAGGAACTCGAATTTTGCTAGGACACAAATCAATTTTATAAACTCTTTTGAAAGCGTTTGATAGATAAGAAAGCTAGTAGAATATTTGTGTGTTTTTCTCAGAAAACAGACGACCCTTTTTATAGAGATAATCCTTAGGGTTAGTTCCCTTCAAATCTCAACTGTTCACACAACTACACTACTTGGTCTCCAAGATCCATAACTTGTGGATCAAGGGAAGACCACTTCCCTGAAAACTTTCCAAGAGAAAATCGTGGTTTAGACTTTGTCAACCACTAAAAGATTTGCGAAAAATACTTAACAAAATAAATCAGATTTTAGGAGAAGTTTTAGGGAAAGTAAAACTGTTTTGACTAGAAAGATAAAAACAGATTTTATTAAAGCAAATTTTATTTATGTAATTTTCCTTAAAACTTGCTACTAAATATTTTGATAAAATCTTAATAAATATTTAATTAAATATCCTATAGTTCCATAACTTATCTTATAGCTATTATTATTTTACACAAAATCTAAGAGTATTTAACTACCTAGCTTCGTGTTTTTACTGGAGCTACCACTCAGCACCTGCAATGGTTCCTACTCTGGAACAGGTGAGTTCCTCCAAAGGGACAAAGACACTCATCATATGGAAACTTCACCCTTCTGTGCATTTGTTGTTACTCTGATGTGTGTAAGTTTATAGTTCTTAGCTTTGCGCATTCCACCTCAGGAACATCAGCAGCCATCTCAAGTTCCTCTCTGGAACAGGAACACTTTACTTGTAGACACAACAGAAACTTTAATCAGGAAGTTTGCTATTTGTCATCAACCAAAATCAGGGTCAACAAGGTTTTTTGTGGAAGAAGAAAGGAAGAACAAACATATGCTGGTAAAGCTTCTAGATTACTTTGGATGAGGATAGCCCTTCCCGCCTTGGAGAGGTAATGTTCATGCCATGAATTAATTCTGGTTTCATTCTTAAGCATTATATTGTTGTAATCAGCTTTTGTGGGTTTATAAGATGAGAAATAGGCACCCCGATATCTACCTAGAGACATAGATTTTGTCATAACAAAGGTACTTGCTATATTGTCTCGTCAATGATTTTGAATCTGTTTGGAGAAAACAATTGCAGACTTATGGAAATTGACTCATTGTCCAGAGAGAGTGTAAAATTCGTTGATAATTGTTTTTAGCATGTTACAGGCAGAGGAAGTAGCTTTGACGATAACTAAGCTGTCATCTGCAAAAAGTAGACATGGAACTTTTCGGGGGCTAAGCGAATGCTATGCCTTTTCTTGGGTTTGTACTATTTATAGTTAGCATAATTATAAATACTTCGATACACAAAAGGAAGAGGTAAGGAGATAAAGGGTCCCCTTGACGAATACCTCTAGAAGGGGTGAAATGTTCTGTAGTTGAACCATTTATTTTGAGCGAGTAGGAGACTGTAGTAACACATGCTTTGACCCATTGGATCCATTGGTCGGGAAAACCAAAGGCAGATAGGGTGGCCCAAAGAAAATCCCATTATATCCTATCATATGCTTTTTCCATGTCTAATTTGAGAGCACACCATCCAATTTTAGATTTAGATTTTTGAAAGGTGTTGAGAACTTCTTGGACTATTAGTAGATTATCGTGGATGGAGCGTTCGGGAGTGAAAGCATTTTGGAAAGGGATAATGCTCTTGGAGAATAGGACGTAGTCTATTAACCAGGAGTTTCGATATTGCCTTGTAAAGAGTATTGCAAAGACTTATTTGGCCTGAAATGGTTTGGGTTTTCCAGATTATCATTTTTTGGTATTAAAGCTATGATTGTGTGATTAAGAGCATGTTGAAGTTTCCCGTGATAGAAGAAACTGTTAATTGATGTGGTCATTTCTTGACCAACTATATGCCAATAGGCTTGGAAAAATTTAGGGCCAAACCCGTCTGAGCCAAGGGATTTGAGTGGGTTCATATCAAAGAAAGCATCTTTAATTTCTTCATCAGTGAAAGGAAGAAGAATAGTATCCTCATCTTGTTGAGACACAAAGGTTGGGAGGAAAGAAAAATCAATATTCCTCTCTGGGGGTGTGGAAGAAGTGAAGCGAGTTTTAAAGGCATCAAGTAAAGAGTTAGACACTGATAATGGGTCAGTGTCCCATTGACCTATGTCATTTTGAAGCCTATAGATGGTGTTTCTTACACATTGATTTTTGACTTTTTGATGAAAAAAATGGGTGTTTCTATCTCCTTGCATAAGCCATTCTTTTTTATAAAATTTCTTCCAGCTATTTTGTCCAAAAAGAAGTAATTTTTCTCTTTGCTTTACCATACGAAGCAAATGTCATCGAAATGGATTATAGGGTTGATCGAGAAGTTTTGTTTGGAGTTCGTGGATTTTTTCCATATTACTCCGTAGTTTAAAATTGTTGTTGCCATATTTGCTTCTAGCCCATTCACGAAGTTTTTCCTTAATAGTGGAAAGCTTTTCTCTAATTCTAAAGAAGCGAAAACCTGGTCTTCTAGTATTCCAAAGTTTCTTAACGATTGCACGAGAATCGTTATCAAGCGTCAAAAGATTTTGAAATCTATAAAGAGGATTTTGATGAATTGAGGGAGTTTTGGTGTCGAAGAAAACCGGAGCGTGGTCCGATATTGAAAAGATGCCTTAGGTTATAAGTTCAGATATTGAATAGAATATCTGGTTTGAAATGATGTTTTAGCATTACAAGTTCAGCTATAGCTTGGTCACGTTTACCACCATGAATATTCCATGAACAGACTTTCATTTAAAAAGTGTGAATATTAGGAATGTGCAAGCATGTCTATTGATCTGATTTGCTTCTAAGATGTTATGCATGTTGTCCGTGAAAAGACTAGACAAACTTAACAAGGTGAATTTATAAACCCGGTTACGATAAGGATTGAAATCCTCGGGTAATTCATAAGCGGGATATTGAAATCCGGTTCGGAGAAGGACAAAAGTCCTTAAACAATTCAAGGGCGGAATTAAAATTCCATTTTCGGCACAAATTAAAAATCCCGTGTCGTAAAAACACACAGTTCGTATTATAAAACCAGAAAGGAAAGTAACAGAGCAAATAAAAGTCCTAGTTAGCAAAAAAACAGTGCGGATTTATAAATCCGGTTCCAATAAGGATTGAAATCCTTAAGCAATTCATATGCGGATATTGAAATCCGATTCCAAGAAGGACAAAAGTCCTTAGACAATTCACAAGCAGATTCCAAGATCTGGTTCCGTAATAAAATAAAAATCTTGTATCGAAAAAAAGTCCAGTCTAGTTCATAGTTACATAACCAACAAAGATTGAAAAACGAATTACATCCAAAATTATAAAACGTCGTAATTGTTCGCATCTGCAACTCCTTGTGATCAATAAAGTGTTGTTTGGTAGGAAAGTTGCAATTACAATAACCTTTAAAAGCAGATATTGAGATCCGGTTCCAATAAGAAATTAGAGAGGTTATCAAAACCCAAATATGACCTTGTCCCACAAAAAACAAGTAATGAGCTAACGAGGATATCATGGTATTGTAGTAAGTGCATGTGAGATTAATAGTCCAGCAAACTACAATAGCAGATAACAACCTTGGGTTAGAACCCCAAGAACCAAATTTATGATCATTATGTATTCCAAATAGAAAAGGAATACGACACCAACAACAGTTAAAACTAATAAAAAGAGTATGAGGGGTCAATATAAGACCATAGACATCTAATATGAATGCCTTGGGGGAGATCATGAAATTGGAGCTGGTACAAGTGATATGCATAGCTAAGCATTGGGTACCCAGTAACAACCACCTTAAAACACAATCCCAACCGCCCAATTTACTATCATTATAAAATTCAAAGGGAAAAGAACAGTATTGAGCTTGAAACTCATGAGTCATATTGCACAGTAAGATCAACCTAAATGGGAGAACAAGGATAATTCTCCAAAGTAAGCAAAAGACATAGTGGTGCAGGCATGAGTAACTATGGTCAAAACAGATCATACACATACATATAGTGATAGAGGATAAAATTCTAAGAGAGATGAATCCAAACACACATTCTATATCACTCTTAAACAATCTTGAGTCAATTTCCCTACAATTCATAAAACCAACATAGAAATGGACCTCCCAATAATCCAAAAAATCAACACAAATTGAAACTAAAACACGGCAAGAAAGGGTCTTGGGCATCCTTGTAAAACAAGTAGTAAAGCTACCTAACCCATTAAACCCAACTAAACAATTGAACTTGTATAACATGGTATAAGTTGTGAAAAAAATACAATATAACAATGAAATCGCATAAACCAAAGTGTAACCTGATAACATATACTAATAGGCTAGTCACAAGAAATAAAGGACTATAAATCCATTGTAACCCTCTACAATCAGGGGAGGAGCTAGTGACATGAGCGTACAAAAACCAGATAAACCAATACATGTCATGAAAAACATAAAACGCAGCTGGGGCAAACCAATTTGTAATAACACAAATCTTACTCAGAACATGATTGAAATCAATAACGATATTCCGTAAGAGTAAGAACATAAGAAAAAATACTCTCACCTTCTTTAAAAGGGGAAAAAGAAAACTTACCTGGAAATTGCAATAAGGAAGAGACACAAGATCTGGACTTTATAGCATCCACTTTTGCCGAAGACGATATCAAAAGGAGAACCCAAACCAAGAAAAGGATTTTGATATCTTATAGGAACATCGTCTTCACAACTGATGAAAGCATTCTTAGCATTTAAGCTCCCTCCTCGTTCGCCAACAACATCTTCATTTTTTCGGATATCTTGCTCAAACCAGAGGTCAATTGAAATCTTGGCGATTTTTGGATTAGCCGATCCAAAACTTGATATGATTTCGGCAACAATTAATCCACAATAATCAAGATCCTCAAACTTGGGGATTTCAGTTAAAAAACAAGAAGAAAACCCATATGAGATGGGTGGAGAAAACGGTTGAAATGATCTAAAAGGGGTGAGATTGGGCTGAATTTATGAAGAACAATGACAGATTAGGTCCTTGAATGGCAAGGCAAAGAGCTCAAGAGGAGGAGAATCATGGTTATGGATACAAGTAGTAGGCGGCGCCGAGTTCTTTGGCCTCTTAGGTTTCTTTTTCCTCCTAGGTTTCTTTCTCTCTCTAAGTTTCTCTCTCATCTGGTATCGTATTGGGTTGACAAACTGACCCTACTTAAATCATCAACTCAAATCTAATCTAATCTAATATATATATATAAAGGAGGCATTTTTGCTGAAATATTAGAGCGCCACGTAGGATTCCTAATGGTTTCGGCCAATGAAAAATAAGATATCTAATTTATTTTTAAATTAAAAAAAACTGAATACCACGTAGATAATTAAGTAGGTGCCACCTGGATATATTTAAATACAAACAAAATAGGAATTTTTAAGAGTTTTTAAAGTGCCACGTAAACAACGAATGAACCTCTACAACATACAATCGTCAAATAACAGGGAAACCCAACTAATTTTACCAGCATTAATCAAATAACAAAACCTGATCAACTACAAACTTCCCTACTATATTACGAAAATCAGACCTCAATCACATGCAATATCATCAACAATTCCACCAAATTACCAGATGGCATCAAATCAAGTCGAAAATTGTATCAAAAATTAGCAATTCCCGTCTCACAACCAACAAAATCAAAAACTCTTAATTGTGATTTAAAATAAATATTAAATAACATAAAAATAAAAAAATTACTTAGAGATAATTTATTCTGTTATTAGACAGATGAGTCCAACTAACAAAAAGATAAGAATTTGCAAATAAACAAAAGATAGAATTTGCAAAAAAATTAAAGATAAAAAATTACAAAATTTCAATAATTGTTTTTTTTTATTTTATTTTTATAATCTATATATAAACCAATGAATACTAATTATTAATTGTCACATGTCAATCATACCTCCCCAACTTTGTGTTTATTTTTTCTTTATATTTCATGTTTTGTTGAATGAATTTGTTTTGTTCAAACTAAGTTAGAGTTAATATAACGCTCATTTGTCCATATAGTTAATAATTAATTGTTCATTGTGTAGGGTATTATGTTCGTTGATTAGGAGTCGTGGCTATAGACTTAAAGCGGGAGGTGATATTTGCTACGCTTTTAGAAGAATGTGTGGCATGTTGTAACCAATTATGCTTTTTTTTTTTTTTAACAGGTTTAAATTTTAAACTAAGTATTTATTTTCATTCCTTATTAATTAATTATGTACACAATGAGTCATATAACGTTTATGTGTCCATAGTTAATGATAATTGTTCATTGTGTAGGATATTATGTTTGTCGATTAGGAGTGATGACTAACTAGAAGAATGTGTAGCCTATTTTAACCAATTATGCTTTTTTTAACATGTTTAAACTTTCAGTATTTTGTCCATTCCTTATTAATTAATTATGTACATGATTCTCCATATAAGCAGACTTTAGATTCGTAAGAAATTATCATACTCTTCGTTTACTATGTAGTATAGTATATAGTATGTGTAAATATTTTAGTTATTAAACAAATTTTAGTGTTGTTTAACATCTAGGCTTAACTTATATGAGTACGGAGTAGTCTTTTAAATCATGAGAACTCAACTCAATGTAACAAAATATTCTATTATTTTTTACCAAATCCTGTGAATCAAATTTTTGCTAGGTGTGATAAACTTTATATTTATCTTTGCAAACGTAAGTAGGAAAAAAATTTATACAAATTAAAGGAAGATAAAAAATTTCTCGAACAAATAAATTGGTAGTTTGATCTTCGTCAAAAAAAAAATGCTAGCTTGACCATGCATTGAAAAAATTTATCCGGAGTACTTATTGTTGTTGATTACAGAGTATATAAAAAAGAATCTATATCCTGTATTATTTGAATTTGATTATTTCTAAATACAAACCTTATAATAAAATAATACTGGGCTTCAAACAAGCCAACAAGAAAACCGGACTGCAATAATAAAATAAAAATAATAATTAAATTAACCCGCCACATAGGATTACTAATGGTTTCGGCCAATGAAAAATAAGATTTCTAATTTATTTTTGAATTACAAAAATCGATTGCCACGTAGATAATTAATTAGATGCCACGTAGATATTTTAATTAATTAATTACTAATATATACAACTCCATCTAAAATCAAACACTATAATAATTAAAAAATAAATCTAAAATAAAATTCATCCAAAATCAACCACTAATCTAAAATAAAATAAATAAAATTCAATTTAAAATCAAACATTAATCCAATAGGCATATTTACTGAATTATTATAGCGCCACGTAGGATTACTAATGGTTTCGGCCAATGAAAAATAAGATTTCTTCTTTATTTTTGAATTAAAAAAATCGATTGCCATGTAGATAATTAATTGGTGTCACGTAGATATTTTAATTAATTATTTACTAATCCCTCCGTTCCATAATGTTTTTCACTTTTTCATTATGCGTTGTCTTCAATGCACTACTTTGACCATTAATAATTTTAATTTCGTATTAGTAAAAATTATACAAAATTAATATTTAGAAAATTTATATTGAAACGAATCCATTGATATCCCACAAGTTAACATTTATATTCTTAATCATACTATTAATTACAGTAAAAGTTTTTAAACTTTTACCATATGAATAGTAAACATGAGGTACATTATGGAACATAGGGAGTAATATATACAACTCCATCTAAGGAGGCATATTTGCTGAAAGATTAGAGCGCTACCTAGGATTACTAATGGTTTCGGCCAATGACAAATAAGATTTCTAATTTCTTTTTGAATTAAAAAAATCAAGTGCCACGTAGATAATTAATTAGGTGCCATATAGATATTTTAATTAATTAATTATTAATATATACAACTCCATCGAAAATCAAACACTATAATAATTAAAAAATAATCGATTGCCACATGGATAATTAATTAGATGCCACGTAGATATTTTAATTAATTAATTATTAATATATACAACTCCATCTAAAATCAAACAGTCTAATAATTAAAAAATAAATATATAATAAAATTCATCCAAAATCAAACAATAATCTAAAATAAAATAAATAAAATCCAATTTAAAATCAAACATTAATCCAATATTAGAGCGCCACGTAGAAAAATATAATGGTTTCGGCCAATGAAAAATAAGATTTCAAAATTAATTTTGAATTAAAAAAGTCGAGTGCCACGTAAAGAAATGATTAAGTGTCACGTAGATATTTTTTATTAATTAATTATTAATATTACGCATATACAATTTCATCCAAAACAAACACTCTCATAATAAAATAAAAATCTAAAATAAAATTCAATGCAAAATCAAAAACTAATATAATCTAATATATAAAAGTAGTATATACATAGGATTTTTATTTAAACATAACAATTTAATAGAATCCGTGCATCGCACGGGGTAAAATCTAGTATATATATATAAAGGAGGCATATTTGCTGAAATATTAGAGCGCCACCTAGGATTACTAATGGTTTCGACCAATGAAAAATAAGATTTCTAATTTATTTTTGAATTAAAAAAATCGATTGCCGCGTAGATAATTAATTAGGTGCCACGTAGATATTTTAATTAAATAATTATTAATATATACAACTCCATCTAAAATCAAACACTAATCTAAAATAAAATAAATAAAATTCAATTTAAAATCAAAAATTAATCCAATATTAAAGCGCCAAATTTATTTTTGAATTAAAAAAAATTGATTGCCACGTAGATAATTAATTAGGTGCCACGTAGATATTTTAATTAATTAATTATTAATATATACAACTCCATCTAAAGTCAAACACTCTAACAATTAAAAAATACATCTAAAAATAAAATTCATCCAAAATCAAACACTAATCTAAAATAAAATAAATAAAATTCAATTTAAAATCAAAAATTAATCCAATATTAGAGCGCCATGTAGGAAATCTAATGGTTTCTGTCAATGAAAAATAAGATTTCAAAATTAATTTTGAATTAAAAAAAGTGGAGTGCCATGCAGATAAATAATTAAATTCCACATAGATGTTTTTATTAATTAATTATTAATATTTCGCATATACAATTTCATCAAAAAACAAACACGCTCATACTTTAAAAAAAAAATCTAAAATGAAATTCAATGCAAAATCAAAAACTAATCTAACATAATTTAATAGAATCCGTGCATCGCACGGGCTAAAATCTAGTGTAAAATGTATTTGAAACTAGATACAGAGTAATCACAATAGACTCGAATTAAACTGACTCGGCCTGTAAAACATTTGGCTAAATTTAATCTACTTTTCTTGATAAAGTACTTGGTAAAAATACAAAATTCTCCCATTTTAATTTTACTTATACATTGTGTTTCCGAATAGATAGATTGAAAGATTACCAAGTTTTCAAGCATTTTAGAGTTGATTAACTTGTTTCTCTCTGACTGGCTTACTGCCAAGCAAAAGAAGGGGAGTAGGGGTTAATTTCACGCCCCTATCCCACGAGGCCTAATCAGGAGTACCTTTTAAGAGAGAATTTAACTAATGAGGTTGACTTGTACGAATGCGTCAAAGTATGTAGCAACCCAATGAATTTTATGGAAAAATCATAAATCTTTATGTAGAATTTGAATAGGGACACTTAGGGACAAATTGATTAAGGACATATTGTGAGGAGGTCGAAAAGACAAGTGTTTCCAAATAAATGACTCGAACGACTACCCTCGCAGACGTGCAATCAATATTAAGTAAATAGGGACTAACTAGGTAGTCATAGCCTCCTATTTACTAGATCGTGGAATCGCCATTCAGTCTTCAACGACAATCAGAAAAACTGACAAAACCCAATTATTGTGATACATGAGTAACATACGAAACTCGGGCTCACATATTTAGGTTCCCTTGTGACCTCTGATGTGGGGATCTCTCAATGTACATCCGGTGAGTAGGGATTGAGGGTTCGGGAGACATTTACTATTACGGAGAGTGCCCAGCATTAGCCCATGCGACGACCCTTACTAGTTTACTGCAACGATGAAAGGGACATGCTTTAGGATAAATTACTAATCTAAGTTGATTTTAATGCACAAGTATTAACTAAACAACATTAAAAGAGTGATTTAGGTTTATTTAAGGAGCTTAGAAATACCGATTTGTCCAGATATTATCTTATTAGGCGTGATCAGTAACAGATTATATGAACGATTTATACGGCGATGAAAGCTATTAAACAGATTATGCAAATTACAATATAGTTTTGCATATATTGTGGTTCTCAGGAATACTAACCACTTGTCCTTGCTGGATTTCCTTTAGAGCCTAGAACTTTTTGGCAACTGACTTAGTGCTCCTAGATCTTGGTGCGATTCCTCCAGAGTTTCCCCTTTGATTACCTTAGTTTAGGCTAGAGAATCAGCTATAACTTCGGCTATGGGTGGAATGATTCAGGTGTTCATGCAGATAGAGGCTCGATAACAAGAGTTAATTCGAGAAAGGCTATTACGAAATCTTCCACCGCTAGAAAAATCTAGCTAAGTGTTGTGGCGCAAGAAAATTTCAGCGCTGAGCTGGCACGCGCAGGGATTTTCTAGCACTAGCGTTTTTTAGAACACGGGTTTTTGAAAATCAACTCGCCATTTATGTTGTTTCTTTGTCCGAGTTTTTCGAATTCTCTCTCAAGATTCTTGCTCGTTTTTGCTCGAATTTTGTTGGTTTCTTCACGTACCAAATTTTTTCCCAAGTAATCCTTCATCACTAATATGTAAGTAATTTCGGATTTTGCTTGAGTTTTAGCTTAATTTTGAGTGAAATTTGTATGAAAATTTATTCTCAAATTGATTTGGGGGGTTTTTGATTTTGGCCCCATTTCTTGCAATGTATTGTTTTGCATGTGATGTTTTTAACATGTACAATTGTTCTAGCATGTTAATTTTCACAAGTATATTGATTTTTGGCAATTCTGAGCTTGCTCAAAATGAGCCCCCAAGTGTGCCTGCGAATTGATATTTAGTAGAGGTGTCAATTCGGACAAAGGGATCGGGTTCGGGTCAGGTTCATCGGTTCGGGTTGAAACAAGTTCATTTGGCTATCGGGTCGGATCGGGTCGGGTTGAAAAATTAACGGTTCGGTTCGAGTTGGTTAACACGGGTTCATATCGGGTCGGGTTCATGTCGGTTCGGGTTAATATCGGGTTCCGTTCATATCGTGTCGGGGTATAATCTGTTCGGGTCATATTGGTTCGGGTTGTAAATGGGTTGCATCGGGGCAGATTCATATCGGGACGGGTTATAATCGGGTCGGGTCAGATCGGGTCGGATTATAGTCGTGTCGGGTCAGGTCGGTTCGGGTTGGAGCACGTCGTGTTGTAACGGGTTTAGTCAGGTTATAACAGGTTAATATCATATCAGGTCGGGTTCATATCGGGCTAGGTTCATATCGGACCGGGTGCATGTCTAGTTAGGTCAACTCGGATACAAATTGTAAACAATGTCGGGTTATTACTAAAATAAAAAATTTCAATATGTTTGTATTATAATATGGATGTCTTAATTAAGAGACAAGGGCGGTAGCTAAATTTTAAAAGTGTTAAAATTATAAGACCAGTAGAGTTAGTGAGCATATAGTATATTACATAGTTTTGTCATAGATAACGATGAACTAATGCCTAATAGAATTTATCACTTCGTATTCATGAAACATTTATTGATGAATTAATAACTAATAACGTAGTAGTTAATAATAGATAGTGATGAACTAATACGCAATGAATTCGTAAAGTTTGTAAATACAAGTCTATCATATATTCATATTGGTTTAAACAGCAACGAGACTAACATGTTCAACAACGAAACGAGACAAACAAGTTCAATTCTTAATGAATTAAGTCGATTTAGTTAAAACAACATAGTTTTTTGATTACTTCTTTGGTTATAACTTATAATAAGATTATAACGCTATTGAATTAGATCAATTTAGTTTAACAATCGATTAATCAGTTGAATATGAATCAATAAAAGAGTGCACGACTAATAAAATAATACAAATTCATAAGTTTTATAACATTTTCAAGAATTATCGAATATAGCATTCTACATTTGATTACTCTAATAAGCCGATTACGGATTATAAACGGTTCGGGTAGAAACAGTTCGGGCAATAAACGGTCCGGGATGAAACAGTTCGGGTTGTAAACGGTCCGGTTTGAAATAGTTCGGGTTGTGAAATATCCGGGTTGAAACAGTTCGGGTTGTAAATGAGTTTTTCCCAGGTTGAAAGGATTCGGATTGAAACAAATGGGGTCATTAACGATTTTCGGGTAGAAACGATTCATGTAGAAACGGTTCGGTTTGCCGCATGACAGTTTGTTATCGGGTATCGGATCTTAGTCGGATTAATATTTCCGAGACGGTTCAGGTCAAGGTTGAACATTACCGGATCAGATCGGATTTCAGGTTCCAACTCACGGTTTATTAGCTGTTCGGGTTCTTAACGATCGGATTAACTCAACGGGTTCAACGGTTCGAGTTGAGAATTGACAGCTCTAATATTTAGGATGCAATGTAGATGTTCTTGGCTTATTGCTTCTGATAAACATAGTCTATGAGTGATAGAAAGTGGATTAATTCATGATTATGAGTTTTTTTGTTCAATATTGAATGTAAGGGTTTACTACTATGTTGAACTTAGTAGCATGTTCATACTTAGGGAAACATTGTTTGACTCCAACAAGTAGGACAAACTTGTTGTGAATTTGTGTACTTGGAAATTTGGAATAGTATGTGCAATTTGTTTGGTTAAGGTATGATGCCTTATAATTTTCGTGTTTTGCGAAAATAGTATGTCGACGGATACAATACGCTTGCAGAGGACGAGGAGGATAGTTCCGACTTTGTGATACAACCTCGAACGCGGGATATGCAGCCACTGCGTCCTTTGAAACGCGAGAGGACAGGTGCGTGTAGTGGCGAGACGACGCGTGCACCGCGATGGTCTATTCTAGATCGTCTACTTCGCGTCCTTTTTCTTCGCGGGCGTCTACCTTTGGCAGGGGAGCGTGGGATCCTGAGGATGAGCCTGCATGGCAGGGTCCCCTAGATTTCAATGTCTAGGACCTTCATTAGGACTTGGAGAACCATGTGGTATCTTGCTTTAGGGCTGGTGTTTCTGACTCGGACATTACATGTCGGCCTTATGGTGGGTCCGTGTTTACAGAGCGTCTCGCGACGCTGGATTCAGAGTCCATGTAGGTGGTGCGGGATTTCCCTCTCTACCAGACCATGAACACTATTAGGGAGCTGACACGTCCCAATGTCTCTAGGAGGTTCTTGCTGTCAATCTTGGAGTGGTAGTGGGATACCACCAACACTTTCTGTAAGGTTATAAACAATCTAATTGCATGCGGAAAAAGCATAAACTGTGAGAATCCAAATTAATTGCACACAATCCATTAGCCTAATTCAGAATACATACTATGTCATGCGTGCCTTCCCTTGCTACTACGAACCAAACAAGAACAAGTATAGAGCTCCAAATGTCGCCCCTCCGTAGATAGTCCACAACATGTTTGGATCCGCCTTAGCTTCAACCAACTAGGATATAATCTAGGGAGTTATGAGCTCGGGATCTCACTTTCAGTGATAGGTAAAAGTATTTAATTGATTGTATTCAATTATGTTCAAGTATATAAAATATGTCACCATAGGGTCATATTTATAGTGCATGGAGTATTCTAGAATATCACAAATCCTAAGGTTATTAGGATTAGGATACTTGAATTAGGGATGACTTAGGAAACTAAAAATTATAGTTATATTGGAAATCTATTCTAATCCCAACACAAATTGGTTTACTTATGGCCCAAACAACTTGCAAAGCAAGTTTACATAGCGCACAAGAAAACGAGGCATGGCCGAGCACGCAGCGCACATAGGCGCAAGGCCCATGGGGGCGGCCTGGTCTGGCGCGCACGCTGGCATACTCGCTTGTGGGCTGATGCTATGTTGGCCTCGTGGCGCTGGCGCTAGGCCAGCTTATGCTGACCCACGTGTTGGCGCTTTGGCCGCCCATCGTGTTTCCGATTTGTTTTCTGACTCTGGTAATATTTCTGTTTCCGGTAAATTTTTCTATTCCGACAATATTTCCATTTTCGGCAATATTCCCGATTCGAACAATATTTCAATTTCCGACAATATTTCCGATTTCGGAAATATTTCTCTTTCCAATAATATTACCATTTCCGAACATTATTTCCTTTTCCGGTAATATTTACGTTTATGGTAATATTTCCAATACCGATAATATTTTCGGTACGAACAATATTTCCGTTTCCGACAATATCTTCGTTTTAGACAAATATTTTCGTCTTTTCCTTTTGATGGTTTGTTTAGCTCCCACTGAAACCAACATCCATTATTTCCGAATGTTAATATTTAGAGTATTTCTGAATATATTATATTCACTTAAATACTTGATCTTTCACGTACTATTTGTGCGACCCTACGGGTTCAGTCAAGACTCAAGAGTAAGTTGTGGCATTTAATATTTTTAATTCCACTTGAACTGAAGCGGCCTCTAAATAGGCATTCAGATCACTTGACCTCACCGAATAATTAACTTGTTTAATTAATATTGAACCGCATTTATTAGACTTAGCATTAAATGCATTAAATGCGAACTTGGACAAAGAGCGTTATTTCCTTTAGTCTTCCACTTGTCCTTAGGCACAAGTGTGCATTTCCTAATTCCTTTGTCGATTGATGCCTGCTCATGAACATAAGGTAAGATATGGTCATCCTTATTATGTCCATAGGTATTTCTCGGTGTCAGAGTTCAACTGATCAAATAAACAAATAATTTTAGCCTATGATTCATCTGAGCACGACCATGCATTTTACAGTTTCTAGCTCTCCGAGTGGCCTTGTACAACTTTTGGCATCTCATCCCAATTTGTGGGAGGACAATCCCAATCTTGCTCTATTGAGGTTAGGCTTCGTTTGATAGGTGATTATCCGAGCGTTGCCGTTATAGGCTCCTTTTACGGTGCGACGGTTGACAACGTCAAAGCAAACAGTTCTAAAACAAGTAATCTCAAATCACTCATGTATTGAGGATTAGTGTCTAATAAGATATTAAAATTTACTTATTACAGATTTTCATCCCTTATAGTAATGTTTCAAAGGTATGTCTGATACTAATCTTATCAAGTAAGCATCTATTCAAATGATTGCGACATTACCATGTCCACATAGTTCATGAGACATAACTACATGTCATCTTGCATTCCAGACGTCTAGTGTTTTCTATGCGTCCACCTTCATAGAAACCTTCTGACCAGGGACCATTTTTAACTTTTGACATTCAAGTTAACTTCATAGATGTTTCATAGTCACTGGACTGGTCCTGGCAGTCTTTCTTGAATATATTGTCAAATTAAAAGGACTCATCATTTAATATTAAAACAAGATTAAATGGAATATGAAAATGCATTTCATATATGGTAAATGTTCAACCCAAATGTTTTACAACTATGGACCTCTAACCCATCTTTAAAACAACTAATGGAATTCAAAACTATGTTTAATTTCCAGTGCCACAATGTGAGTGTTGCATCTCACTTGTTGCATAGGTTTAGTTATCATGCTTTGACAATCTTAATATGTAATACCCCGAATTTTTTAAACTTGATTTATTAAAATTAAAAATATTTATTAACTTGATTTCGTTTTAAATAATTTCGAATAATCGAATTTCGTTATTTAACGTTTTACGAAATATTTTAAACGATAATTCCTAATTGAAAATTTATTTTACGTTAACGATATTTTATAAAGAATTATTTTAGTTTAACTTTTCTATTTATATCAATTTCCAAAAATAGAAAAAATAATTCTGAAAATTGCTTAATATGTGAAATCACTAAAATGCCCCTAAGGAGCAAAATTTTCATTTCTCTTCTCTTCCTTGCTCTTCACGTACAAGAATGAACGAATTCCTTCATTCCTCCCCACCCCCAATTCAATCCATGTTCATTGCTTCTTCTTCACTCTACATGTTTACAAATTCAATTTCAATTTCAGAATTGAATTTCAATATAAAAAACCAAACCCAATTTCAATTTAACTTCTTTTTGTTCTTCTATGATTCGAACCACCACCACCAATAACCATTGCAACCACCACCAACAACCATTGCAACCACCACCGTCTACCACCTATGTTCAACACCACCCAGCCACGACCACAGTCCACCATCGCACGCACCACCACCGTACCTCCCTTCTCTCTATTCTCCTTCGTCGTAACCCCCTGCCCTTCCCCTGTCTCTCTCCCTTTCTTTCCCTTGCTGTACCACCAACGTCACACCGCCACCACTTCCGAGCCACCACGCCACCTTCCAAATAAACCCCCACCCCCATATTTTCCGGCGAACCGCCCTCCCACCGCCCAAAACCGTTCGAAAAACACCACCAAACTCCCCAGTTTTTCGCCCTGTTCGTGCTCCTTTCTCCCTCTCTGTCTTCGTTCTGCCACCACAAACCACCCACCACCACCGTCGCCTTCACCGTCGCAACCTGGAGATACCAAGCCACCCAGACCCCAACCACCTTCTTCCTCCCTCCTCCCTTTCCCCTGTTTCGTGCCCCCTTCCCTGCTCGTGCCTCCCCTTCCCTGAAAAAGAAACCAAGTTTCAATTCTTAAACCCATAATAGAGTTGGGCCAAATCTTACTATTTGGGCTTTGGGTAAGACCAATATGAATTTTCAGATTTTCAATTTATCAATACTTATGTTTTAATATTTTTTATAATCTAATTATTTACTAGTAAACTGTTTATTAATTTTCAAATAGGAAAATATATTTAATTATCGATTTTACTAAAATAAGTTACTAGCTTAATTTATTTACCAAGAACTGAAATTTAAATAATATTTCATGTAAATCAATTTTTATTGAAATTTGGATTACTCATATTTTCATTAAATTTTGAAAATATATTTTTATTAAAATTCGTTATTTATAAATTCATTATTTATAAAATTATTATTTATAAAATATTAGTTTTATAATTTTAATCGTTTTAATACTAATTCAATCATTTAATCTTTTTAAAGAATTCGGACTCGGAGCTCAGGGAGAACGAACAAAGGAAAAGCCTTAGAAAATCGCGGAATTGAGGTAATAGCTATTGCTAGTACCCGCAATTCCCTTATAAATGTGATTATGAAATTATGATGATAAGATTGAATTTATGAACTAAATGTTTTGACATGTTTTATGAATTGCGAGAATGAATTATGGTTTGATTGAATTATTCTTTATAATATGATTTGATTGAGTTTTCTCATAAAATGATGTTTATGTGATGCCTGAAGGAAATATGTCCTTCACCCAAGGTGCATTAAGTCTAATACCAAGGTTCAGATTAATTGCGAACAATTAATTCAGTGAGATCAAGTGATCGGAACAGCTAGCTGGAGCAATGCTTCCGATCAGTGAGTTCTAATGGATATTAAGCTCACAACTTATTCTTGACTGAACCTACAAGGTCACACCAATGACATGTAACAGATAACCGGATTAAATGAATCGGAAATTCAATTAATAGCTTTTCGGAAATTAGTTTGGAAAACGTATTATACGATACGACCTTGCACCGGAATCGTATATCGTATCGCAAATATTTGTAAGCTGGGCGAAACGAATAATCGTATCGTACGACGGTGATTCGTCATATACGATACGATAAATAATTGCCGTAAGGAATTAGTCACGAATACGAGGAGCATCGGAGCTGCCGGCCCGTCGAGCCAAGCGCGCAAGGCCCAACGCGCCAGCGAGCTCGCGAGCAAGGTGAGCAGGCCAGCCCCTGGCGTGGCACAAGCCCGCAACAGCAACAACATCGCAGCAGCGAGCACGCGAGGCCCACAGCCCAGCTGCTCGGCTGCGCGCGCTGTGGGCTTCGGCCTGCAGCGTGTGGCTGGGCGCGGGTCTGTGAGGCCGTGTGTGCAAGTGTGGCCGGTCAAGGCCTTGTCTTGGCCGGTTACACTAATATAATATTAGGTTATTATATTTTTGCACACAACCCAACACACATCAGTTTTTCCAGAAACCCTAAACCTAATTCCAATATTACGTTCACTAGTGGAAAAAACCCCTGTTGAAGGGGGCATTTCGGGCTTGTTGAGGCGAACATGGTTTATAATATTGGACCCGCGTTGACCGATTGGTTGTTGAAGCGTATTTCTCTATGCCCCCTTCAATAAGGGGGCTGCAACAAAAGTTTTTTCTACTAGTGGTTCTTCAGTTTTCTCTCTGTGAAAATTGTTCATCCCGAAAAGAAAATATCTTGTGCGTTGTCTAAGCTACAATAATCAAGACTGATCTGAACGTGTCGGTGAACCAAGTAGAGGAACAACAAGTGGAGTTCTTTGTTCGTGTTTGTTGACATAATACTCAGGAAAACACGCTTCGAATGTAAGTTTGCTTAAACTGTGCTTTATACATGTTTCCTGGCTTTGGGGATTGTTCCGCATATGTTATGTATGTTTAACTATATTCCCCTACAATGCCATGAAAGAAATGATATTTTATTGATCCACGGATCTAAATGATGTTTTATGATCTAAATGAATAATGTTACTTTAACTGAAGTACAAAAGCCAAGGCTTAGTAAAATTAAAATACAACATGATAAATGAAAGTGAAAGACCTAGTCTGTTTGGCAGTATATATACTATCATGTTTCTATTTCTCGGTCATGCATGTACCTGTGGACACCTGTCCACCCATGGATTACGAGCCCAAGCTCCCATAGTTTATGAGCCCAGGCTCGGGCCCAGGCCCAATGTTACCAGTTCGATTATGAGCCCAGGCTCCTACAGGCCCAGGCCCTTCGTGGAAAAATCTTCCACCAGTTCGTATTTCCCAACAACTAGCATGTTAATAATAAAAGTTTATGAATGAATTAATATGATATTTTATTAAATGTTTTTACATTATTCTATCCTCCCTGTTTTATCAACTAAAATGAGTTGAAATGAATTTAAGTTGCTAGAATAGTTCGTTACTGAGTCTTTGGCTCACCATTTTGTTTTCTGTTTTAGGTACTGATGGGGACGATGGAAATGAGTAGTGGCGAGGAATTTCACTTTAATAATATTCACCTAGTTATATTTTCGTAATATTTTTAGTAAAGACTTTTAGTAAGTTATGTACTTTTATTTTGGATACATAAAGGATTTTTATATTAATTTGGAGATTCAATACCTTATGTTATGATGTTGCCTTGTAATTCCCAAGAGGTAGTTACGGCAGGTAATGTCCCGACCAAATTAGGCAAGTTCCGCTGCTTAATTAGTTGAGTTTGAGGTCGGGGAGTTACAATTTGGTATCAAGAGCAAAGGTTCTGAACCATTAGTGCTAAACCTTACGGGTTTTGTGAAGGAAATAATGCCCTTGGTCCAAGTATGCATTTAATGATAAGTCTAATAAATGCGGTTCAGTATTAATTAACAAGTTAATAATTCAGTGAGATCAAGTGAGCTGAATGCCTAGCTAGAGGCCGCTTCAGTTCAAGTGGAATTAATGATATTAATCCACAACTTACTCTTGACTGAACCCGTAGGGTCACACAAATAGTACGTAAACGGATCAAGTATTTAATGGCATTAAATACTCCATCTATGGATATTCGGAATCGAAGGATCTTGGTTTCAGTGGGAGCTGAGATCGTCAAAGGCAAGTAAATGAATACTCCGGAATCGATGATATTGCCGGAAACGGAAATATGGATCGTATCAGAAATATAAATATTATCCAAGTCGTAGATGTTGCCGGAAACGGAAACATGGTACGTATCGGAAAATATTATCGGAAATGGAAATATTACCGGAATCGGAAATATTGCCGGAAACGAAAATATTGTCAGAATCGGAAATATTATCGGAATCGGAAAATAATTCCAGAAACAAAAATATTAAATATTTGTTCGAAACGGAAATTAATTCCGGAATCGGAAATGTTAAATATTGTTCGTAACGGAAATGAATTCCGGAATCGGGAATTTAATCGGAAGCGCATCATACGAATTAGCATCGGACGAGACTTGGTAGACGAAGGCCCAACACGAAGCCAGGCCCGCGCCCAGCAAGCCAAGCGCCCAACACACACGCCAAAGCCTCGCCAGGCCCAGCAAGGCATGGCGCGCGCGCGAGCTATGTGGGCTGCGAGCTGTGTAGCTCGCGTGGGCCGCGAGGCTTGCGCGGGCTGTACGGTGCTCGTGTGCGGTTGTGTGCGATACGAATCCTAAAGCTATTGGAATTCGTTCTATGATTAAATCCTAATCCTAGTAGATAGAATTTATTTAATAGAGTCCTAAAGGGATTCTAATGTATTAATTAAACTAATTAGTATTCTACTCCCTCTGTATTTTTTTAAGAGATACACTTGGTCGGGCACGGGTATTAAGAAGAATAATTGAATAAAATAAAATAATAAAGCAAGTGGGGTTGGATAGATATTTTAATAATTAAACATGTGGGGACCAAGTCATTTTGGTGGGTGGAGGGTGGGGTGAGTTTATGAAATTATTTGTTTAATAGGATGGTGGGTGATAGGGTATATTAGATGTATTATTTAATTAGATGGTGGGGTTGATAAGTTACTAAAAATAGCAAGTGTATCTCTTAAATAAATACGACCGGAAAAGGCAAGTGTATCCCTTAAAAAATTACGGAGGGAGTAATAGGATTCTAAATCCTTTTCCATACTCTATAAATATGTGCCTAGGGTCACAAATTTATACATGAGATTTCAAGTATTTAAAGCAGAAAAATCAGTTAAAACTCTTGCCTTATTTAGCCGAAAATAATAGTACCTTAAGGGCGATTCTAGTTGGTCAATCTTAAGGCGGATCCGGACGTGCTGTGGAGTTTCTACGGAGGGACGACACTTGGAGTCCTAAAGACTTGTTCTTGTTCGGTTTGGGCGCAGCTAGAGAGGGCACGCTACAAAGTGTATGCATCCTAGACTAATTATATGATTATGTGCAATTAATATGATTCCTGTCATTAAGGTTTTTCCGCATGATTTATGTTGTTCATATGTATCATAACCTAACATTTTGCACGTCATAGAATTCATTAGGCTTTAAGCAAAGAGCTTTAAAGAATTAGTTAAAAAGAATATTCTAAAATCATGTTAGGTTAAAATGAATATGAGTGTGAGTGTAGGAACGGGATAAAAAAGGGCTTGTTTTCTATTGTTATTCGCTTTCTTATCAGATTTGTCGACTATTGATGCTATCAAAGATGTTACCAACGGGGCTAACAAAGATCACCATGTTCATGATGGTAACAACATTATCCACGAGGATTATGTCCATGTTGATGGCCATGAGGAGAGAATGGAATGATTGGTAAATGTGAGTGCGATGCTGGCCAAGTTAGTCCATGATTCTCGGAAAAAGAAAGATGTAAGTGAGAACGAGAGCGCATCGATGTTCAAGAACTTCTCATCGCTCAACCCACCATCCTATGATGGCAAGCCCGATCCAGTTGATTTGAAGATTGGATAAGTCGCATAGATAAGTTATTTGAAGCCTTGCAATGCCCTGAGAAATGGAGAGTTGATTTTGCTGTATTTTACTTGACGGGCCATGCAGGATTATGGTGGAAGGTTAACAAGGAACGAAAGAATGAGCCTAGATTTGGTTGGAACCAACTTCAGAATTTAGTGAGAGATAAGTTTTATCCACCATCCTTGAGGAAACAAAAGGAAGATGAATTTCTCCACTTACAACAAGGAACAATGAGCGTTATGGAGTACGCAAATAATTTCATGGAGTTGTCAAGGTTCGCACCAGACCTAGTATCGATAGAGCAATCCAGGATGAATCGTTTTGAGCGAGGTCTTCACCTTACCAGGATAGGTTGTCAGCTTAA
Organism: Spinacia oleracea; assembly: GCF_020520425.1. Classification (NCBI taxonomy): domain Eukaryota; kingdom Viridiplantae; phylum Streptophyta; class Magnoliopsida; order Caryophyllales; family Amaranthaceae; genus Spinacia; species Spinacia oleracea. The sequence continues at coordinate 62,824,154 of NC_079487.1, forward strand.
AGGTTTACTTCTTATCAGAATATGGTTGACATTGCAGTTAATGTGGAGCAAGTGGTACTACTTAAAGAAGCTAAGCATGTTGGGTATAAAAGTAGAAATGAAAACCAAAACCAAGGAGGATCAAAGAGATCTAACCAAGGCTATAAAGGAAATCATAGGAGGAATGATGATGGAAACAAAGGACAGGGTTATCATGGAGGCAACAGAAATCAGAATAATAGGCCGCAAGAATGTGTCAAGTTATGAACAATATAAAAAATATATTCATGCGGAAAAACCATAAAGCCAGGAATCGAAATTAATTGCCATATTGTCAATTAGCATAATTTAGGGTACATACAATATGATGCATGCCTTCCCTAGCTACTCCCGAACGGAAGAAGGACAAGTCTTTAGAGCTCCAAGTGTCGCCCCTCCGTAGATAGTCCACAACATGTTCGGATCGACCTTAGTTTCAACCAACTAGGATATTTACTAAGGTTTTATGCACTCGGGTTAGGCTATTAATTATGTTCTCCCTTGAACACAATCTTTGTTGAGTATATTGTATGGGATGTATAAATTGTGAACACTAATAACATATTTGTAGAGTAGGAAATAGAGACTTAGAGTTCTACTAGGAAACCAATTACTAAACCTATCAGGATTACAATTAATTAATTCATTAGAGTTATAGGAATAATTAAACACCTAGTGTTTGAATTTAATCCTAATAATCTAATTCTAGTAGGAGTAGGAAAACTAAACTTAAAGCCAAAGTTTACTTGACGACTAAGTAATCGGACAAAGCTTGAAGCACAAGACGAACACAACCACAAGGGCCCACGCTGGCGCACGCACCTAGCCAGGCCGAACCGCAGACGATGTTGGCCTATGGCCCAACGCGTGCACTGCTGCTTGCCTTGGCTGGTCGCGGCCCACTACTTGCCTGGACCATCACACAAGGCTGGGCGCTGGTGCTGGGCTTCGCGCCTAGCACTGTGCGATCGGCCTTTTGCTCCTCGAGTGATGGGCCAGCTCGTTTGCCGGCTTATCGCTCGTTGAGCTTCCGATTCGTTTTCCGATTCCAGAATTTTATTTCCGATTCGAACAATATTTAGGTTTCCGATAATATTTCTGATTCCGGTAATAATTTCCGATTCCGACAATATTTCCGATTTCGGTAATATTTCCGTTTCCGGCAATATTTCCGATTCCGATAATATTTTCCGATACGAACCATGTTTCCGTTTTCGGCAACATCTACGAGTTGGATTATATTTATATTTCTGTCATGAACCATATTTCCATTTCTGGCAACATCTTCATTTCTGGAATATTCTTTACTTTGCCTTTTGACTATTTCAGCTCCCACTGGAAACGAGATCCGTCATTTCCGAATGATCATAAATATAGTAAGTAATGAATACTATATTCACTTAAATACTTGATCCTTTAAAGTACTATTTGTGTGACCCCAGGGGTTCAACCAAGAGTAAGTTGTGGATTAATATTATTAATTCCACTTGAACTGAAGCGGCCTCTAGCTAGGCATTCAGTTCACTTGATCTCACTGAATTATTAACTTGTTTAATTAATACTGAACCGCATTTGTTAGACTTAGCATTAAATGCATAAATGAAAACTTGGACCAAGGGCATTATTTCCTTCAGTCTCCCACTTGTCCTTAGGGACAAGTGTGCATTTCCTAATTCCTTGGTCGCTCGATGCCTGCTCATGAACATAAGGTAAGAGTAGTCATCCTTATTATGTCCAGAGGTATTTCTCGGTGTCAGAGTTCAACTGATCAAATAAACGGATAATCATAGCCTATGATTCATCTGAGCACGACCATGCATTTTATAGTTTCTAGCTCTCCGAGTGGCCTTGTACAAATTTCGGCATCTCATCCCGACTTATTGGAGGACAATCCCAATCTTGTGATCTTGAGGTTAGACTTCGTTTGATAGGTGATTACCTGAGTGTTGCCGTTATAGTCTCCTTTTACGGTTCGACGCTTGACAACGTCAAAGTAACCAGTTCTCAAACAAGTGATCTCAAATCACTCAGGTATTGAGGATTAGTGTCTAATAATGTAATAAAATTTACTTATGACATATTTTCATCTCTTACAGTAAAGTTTCATAGGTCTGTCCAATACTAATCTTATCAAGGAAATATCTATTCAAATGATTGCGGCATTGCCATGTCCACATAGTTCAAGAAACAGAACTACTAGTCATCTTGCATTCTAGTCGTCTAGCGTTTTCTATGCGTCCACCTTTATAGAAAACTTCGGACCAGGGACCATTTTCAACTTTTGACATTCAAGTTCACTTGATAGACATTTCTTAGTCACAGGACTGGTCCTGAAAGTCTATTTTGAATATATTGTCAAATTGAAAGGACTCATCATTTAATAAACCACAAAATTAAATGGAAAAATGAGTTTTGTTCATTTCTATGAATGGTTAACCAAAATGTTTTACAAAGTATTAAACTCTAAAATTTTAAAACATTCATTAAGGATATCAAAGCCATTCTCCAACATGCTTGATTCCCATAGCTGCAGTCTCCGAGTTGTGCTACCCTTGCGACAGAGGTTTAGTTGATGGATCTGAGATGTTGTCGTCAGTTGCAATCTTGCTTATCTCGACTTCTTTTCTCTCCACAAATTCTCGTAGAAGGTGAAATCTACGAAGTACATGTTTGACTCTCTGGTGGTGTCTAGGCTCCTTTGCCTATGCAATAGCTCCGTTATTTTCACAATAGAGCTATCGGTCCTTTAATAGAGGGGACTACACCAAGTTCATCTATGAACTTCCTTAGCCAAATAGCTTCTTTTGCTGCTTCGTGTGCAGTAATGTACTCCGCTTCAGTTGTAGAATCTGCAATGGTGCTCTACTTAGCACTTTTCCAGCTTACTGCACCTCCATTGAGGCAGAAGACAAACCCAGACTGTGATCTGCAATCATCTTTGTCGGTTTGGAAACTTGCGTTCGTATAGCCTTTAACAGTTAATTCATCATCTCTACCATAGACCAGAAAATCATCTTTGTGCCTTTTCAGGTACTTTAGAATATTCTTGGCAGCAGTCCAATATGCCTCTTCTGGGTCTGACTCGTATCTACTCTTAGAACTGAGTGCGTAAGCAACATCCGGACGTGTACATATCATATCATACATTATTGAAACAATCAATGATGCATATGGAATCCCATTCATTCGTCTTCGCTCATTTAGTGTTTTTGGGCACTGAGTATTGCTTAGAGTCATTACATGAGACATGGGTAGATAGCCTCGCTTGGAGTCAGCCATATTTAACCGATCTAGCACCTTATTGATATAAGTTCTTTGACTAAGTCCAATCATCTTTTTAGATCTATCTCTGTAGATCTTGATGCCCAACATGTACCGTGCTTCTCCTAGATCTTTCATCGAAAAAAAAATTCCCAAGCCAAATCTTGACAGAGTTTAACATAGGAATGTCATTTCCGATAAGTAATATGTTGTCGACATACAATACTAGGAAAGAAATTTTGCTCCCACTGACTTTCTTGTATACACAAGATTCGTCTACGTTCTTGACAAAGCCAAAGTAACTGACTGCTTCATCAAAACGTATGTTCCAGCTCCTTGATGCTTGCTTCAATCCATAAGTTGATTTCTTAAGCTTGCATACCTTTTTAGCATTTTTGGATCCTCAAAACCCTCAGGCTGTGTCATAAAAACAGTTTCTGTTAAAATGCCATTTAAGAAAGCGGTTTTGACATCCATGTGGCATATTTCGTAATCGTAATATGCAATGATTGCTAACATTATCCGAATATACTTTAGCATTGCAACTGGTGAAAAGGTTTCATCACCATCCACACCGTGGACTTGCATGTATCCTTTTGAAACCAATCTAGCTTTGATAACTTTTTCATTTTGGAAACCCATTTGCTTCAGTTTAAAAACCCATTTGCTTCAGTTTGAAATCCCAAACTTGGTTTTCAGACATGGAGTCTAATTCAGATTGCATGGCTTCTTGCCACTGCTTGGAGGTAGGGCTCGTCATTGATAGACAAATATGTAAATATCTTTTAGTCAAAGATTTGATTTTGTAAATTATGGTTAGCATAAAATTAGGCATAGAATAAATTTGTAAAATATTTTCCTATTCTCTAGCCTAGAATTACGTTTGTATAATCTGTATATTAAGCCTACTGATCAATGAGAAAAGGCACGCAAAATATGCCTAATTTTATGCTAACCGTAATTTACAAAATCAAATCTTTGACTAAAATATATTTACATATTAGTCATAGCTTGTTTGTAAGTCGCAAGTTCATCGCTTTCCAGCAATAGAATATCTTGGCTCTCATTCGTCAAAATACCTACGTATCTTTCTGGTTGAGACCTATATCTCTGCGATCTACGCGGGGTTACATTTCTAGTTGGTTCTTGATTCTCACAAGATACTTCTAAAGATCTCTGAGTTTCAACTTGAATGTCATCTTGATCTTTCTCTAGAGTTTGTTGTTCGACTCGAATTTCTTCGACGTCTACTTTTCTCCCACTTGTCATTTTGGAAATGTGATTTCTTTCCAAAAAGATACCATCTCGAGCAACAAACACCTTGTTCTCAGATGTATTGTAGAAGTAATACCCCTTTGTTTCCTTTGGGTAACCCACAAGGATACATTTGTCAGATTTCGGTTGAAGTTTGTCTCAAATTAATCGTTTGACGTATACTTCACAACCCCAAATCTTAAGAAAAGACACTTTTGGAGGCTTTCCAAACCATAACTCATATGGAGTCTTTTCGACAGCTTTAGACGGAGCTCTATTTAGTGTGAGTGCATCTGTGTTTAGTGCATGTTCCCAAAATTCTATTGGAAGTTCGGCCTGACCCATCATTGATCGAACCATGTCTAGCAAGGTCCTGTTCCTCCGTTCTAACACACCGTTCCATTAAGGTGTTCCAGGAGGTGTCAATTCTGACAAGATTCCACAATCTTTCAGATGGTCATCAAATTCATAGCTCAGATATTCACCGCGACCATAGTGCTTTAATCTTCTTGCCTAGTTATTCTCTACTTCACTCTGAAATTCCTTTAATTTGTCAAAGTACTCAGACTTATGCTTCATTAGGTAGACATAACCATATCTGCTGACGTCATCAGTGAAAGTGATAAAGTAGCTAAAACCACCTCTAGCATTTGAACTCATTGGTCTACATACATCTGTATGGATTAAACCCAATAGATCATTTGCTCTTTCTCCAACTTTAGAGAAAGGTTGCTTTGTCATTTTGCAAAATAAGCATGATTCACATTTACCAAAATCCTCTAAGTCAAATGGTTCTAGAATTCCTTCTTTCTGAAGCTTTTCCATGCGTTTCATGTTAATATGGCGTAATCGACAATGCCACATATAGGTGAGATCTGAATCATTTATTTTGGCACTTTTGGTATTTATGTTATAAACTTGTTTGTCGTGATCTAGCACGTAGAGTCCATTGACTAATTTAGCAGATCCATAAAACATCTCTTTAAAATAAAACGAGCAACTATTGTCTTTTATTTCAAAGCTAAATCCCTTAGCATCTAAGCAAGAAACATAAATGATGTTTTTACTCCCTCTGTCCAAGATTAGTTGTTTTACTTTCCTTTTCCGGCCGTCCCAGATTAGTTGTTACACTTTTAAATTAGGAATGACCCCACAATTATTATATTGTCTCTCTCTTTCCACTAAAACTTTTTTTGTCCCCACACCCTCTCTCATTCAATTAAAAAAATACCCCACTAACTCCTATCACATCTACTTTTTCAATAAAATAACAATTGATAACCAAACAACCACTTATCACCTAAAACATTGTGCAAAGCTAAGTGTAACAACTAATTTGGCACGGAGGGAGTAGTAAGGCTTGCAACAGGAAAACATTCTTCCAGTTCCAAAACTAGCCCAGAGGGCAATGACAAATATTAAGTTCCTATAGCTAATGCAGCAATCCTTGCTCCATTTCCCACTCGTAGGTCGACTTCACCCTTGCTTAACCTTATACTTCTTCTTAGTCCCTCTGGATTGGAACATAAGTGTGAGACAAAACCTGTATCTAATACCCAAGAAGTTGAATTAGCAAGTATACAGTCTATAATGAAAATGCCTGAAGATGGAACGACAATTTCGTTCTCCCGATCTTCCTTTAGCTTCAAGAAATCTCTCTTCCAATGCCCCATCTTCTTACAGTAGAAGCATTCAGATTCAGAAGTGGGTTGGCTCACCTTCTTCTTTTCAAATTTGGTGCCGCCAGTTTTCTTAGGTGGGTTGGCTTTCTTGCAACCCTTCTTAGCATTCCTCTTCTTGCCATATTTCTTGAACTTGCCCCCATGCATCATAGGCACATCCTGCTTATCACTTTTGAGCGTCTTTTCAGCGGTCTTCAGCATACCGTGAAGTTCAGTGAGCGTTTTTTCCAGACTATTCATGCTGTAATTCAGTTTGAATTGATCATACATGCTATGAAGAGAGTGGAGGATGGTGTCTACAACCATTTCTTGAGAGAACTGCTGATCCAGCTGACTCATATTCTCAATTAATCCAATCATCTTGAGAACATGTGGACTTACGGGCTCGGCCTTCTTGAGCTTGGTGTAAAGAATTTGTCTATGAGTCTCGAATCTTTCGACTCGAGCTAGATCTTGGAACATGTCCTTTAACTCACTGATGATCGTGAAAGCATCTGAGTTTATGAACATTTTCTGTAGATCTGAGACATTTTACATCCTTGTTGGCATCAATCCAAGGATTGAGAGCTGCCTGAGTGACCCCATCGCCCGCGGCTTCGGGCATCGCCTCTTCTAGTACATACTCCTTTTCTTCCTGCATAAGAACTATTTGCAAGTTCGTTTGCCAGTCAAGGAAGTTTTTCCCGCTCAACTTCTCCTTTTCGAGAATTGATCGAATGTTGAATGAATTGATGTTTTCCATAATTAAAAATACAATTGAAAAGAATTAACAAATAAATAACCATTCATACATGCTCTTAATAAACTTAAATTCTAGCATACATGCATAATTCAAAATTTTTTAAGCATTTTATTCGAGTTTTTTGTGTTCCGTCAGGTGTGAATAAAATGAATCCAAGATCCTCAAAATCATTGAAGAATTTAGCAGTTATGTATTTAGACTCAATTCTAAAATATTTTAGGTAAGCAAATCCTTTGCTAATAGTCTAGAAACTACTCTTGGTTGACAGGTACGTCTAAGAACTTATTAGGCAAACCTATTCCTTTTGCCACGACATAAAATGACTCCTTACTTATATCGTTGAGTTTTACCAAAACTAACATGTACTCACATCTAATGTGTACCTTACCCCTTTAGAATCAATAAGTAACACCTCGCAATGGCGGAAAACTATTACTAGATTGATGTAAAGGTTATCCAGGTAAGCGTTATTTTGGTATGACACCTTTTAACTCAATTTTAAAGTTTGGAACTTAGGGCTCTTACTATGTTGGTTAGATTTTAAGTGAACTAAGATGCTTAATCATACAACATAATCAAGCCACAATCTCATGCATAATATCAAGACATATTTAAAGCAATAAAAATCTTAAAGCATGCATAATATTTAAATGTGATCTAGTATGGCCCGACTTCATCTTGAAGCTTCAACTTCAAACACCGTCTTCAAATGGATTGGAAACTCCGTCTTAAATTTCACCATGGGAGGTGCCATTTTCTTCAAATAGGATATGCTATAATTAAACTAATTACAACTATGTGATGGTACGCAGACCATATTTAAATAAAAACTTTGGTGCATTAGATCAATTTTACATTCAAATTAATAGTATGCAGGCCATATTTACTATCCTATTTGGGCCTTACCCTAGTCACTTTCCACAACTTGCAAAACAGTACATTTACAATATACCATTCATCCATTCATTTATCAATGAATGGCCCACTTAGCAAGTTAGTAGAAAAATATGCATCACATAAACATTTGCAGCAACTAATTAAAGGTTCCAACAATCTACAAATTATTAACCCTTATTAGTTCTAATCGAGTTGTTTTAACCTTAAAGGAATAAAGACCTAGTCAAAAGTTTAATGACTAAAAGCTCCCACTAAAACCAGGGATTTACATGCTTTACTAATTTTAAACATAAAACTGCATTTCCTAGTCCAACCAGAAACTTACAAATTTAATTAAAATTTAAAGCTCACATAAAATAATTTTAAATCCCTAAATTATTTTCCAGTTGAGTAAAAATTAATTAATTATAATTTTGCCAAGGTTTTAATTTTATTAAAATAATTAGTATTAAACAAATTATAATAATTAAATTAATCAAAATCAAATTCCGAGAAAAATAAAAATTACGAAATTAAATTAATTAAAATCGTTGTTCAACGGAAAAATTAAAACGAAACGACCCAACAAACTAAGGCAAGGCCGTAGGCTAAAGCCCACGCCTCACCCAAGCCGTATAGCAGCAGCGCCATGGGTCGCGTGCACGAGTGCAACACCCATGGCCTGCTCTGTCGATGGTCGTGCGGTGCATCGCAGTAGCCAACGTTGTTCTTGCTCCATGTGCGCTGGGCAGTGGGCTAGGCGCAGCGGCACGTGAGCTCCCTTGCTCAGCATGTTGCTCGCCCTGCCTCTTGCCTTGCGCTTGATGCTCGTCGCGTTGCTCGATCACTCGCACAACACACACCGCACATGCCCTGTACCCGCGCGCGCATGCTCATGCCTTGCTCGCTACCTAGTACCGCATGGGCGATGAGCTCCCTTGCTCGTCGTCGCATGCCCGCACCATGCAACACCCCTTAAGAGTAACACTTAGCTTCCATTGCTTTGTGCGTGCAAGATTGTGAACGAAATCATAAAAATCAAAACTTTTATAATTAAATTTAACGACAAATTAATAATCCATGCATATTAATATCATTAAATTTAGGCGAAAAATATAAAATTTATTAGTCAAATTAATTTCCGATTACATTATTTCTCAGGGATTAAAATCTAGGTCATAAAATTTTAAAAATTTCATCTTTAACAAATTTCATGGTGGTTTTTAATCATAGGATCCTAATTTAATTATCAATTAATTATGAAAATCAAAACAAATTCTAAATAATTTGAAATTCAACAAATTAATTTTAATTACGAATTATGTTGTATAATTAACAAAATTAGACCTTAAAATTGTTAAACATATACAGTAGGTCAATCATAAATTCAAGATTTACATACAAGATTCGCAAATATTTAATTTAACATCATAAAAATTACTTGCATTCGAAAAACTAAAACCTTCGAAAGGTAATAGTTAGGCTTCGAATTTGGGAATTCTGCGTTCGGCATCAAATCTATGATTTTTGTCAAAATTTTAAAACGCCGTTTACATGCGATAATCACTATAAAAACATAAGATTTCGACCATTAATGACAAAACTGCCGAAAATCCTGCGAACATATAATCAAATAATCGCACGAATTTGCAATTAATTACAATCACGAAATTAATCACCCCTTTAATTCATTGCAAATTTATAAAATTTAATCCATCTTAACTATAATTGATGATGGAATTAATTAGAGGCCCGTGATATCACTGTTAGGTTATAAACAATATAAACAATATATTCATGCGGAAAACCCATAAAGCCAGGAATCCAAATTAATTGCCACATTGTCAATTAGCATAATTTAGGGTACATACGATGTGATGCGTGCCTTCCGTAGATGCCCCGGAACCGAACAAGAACAAGTCTTTAGAGCTCCAAGTGTCGCCCCTCCGTAAGTAGTCCACAGCACATTCGGATCCGCCTTAGGTTCAACCAACTAGGATATTTACTAAGGTTTTATGCACTCGAGTTAGGCTATTAATTATGTTCTCCCTTGAACACAATCTATGTAAAGTATATTGTATGGGCTGTATAAATTGTAAACACTAATCACATATTTATAGAGTAGGAAATAGAGACTTAGAGTTCTACTAGGAAACCAATTACTAATCCTATCAGGATTACAATTAATTAATTAATTAGAGTTATAGGAATAATTAAACACCTAGTGTTTGGATCTAATCCTAATAATCTAATTCTAGTAGGAGTAGGAAAACTAAACTTAAAGCCAAAGTTTACTTGGCGACTAAGTAATCGGACAAAGCTTGAAGCACAAGAGGAACGCAGCCACAAGGGCCCACGCTGGCTCGTGCGCCTGGCCAGGCCCAACCGCAGGCGCTGCTGGCCTATGTCCCAACGCGAGCACTGTTGTTGGCCTTGGTCTTTGGCGCTGCTGCTTGCCTTGGCTCATCGCGACCCACTGCTTGCCTGGCCCATCGCATAAGGCTGGGCGCTGGTGCTGGGCTTCGCGCCTAGTGCTGTGCGCTCGGCCTTTTGCTTGTCGAGTGATGGGTCGGCTCGCTTTCCGGCTTGTCGCTCGTCGAGCTTCCGATTCGTTTTCCTATTCCGGAATTTTATTTTCGATTCGAACAATATTTACGTTTCCGATAATAATTCGATTCCGGAAATAATTTCCGATTCCGACAATATTTCCGATCCCGGTAATATTTCCGTTTCCGGCAATATTTCTGATTCCGGCAATATTTCTATTTCCAATAATATTTTCCGATACGAACCATGTTTCCATTTCCGTCAACATATCTACTACTTGGATAATATTTATATTTCCGTCATGAACCATATTTCCATTTCCGGCAACATCTTCATTTCCGAAATATTCTTTACTTTTCCTTTTGACGATTTCAGCTCCAACTGGAACCGAGATCCGTCATTTCCGAATGATCATAAATAGAGTAATTAATGAATAATATATTCACTTAAATACTTGATCCATTCACGTACTATTTGTGTGACTCTACGGGTTCAGTCAAGAGTAAGTTGTGGATTAATATTATTAATTCCACTTGAACTGAAGCGGCCTCTAGCTACGCATTCAGTGCACTTGATCTCACTGAATTATTAACTTGTTTAATTAATACTGAACCGCATTTATTAGACTTAGCAATAAATGCATAAATGAAAACTTGGACCAAGGGAATTATTTCCTTCAGAATGTGCCAAATATGGAAGTAGGGGCCACATCGATAGTGAATGTCATGCAGGATCCAACACTTGCTTCCGATGTGGGAGCCATGATCATTACATCAGTGATTGTCCAAATAAAGTAACACCAAGCACAAGAGGACAAGTGCCAACTAACAACGATCGTGGTCGTAGCAACACCAACACAAGAGGTTCAAACCGCAATCCACAACGACCACCGACAACTGGAAGAGTTTTCTTGATGAGGCAAGACGAGGCAGATGAGGATGATAACGTTATCACTGGTACCTTCTCTATCTACTCTTCACCTGCCCATGTTCTCTTTAATTCTGGAGCTTCACATTCCTTTATTTCTCCATTGTTTGCAAAATGTTTAAATTTGAAACCATGTTGTGACTTTCATGCTATGAGTGTTTCCCTTCCTAGCGGAGAAATTGTGAAATGTAGAACCATGTATAGGGATTATCCAATTGAAATAGAAAAAGTTGAGTTTCTAGCAGACTTCATATCTTTTGACCTATTTGAATTTGTTGTAATTTGGGATGAATTAGTTGACTAAGTACGAAGCTAACCTTAACTGTTCAAGGCAGAGTGTGACCCTTAAAACGCCGAACGGGGATAGAATTTCATTCCATAAGTTAGTAAGAAAACCAATGGTTCAAATTGTCACTTCTTTGAGAGCCCGTAAAATGATTGAGAATAGTTTTTCCGGTTATCTTTGTAGTGTTATTGACCGAAATACTTCTGGATCTTCCATTAATGACATACCTATCGTTTGTGAATACCAGAATGTTTTTCCAGAAGAAATACCTAGTATGCCTCCACCAAGAGAATTAGACTTTCGCATTGAATTAATTCCAGGATCCACCCCTATTTATAAAGCACCATATAGAATGGCACCAACTGAATTACCAGAGTTAAAGAAACAATTAGATGAGTTACTTGAAAAGGGTATATTCGACCCAGTGCTTCACCATAGGGAGCCCCTGTTTTGTTTGTGAAGAAAAAGGATGGAACTTTGAGGTTATGCATAGACTATAGAGAACTAAACAAGATTACTATTAAGTAAAAATATCCTTTACCCCGTATTGATGATTCGTTTGACCAACTTCGAGGTGCAAAAGTGTTTTCAAAGATAGATTTGAGGTGAAGTTACCATCAACTTCGAATTAAACTTGAGGATATTCCAAAGACAACCTTTAGAACTAGATATGGTCACTATGATTTTGTTGTAATGCCTTTTGGGTTAACTAATGCACCAGCTGTATTTATGGATTTAATGAACCGTATTCTTAAACCATACCTTGATAGTTTGTCGTTGTTTTCATTGATGATATTTTGGTATATTCTGAGAGTAATGAAGAACATGAGGAGCATTTGAGGAAAGTGTTAGATACATTGATTGAAAACCAGTTATATGCCAAGTTGTCAAAATGTGAATTCTGGCTTAAGGAAATATCATTTTTAGGTCATATTATTTATGAGAAAGGTGTATTTGTTGATCCTGAGAAAATAAAAGCAATTGTGGAATGGCCTAGACCAACTGATGTCCCTGAAGTACGAAGTTTCATGGTTTAGCTGGATATATCGAAGATTCGTTCAAGACTTTTCTAAGGTTGCCTTACCTATAACCCTATTAGTTAGAAAGAACACCAAATTTATGTGGAACGATGACTGTGAACATGCATTTCAAGAACTTAGGAAACGTCTCACCACTGCCCCTATTCTTACCCTTCCATCTGGAACTGAGGGATTTGTTATTTATAGTGATGCTTCTAAGAATGGGTTAGGATGTGTCTTAATGCAAAATGCAAAATTTATAGCTTACGCTTCTCGCCAACTCAAAGTCCATGAACAAAACGACCCTACTCATGATCTTGAACTTGCAGCTGTTGTTTTCACCCTCAATATTTGGAGACATTATTTGTATGGTGTTTCGTGTCAAATCTTCACTGACCATAAAAGTCTTAAATACATTTGACCCAAAAAAAACTCAACATGATAAAACGCAGGTGGTTAGAACTCCTTAAAGATTATGATCTTGATATTCAATACCATCCCGTAAAGGCTAACTTTGTTGCAGATGCATTAAGTCGGAAGAGTCACCTAAATTCTATCCTAACTTTTTCCCGAGCCAACCAAGATGATCTGCAAAAGATAGAAATTGAGTTCATCAAGAAAGGAAATTCTTGTTTAAATGCGTTGGTAATGAGACCAACTTTGATTGATGAGATTAAGGAAGCACAATGTAAGGACCTGCAATTAGAAAGAATAAGAAGTGAAGTGAAAAATGGGAAGTCACCCAATTTTGGCGTCCAAGAAGATGGCACATAAGATTTCAAGGAAGATTATGTGTACCAAATGATGAAAAGTTAAAGAAGGGAATCTTAGAAGAAGCCCATACTTCACCATACTCGATCCACCGTGGAGGAAACAAAATTTATAAGGATTTGAGATAGGTATATTGGTGGAGCAACATGAAGAAGAAGTGGAAAATTACGTGGCTAAATGTTTGACATGTCAGAGAATCAAGATAGAGCATCAAAGACCAGCAGGATTGTTGTAACCTCTGGATGCGCCATAATGGAAATGGGATTCGGTTTCAATGGATTTTATCATAGGCTTACCAATTTAAACCAAGGGAATGAATTCTATTTGGATTGTTGATCGATTAACAAAGTCAGGGCATTTCTTAGCAATGAAGAGAGTTTGGATCAACTTGTTGAACTATATTTGAACATTATTGTGCGATTGCATGGAGGCCTAGTTTGATTATTTCCGATCATGACACGAGGTATCAATATACCTATTGGAAAGAATTGCAGAAAGCCCTTGGAACAAAACTCAACTCTAGCACTGCATTCCATCCAACGACTGATGGACAAACAGAGCACACTAATCAAATTGTCGAGGAAATGTTGAGAGAATGTGTTTTGGATTTTCAAGGAACGTGGGAATTTTTTTTACCTATTGTTGAATTTTCATACAACAACAGTTACCAGGCCGCCATTGGTACGATCCCGTATGAAGCTCCTTATTGAAGGAAATGCCGAACACCATTATGTTGGAGTGATATGGATGAAGCACGTGTTATAGGATCATTCAAGAAACTACTGACAAGATCCATTTAATCCAATCGAGAATGAAGGCAACACAAAGTAGACAAAAGAGTTATGCAGACCAACGAAGAAAGACCATTAGAGTTTGAAGTTGGACATCACGTGTTCTTGAAACTTTTACCAACAAAAGGAATAATGAGGTTTGGTCAAACTGGAAAATTGAGCCCAAGATACATCGGGCCATACAAGATATTAGAAAGAATAGGTGAAGTAGCATATCGACTTTCTTTACCGACCGACCTAGAAAAAGTGCATAACGTATTCCACGTATCAATGTTAAGGAAGTATGTTCCTGATTCAAGTCATGTGATTACGCACGAATTGAACCCTTGTTATTGCGTAACGACCTGACGTACGACGAGAAACCAATTGAAATTCTCGAACGAAGAGAGAAACGACTTAGAAGCAAGGTAATTCCAATGATTAAAGTCTTTTGGGCCAATCACTTGACATCTGAAGCCACATGGGAAGGCGAAGCGCAAATGAAATCGAAATATCCCCAGTTATTCTCTTAGAAACGATAAGATGTATGAATTTTTGATATATTATTTAAATGATTATGTTATAATATTATTCAATCATGTTTGTATAACGAATAAAAAGATTAAGTATGACTTGAATGAGTTCGAAGAATGAAAATTAATCCAAGTTCAACTAAGCTCCAGTTTCGAGGACGAAACTTTTTCTAAGGGAGTAAGGATGTAATACCCCAAAATGTTTAAACTTGATTTACTAAAATTAAAAATATTTATTAACTTGATTTCGTTTTAAATAATTACGAATGATCTAATTCCGTTATTTTAAACGTTTTACGAAATATTTTAAACGATAAATTCCTAATCTAAAATTTATTTTACGTTAACGATATTTTATAAAGAATTATTTTAGTTAAACATTTCTATTTATATCAATTTCCAAAAATAGCAACAACATTTCTGAAAATTGCCTAACTATGTGAAATTACTAAAATGCCTCTAAGGAGAAAAATTTCTCTTCTCTTCCTTGCTCTTCACGTAAAAGAATGAAGGAATCCTTCATTCCTCCCCACCCCCAATTCAGTCCATGTTCATTGCTTCTCCTTCACTGATCTAGGGAAAACTAGGTCGTTACTAGTCTCTCCTAATCAAATAAAAAATCTAAACTAACCACTAAACACAAGTAAAGCGGCAAGTAAGGGTTAAATCCACAAGGACTAAGGTGCGCTAATTTATGCTAATCAAACAACAAGCTAGGTCGGAATAGGGTTGGAATAGTCAACTAACCAACTAAAACTAAACTAACTACCAAAGGACAAACATGGTCAAGGAATGAGATCAAACACCAACAATAATGAAACAAGTATACGAGCAACAATTAAGAATAATGATGCATAAGCAAAGTATGAATGATGCGTTGGTTAGAAATACATCCCCAAATGACTCCCGCCTTGGATCAGTTCTTAGAATAGTCAAATGCGAACTCCCGTCCTACACACAACTACCCTTAGGTCACGGTTAAGCACAAACCAAACAATAGTCAAATTAGGTCACGATCCCTCTATTTTCCTAAAGTCAACTACCCCAAAATCTAAGTCATACACAAGTAGCTAATTTGCATACAACAAAGTTTGAGTATGCTCAAACAAACAATAATTTAATCATGCAACATCACCAAATTCAAACTCATTTACCCAAATCAATCATTGTTAGGTTTTCACTCAAACCCTAACCAATAAACTACTCCATCAACATAAAAACAATAAATTTAAAGACTTTAATAACTAATAACATGATTCTAAGCAAAACAACAACTAATTTAAAGATTTAATTATAAAACTAAATATGAAACTAATCTAATCAAAGAAACATATAAAACAATAAATAAGACAATAAATGAAGAGAGAAGAGTAAAGAAAATCTCATTGATTAAATGATGGAAATCTCCAAATCATCAAGTCCCCCATCTTTGATTCTTCAAAATCCAATTTCAACCCATTTAATTTTCTCACTTTTCTCTCCCTAAAACTAAAACCCTAGAAAATGAGACTAATTATGTACATTGTAATGAAGTTGGTCCTCAAAATTAAAGAGCTAGGGATATTTATATTAAAGACTAATAAAGAAATTAAAGAGAGAAAAGAAAAAGAAATTAAATTAAAACAAAAAGAAAAGGAATT
This sequence comes from Spinacia oleracea, assembly GCF_020520425.1. Taxonomy (NCBI): domain Eukaryota; kingdom Viridiplantae; phylum Streptophyta; class Magnoliopsida; order Caryophyllales; family Amaranthaceae; genus Spinacia; species Spinacia oleracea. The sequence goes on from NC_079487.1 coordinate 62,840,480, forward strand.
AAAAAGAGAGGAAAAGAAAAGGAAAATAAGAAAACAAAATAAAAGAGAAAATAAAATAGAAAAAGATAATAAAAGAAAAAAAATGAAAAGAAAAGTGAGTGGAGAAAAGAAAAAAAAAGGATTCCAAAGAAACAGGAGACCAAAAATGGATCCAGACAAAAAAAAAAAAACAAAGGCCCAAAAACTTCAGCCTTATTTTCTTTCAAAACAACTAGACCCAATCTTTTTCTTCGTCGTCCCTTCTTCTTCGTTGCTCCGCCTATCACCCTCTTCACATCATCAACAGGCATCATCACCGGCTACCGTCCATCCTCGTCTTTCTTCCGCTATCAATCATCACCATCCATCATCATCAGCGATCATCGTCGATCGATCTCCCATCAACCCACACCCATCGTCTCGCATCATCACCGTCCAACCTCAACAATCAATCATCGCAGCCATTCATCTTCCTCCACCATCAACGCACCATCTTCGTCACCTTTTAATTCAATCTCACGGCTCTAATTCTCGGAGCCGTTCAATTTCATTAATTCCGTACCAAATTTGAGCGCTAAAAAGGTTCGGACGAACTAAATATAGGTTCGGGCGAACCCGTTTCTAATTTGGGCGAACTCAAGGCATGTTCGGCCGGACCCGACCTTGTCAGGAACTCAAAAATTCGGGTTCGGTCGAACTTAATACGGGTTCGACCAAACTCAAATTACTCTGTTTTCTCTTTTTCTGTGTTCAATTTTGATTGATTTTGATTGATTTTGATGCGCTATTTCATTGCTGTGATTTGTGGTAATTGGTGGTTTTGTTGATGCGCTTGATGTTGTTATTGTGTGGCGATGGTGGTGGTATGGTGGTTAGCAGCAGGAAAGGAGATGGAACCATTGATGTGGTGTATGATAGTGGAGATGTGGTGTAGGATATGACTGCTTGGATGTTAGGCATAAATGTACCACAATGTGTGTGTTTGACTTTTGCTGACCAAGCGATACAATGGACTTAACTTTGACTTTGAAATTCACGGCTCCAAATACGCACACCTACACAATAAATATAAAGGCTAGGGGAGAAAACGGGACAAAAAAAAATTAAAATATATAGAAATGATCAATAACATTAATGACAATAAATCATAATAATAATAATAATAATAATAATAGAAAATAAAAACAACTAAATAGAAATTAATAGAAATAAAATAGAAAATTAATAAGAAAACTAACATAATTAAACTATAAAATTATAAAACAAATAAATTACGGAATTAAGACCTAAAAACTAACAAAAATAGCTAAAAATGCTAAACTAAGCTATAAATAATTAAATTAAGAAATTAAGGAAAATAAAGATTAAAAATAGAATAAAAGGACTCAAGTTATGCCTAAATTACTACCCTATGAGCGACATAAATGTCACTCATCAAATGCCCCCAAACTTGAGCTTTTTCTCGTCTGCGAGCAAAACATTGAAACACAAAGGGAAATAGGATAGAAAATTTCAGCAAAACGAGTTATTAAGAAGCTAATCAACATAGAAAATAGAAATTGAGATAGAATATACACTAACTCACTGTCATAGGAATCACGATTGCATTTAAGCACATGCAATAAGCTCTTTAAACCTCTAAATCGCTCTAGAGGGCGAGTGAGATCTCGCAAGGGTTTCCCATAAGATTAACCCATAACTCTTATTAAGAACAATCAAGACATTTCACCCAAAGTCATCTCATCAAGCATGGTTTGCCAAACATGGTCGATTCAAACAAGCTTTCAAAGCATAACCATCATCAAGATGCATCCATGAATTAGGAATATAGGGGATAGACTAATCTAAGGTGCAAGAGAATCACAATCAAAGCATCGAATCATCAATTAGGTTCACTAAGGCATCGAAAAGTCAAAAATTGTTCTCAAATGGATAAATATGATCACGACCACCTAAAATGCTCATTCACTCCCCCAAACTTGACTTTTGCTAAGAGAATCTTGGATTTTAAAATTAAGGAACTTGAGTAATGTGTCTAGAGTCTCGATTCTTGAGCCACAATGACATTGATCATCACTATGGAAAACTTTACTTAATAAATATTCAAGCTCCCACTCAATCATCTAAACTAACCCACTTTCTCAAGGACTTGTGGTATTTACCACTTATTGACTCTTTTTTTGCTTTTTGTAAACTTTAATAGGCTTTTTATGCCTCGTGGGCTCATTGGCGCCACTTATTGACTCGGACTTGACACTTTGGCTTTCGCCTTGTGGGCTCATTGGCTCCACTTATTGGACTCGAAATATTAATCACAATCTTTTTGTTTTACCATCCAATTAACTCTTAGCATTGGTCTTACCTAAGGGAATGAAGTGTGCATCAAAGGGAATTAAGGTAGCAAAGAGCATCCAAAAGAGAACAAAATAATCTTTTTTCAAACCAAAGCTCACCATTTAGAATTATCGAAAACTTTTTCAAGTAGAGACTCAAGCAACAAAGATTAAGCTATCCCTAATCGCCCTAACTCACACATGCAAAAATCCGACGGAAATACATATACTCAATTATCCAAATGACACGCAAGGGAATCCACATTAAAAATCATCGAGATTCTTTCTTTGGACAAGAAAATCATTTTTAGTGCTTTTATTCAATAACTTGAGACTTTTTTTTGGATTTTCAAAACATTTTTGATTTTTTTGTGATTATTTAACAAAAATTTGAAAGAAAAGATAAATAAGAGAAATAAATAAAGAAAATATTTTTGGATTTGAATTTTATAAAGAAAAAGAAAATAAAGAAACGAAAAGAATGAATCCTCCCCCAAGCTAGCGAAAAGCTATCCCCCCAAGCTAGAATTAAGCATTGTCCTCAATGCTTGAAACAAAGACTCAAGGGAAGGGGGGGGGGGGGGGGGGAAGAAAACACGCATTCAACCAATAAAGATAGTTTCGCAAATCACAACACATTAGCGAAAGAGAAATGTAGGCAACCGAATCAACATTTTCAACCATCCAACCTCATGCCTCATCAATTCATATGCCCAATCAATCCATGGAGTAATAAAAAGAAGGAGAGGAAGGACACTACCGGATGGTAGGTGGGTGTAAATACCCGCAAATGATCCAATTTCTCCATTTGAAATCAACTTTCACTAAAATCGTGCTTTGTTTCCATATGCTATCGAGAATGAACGTTTATTCCACTTAAGTACCTAAAACAAAAATTGAAAAGAAACATAAGTAAGAACAAAAATAAAGAAAATGAAAGCAATAAATCACGGGTTACTTCCCGAGAAAGGCTTGTTTAAGGTCCCAAGCACGACCTTTCTAGTAAATAACCCGACAAAAAACGCAAGAGTTTGTCAAATGCATCGGCACACATTTCAAGGAATAAAACATATGCAATGCTCAAAAGAAAAGCATGCATAAATATTAGTGCCATTCTATGCCAACAAGGAGAAGGATGCCGAAAAGAAGTAGGATCAAAAGCGAAAACAAGAAAATAAGAAGAAGAAAAATCAAAAGAATTAGAAAAAGAGGAAATAATCGGCAAACTCTCCTCAACAAACTCTTTTTGGGGGGCAATCTCAATCTCTTCCTTAAACATGAACGAATTGGGCACTTTGAGAACAATGGAGGCAAGATTATCATCTAATGGAGGTGGTTTGAGAAAAGAAAAAGGGTATGAGATGGGAAATGAGGGAACTAGGCCAAGCTTTCTTGAAAATGGGACATAAGGGGAAGGGGTAGAAACAAGGGCTTCACAAATAACTTCTCCCACATCACAAGACTTCAAAACATAAGCTTTTTCGACCAAAGGGTCCTCAATCAAAGATTTTTCCTCCAAATCACGATCATTCGCCTCAAAAACATCATCAACCACCAAATGAGATGTCTTAATTTCATATTGACCAAAGAATTCACTCAAGGAAGGGGGGATATGAGAGGATGGGTTCTCTAAAGATAGAGGAAAGGGAGTAAACTTAAGGTCACTTGAGATAGGAGTAAGAGACTCAAGAATCGAATCATCAATCAATAAGGGCTCATGATTCTCTACTCCCTCAACTAACCAATCTCCAAAAGAGGCTACCTTACTCTCCTCAATATCATTCTCCTCATCTTCATCATCCCAAAAACCACCATCAAGATTTAGACTACTCTTTCCCAATTGATTTTCATTCTCAACCTTCATCAAATCATCGTCAATAATAGAAAAATGGTCTATGGGTTTCCGAATAACATTGATTTTAGCCTCAAGAAAGGTCATATGATCGGCTATTTGGTTGGCCCTAGAATTAAACTCTTTCATGCAACTCTCAAGGAGAAGCTCCAAGTTAGATTTTGACGATTCCGAATGCATAGAATTTTGAACATCAACATGGGAAGAGGGGTTGCAATCAAGCATGTGAGATTCAAAATTGGGGGTATGAGGGAGATCATGGGAATTCATGCAAATATTTGAAGGAATTTGATAAGAAGCATAAAAAACATTTACATTAGAATGCAACTCATCAACATGAGAATAAAGGGGAAGGGGATTAGAATCGTGCATATTTGGTTCACCATTAAAAACATGTGGAGCTTCAAGGAAATTCATGCAAAAACTAGAATCAACATTAGAAACATGAGAATCCCGAACACATGTCCCATGATTGGTCATTTCCCAATCATAGGTATCTCTAGCTAACCAATTATAAAAATTCCAAGCTTCATCCAATGACTTAGCCCGAAATCCACCATGAAACATATTCTCAACCATTCCCCTAGTTAGCTCATTAAGACCATCATAAACTACTTCACACAATTCCCATAAATCAAACCTATATTCACTTCCAAGAGACTCCTCAAGTCTTTTAAAATACATCCAAAACGGTTCATGCTCAAATTGAGGAAACGAAAAACTTGCCATTTTTTGAATTTTCAAAACAAAACAAATAAATAAGAAAAACAAAAGATCGAACTATGCACAATGACCTAGACTCATATAACTAACACAAACCAATGCAAATCGTAGTCCCCAGCAACGGCGCCATTTTGATCTAGGGAAAACTAGGTCGTTACTAGTCTCTCCTAATCAAATAAAAAACCTAAACTAACCACTAAATACAAGTAAAGCGGCAAGTAAGGGTCGAAATCCACAAGGACTAAGGTGCACTAATTTATGCTAAACAAACAACAAACTAGGTCGGAATAGGGTTGGAAAAGTCAACTAACCAACTAAAACTAAACTAACTACCAAAGGACAAACATGGTCAAGGAATGAGATCAAACACCAACAATAATGAAACAAGTATACGAGCAACAATTAAGAATGATGATGCATAAGCAAAGTATGAATGATGCGTTAGTAAGAAATAGATCCCCAAATGACTCCCGCCTTGGATCAATTCTTAGAATAGTCAAATGCGAACTCCCGTCCTACACACAACTACCCTTAGGTCACGGTTAAGCACAAACCAAACAATAGTCAACTTAGGTCAAGATCCCTCGATTTTCCTAAAGTCAACTACCCCAAAATCTAAATCATACACAAGTAGCTAATTTGCATACAACAAAGTTTGAGTATGCTCAAACAAACAATAATTTAATCATGCAACATCACCAAATTCAAACTCATTTACCCAAATCAATCATTGTTAGGTTTTCACTCAAACCCTAACCAATAAACTACTCCATCAACATAAAAACAATAAATTTAAAGACTTTAATAACTAATAACATGATTCTGAGCAAAGAAACAACTAATTTAAAGATTTAATTATAAAACTAAACATGAAACTAATCTAATCAAAGAAACATATAAAACAATAAATAAGACAATAAATGAAGAGAGAAGAGTAAAGAAAATCTCATTGATTAAATGATGGAAATCTCCAAATCATCAAGTCCCCCATCTTTGATTCTTCAAAATCCAATTTCAACCCATTTAATTTTCTCACTTTTCTCTCCCTAAAACTAAAACCCTTGAAAATGAGACTAATTATGTACATTGTAATGAAGTTGGTCCTCAAAATTAAAGAGCTAGGGCTATTTATACTAAAGACTAATAAAGAAATTAAAGAGAGAAAAAAAAAGAAATTAAATTAAAACAAAAAGAAAAGGAATTAAAAAGAGAGGAAAAGAAAAGGAAAATAAGAAAACAAAATAAAAGAGAAAAAAAATAGAAAAAGATAATAAAAGAAAAAAAAATGAAAAGAAAAGTGAGTGGAGAAAAGAAAAAAAAAAGGATTCCTAAGAAACAGGAGACCAAAAACGGATCCAGACAAAAACAAAAAAAGCAAAGGCCCAAAATTTTCAGCCTTATTTTCTTTCAAAACAACCAGACCCAATCTTTTTCTTCGTCGTCCCTTCTTCTTCGTTGCTCCGCCTATCACCCTCTTCACATCATCACCAGGCATCATCAACGGCTACCGTCCATCCTCGTCTTTCCTCTGCAATCAATCATCACCATCCATCATCATCAGCGATCATCGTGGATCGATCTCCCTTCAACCCACACCCATCGTCTCGCATCATCACCGTCCATCCTCAGCAATCAATCATCAGAGCCATTCATCTTCCTCCACCATCAACGCACCATCTTCGTCACCTTTTAATTCAATCTCACGGCTCTAATTCTCGGAGCTGTTCAATTTCATTAATTCCGTACCAAATTTGAGCGCTAAAAAGGTTCGGACGAACTAAATATAGGTTCGGGCGAACCCGTTTCTAATTTGGGCGAACTCAAGGAATGTTCGGCCGGACCCGACCTTGTCAGGAACTCAAAAATTCGTGTTCGGTCGAACTTAATACGGGTTCGACCATACTCAAATTACTTTGTTTTCTCTGTTTTCTGTGTTCAATTTTGATTGATTTTGATTGATTTTGATGCACTATTTCATTGCTGATTTGTGGTAATTGGTGGTTTTGTTGATGCGCTTGATGTTGTTATTGTGTGGCGATGGTGGTAGTATGGTGGTTAGCAGCAGGAAAGGAGATGGAACCATTGATGTGGTGTATGATAGTGGAGATGTGGTGTAGGATAGGACTGCTTGGATGTTAGGCATAAATGTACCACAATGTGTGTGTTTGACTTTTGCTGACCAAGCGATACAATGGACTTAACTTTGACTTTGAAATTCACGGCTCCAAATACGCACACCTACACAATAAATACAAAGGCGAGGGGGAGAAAACGGGACAAATAAAAAATAAAATAAATAGAAATGATAAATAACAATAATGACAATAATAATAATAATAATAATAATAATAATAATAATAATAATAATAATAATAAAATTAATAATAATAATAGAAAATAAAAACAACTAAATAGAAATTAATAGAAATAAAATAGAAAATTAATAAGAAAAATAACATAATTAAACTACAAAATTATAAAACAAATAAATTACGGAATTAAGACCTAAAAACTAACAAAAATAGCTAAAAATGCTAAACTAAGCTATAAATAATTAAATTAAGAAATTAAGAAAAATAAAGATGAAAAATATTAAAAATAGAATAAAAGGACTCAAGTTATGCCTAAATTACTACCCTATGAGCGACTTAAATGTCACTCATCATTCACTCTACCTGTTTACAAATTCAATTTCAATTTCAGAATTGACTTTCAATATCAAATTCCAAATCCAATTTCAATTTCACTTGTTTTTGTTCTTATCTGATTCGAACCACCACCTCCAACAACCACTGCAACCACCACCGTCTACCACCTCTGTCCAACACCACCCAGCCACGACCACCGTCCACCACCGCACGCACCACCACCGTGCCTCCCTGCTCTCTATTCTCCTTCGTCGCGACCCCCTTCCCCTCCCATGTCTCTCTCCCTTTCTCTCCCTTGCTGCACCACCAACATCACACCACCACCACTTCCCAGCCACCGCACAACCTTCTAAATAAACCTCTGCCCCCATATTTTCTGGCGAACCGCCCTCCCACCTCCCAAAACCGATCGAAAAACACCACCAAACTCCCCTGTTTTTTTCCATGTTCGTGCTTCTTTCTCCTTCTCTCTCGTCGTTCTGCCGCCACAAAACACCCACCACCATTTTCGCCTTCACCGACACAACCCGGCGACACCATGACACCCAGACCCCAACCACCTTCTTCCTCCCTCCTCCCTTCCCCTTGTTTCGTGCCCTCTCCCCTGCTCGTGCCTCCCTTTCCCAGAAAAAGAAACCAAGTTTCAATTCTTAAACCCATAATAGAGTTAGGCCAAATCTAACAATTTGGGCTTTGGGTAAGACAAATCTGAATTTTCAGATTTTCAATTTATCAATAATTATGTTTTAATAATTTTTTTTATAATCTAATTATTTACTAATAAACTGTTTATTATTTTTCAGGTAGGAAAATATATTTAATTATCGATTCTACTAAAAAAGTTACTAGATTTATTTATCAAGAATTGAAATTTAAATAATATTTCATGTAAAATCCATTTTGATTCAAATTTTGATTAATCATATTTTCATTAAATTTCTAAATTATATTTTTATTAAAAATCGTTATTTGTAAATTCAGTATATAAATTTATTAATTATAAAATATTAGTATTATAATTTTAATATTTTTAATACTAATTCAATAATTTAATCTTTTGAAAGAATTTAGACTCGGAGCTCAGGAAGAACGAACGGAGGAAAAACCTTAGCAAATCGCAGAATTGAGGTAACGGCTATTGCTAGTACCCGCAATTCCCTTATAAACGTTATTATGAAATTATGACGATATGATTGAATTTATGAACTAAATTGTTTGACAAGTTTTATGAATTGCGGGACTGAATTATGATTTGATTTAATTATTCTTTATAAGATGATTTGATTTAGTTTTCTTATAAAATGATGTTTATGTGATTCCATGAAAGAAATGATATTTTATTGATCCCAGGATCTAAATGATCTTTTATGATCTAAATGAGTTATGTTACTTTAATTGAAGTACAAAAGCCAAGGCTTAGTAAAATTAAAATATAACATGATAAATGAAAGTGAAAGACCTAGTCTGTTTTGTAGTATATATACTATCATGTTTCTATTTCTCGGTCATGCATGTACCTATGGACACCTACCCATGGATTACAATCCCAGGCTCCCATGGTTTATGACCCCAGGCTCGGGCCCAGACCCAATGTTACCAGTTTGATTATGAACCCAGGCTCCTACGGGCCCAGGCCCTTCATGGAAAAATCTTCCACCAGTTCGTACTTGCCAACAACTAGCATGTTAATAATAAATTTTTTTTAATGGATAAATATGATGTTTTATGAAATGTTTTTATATTATTCTATCCTCCCTGTTTTATCAACTAAAATGAGTTGAAATGAATTTACGTTGCTAGAATAGTTCGTTACTGAGTCTTCGGCTCACCGTTTTGTTTTCTGTTTTATGTACTGATGGGGACGATGGAAACAAGTAGTGGCGAGGAATTTCACTTTAATAATGTTCACCTAGTTATATTTTCGCTATAGTTTAAGTAAAGACGTACTTTTAGTAAGTTATGTACTTTTAGTTTGGATATATAAAGGACTGTTATATTAATTTGGAGATTCAATAGCTTATGTTATGATGTTAATTGCCTTGTAATTCCCAAGAGGGAGTTACGGCAGGTAATGTCCCAACCGAATTAGGTAAATTCCGCTGCTTAATTACTTGAATTAGAGGTCGGGGTGTTACATAATATCTTTTTCATCGAATGCCTTTTGAGATCGGATGATAAGATCTTTTGGGTATGTTTATTACGTGATCTAGTCTTTCTTGCGTCAAAAGTAGTTCTACACATTTTGCAATGAAGAACAATCAATTTAGCGGACATGTGATCCACCCAAGTTCAGTGAAGAACTCTTTAACATAAACAATTTCGTTCTTAGGGAATACATATTTTAATTCAACTGTATAGGTTGCTAGTGATGCTTTGTTTGGATTTTACTTATCCAAGCAGTTCACATATATGTGGAAGACTTTCCATCTGTATATTGGAACATAGAAATTAATATTTAATTTCCCACGCAACAACTCATGTGTTAGGAAATTATACAACTTTCCTAATGAATTAGATTAGTAGGAATAACAATAATATTTAAAATAACACACACAAACAAATTGATTATCCGACAAGTGTTATAATCTCTAAATACCGTGCAAAACTTTTACTGAAAAGATAAATAATACACAAGTGTTCACAACACTTATTGTAACTCACAACCTATACGCACCCCAATTACACCCAAGAATTTTTCTCTAAAAATTCTTTTAAAGATTTTCTCTCTCTCTCTCCTTTATATTTCTTTTTGTTTTTGGGATGATTGTTACAATAATCAATAGCATGTTTATATATGTTTTTGTTTTTCCTAAAATAGTAGGAGAATAAAAGTAAATAGCTTACCACCTCAAATTGTCATTTCTCTTACGCATCCTATCACTACGCCAAAAAATGCCTTTTATAGAGCTTAATATGGCCTTTGTTGATGGCTCCGCTATTGTAAGTAAAAGGTACTTTTAATAGTGCTTGTCAAAAGCGCTATAAAAAGTACTGTTAGGATAATTCAAATATTTCTTTTATAGCAACTTATAAGCGCTATTAAAGATGTGCTATTAAATATTTTGCCGCCAACTTTTAAATTATTTTCTCATAGCAGATTTATATGAAGCGCTATTAAAGTGAATTTCTTATATATAATTTCGTTGGCTATAATATATTCTATTTTATGTAACAAAATAAATACATATTTAATTCAATGTACCATATATTGAAGAGTGTATAGTAAATAGTTGAATATTAATTTCCAAACCTCAATGAATTTTGTAATTTTTACCCTAATAAAACCGATTACATAAATATATATGTTCTACAATAAGATTACAAACATTAGACTACGCAAAATACATTAAATAATAGAGTTGTATATTTTTTACAACGTAACCTAGCTATTATACAATTGTTGAACAGCATGAAGCACCCACTAAGTCCTTACTCCCTCAATATGCTCTTTGTCAAAACTTGAATACTGACAATCTGAAAAATATTGCAAAACAACGGGGTATAAGATATTCACACATATGTAGTTATGGCAGCAAACAGAAACAAAACAGACTCATGTTCTAAATTTTCAAAAGTTCATGAGAGGTAATTAAGACACTAGTTCATGAAAGGAGGGGGTAGTGTTTTGATTTGTGTTAACCTTAGATCATTTTATATGTTTGGAATTCTAAAGTATATATTACATACTACGTACATTATCAAGATGTACCATTGTGTGTCCCACTTACGTTTCTGGCCAGTTGGCATAGTCATCCATCAAGTCTTTTTTCCACTCATATATGCAGTGTGTATGATTTTTAACTCATAAAAGAAGAGCAACTTATTTCAAACTGATATCAGCATACCCTATTTCATATTTCGTGTACAATGATATTAACTAGTTTCTTTCCAGAGTCTTTGACACGCTGTAATCTTCTACTTTGAACTCATATATGCAGTTTTGTATGATTTTGAACTCATAAAATAAGAGCAACTTATTTCAAACTGATATCAGCATGCCTTATTTCATATGCCGTGTACAATGATATTAACTAGTTTCTTTCCAGAGTCTTTGACACGCTGTGATCTTCTACTTTGATCACAAAATTGAAAAGTTGTACTATCTATTAATATTATAATTCTAAGAACACCTATTCAAAACAGTCATGTAAAAACCTTAATGACAATTTGGAAAAGGAAAGTCCTCGGAAGAGGAAAATCAAAGGTCAAACAGAACATAAACATAAATCAAGAACACCTTCCGTGAAACTTCTCAAATGAACACATTTCAAGTGTCCAAGGAAAAAGATTTGTTCCTAGTCCATATTATTCTATGCCAAAAGCATCATAACCACATTGTATAAGTCCCTCCTTTCTTCCATAAGAAACATAATTAACCTCAAACATCTATATACCCATTAGGCTATGACAGATGGTGCTTCATTCCAAATTTTGTAAAGTATGTTTGGCATTTTTAAAGTAAGTTTAGTTAAGCTTACCAGGTTGCGCCTCTTGTTGCTCTTTATATTCAGCCCGTCATCCCATTTGGTTTTCTGGAAGGCCTCAATAGTCAATTGTATCCAGTGCCAGTACCATTTATAGGTATGAATGATGATTATCAACAATTGATCTTCGTATTTGATTATGTATTCCTCATATATATATATATATATATATATATATATATATATATATATATAATATTACAGATAACAGTTATAAGATTTCGTGCACTATACCTTAAGCCAAGCTGCGAGTTTGGGCCTCCCTTCTGTAATATCATACTTATGCAAATCAATAAAATAAAAAAGGATAGTATCTTTGTACAAATGAAGCATACACAACAGCAGCCTGATCAGAAACATAGCAGCAAACATTTGTCAGAGAAACATCAGCAGAACAACTAAGATTCTAAATTAATACTCTTGTCAATCTATGCAATATGTCACAAACCAACTTCTAAATTGACAGAAACCTATAAAAAAATGTTTATATGAACGAATATGTCTGACTGACCGCGTTAAACTGGGCACCGAGCAGAAAAGCTACTTCGTGATTGTATTTGAAAAACACTCTTCTAAATTGTTGAAAGCATTCCCTAGAATTGAACAAGGAGAGAAATGTAAGCTATCACTCACAAATGAAAAGCAATTAACAAATGATTAATCTAAGTTTATATTGATGAAGCCACACTTCGTATTCTGACTCATTTCATCCCCTGAACGAGTTCCTCTAAGGTAGAAGAAAAGAGTAGGGTTCCACTTGTCACTGTAGACAAACAACGGCCAAATTACCAGATTGTTATAAAAAAAAGAAGAGTATTTACCAAATTGGTATATAAAAAAACTCCAACCACTTCAAGGTATAAAAAAAAGAGCAGGGGACAGTTGGACCTATTTTTTTGCCCAGCTTTCATTCCGCAGGGTGCGTGAATTGTACTCCTTTCTTTTTCTTCTTTCATTTTATACTTCATCATTTTTCTTTTTCCTCCCTTTTCATCTTATAGTCTGTTTCATAGTTTCATTTACCCTACCTCTCCATTACATTAAAGCGTAAGTTATGTACTCAACTCTTCAAAAAAAACAAAAGAGTTTCCTCACCATAAGCCATCCAAATAATGAAGCACTGTTAAGATATGTTAAGATATTAGATATTATTCTGTGAATATTCTGTAGAGTCCTAATTATGGTGAGTTACCTAATGTGTACCTAGGGTTTAGGTAACTGAGTTGTACTATATATACGTATGTTATTAATGAGAATGATACGAGATTACACAATATTTGACATGGTATCATGAGCCTAGGTTAAAAACCCTAGATTTTTTTCCGTAAGAAATTTGAGAGAGTGTAGCCGAGTATTGAGAACATCGACTTTCTTCGCTTGTTGAGTATTGAGATTAGGAGTTAACAATTCCTTAAGTATCACCATAAGTTCCGATGAGGAGGCACCACCAAAGGTCACCGCCGCCGCCGTCGACCTAGACTACTATCTCGGGTCAGGCGACGGCCCCGGTATTGTTATCACCCCTGTGAAACTGAGAGGAGCATCGAACTACGATGAATGGGCCAAAGCCGTTCGTCGCTCGATGATTTCAAAATTCAAATTTGGTTTTCTTGATGGGTCTGTGAAGGAGCCCATTACGGACGAGACGAAGATGAAACATTGGATTGCGGTCAATTCGATGGTGGTGTCTTGGATCACAAACACCATTGACGAGAGTTTGCGTTCGAATCTGGAGGACTTTGATATTGCTCACGAGTTGTGGAGTCATTTGAGGACGCGGTACTGCGTCGTGTCGGGCACCAGGGTCTGCCATATTAAGATGGCTCTGAGTGGTTGCAAGCAGGGCACGTCTGAGGGCGTCATGGAGTACTATGGCTGCTTGTCGAAGGTATGGAAGGAGTACGTACAGTATGCACGAGTTCCCAGGTGTGTATGTGCGGGTTGTACGTGTAATATAGCGAAGCAGGTGGGGGACATTCACGATGAAGATCGTCTGCACTATTTCCTAATTGGCCTGGATGATCACTATGAAGCCATTCGTGCACAACTGTTAGCACGATCGCCGTTGCCAGGACTCGACGAGGCGTACCAGACGGTTATGAATACCGAGACCATGCGCGCCAAGGCTGCGAGAGGTCCGGAGAGTGTCATGGCGTTCAAGGTCGAGACTAAGGCTCGGTCGAGGTCGGGAGATGTCAGTGGCAGATTTTGTGGTCATTGCAATCGTGAGGGTCATGAGGAAGAAACTTGTTATCAGCTGATTGGATTTCCTGAATGGTGGGATGAGAAGAAACGAGGTGGACGAGGGCCTGGTCGAGGAGGCAGGACGTCGATTAGAGGAGGCAGAGTAGCTCGCGGGGCAGCGTCGTCGACCAATGGTGTCGCTCGTGCCAATGCCGTGAGCAATGCCACAGGAGGGGCGACAACCACTGTGACGAGTGGAGACGGATCGCATGGTGCAGTGACGACAACCAATCATGAGCTTGTTGGGGTGACGAAGGAGCAAGTCCAGCAAATAGTTGACATCTTGTCACGACCTTCAACCAAGTTGCAAGGTAATCTTGATTTACGTTGGATTGTTGACAGTGGGGCATCACGTCATGTGACGGGTGATATTTCAATCCTGAGAAATATCAAGACATCAAGAAATCAACAGGTTGTGTTGCCGGACGGTCAACCTGTAAATTCAAACCAATATGGTTCGGTGGTCTTGGAGGATGGTTTCGTGCTCGATAATGTTCTATTTGTGCCTAAATTGAACTGCAATTTAATTTCTGTAACTCAATTAAGTGACGAATTACATTGTGCTGCTCAATTTACTAACAAAATGTGTGTTCTTCAGGACCGCTCGACGAGGATGGTGATTGGCGTAGGTGATCGACAGGAAGGACTATATTTTTTCCGTGGGGCTCCAAAGGTTCGTGTGCTAGCAGTGGAGTGTGTGGTCGATTTGTGGCATCAACGGATGGGGCATCCGTCGGAAAAAGTGTTGCAGTTACTTCCTCATGTGAGTCATAAGATTAGGAAGAATAAAACAATTTGTGATGTATGTCCGCGGGCGAGACAATGTAGGGAGAGTTTTCCAGTTAGTGTTAGTCGTGCTAGTCGCACATTTGAATTGGTTCATCTTGATTTATGGGGACCCTACAAGACTCCCTCGTCTTGTGGGGCAAAGTATTTTTTTACCATTGTTGACGATTATTCTAGAGGTGTGTGGATTTATTTACTGAATAATAAAATGGAAGTTGCATCGACATTTCTTAATTTTGTTGCCATGATTAAGTGTCAGTTTAATAGATCCCTTCGGGTAGTATGCAGTGATAATGGTACTGAATTCAATTGCTTACAAAATTATTTTCGTCAACATGGGATTCTGTTTGAGTCGTCGTGTGTTGGGACGCCTCAACAAAATGGGAGAGTCGAGAGAAAACACCAACATATTTTGAATGTTGGGAGGGCGTTACGTTTTCAAGGAAATCTTCCAATAAAATTTTGGGGGGAATGTATTTTGGCCACCTGTTACTTGATAAACCGTACACCTACCCCGATCCTTGACAATAAAACACCTTATGAGATGTTGTTTGGTAAACCACCATCGTATGTGCCTATCCGAGTGTTTGGGTGTCTGTGTTATGCATATAATCTCCGGTGTAAAGGGGATAAGTTTGAGTCTCGGAGTCGCCGATGTGTGTTTTTGGGTTATCCGTTTGGCAGGAAGGGATGGCAACTTTATGATCTAGAGACACATGAGTTCTTCGTCTCACGGGATGTCAAGTTTCATGAAGGGACGTTTCCTTTTGTAGATGAATCGGATGTGTTGCCACCGGTGCATGATGGTCATGGGGGGCTTGACCATTGGAGTTTGGATGAGAGTGGGACTACGGGTCCTGAGACCGTGTCGTCGCCTGCAGGTGATACTGCTGGGGTGTCGCCGCCTACAGGTGATACTGAGGGAGCGTTGTCGCTTCCGGGAGCTGATGAGGGGGTGTCATTGACCAGTGGTGACGACAGGGGAGTGTCGTCGCCTGTGAGGGAGGAACAACAACATGAAACACCTAGTCGAGTGGATTCAGACGTCGTCTCCTCACAGACAGGTGTAGAGGAAACGACGGGTAGTGACGAGAGTGAGACAAGGCAGTGTGTGGAGGATACGGAGTTAGGAAGGGGGAAGCGTGTGAAGTTTCCGTCGACAAAGCTGAAAGACTGTGTGATACATACAATACGGGAAAAATATAGTACTTCCGACAAAACACCTACGGCGTCATCACTCTCAGGTACTCCTTATCCTATCACATATTTTGTTAATTATGAGCGTTTTTCGTCAAAGCACAGGCATTATATAGCAGCATTGCAAGAAGGGCAAGTTCCTAAGAGTTTTAAACAAGCGATGCAGCATGAGGGGTGGCGTCAGGCAATGGCCGCTGAAATCGACGCGTTGGAGGAACAGGGGACATGGACGTTGGAAAATTTACCGGAAGGGAAGAAAGCACTGGGGAGTAAATGGGTGTATACTGAGAAGCGTGATGAGGATGGGAATTTGTTGAGACTGAAGGCTCGATTGGTATGTTTAGGGAATCATCAGGAGGAAGGGTTGGATTATAATGAGACATTTGCTCCCGTCGCGAAGATGGCGACAGTTCGAACTTTCCTAGCTGTCGCAGCTGTCAAACAGTGGGACGTGCATCAGATGGACGTCCATAATGCGTTCTTGCACGGTGACTTGGAGGAAGAGATCTATATGAAGATTCCTCCTGGATTCCAGAAGAATCACTCTGATAAAGTGTGTCGAATGAGAAAGTCGTTGTATGGGTTGAAACAAGCACCTAGATGTTGGTTCCAGAAGTTGTCGACGGCATTGACGCACTATGGATTTCGACAGTCGCTGTCCGATTATTCGCTCTTTACTCTGTCTAAAGGTACGTTGCAGCTGAGTGTGCTCATTTATGTGGACGACATGATTATCGCGGGCAATAACAAGTTTGCGCTTGAGAGTTTGAAGGCATACTTGAAGGAGTGTTTTAAAATGAAAGACCTCGGGGCTCTGAAGTACTTCCTTGGGTTAGAGGTGGCACGAAGTAGTCAAGGGTTCTATGTATGTCAGAGAAAATATGCCCTCGACATCATCTCAGAGGCCGGATTGTTGGGAGCAAAGCCTGTGGACTTTCCCATGGAACAGAATCATAGGTTGGCATTGGAAGACGGGCCAGACCTGTCGGACGGTGAGCAGTATAGGCGTCTGATCGGACGTCTGGTTTATTTGGCTGTCACGCGACCAGACGTTGCCTACTCTGTACATGTCTTATCTCAATTTATGCAAGCACCAAAGGAGGCACATTGGGAAGCAGCTTTGCGAGTAGTGAGATATTTGAAGAAGTGTCCGGGTCAAGGTATACTACTTCGGTCGGACAGTGCGTTGCAGTTGGAGGGGTGGTGCGACTCGGATTGGGCAGGGTGTCCAATGACGCGTCGGTCGGTGACTGGATGGTTTGTGTCACTTGGTATGTCGCCAGTTTCTTGGAAGACCAAGAAACAGCATACTGTTTCTCGGTCGTCTGCTGAGGCAGAATATCGGTCGATGGCAGCTCTGACGTGTGAGTTGAAGTGGTTGAAACAACTACTACGCGACTTGGGGGTGACACACGACCAAGGCATGAGGATGTATTGCGACAGTCAGTCTGCGTTGCATATTGCACAGAATCCGGTGTTCCATGAAAGGACAAAACACATCGAGTCAGATTGTCATTTCATTCGAGATGCAATCAAGGAAGGGATCATCAGTCCGTCGTACGTGTCGACGAAGGTTCAGTTAGCAGATATCTTCACCAAAGCGTTGGGGAAGGCGCAATTTGAGTTTTTTTTGAACAAGATGGGCATTCGAGATCTACATGCTCCACCTTGAGGGGGATGTTAAGATATGTTAAGATATTAGATATTATTCTGTGAATATTCTGTAGAGTCCTAACTATGGTGAGTTACCTAATGTGTACCTAGGGTTTAGGTAACTGAGTTGTACTATATATACGTATGTTATTAATGAGAATGATACGAGATTACACAATATTTGACAAGCACACATAAGATTAAAAAAATCTTTTAATTGCTAACTAGTACTCTGTATCCTTGTTGATTGTAATATCATATTATCAGGAAAAATGCTTTAAAATCAATACCTTCATTTACATATCAGTAAAGAGATAGTTCAATAATTTGAGTATAAAAAATTGTTCATATACGAATTAACAAAAACAAAGTAATTGTTCAATTTAGTAGAAGGAAGAAATGTACTGAATTCACTAATTTTATTAAAGATGGAATCTTACCATTCTCATCTCAAGTCACCATGTCTACAAATTTTCTTTTCCCAATTGATACAGTTATACCCATTAACTCTTCTTCCCAATTTTCACTCCCAATTGAAAGCTTTAATTAAGTAATACTCCGTATCTCAATACTGAAATAATTTAGAACATTGTAGCTATCAATTAACAAACCCCTATTGTAAATATTTGCGAGAAAATTGTGAAAAATAACCGAAACAAAGGAAATAAAATTAAAAAGAAAAACAGAGGAAAAAAGATGAAGAAGAAACTGAGATGTGTAAAAAAGGGGAAACGAGAACACATTATTAAGCTTTCAATTCCGATAATTTGCACGTACTCCATATAGAAGGTAGAAGACTCTAGGTGATACTGTGGAAATGAAAATGGAACAAAAAGTAATTGAAACCTGGGAAGAAGATGAAAAAGTAGTGAAGTCATTGATAAACAGTCATCCCAAACGCGTAAAAAGACTGTGTATCCCACGCGTTATATCGGGAATAATAATAGGCCCAACTGACCCCTATTCTTTTTTTTATATACTTTAATGTGGCTGGAGTTTTTTTTAATACCAATTTGGTAAAAACTCTTCTTTTTTTATACCAATTTGGCAATTTGGCCGACAAACAACTCCTCTGTATAATCTTTCTTAGCAGGATCCTGCCGGCACAATATCACCCTCATCGTACAACTGAATTCTTCAAGGTTCAATGATGAGCGGCATTTATATCGCTCTAGGCTAGGATTTTATAGAGTTTTATTATGCTTTTTTGTTAGTTTTATATAGTTTTGCTGTTCTTTTATTCCCCTTTTCCATCTTTGTGGTTTTCAGGTGATAATGTTGAAAATGATGGAAAAACAACTGAGATTTGCTGGAGCAGGTGCCGTGCGATCGCACGGACATTTTGTGCGCTCGCACGAGTCTACAGAGTTGGCTCCAAAAGTCAAGGCAGTGTGTGCGCTCGTGCCTCAAATTCGTGTGCTCGCACAAAACCGGAAAATCGATGCAGGAACTACGAGTGATTTTGTGCGATCGCACCGCAGAGGAGCCCGCTCGCACGGAATTTCGGTGGGCTCGCACTAAATTCCTGTGCGAGCACACAAGGATTTTCTAAGATTTAGCCAAGTTACAGCCGTGCGATCGCACGGTTGTTGAGCACGATCGCACGCCACGAAGGAGAAGAATCGTCGCAGGGCCCGTTCGCATTGATGCACAGCACGATCGCGCCGATGCGATCGCACCTGGGTTTGCACGTTCGCACGGCTGCGCGGAATTCAGTTTTCGAGTTTAAAACTCTTATTTTTGGGGTTTAGTATAAATAGGATTTTTGATTATTTTCATTTTACGCTTTCATATTTTACATTTCATATTTTTACACTTTCAATTCTAGAGGTTTTGTGATTTTGTTGTTCAATCTAGAGAGAGAAACTCTTTAATTCCAAGCATCAATTCAGTAATTTTCTTCAACTCTTCTCTTCTTTATGCAATTGAATTCTTAGTTCTTTAATTCTTTCACTTGCTTAGTTGATAATTGTTTTGCAATTCCTCAATACCTTGAGTTCTTGATTTCAATTTTGCTTGTTACTTTGATTTTCAGTTTTTGATTTGATTGTGCAATTGAGTTTCCTATTCTGTACTTCTCCTCCTTTAATTTCATGATAGCTAGTTTTGAACTAATGGATAGCTTGATTGTTAGGATGATTAGTAAGTAGTTTTAGGTTAGGGAAAGGGGAGAAACTAGGGGATGAATTAGGGGAAATAGATTATTGATTGTTGGTTGATTCATGTGATTAAATAAGATTTGATGATAGGAAATCCATGCTAGTTGAGTGGTAGCTGCAAATGCTATTCGATTAGATTTCTGTGGAACCATAGGATAGGTTTGGCAAGACATTGTGGACCTATCTTGTGTTGATCAAATGGCGGTACCTATTATATGCTAGTTAGTTTAGTCTAGGATTAGGCGAAAGCTCTTCCGTGGATTAGACGCTTTGCGTTCCCTATCAAAATGTGGTTCGTATTTAGATGTCGTTTGCCTAATCACCATTTCGTTGCATGATCACCATTGCTAAATAGTTGAATTGATTTCCCCCGGTTTCCCTAGGCTATCCCCGACTCCCTAGCATTTCCCTTTCTTGATTCAATTTTACATAGTTCTTTATTTGTTTTTAGACTCTTAAAAGTGACAATTCAAAACAAATCCTTGATCGAACTAGATTGACTTCCAACTCAATAATTCACCGTTTCTTTGGGACGATCCCTTTGCTTACCGCTTGCCGGTAGTTGAAGTGGTTTTATAAATATTGTTTGCATAGGTGGTTTTCTATCAACGACGGAAAACACGCCTATCAAAATGGCGCCGTTGCCGGGGAACGGTCGTTGTTATTGAGTTTAGTTGAGACTAGTTCATTAATTGAAAATACAAAAATATTCGATTCTTGCTTTAGTTTTTCCTTTGCATTGCTCACGGTTTTCTTGAGTGTTTATGCTTGATAGGGGACGTGCTCGTCAAAGGATCCTCCATCCTCTTGACCTTGAATTGGAAAGGACTTTAAGGAGACTTAGGCGTGCTCGTTCTAGCTCGTCAAATCATAATAGGTTTGAGGCTTTGAGTGTTGACACGGAACAAGAAGTGAGTGAGCAAGCTAGTGAGAACATGGCTCTTCCGGTTAAGAACTTGGGAATACCGGGAGCATTTGAGGCTACGTGTGGGATTCAAGCACCAACAACATGTGCTAATAATTTTGAGATCAAGCCCGCCTTGATCAATTTGGTGCAAAGTCATCCCTTTTGTAGGAAAAGCAATGAGTCGCCTCACGAGCATCTCAAGCAGTTTGAACACTATTGTGACACAATAAAACACAACGGTGTGACCTCGGATTATGTGAGATTGACTTTGTTCCGCTTCTCTTTGCTTGGGCGTGCTAGTGATTGGCTTGACAAGGAGGTCAAGCCCAACTCACTTCGCACATGGAACAAAGTAACTAGTGCCTTCTTGAACAAGTGCTATTCTCATGGGAAGACGGCGGAGTTTCGCCACAAGATTCAAGCATTTGAGCAAGGCCGTGATGAATCGCTTTTCGAGGCTTGGGACCGATTCAAGGAGTACCAAAGGGAATGCCCTCATCATGGGGTTCCCAAGTGGTTGTTGCTACAAACGTTTTACCTAGGATTGAGTCCAAGCTCGAAAACAAGTTTGGATGCGGGCGCGGGAGGCCCCATCATGAACAAAACGGAAGATCAAATTGAGGAGATAATTGAAGATGTAGTTCAAAACTACCAATCTTGGCATGTAGATGCAAGAAGTTATGATGGAAAAAGTAGGATTGAGGATGGAAAGGGTTCGGTGTACGCCATAGAGCAAGCACGGATGATAGAGAAGCTTAGCTCGAGATTAGAGAAGCTTGAGAATACACCATTTGCGGGAAGTGCAGCAAGCAAGCCACCATCTCCGTCCATAATTCCATCTCCTTCGGCCACTCTTCTCAATAAGGGGAAGGGCAAGGTTAGTTCTTATGGCTCAATGCCTCCGGGCACATTCTTTTGTGAAAATTGCCAAGACTATAATCATTCCCCCGATGCATGCCCTTTAGTTCATAACTTGTCATTTGTGGATTATGGCCCTTCGTATGAAGGAGATTTTGATGTAGAGTATGCTAATGCCATCAATGAGAGGTCTAGGAATGATAACCCTAACAATCCTAATTTTGCTAGGCAACCTAGAGGGCCCTCCATGTATGGTCCCCACCAAGGCTATGGCCAAGGAAGTGGGTATGATAACCAAGGCCGAGGTGGCTATAGAGCACAAGGCTATCAAAGCCAAGCGCCCTACGGTCAATCTCAAGGTTTTGGCAATCAAGGCCAATACAACCAAGGGGGTTATAATCCCAACCATCAAGGTGGAGGGGGTTATAACTACTCTTATGGGCAATTTAGGGGTGCCTCAAGTGGGGGTTATCCTTTGAACTCGGGAGTTCCTTATGGTGCATCTCATTTGCCACCTCCCGGATTCAATGGACCGAGGACCTTTGGCAACCAATATCAATCCAACCCAAGTGGTTATGGCATTGCACCTCCACCACTCCCTCCTCTCAAGTCGAATCTTGAGGCTCTCATGGAGTCGTTTGTGGGGGTGCAAGCCAAGAAAAACGTTGAATTTGAGGATGGGTTCAAGCAATCCAATACTCATCTTAAGATGATTGAGACCCAACTAGCTCAACTTGCTAGCACCATCAAGGAGCAACAAGTGCACACAAGTCTCCCACCCCAAGGTCAACCTCCTAAGCAAATGTACGCAATTGTGACAAGGAGTGGGAAGACTTTAGATGATGGTGTTACGCATGTTGAAGCTCAATGCTCTAGGGGGGAAAATTCTAAGGGAGATGAGTCCTCGGACCATGATGATGAGGAAGGGAAGTCTCATGTCGATGGCATGAGTGATGGTGATAAGTCAAAAGAGACTACCCTTCTTCCTCTCCCAACTCCTACTCCCCCCTACCCTCAAAGATTTGCCGGTAAGTAGATGGATGACCAATTCCACAAATTCTGGGAAACCATTAGCAAACTTTATGTGTCATTATCTTTTACCGAGGCACTCAAACAAATGCCCCACTACTCAAGATTCATGAGGGACATTCTTAGTGGCAAGAGAGGGTGTGAACCCAAGGAGACCGTTCAACTCACGGAGAGTTGTAGCGCTCTAATTCAGCACTCCTTTCCCCCAAAACTCAATGATCCCGGAAGTTTTTCTATCCCTTGTAGCATTCATAAGCTAAAATTTGAGAATGCTCTTTGTGATTTGGGGGCAAGTGTGAGCATCTTGCCATATAAGATTTTTGAGAAGCTTACTCTTGGTGATCTCTCTCCTACCGCTATGTCATTGCAACTAGCCGATCGATCGGTTATGTTTCCATTGGGTAGGATTGAGGATGTTCCCCTCGTAGTTGGCAAGCTTACTTTTCTTGTTGACTTCGTTGTCTTGGACATCGATGAGGATGCCCACACCCCCATTATCTTGGGGAGGCCATTCTTGGCCACCGCGGGTGCCCTTATCGATGTGCAAGGGGGACTTATCACCTTGAAGGCTGGAGATGCCAAAGCTAGCTTCAAGCTCACTATTGATGATCAATGTTGTCCCAAAATGAAAAGTTGCATGAAAATCGACACTCTTGCTTGTGTTGAGAACAACCATACTTGTGCTAATTCTTCTAACGATTTTCATGTTTCTAAGTGTGCTAATAAGCTTGTTAGGTCCTCTCTCGGTAAAAAGGAAGTCCATGGAGATCCAAAGACTCTTGGGGATGAGTTTGATGATGTTGTAACCATCTCCGAGTTATTTGAGATGCATGATGAAGATGTTAATGGAGCTAAACGCTCCAAGGTGTTCCATAGGTTGGCTAAGAAAGCCAAGCAGTCCAAGAAGGTCAAGAATCCATCAATTCCCGAGGAGGGGCATGTTGGTGGATCGTTTGGCTTTCGTCTCTTGAAAGGCGGTATCGGTAAGATCTTTGTGCCCAAAGGGGCAAAGAAGTGCATGGTGACTAGTGTTGACCCAAAGTTGGTCGTGTTTGACCCCCCTTGACCTTTTTGGGGGGGTCCGTCAAGCTAATGACGTTAAACGAGCGCTTCCCGGGAGGCAACCCGGTTGTCTAACTCTTGTACTGGTTTGTTTTTGTGTGTTTTCATCTTTTTACTTTTCTTTTCATAATAAATATGTTGAGATGGGTGTGCAATAGTCGAGCAAGCCAAGAAACATAATTCCAGTTCCGTGCGATCGCACGGTTGATTCGTGTGGTCGCACGAAACTGGAAAATCGAGGCAGTTGCTCCCAGCCATTCCGTGCGATCGAGCGCTGCTGGGCGTGCGATCGGGCTCGAACCGTGCGATCGCACGGTTATTTCGTGCGCTCGCACGGGTCGGGCGGAGCTGTTCTGTGATCGTGTTATTGGAAAATCCGTCCCCTTTCTTTTTCATTTCTTCACCTCACTTCTCATTTCTTCACCATCTCTCTACTTTCCTCTCTACTCCAACTCCTCAAAACTCCATTTCCTACTCAATGTTTCTCACACATTTCACTCTACACCACTCACATTCACAAAATCATCCTCATTCCTCACCTCAAAACCAATTATTTCTGATTTTTCTCAAAAACCCCAAATTTTTAGGGTTTGGTTGAACATTGATTTTGTGATTCCTTGTTGTGATTAGAGAATTGGAGTTTGCTTTTGGGTGATCTTGTCTACCTCCCTTACTTGTGGTGACGATTTCTTTCCCTTCTTTATTCATTGTTCTTTACATTTAAGCTCATTGTTCATACTATTTGGGTGAAATTCTGAAATCTTTGATTTTGATTGTTTGGATTTGCATGTTTGTTTTTGTGTTTGTTCCTTGCTAGTCTACACTTATTATGCATGTTTCATTGTGAATATTTATCAAGACTAGTCTATCGATCGTTTTTTTTGGTGAAATGTTGGTGAATTCTTGATGGGTTGTTGTTTTTGGATAATGAGGATTGGTTGATGAGGATTATTTAGGTTGAACTTGAGTGATGAAGTGATACTTGTTGGTGATAATTTTGATAGTAGATTGTAGTTTTTTTTACTAACTTAGTTTTTTCCTTTTGCCTTGCATTGTGTCTCTTTTCTTGCTTGTGTGTAGATTTTTGTCCCTAAGATTCATCATGATGACCAAGCGTACAAAGAAGGGACCCAATCCCCAAGCGAACAAGAGGAAGGCTATCACTCCTCCGGCCTTCGAGACCTACGGAATTTTTTTTCCGGAGCAACGGTCTTGGAGTTACTATGAGGAATTGTCTAAGCGGAATATCCGCCCGACAAAGTTCTATCACAAGAAGACCGTTCAGGACTTGGGGTTCGAAAAGGAGCTAAACGCTTTAATTGCGGGGTTTGAGCTTGAGGATTTTGTGACCATGAATGCAAAAACTTATAAGAGGGTCACTCTTGAGGTTCTTTCCTCGGCTAGGAGGCGCCGGGTGCATGACAATGGAAAAGAGTCGGTTGAGCTTCATTTCCAAGCTTTCAATAATCAACACGTGCTCACCGACGAGGCGATCAATGATTTCTTTAACATCAACCCGAATGATTTCTTTACCACTCACCCGAACCGGGGTTTGATCGTTAATCCGGTGGGGAGTGTGTGGACAACTATGATGAGAATGTTTTGTGGGGAGAGCTCACGGGAGAGGAGATGAAATTCATTTCCTCCTCAGCCAAGTCTTCTTCTTTTCACCACCCCGCCATCCGTTACTTGAACCGCATGCTCCTATATGCGGTCTTTGCAAAGGGGGCCACCGAATCCTTGTCTAGTGCAGAACTTGGCGCCCTATGGTTAGCCACGGAGAAGAATGAGGGGATCCTAGATTTTGGGCAGCTGTTGATCACCCGAATCATTGAGCATCGGGATGGGCAACCGACTTGTGGGGATATTTTCTTAGGAGGGATGCTCACTCTTCTCTTGAGGGCACTCCCCGGTGATCCCTATCAGGACATCTTAGCTGAGTTGGATGAGGTTCCCGGAGGGGAGTTCCTTGACTTGAGGACACTCTCCAATGCCAAGTGGATCAAGGCCACCAAGGACGACAAGTATATTTGGATGGTAAAGCAGCGAGATTGGTGCATCCTCCCCAATCCCGCCATCACTTCTTGGACTCCTAATGTCCGGTACTTGCTTCCCCGTGACCCGCGATTCGTTGCCCAAGCACATCGGCTTCCTCCTCCTCAACCCAATCCGGATTCTCCTCCACATGGTCCTCCCCGTAGTCCTCCTATCTTGGAGCCTTCCCCTAATGAGGGTGGTATGTCCTCTTCTTCCTCTCCTTTTGATTTCCAAGGCTTGCAATCCACCCTTGCGGCTATCTTGCAAGAACAAGGAGCCAAGACAACACCTTGGCTTCTCTTGCTTCACAAGGAAGCCGCACGGGGGATTCTTATCCCGATTTTGACTCGTCCTACTACAGTAGGCGGGTGTACGATTTTCATGTTGACAAAGGGGATTTTACCCCCTATGTCAACTATCCCTATCACCCTCCCCAACAAGGGCCCATCCCTAGTTGGAATGAGGAGCGTACACCTACCTACCCGTATTGGACGAGCCCATCCCATCCCGGAGTCACTCCTCCCTCTTTTCAGCCTTATGATTATACCATGATGGGCGTGAGTGACTACCGAGGTGACCCCATGTATCCCACTCCCCCACCGGTTGATCGGCCAGAAGGTTGGCCCGAGGATTTCACCGGGTGGCCTAGGGGGTACATGGGAGGTTGGGATGGTCCCCGAGTAGAGCCTCCCCATGGCAACTACCCCCTTCGGCCCGAATATGATTGGCCGCCATACACCGATGCTTCGGGGCCCGACGTGGACCCCACCTACAATGTCACCCCCTTTCACCGACGATGCGGCTCGTGCCCATCGCCTTGAGCGGGATGACTTTTGGAGGATTTATGATGCAAAGGGTAAGGCGCATGCCCCGGGTCCTTCTTCTTAGGGTTCCCTCCTTTTCTCCCCCATCTTGATATGATGGTATGCTTGCAATTAGCTTGGGGGAGAATTGCGGAGTGGGGGTTTTGCTTGGGATCTTTTGCAGCTTGTTGGTGTTGATGGTCTTCTTGCCACTTCATGTGGTTGTCTATTTATGATGATGATGAGTCTTTGATGATGTTCTTGGTGTGTTTTGGCCATTTAGCCCTTGTCTACTAACAATTTTTCTTGCTTGTTTTTTAGCATTGTTTTGGTATGATTCTTTGCGGTGGGTTCTCACTTTCCACCTTGTGCCTTGTCCGTCCATTTTTGGTGAGTTTGTTCAGGTTTTAACGGGTCTTTGCGGGACTTGCTCCCACGATACTTCCGGTAACATCCTTCCGACTCTTATGCATTCTTTAGGGGACGGGCATATATCATGTTGGGGCATTTGGGTGGATGGGTAGCTGTGCCCCTCCTTGCTTAGTTTTAGGCCTTGAGGACATGGCCTAATTCTAGCTTGGGGGGAGTTTTGTTTGTGGATGCCCACTTGTTGATGCTTTTTGCTTTGAAATCATACCAATACATGTTTGTTTCTTTGTTTTCTTAGTTTGATTTTTAGTTTCTCTTCTTTTTCTTTGTGTTTGTTTCTTTTTGTTTCCTTTTTGGTGTGTTTTCTTATTTTCTTCCTTTTCTTTTTGTTTTGATTTCTTTTTCGTCAAGGCAAGTTTTCTAGGTTTTCTAGGCAATATTCTTGATTGGGGCATATAAAATTGGAACTTGTAGATTAGAATGCTTTTATTCCTAGTTGGTAGATTTTTACACGGTTCTTAATGTCTTGGGTCGAGTCTAGGATTTGGTGTCAAGAAAGTTGGTTGAACTTTGGGTAGCATGCGTCAAGAACTCTTGGCTTGTGGTAAGATGGTGTTGAATTCTCTAGTGATTTGAAGCCGGAGAGAATGGTATTTGCTCCCTTGTGAGGTTCATGTTCAAATTAGCCCAAACACATATTCATATATTCATTTGAGTGGCATGGATCCTTAGCATTGACTTTCTTGTCTCCCGAGTTTGACCATTTCCTTCCCGAGACTGCGACCGAACTACTTTAGGAGACGATAGAGGCATTTCTTTCGGTGACTATTTTTCTTTTTAGGTTAGAACTTTATTTTCTATTTTTCTCATATGTTTTTGTTTGCACTTGCCCCATTGCTAGCCATTTGAGCCTTGACCCTTCATTTCTTATGAGCACAATACAAGCCTAATAGCCTTTGTTTTGTTTTCTCTATGATGCTTGATGTTTTGGATTGAATATGCAAAGTTGAGAAATGAATGTTGTTTGGTGTGAATGTCAAAGTTTTGGAAGAGTGTTGTACATAGTGAATAATTGATGCAAAAAGCAAAAAAATATAGAATTAAATTCTGAAAAGCCAAAAATAGAGAAAAACAAGGCATGAGAAAAGTTTCAATTGAAACACAAAAAAAAAGAGAAAAATCAAATCAAGGAAAAAAGAACAAAAAGAGTTGTAGTTTAGAGTTGTTGTTGAATAAGCTTGGGGGTATCCCAAATAAGTGGAAAAGTTTGTTTTCGGTTGATTATGCTTGAGTTGAGTTCTTATTGCGCTTCACTTTAGGTATGAGCACCACATCCCAAATTTATTCCGCACCTTACCCCTAGCCTACGTTACACCCTAAAAAGTCCTCTTGACCCTTTTGAGTTGAGTCATTGTCGGTGGAGGGAGGATTTGGTCAAGTTTATGGAATGGGATTGTTATGCTAAGATGTCGGGTAGCCTAATCTTGATTTTCTGGCGCCTTCGCGGTGTCTCGAGACGCTATTCTCAAAGGTGAATAAGATCTAGAGTTTTGACGTGGTATGCCCGGATGTAGGGGGATTGACTAGTGTTTGCCTTTAGTTCGCTTTGCTTGATGCTCGAATCTTTCACTCGATTTGGGACATTAGTTAGCGTGTACTCATTTATTTGATTAGTAATATTAGTGTTCTTCTATGCTTGTTCCATAATAAAGCCCCCATCTTGGATTTTGTAGTTTAATTTCTTTTCTTTTCTTTTCTTTTCTTCTTTTCTTTCTCTCTTTTCTTGATTTGCGTTTTCCATTTTTAGTCTTGCCTTGATTAGATTTGCTAGATTTCGATTTTGGTAAATTTTAGAACTTGTTAGGTTGCTCATTCTTCCCTAGTTGAGTTTTGTTTGCTAGAGACTAGCAAACGCTTAGCTTGGGGGAGTTTGATGAGCGGCATTTATGTCGCTCTAGGCTAGGATTTTATAGAGTTTTATTACGCTTTTTTGTTAGTTTTATATAGTTTTGCTGTTCTTTTATTCCCCTTTTCCATCTTTGTGGTTTTCAGGTGATAATGTTGAAAATGATGGAAAAACAACTGAGATTTGCTCGAGCAGGTGCCGTGCGATCGCACGGACATTTTGTTCGCTCGCACGAGTCTACAGAGTTGGCTCCAAAAGTCAAGGCAGTGTGTGCGCTCGTGCCTCAAATTCGTGTGCTCGCACAAATCCGGAAAATCGATGCAGGAACTATGAGTGATTTTGTGCGATCGCACCACAGAGGAGCCCACTCGCACGGAATTTCGGTGGGCTCGCACTAAATTCCTGTGCGAGCACACAAGGATTTTCTAAGATTTAGCCAAGTTACAGCCGTGCGATCGCACGGTTGTTGAGCACGATCGCACGGCACGAAGGAGAAGAATCGTCGCAGGGCCCGTTCGCATTGATGCACAGCACGATCGCACTGATGCGGTCGCACCTGGGTCTGCACGTTCGCACGGCTGCGCGGGATTCAGTTTTCGAGTTTAAAACTCTTATTTTTGGGGTTTAGTATAAATAGGATTTTTGATTATTTTCATTTTACGCTTTCATATTTTACATTTCATATTTTTACACTTTCAATTCTAGAGGTTTTGTGATTTTGTTCTTCAATCTAGAGAGAGAAATTCTTTAATTCCAAGCATCAATTCAGTAATTTTCTTCAACTCTTCTCTTCTTTATGCAATTGAATTCTTAGTTCTTTAATTCTTTCACTTGCTTAGTTGATAATTGTTTTGCAATTCCTCAATACCTTGAGTTCTTGATTTCAATTTTGCTTGTTACTTTGATTTTCAGTTTTTGATTTGATTGTGCAACTGAGTTTCCTATTCTCTACTTCTCCTCCTTTAATTTCATGATAGCTAGTTTTGAACTAATGGATAGCTTGATTGTTAGGATGATTAGTGAGTAGTTTTAGGTTAGGGAAAGGGGAGAAACTAGGGGATGAATTAGGGGAAATAGATTATTGATTGTTGGTTGATTCATGTGATTAAATAAGATTTGATGATAGGAAATCCATGCTAGTTGAGTGGTAGTTGCAAATGCTATTCGATTAGATTTCCGTGGAACCATAGGATTGGTTTGGCAAGACATTGTGGACCTATCTTGTGTTGATCAAATGGCGGTACCTATTATATGCTAGTTAGTTTAGTCTAGGATTAGGCGAAAGCTCTTCCGTGGATTAGACGCTTAGCGTTCCCTATCAAAATGTGGTTCGTCTTTAGGTGCCGTTTGCCTAATCACCATTTCGTTGCATGATCACCATTGCTAAATAGTTGAATTGATTTCCCCCGGTTTCCCTAGGCTATCCCCGACTCCCTAGCATTTCCCTTTCTTGATTCAATTTTACATAGTTCTTTATTTGTTTTTAGACTCTTAAAAGTGACAATTTAAAACAAATCCTTGATCGAACTAGATTGACTTCCAACTCAATAATTCACCGTTTCTTTGGGACGATCCCTTTGCTTACCGCTTGCCGGTAGTTGAAGTGGTTTTATAAATATTGTTTGCATAGGTGGTTTTCTATCAACGACGGAAAACACGCCTATCAAAATGGCGCCGTTGCCGGGGAACGGTCGTTGTTATTGAGTTTAGTTGAGACTAGTTCATTAATTGAAAATACAAAAATATTCGATTCTTGCTTTAGTTTTTCCTTTGTATTGCTCACGGTTTTCTTGAGTGTTTATGCTTGATAGGGGACGTGCTCGTCAAAGGATCCTCCATCCTCTTGACCTTGAATTGGAAAGGACTTTAAGGAGACTTAGGCGTGCTCGTTCTAGCTCGTCAAATCATAATAGGTTTGAGGCTTTGAGTGTTGACACGGAACAAGAAGTGAGTGAGCAAGCTAGTGAGAACATGGCTCTTCCGGTTAAGAACTTGGGAATACCAGGAGCATTTGAGGCTACGTGTGGGATTCAAGCACCAACAACATGTGCTAATAATTTTGAGATCAAGCCCGCCTTGATCAATTTGGTGCAAAGTCATCCCTTTTGTGGGAAAAGAAATGAGTCGCCTCACGAGCATCTCAAGCAGTTTGAACACTATTGTGACACAATAAAACACAACGGTGTGACCTCGGATTATGTGAGATTGACTTTGTTCCGCTTCTCTTTGCTTGGGCGTGCTAGTGATTGGCTTGACAAGGAGGTCAAGCCCAACTCACTTCGCACATGGAACGAAGTAACTAGTGCCTTCTTGAACAAGTTCTATTCTCATGAGAAGACGGCGGAGTTTCGCCACAAGATTCAATCATTTGAGCAAGGCCGTGATGAATCGCTTTTCGAGGCTTGGGACCGATTCAAGGAGTACCAAAGGGAATGCCCTCATCATGGGATTCCCATGTGGTTGTTGCTACAAACTTTTTACCTAGGATTGAGTCCAAGCTCGAAAACAAGTTTGGATGCGGGCGCGGGAGGCCCCATCATGAACAAAACGGAAGATCAAATTGAGGAGATCACCATTGCTAAATAGTTGAATTGATTTCTCCCGGTTTCCCTAGGCTATCCCCGACTCCCTAGCATTTCCCTTTCTTGATTCAACTTTACATAGTTCTTTATTTGTTTTTAGACTCTTAAAAGTGACAATTCAAAACAAATCCTTGATCGAACTAGATTGACTTCCAACTCAATAATTCACCGTTTCTTTGGGACGATCCCTTTGCTTACCGCTTGCCGGTAGTTGAAGTGGTTTTATAAATATTGTTTGCATAGGCGGTTTTCTATCAACGACGGAAAACACGCCTATCATTCAACAGATCCTTATATAGTCTTAATTCTCATAAACAAAAAGTAAAGACTAATACTAGTTCTCGCATACCATATTACCATCCATTATCCCAATTAACTAGGACTACAGATATCAGAATCCAATTCACCCTTAAAACATGAAAATATATGCAAGCTAGCTACAAAAGAACCTGTATAGCTCTTCCCTGTAAGAAAAAGATCCCTAGATTTGAATTAAGGAAACTTCAGCAACCAATTCACTAAAAATGTGAGCATATCCTTAGCAGTAAAAATAGTTGAACATTTTACATCAGCACAAACATGATACTTGCAAAATCAAAACATTCAACAAAATTTGGCAGGAAGCAAATGATTCTAGTCATATTAGAGGTTGCATCCCAGGCATTATAAATTATATTTAAATAAAGTGTTTGAATACGACCATCCCATTCCAGCAGGCGACTGAACAAAGAGGAACGTTACAAACAACAAATCGTATCACATGATAAAAATTACACCACAAAATGTCTAAAAACTAATGCAATAATCAATAACAAAACATAAATTGCACTAAAAACCAAATGTCTAGGAATCCAATTATGCAAAAACCAAAGATATAAACCTAAATCAGAAATATATTTAGAAAACCTAAGATTTAAACTTATGAATTATGCAAAAGACTTAAATTCAAAACTTGATGAGAGAAAATTGAAGAAGCTCGTACCCAAAAAAAACCAAATCGAAACCCTAATCTAGGAATTACAGCGCCACAAGCACCGACATCACCGCCCACAACACTACCATCGCCACACCGTTGCCATAGATACTAAAAGATAAAGGACGGTAGAGGAGGAGATGCGAGAGGAGATAGGGGGTGATCTAAGGAGGAGAAAGATGGAGATGCAAGGAGGTGAGGATGGAGGCGTACAGAAACTCCGTGAGGGATATTTTCTTTTAGGCGGTTTTTTTATTTGTTTTTTTAAGGTTTTGATAGTATTTTATTTGAAATCGATGTAGCATAATGTACATACGACAATGCTTATTGTAAAAGCGCTATTAAATGCTTGTACATACGACAACGCTTATTGTAAAAGCGCTATTAAATGCCTTATTTGATATCTTTGACAGCGAAATGGGTTAAAGCGCTATTAAATAAGCGCTGTAAAAGCATATTTCTGTAGTAGTGTATAATCATGCAAATGATGATACTAATTTCTTAATTTATTTTTAGCTAAAAATAAATAATGCTTTATTTATCATTTCTCCAACAATCTCCCACTTGAAGACTGATTTTAATCTGTCTTCACACCTTACTCCATGGAGTACAACTTTTTCGTATGTTACTCATGCATGCCAACTAAAGTGGAACACAACTTTAGTTTGTCAATAGTCACCGCCTTTGTTAACATATCTGCCGGATTCTTAGTTCCTTGAACTTTTTCCAATTTTAACACTTCATCCTCTAGTAAAGATCGGATAAAATGATATCGAAGCCCAATATGCTTTGTTCGAGAATGGAATGATGAATTCTTTGCCAAGTGTATCGCACTCTGACTATCACTATATAGAATATTATTCTCCTGCTTGAATCCCAACTCAGTTAACAAACCTTGAAGCCATATCATCTCTTTACTGGCTTAAGTTACTGCTACATATTCAGCCTCTGTAGTGGATAAAGCAACAATCTTCTGTAACTGCGACATCCAACTAACCGTTGTATTTCTAACTGTGAATATATAGCCGGTGATGCTCTTTCTATGGTCGACTTCACCTCCAAAGTCTGCATCTACATAACCTTGTACTTTTAATTTACCTTTACCAAAGTACAAACACTTCTCTGTGGTACCTCGTAGATACCTCAAAATCCATTTCACTGCTTCCCAATGAACTTTTCCTGGATTTGACATAAACCTGCTAACAACTCCCATTGCATGTCCAATATCTGGTCTTGTACAAACCATTGCGTACATCAAACTCCCAATGGCTGAGGCATAAGGAACCTTAGCCATATAATCTTTATCTTCCTCCGTCTGAGGGCACTAATCCTTGGATAACCGAAAGTGACTTGCCAAGGGTGTACTAACTGGCTTGGAGTCACTCATATTGAATCTCTGTAAAACACGTTTGATGTACTCTGATTGAGATAATTGCAAATTACCTTTATGCTTATCTCTTCTAATTTGCATTCCAAGAATCTTCTTTGCTGGACCTAAGTCCTTCATGTCAAACTCCTTAGCCAATTGCTGCTTCAACCTTTTAATATAATCCATATTTGGACCTGCTACTAACATATCATCGACATAAAGTAGTAAGATGATATAACTGGACTGATATCTTTTAATGTAGCAACAGTGGTCTGCATTGCACTTCTGGAAATCTTCCTTGTGCATAAAGCTATCAAACTTTTTATACCACTGTCTCGGGGCTTGTTTTAGGCCATACAAACTTTTCTTAAGTTTGCACACCATATTTTCTTTCTTACTTTTTAAGAAGCCTTCTGGTTGATTCATATATATCTCTTCATCCAGATCCCCATGAAGAAATGCAGTCTTCACATCTAATTGCTCAAGATGAAGATCTTCAATGGCAACAATAATCAACACTGTTCTGATGGTATTGAGTTTCATAACAGGTGCAAAAATCTCATTGTAGTCAATTCCTTCATTCTGTTGGAATCCTTTGACTACTAATCGAGCTTTGTATCTCTTGGAACCATCATGTTCCTTTTTCACTCGATATACCCATTTATTGTGAAGGGCTTTCTTACCTATGGGTAACTCAATTAGTTCCCATGTCTAGTTTGAGATCAAAGATTGCATCTCATCTTTCATTGCAAGCTCCCACTTGCTAGCATCACTGGTCTGACATGCTTCATTATAGCATTCAGGCTCTCCCTCATCAGTCAATAAAAGATCATTCATATATTTTCTGTTTGGCACATGTGGACGAGTAGTCCTTCTTAATACTGGTACCGGACTAGAAGATTATGGCATGTTGGACTGTGGCATAGTGATTTGTTCAATGGATTCATTTTGTTGAGGTTCCCTTACAATTGACTCTGTCATTGTACTATCCGGGACATAATCTTCATCAACAAACATCGGCCCACTCAGTACTGAGTCGCTGGCATCATTTTTGTGTCTATCCTTGTACATAACTCTTTCATTGAAAATCACATCTCTAGTACGGATCACCTTTTTGTTTTCATCATCCCAGATGCGGTATCCAAACTCATCCCCACCATATCCAATGAAAGTACATTTCTTAGATTTAGGATCAAGCTTATTCCTGCCTTGATCACTAATATGCACATATGCTACACAACCGGATACCTTTAAGTGAGCTAAACTTATCTCTTTTCCACTCCATACCTCTTCTGGTATTTTGTATTCTAACGGAGTTGATGGTCCTCGGTTGATCAAGTAAGATGCTGTGTTGACTGCTTCTGCCCAGAACTGCTTCGGTAAACCAGACTGTATACGAATGCTTCTGGCTCTTTCTGTCAACGTTCGGTTCATACGCTCAGCTACCCCATTGTGTTGAGGTGTACCAGGTACGGTTCTCTCCATTCTTATACCATGATCATAGCAAAACTTCTTAAATGTGGTGTCTTCATATTCACCACCATTGTCAGTTCTGAACTTTTTGATTTTCAGACCTGTCTCATTTTTAACCATAGCTTTCCATCTCTTAAAAACTTCGAACACTTTAGATTTATGTTTTAGAAAGTAAACCCATACCTTTCGAGAATGATCATCAATAAAAGTGACAAAGTAATGCTTTCCTCCGATGGATGAAGTAGTTGTTGGTCCCCAAACATCGGAGTGAACAAGCTCTAACTTTTCCTTCTTTGGGGTTCTACCACTAGTGTGAAAGCTTACCTTCTTCTGCTTTCCAAGTATGCATTCCTCACACATGTTTACTTCAACAGACTGTAACTCTGGAATTTTTCCTTTCGAATGCATAAGCTTCATCCCTTTCTCACTCATGTGGCCAAGTCTTTGGTGCCACAATTTGGAATTTTCATTTCCCGCTGCAATTGCAACTGAACAACACGCCCCTGCTGTCATATAAAGAGGGTATTTTTCCCCCAAACAATTGTCCCCAAACCCATTTTGAATTTATTCCGGGAAGTTCAAAAAGGAAAAATGGGTTTCACGGAAGGAAAAAAACGGAAACCGCCTCTTAACCTCCCCAACACTGACGGCGTTAGGATCATGATGACTTTTTCCTTGGAGAAGCCAACCGTCCATCTGCGCCAATAAATAGGACTGCGCTTCCAACCATCCGCAATCACTTCTGCAATCTCTCTCTTCTCTTTCCCAGAAAAAACGATCGGCGCTCTTTCTCTCTCCTTCTTTCAGGTAACTGCTCGGCTTCCATCTTCTTCTCTTCTTCTTTCTTTCTTCGATTTCCTCTATGTCGCAACGAATGGGGACGAAATCCACCCGCGCGAAGAACAAGAGAGTGGTGGTGGAGTGCGATTTGGTTGAGGGGCCAATTTTCAGCCCTACCCACATTCTGGACAGAAAGAATGCTCGGCCGGCCACTTGGGGGAAGCAGGATGTGGAGGCGCTCAGGGAGGAGTGTGGTTTCCCTCCGTCGGCGGTAATTCGTTTGCCGCAGCCCGACGAACGGGCCGATTGGGTATCGGACGGCAAGGTGTGCTTCTATGAATATCCCTTCAGAATTGGGTATACTTATCCCTTCTCGCCACTGGTGCGAGGAGTTCTAAGGGCACTGGCTGTGCCGCCGGCGCAACTGATGCCGCAGGTCTGGAGGGTGATGCACTTGGTCGACCATCTGGCCGGCAAACTGGACATGGAGTTCCGGGTTGAGGACCTTGTGTACACCTACAAGGTCCAAAATTATGGGGCTTGTAGATACTTGCTGCATGTCAAGGACGACAGGGAGGCTCTTCTTGGTGCGGACAAGTCGAACGACCGCGGGTGGATGGGTCGGTTCTTTTTTGTGGAGTTGGCTAGTTAAGGGCCCGACTCCGACTTCTTGACGGGGGAGTGGATGGCTAGAGGTATTTTGTTTGATTTTTGGTGTTTTTTGGGCTTGTTGATTTGACTTTGTCTCACTTTTGTGTTTTTGTAGGTGCATCTTTCGACACAGTTGGTGTCGGTGCCGAAGCTATAGAAAAGACTGCTGTGCTGTTGGGGGTCCCTCTAAAGGACATAGCTTTCATCGGCCTCAAGTTCGAACGCGAAGAGCCTTCTCAAGAAGAAGAAGTTTCTGAACCTGCGAACATGTCGACATCAACAGGTAAACATGGATTAGGGTTAGTTTACAGTTTTTGGGTTCGTTGCCCTTTCTAATACGAAATACAATTTACAACTGTTGTGACGAGACTGAGTCGTCAAATAAATGCTGCCAACATGTACACGTCATCATGTCATCATGTTAGAAGATCAAATAGTAAAGCTGAAAAATGACATGAAGAAGGCAAAGCAGGAAGCTGGTCGTCTTGGCGGTGTGGCCAAGGAGGCGACGGCAAGAGCTGAGGCGCTGCAGATGAGTCAAGAGAAGGGGGCTGCTGAGGTCGCACAGTTGAACGCTGAGAAGGAGACGCTGGTTGCTGAGGTCGACGAGCTGAAGACGTCTCTCTCCAAAGTCAAGGCGAGGATTTACGAGTGTGCTGGTTACTACACTTAGAAAATGAAGGCCGAGATGATGGAGGAGTTCAAGGCGGGCAAACATGTGAACTGGACTCCTGACGAAGATATTGCTCAGTTCAACACTGCATTCCCCGAGGACTATATCCCCCTGGTGCTGTTAGCGATGAAGAAGAAGTCGAGGAGGGTGCAACTGCAACCAGCCCCGATGTCGAGACGATGGCGGCACCAGGCGATGGCGAACAAGGGGAGAATACAGGCCCAACAGACCATCAGGAGTAGTTCTGTCCCCCCTCCTTAAAAAATTTAAAATTTGAATGTTGTGTTTGTTAAACAATGGCTTTTAAACAATGTTTTGTGTGTTCGGCCTTTGGGAAGGTCGAAAAGATATTTGTGGTTGTGTTTCGCCTTGAAGGCGGCAATCTTTTGAATGTTTTTGGGCTTGTCCAAGGGGGCAATTCATGTAAATATTTGTGGTTTGCGAATTATGTGTTGCTTGCTTTGTTTTTGGAAAAAAGTGTTTGGTTTGGTGTTTTGTTTTGCAGGTTGGGCACATACCTCGAGTTCGACTTTGGTGAGGCCTCCAACCTGTCAAAGGGGAACCTGCAAGAAATGCATGCTGTAGAAAAATGTAGATCTGTATTCCATTATGTATGTAGTGTACATTGTAGTGTACCAGGCGTTTTTGTAATGGCCTAAATTGTGTTTTGTAGTTTGTAAGATTTGTAATATGTAATGTATACAAGCATTTTGAATAAAAGAACATTGTTTTCCTTTCACTTCGTTTTTCTAAACATGCGTGCACAATTTCGACTTTTGTTTTCCTGTATGCTGTGTTGTACACTTTGCTTCATCTGTTTTCTCCTTGTCGAATCCGTCACCATGTGGGCACCATACTGTCAACACAGCAGAGCGTGAGGATTGGGCGTTGGTGGAGCCAACGGCCCTCCGATGCTTAAGTCAGTATGGAGCAACATAAAAATGAGAGGAAATTACGACAAGGAGAAAAAAGAAAGAAAGAGTTCAAGGAGAAATACGGGACGAAGTTTGAGTCGAGTCTTTATGTTCGTTATTCCTCCTAAGTGTATACTTATGATGTCGCCACGGTGTTGTCTGCAAAACAAGACGATGACGTGAGGGTTGGCCGTTGGTGGAGCCAACGGCCCTCCGATGCCTAAGTCAGTAATGGTGATAACATACAAGGAGGAAAGGAAAAAAGATAGAGGAGAGGACCTTAACTTCTTGTTACTTATAAGCGTATATAGTTCGAGATGTTCTCGACTTCGTAATACGTCATGCCCACTCTGTCTCGGGGGTATCGACATAATGGTGATGAATGCTAGAGTACCTGTTGCGTTAGAAAAACTAGAAAGCAAAAATTATTCGAGTGTTCAGAAATGGTACAGTTTTAGGTGTGTCGCATTCCAACTTCTTGGGATGGGTGTGCCGTCTTTGTCGACCAACTCGTATGCGCCATGTCCTGTTCGTCTCACGATCTGGTAGGGACCTTCCCATGTCGGGGCCAATTTGCCGTGTCGAGGATCCTTTTTGTTTGGGAAGACTTTGCGTAGGACCCAATCTCCCTGCTAAAATACTCGAACCCTCACGTTCTTGTTGTAGCTATTTGCAACTGCTTGTTGGTAGGACGCCATCCTAACCGACGCTGCTTCTCTGAGTTCGTCAACAGTATCGATCTCATAAGCCAAGACTGAGTCGTTCATTCCTGGAGCCATGAAACTACTTCTTGCTGTGGAGAGCTCGACTTCGGGAGGAATGACTGCCTCGCAACCGAAGACTAAGGAGAAACGAGTGTGATTGGTTGCCGTCTTGGGCGTCGTCCTGTCGGCCCAAAGGATCATAGGTAACTCGTCTTCCCATCTTCCTTTGGCGTCGTCGAGGCGCTTCTTGAGGTTGTTGATGATGATTTTGTTACTTGACTCGGCTTTGCCATTTGCTTGAGGATATCTTGGTGTTGAGGTGTGCAGGGTGATGTTATATCTACTGCATAATTCTTTGGTTTTGTTGCTGATGAACTGAGAACCATTGTCGCAGACGATCTCGGAAGGGATACCGAACCGACTGAGGATATTTCATTTGATGAACGAGATGGCTTCAGTATCTCGAACTCGCTTGAAAACTTCTGCTTCAATCCATTTGGAGAAGTAATCAGTCATTGCCAACATGAAGACGCGTTGTCCTGATGCTTGTGGTAAGGGACCTACTATGTCCATCCCCCATTTCGTGAAGGGCCAAGGGGACAAGATAGGGTGGAGTACTTCACAAGGTTGATGAGAGATGAAAGAGAACCGCTGACAGGAGTCGCACTTCTTAGCAAAGGTGATTGCGTCTTTCTTCATGGTGGGCCAGAAATATCCCATGGTAAGGGTTTTGTGGGCTAAGCTTCTTCCTCCGGCGTGGTTTCCACATTCCCCATCATGTATGTTGCGCAATGTCGACTCAATCTCGTCATGATCAAGGCATCTCAGGTACGGTCCTGCAACCGACTTTCTGAACAATACTCCATGGATTAGGATAAATCTGGAGGCTTTCATGCGGAAGGCTTTTTCGTGGGTGACTCCAGGTGGGGTAGTGTTGTGTTTAAGCCAGTGTATGTAAGGGTCGCGCCATGAGGGCATTTGAGTAGGTCGAGACTGTTCGGTGATAGGTAGGTTATCTTTGGTGATGGCTGGATACATTAAGTGGACTACGGGGATGGAGGTGAGTTTAGGTTTGATGTTTGAGCCAAGATTGGCTAAGGCGTCAGCTTGGGTGTTTTGGTCTCTTGGTATTTGTTGTAAGGTGCATGAGTCGAACTTGTTCACGAGCCATTTTGCTATTTCCAAGTAGGCCTGCATCTTTGAATCTTTCGCTGCATACGAACCGTTAATCTGGCTGATAATTAATAAAGAATCGCAACGTACCTCAAGTCGGCGGATATTCATGTCGAGTGCTAATGACAACCCCAAGATCAACGCTTCGTACTCTGCTTCGTTGTTGGTAGCTTTGAACTCGCAACAAATAGATTGTACTATGGTGTCCCCTTGTGGCGACTTTAGCACGATGCCGAGGCCTGTCCCCCGTATGTTGGAGGAGCCGTCAGTATGTAGGGTCCATGTTGACGAGGATCCATTGTTGGTCAGTGTGTTGACTTCGTGATCGACTTCGTGTTGGAGGCTCGGGCTGAAGTCAGCCACAAAATCAGCCAGGGTTTGCGACTTGATGGCTGTACGAGGTTCGTATACCTGATGTCGTAACAACCTAATTATATTGCCCATTTGGACATCCTGCCAGACAACTCGGGTTTCCTCATGATTGACTTCATGGGATAGTTAGTTCTAACAGTGATAGGATGACATTCGAAATAAGGACGCAATTTAACAGAAGCAACGACTAAAGCAAGGACAAGTTTTTCGAGATGAGAATACCTTGTTTCGGCGCTAAGTAAAGACTTAATGACGTAATAAACAGGTAGCTGCTTTCCGTCTTCTTCCCGCACTAACACCGCACTGATGGTCGACTCTGTAACTGCGAGGTATACTTGTAGCACCTCATTGTTTTTTGGTTTGGACAGTAACGGGGGGTTTGACAGGTATTTCTTGAGTTGCTGCAATGCGGCTTCGTGTCGGTCAGTCCAGCTGAACTTCTCATTCTTCTTGAGGATGTCGTAGAACAATTTGCACTTGTCGGACGACCTGGAGATGAAGCGGTTGAGGGCAGCCACTCTGCCTGCTAATTTCTGTACGTCCTTCTGATTTCGAGGTGATTGTAGGTTGATGATTGCGCGGATCTGATCAGGACTAGCTTCGATGCCTCTTTGAGTAACCATGTAACCTAAGAATTTCCCAGAAGAGACTCCGAACGAGCATTTGGTGGGGTTGAGTTTCATGTTGTACTGTCGTAACACGTCGAAGGCTTGTTGAAGATGCGTGATGTGATCCGAGGCTTTCTTGGATTTCACAAGCATGTCGTCGATGCAGACTTCCATTGTGTCGCCCAGCTGTTTTCCTAGGCGCTGATAGGTGGCGCCTGCGTTCCTTTAACCGAACGGCATGACCTTGTAACAATAAGTTCCCCGCTCCGTGATGAAGGAGGTTTTCTCTTGGTCTTCTGGGTGCATCAAAATCTGGTTGTATCCACTGAACGCATCCATGAACGTGAGCATCTCGTGTCCCGCAGTGGCATCAACCATGGCGTCGATGTGGGGTAAGGGAAAAGAATCTTTAGGGCATGCTTTGTTGATGTCGGTGAAATCTATGCACACTCGCCATTTCCCATTCTTCTTCCTGACTACGACGACATTGGCCAACCAGTCTGGGTATTTTCCTTCCCTGATCATTCCTGTATCTAGTAGCTGCTGAACTTCATCGTTGATAATTTGGTTGCGTTCTAGAGCGAACTTCCGCCGCTTTTGTTTGACGGGCTTATGTCGGGGGTCGACACTGAGTTTGCGAGTGATGACATCTGGGCTGATGCCTGGCATATCTTCATGTGACCATGCAAAGCAATCTGCGTTGGCTTTAAGAAATGTAACAAGCTCCGACCTGATGTCGTCGG
This sequence comes from Spinacia oleracea, assembly GCF_020520425.1. NCBI lineage: Eukaryota > Viridiplantae > Streptophyta > Magnoliopsida > Caryophyllales > Amaranthaceae > Spinacia > Spinacia oleracea. The sequence goes on from NC_079487.1 coordinate 62,882,524, forward strand.
GTACATCACATCCAATAAAGACGACCTATTTTGGCTTAGCAGGATCCAAGATGATCTCGTCGAGCTGCTCAGATTTGGGCTCTTCGTAGCTTGTTGGTTCGGGTTTGGACTGTAATTGCTATAATGAGGATTTATTTGTGGCCGATGGCTTTAGGGCCGCCTTATAGCACTATTTGGACTCTTGCTGATCTCCTTTGATTTCTTGAACCCCCCATCGAGTCGGGAACTTGATGGTTTGGTGATATGTCGAAGGGATGGCTTTCATGTCGTGGATCCAGGGCCTGCCCAAAATAATGTTGTAAGATGAAGGGCAATCAATAACATAGAACTTTACCTGTTGGTTGATCCCTTGTGCGTAAACGGGTAGGGTAACTTCTCCGAAGGTGGTTTTTGCTTCGCCACTGAACCCTATTAGCACGGTGGATTTTTTTGACGACGTCTGTGTCTGGGTTGAGCGCCATCTCCTTGAGAGCGTCGAGCATCATCACGTTAGTTGAGATGCCATTGTCGACAAGGACTCGTTTGATCATGCAGTTTCCAACAGGAATAGATATCACCAAGCCGTCGTGATGTTTGTCAAAAGATATAGGGGTTAGGTATTTGGCGGCTACAACTCGGACAGGTCTGTCTATCTCATTTTCTTGGGCGTGTCTCTTCGCTGCAGAATAAGTTAAACCACAAATATCAGAACCTCCTGCAATGAAATTCACAGTTTTAGTATGAGGGGGAAGTGGAGGAGGTCGAGATTGAGAGTTAGAGTTGTCTTTGTTGACAACGCCACGAGCTTTATCTAACATGACATCCTTGATGTAACCATTTTTCAGCAGGTAGGCTACTTCTCTCCTCAACGCGACGCAGTCGTTGGTTATGTGACCGATGTCGGCATGGAAATCACACCATTTAGAGGGATCCTTCTTCCACTCGGGTTTGCTGGACTTCGGCGGCCATTGCACTGCTTTCCCCATCTTCGAGAGGTGGTTCATCAGACCTACAGTGTCAACACATAAAGAATATTCGTTAATTTTTGGAGGCCGATCCGGGCTGTTCTTCCAGCCGGAGTCGTCGTCTTCCTCCACCACTCATACATGTTGAGGTCGGGAATAAGGAGCAGGGCGGTCGTTGCTCCTCTTGGGATAGGGCAACCGTCTTTCCGTCTTTGAGTAATCATTGCCCCCTTTCCGAGAATGGAGAGTTTCTTCCAACCTAACTTGGGCCATTGCTTTGGCTTGAGCATCTTCGAACGTCTTGCAGGGGTATTTGATTAAATCCCTCCAAAGGTCGGTTTCGCCATACAATCCCTGCCTGAACGCTTCGATGGCTGTCGGGACATCACATTCAGGAACAGTCACCTTCTCCCTGATGAACCGGGCTATATAATCCTTCAAGGGTTCGTCAGGACGTTGGATTACTCGGTATAAGTCGCTTGTCTGCTTCTCTAAACACCTGCTGCTAGCAAACTGTTGGTTGAACATGTTGTCGAGGTGAGAAAAAAAGGTAATGCACTCATTTGGCAGGCTAGTCAACCACTTTAAGGCGGGCCCAACCAATGTCGAACCGAACCCTTTGCAAAGGCTGCCTTCTCTCATGTGTTTGGGGACTGGAATGGTCATCATCCGTTGATTGTAGGTCAAGATATGTTCTCTTGGGTCGGTCGTCCCGTCGTACATGGGCATGTTGGGTGGGCTAAATCGTTTTGGGATGTCTATTGCATCAATGGAATCAGCATATGGGGAGTCGGCATAACTGTCTAGGCTAGCTTCTTTGATTGGTGTTGGTACACCAGGGATTTTGTTTATCATAGTCATGATTTGTTGGAGTTGGTGATTGGTGTTCTCACAGATGCTGTTGAGCACCGGGACGAGGGGGCTAAACGTTTCGGGAAGGCTGGCTTGGAGATGTTGATAATAGGTACTCTGCGGGTATACGCCATGAGGCTGGTGAGGAGTGAACCGCGGCACCACTTGTTGCATGTAAGGGGGCGTTCCTTGAGTAGCGTGGGTACCTGCAACATAAGGGAAAGGAGTTACGAAACCGTGACTAACTGGAGCGACTGACCTGTTAAGAGGAGTGTATGGAGAATAGTTTCGAGAAGAGGCAGGTCGCATTAGGGAATTGGGAAACGCTGCTTGCGGTGCTTGGCTAGCTAAAGGAACCTTCATCAACTGGGGAGGTGCTCCTGGCGCCGAAGTGACCAGGTTGACAACAGGTTGGTCCCATGGCATTTGAATCGCTGGCGTTGATCCTTGCGCCGGAAGCGTAACAGGCAGGGGCATTGACATGGTCACCATTGGGGGAGGCAACAGACGAGACACCGGAGCGGAGGCGGGAGCCGTCACCAGGGTGGATGTCGTCATGCCGACCTGAGGTGGGGTTACCCGGGCAGCCGTCGTGGTGACAACTGTCGCCGATGTACCTGCAGAAGATGGTTGAGTTGGAGGCGGGGGAAGCCAACTCGGGTTAGAACGGGGTTGATTCGGTAATGGATCGAATTCGCGGATCTACTGGAGAACAGGACCCCTAGGTTCGCCAAAGGGTACATGGAGGGGGTGATCTGGAGCGGCGTTAAGATCCAAGCGGCGGTTTAACCCGGAGGTGTCTCGTCGGTACTGGAACCTGGATCCGGTGGCGATGGAGGCGGCGGACCTAACTTGAGAGTGCAACGCTTCGTTATCCTTTTGGAGGATGTTGATGCGCTGCTCCATGGCTTCGAAGCGACGAGTGATATCATCGGATGAGCTAGCATTTCCAGCCATGGTGATTGGAATGGTATTATCGAGCTGCTTTTGATTGTCAGCCCCACGGTGGGCGCCAAATTGTTTTGGGCAAATTCGACTTAGAGACGAACTTGCCTTGATGAAGGTGCTAACAATCGATCGAGCTAGATAATTGAAAATGGTGAGAGCAAGTTGTAATAGCATAAGATAATCGTAGGTTTATTACTCGGAAATCATGTGTGTAAAATGTAAGGGAATACAGTTAAACATAATAACATGTGCGGAACAATCCCCAAAGCCAGGAAACATGTATAAAGCACAGATTAAGCATACTTACATTCGAAGCGTGTTTTCCACAATAATCCGTCAACGAACACGAACAAAGAACTCCAATTGTCGTTCCTCTACTTGGTTCACCGACACGATCAGATCCGTCTTGATAATCGTAGCTTAGACAATTAATCAAGATACTTTGCTTTTTGGGAAGAACTCACTTTGGAGGCACAGAGAGAATTAGGGTTCTCTGTGTCTCTAGGGTTTTGAGTAATCTGAATTGTGATTGCCGTAAGTTGGAAATTAGGTCATAAGGTTATTAACCTTACTAACCGACTAAGCCCGGAGGCAAGGCCGGCTAGCAAGCCACGCGTGAGACAAGCACAGCGCGCTGGGCCATGGGCCTCGCTGCTGTGGCTGTGTCGCTGCATAGGCCCGCGCGCACACGCGCAGCTCCGCTCGGCCATGGGCCAGCGCTGCCGTGTTGCCTTGGCCCTTGCTTGCTCGCCTAGCGCGCGCCCATGGGCCTCGAGTGCTTCGTGCACTCGGCTCGTGGGCATCTCTTCGTATTCGCGTTTAATATATTTCCGATATATTATTTATCGTTTCGTATACGACGAATCACCGTTGTACGATACGATTTATTCGTTTCTCCTAGCTTACGAATATTCGCGATACGATATACGATTCCGATGCAAGGTCGTATCGTATAATACGTTTCCAAATTAAATCCCGAAAAGCTATTAAATGAATTTCCGATTCATTTAATCCGGTGATCTGTTACGTGTCATTGGTATGACCTTGTAGGTTCAGTCAAGAGTAAGTTGTGAGTTCAATATCCATTAGAACTCACTGATCGGAAGCATTGCTCCAGCTAGCTGTTCCGATCACTTGATCTCACTGAATTAATTGTTCGCAATTAATCCGAACCTTGGTATTAGACTTAATGCACCTTGGGTGAAGGACATATTTCCTTCATAAAATAGACAAGACTAAGCCATTTTATAGGCATTTACAACAAGAATGTAACGTTTATGGAATAATTGCCCATAATTAGATAATAAATACGTAATGAAGGCCGACTTCATCAAGGGTTTGTAACGTCCGTTTTGAGCCCAGCAGTTGGGAATACCGTTCGAATAATGCCACATTGCGCCTTGTTGGCAGCCACGTAAGCAATGCTTGTCGCGTATGCCCATGTCACCAAGAGGGTATTTTTCCCCCTAACAGATTTACCTCTCGAAGAAATCTTTTTTTCGAAGTAGCGTGGAATGATGCTCCAGAGTCTAACACCCAAGACTCTTCCTTGCTCTCCAGAGAGCATATCAACGCATCATCTTCTTCCAAGGTAGAAGTGATATTTGCTTATGCCTTCGCTTCTTGATTTTTTGGTGCACTCTTGCACTGATTTTGGTAGTGCCCAATCTTCCCACAATTAGTCTTTGAGCTCGTTGAATTATTGGGAGTCCTTGATTCCGATCTCCAATTTCTAGATTTACCTTGATAACTTGATCTTCCACGTTCATTCCTTCTAGTTGAATTTCTTCCTCTTGAATCTGTATGCAATACTGAAGAGGTTGATGATTCACCCGACTCTCTCCATCGGATCTCTTCACTGAGAACCAGATCACGAACGTCGTCAAATTTCAACTTATTGCTTCCTGACGAGCTACTCACGGCTGTGACTGTAGCACTCCAGCTATCTGGTAATGAAGACAAAAGTATTAATTCTCGAACTTCATCTTCAAAATCTATTTCGACTGAACTTAATTGAGTTGTGACTGAATTAAGTTCGTTGAGATGTTGAGCTACCGATGCACCATCCGTCATCCGCAAATTGAATAATCGCCTCATTAAGTGAACTTTATTTGAGGCCGATGGCTTCTCATACATATTCGAGAGAGCTTTCATAAGACCCGCCGTGGTCTTTTCCTTTGCTATATTAAAAGAAACATTGCGTGATAACGTTAATCGGACAACTCCGAGAGCTTGTCTGTCGAGAAGATTCCAATCTTCATCTTTCATTCCCTCTGGCTTAGTTTCTGAGAGAGGTTCATAAAGTTTTTTCTGGTACAGGTAATCTTCGATCTGCATCTTCCAAAATCCGAAATCTGCACCATCGAATTTCTCGAGTTTTATCTTTCCTTCATCTGCAGCCATTGCTCCCACTCAAATCTAACTTCGTTGGATCGTATTTGACAATTCGTCTATGGATACGAACAGAATTTACCAACTCGGCTCTGATACCAGTTGTTAGGAAATTATGCAACTTTCCTAATGAATTAGATTAGTAGGAATAACAATAATATTTAAAATAACACACACAAACAAATTGATTATCCGAAAAGTGTTATAATCTCTAAATACCGTGCAAAACTTTTACTGAAAAGATAAATAATACACAAGTGTTCACAATACTTATTGTAACTCACAACCTATACGCACCCCAATTACACCCAAGAATTTTTCTCTAAAAATTCTTTTAAAGATTTTCTCTCTCTCTCTCTCTCCTTTATATTTCTTTTTGTTTTTGGGATGATTGTTACAATAATCAATAGCATGTTTATATATGTTTTTGTTTTTCCTAAAATAGTAGGAGAATAAAAGTAAATAGCTTACCACCTCAAATTGTCATTTCTCTTACGCATCCTATAATCATGCAAGTGATGATACTAATTTCTGCTTTATTTATCATTTCTCCAACATCATGGTTCTCTATCCATGTTTCCATTTCAAAACACGATGCATTATAGCTCTTCCTTGCCAATGGTTAACTCTGAAGAGATCTTGCTTGATCCTTTGCCAGTGTTTTATGCGTGTAGCATCAATATTTAGCATATCTTTATTTCCTTGCATTAAGAACTATTCTTATTTACCTTTTCAAGTACCATACGATTTTCTTGATCTCAATCAAGTTGATCTTTACTTAGATCAATAAATATTGGTATATGTTCGTCATGCCTAAAGCCATATTGTAGACACCAAATTTGTGTCTCCCCTTAAGGGCCGATGACGAAACCATTATCCTAGCGCCAAGGTTGGTACAACTCCGAGTGGAAGTCCCAATTGCTAAATATTCTAAGTCCAAAAATCCAAAATACAATCCCTAAGCCCGTTCCCATTTCGGAACTTTGTACAGTATTCAATTCCTAAATACAAATTCAAAATTCCAAGTACAAACTCTCAAACGAACCTCTCCATTGGTCTCCGAGCCACATTAATCCACAACTTACTCTTGACTGAGCCCGTAGGGTCACACAAATAATGCGTGAACGGATCAAGTATTTAGTTGAATATAATATTCATTAAATACGCCATTTATGGACATCCGGAAAGTGATGGATCTTGGTTCCAGTGGGAGCTGAAATCATCAAAAGGCAAAGAAAGAATATTTGTCGGAAATGAAGATATTGCCGGAAACGAAAATATTGTTCATAACAGAAATATAAATATTATCGAAGTCGAAGATATTGCCAGAAATGGAAATAGGGTTTGTTTCGAAAAAAATTAACGGAAATAGAAATATTACCGGAATCAGAAAGATTGCCGGAAACGGAAATATTACCGGAATCGGAAATATTGTCGGAACAGGAAAATATTGTCGGTATCGGAAATATTGTCGGAAACGTAAATATTGTTCGAATAAGAAATAAATTCTGGAATTGGAAAACGAATCGGAAACACAACGAGCAATTGCTCGACGAGGAAGTCCGTAAGGCGCAAGGCCAAGCGCAAGCGCTAGACCCAGCGCCCAGCGGGCCTGCGCGCGCGGCATGCAAGGAGGAACAGCTACCTGGGCTTAACCCACGCGTGGTGTAGCCCAGCACCATGCCTTGGGGTGTGCAACAAGAAAGGCTTGGGCGCTAAGCCTACTTGAACGACCAGTAGCTTGGGCCTCAAGCTAGTCGTTTTCCTAATCTTACTTAAACCAGAATTTTAGGATAAATCTAATACTAATAGTGTTTGATTATTTCTGAAATACTAAGAGGTTAAGATTAACTAGAATCCTAATGGGTTTAATTAACTTAACCCTAGTAGGACAAGACTACTCTATTCCTCCCCTATATATATGTGATCCATGATCACAAAATATAGAACATACAACACACGTTGAATTCAATCGAATTTAATAATTTACCTATCACTTATTGTGAGTTCCTGAGTGTACATAAAACTTTAGATAATATCCTAGTTGGTTGAACCTAAGGCGGATCCGAACATGTTGTGGACTATCTACGGAGGGGCGACATTTGGAGCCCTACACTTGTTCTTGTTCGGTTCGGGAGCAGCTAGGGAAGGCATGCATCATATAGTATGTATACTAAATTATGCTAAATGATCATAAGCCAATTAATTTGGATTCCTGGATTTATTGTTTTTTCAGCATGAATTACATTGTTCATAACCTTACAGTGGTATCACGACCCTCTAATTAATTGCATGATCAATTATATTAACATGGATTAAATTTTATAAATTCTCAATGAATTAAAGGGGTGAATTAATTTCGTATATGTAATTAATTGCAAATATATTCAATTATTAAATTATATGTTCGCAGGAATTTTGGTAGTTTTGTCAATAATGAGAGGAATCTTATGTTTTTATAGTGTATTGCGCATGTAAACATTGTTTTAAAATTTGACAAAAATAGGAATTTCGAGCCGAACCCAGAATTCCCAAATTCGAACCCTAACTATGACTTTTCGGATGTTTTAGTTTTTCGAACGCAAAATTTGTAATTTTGATGATGTTAAATTAAATATTTGCGAATCTTGTGTATAAATATTGAATTAATAAATTACCTACTGTATATGTTTAACAATTTTAAGGACTAAATTCGTTAATTATGCTACCTAATTTGTAATTATAATTAATTTGTTGAATTTCAAATAATTTGGAATTTTTTTTGATTTTCATAATTCATTGATAATTTAATAGGGATCCTATGATTAAAAACCACCATAAAATTTGTTAAAGTATGGATCTTTAAGATTTTATGACCAAGATTTTAATCCCTATAAATCATGCACTCAGAAATTGTTGTAAATAATAAATTTTCGATTTTTCGCCAAATTTTATGAAATTAATATAGTTTATTAAATTATCATAATATTTAAAATATAAAATAATTTAATTGTTATAAAGCATTCATGATCTTGCACGCACGGACAAGGCCGCAAGGGCCAAGAACGTACGAGTGCACTTAATGGGCGATGCTGTCGACAAGGCAAGCAGCGAGCGATGCGTCGCACCAGCGAGCGCTGCGTCGCACCAGCGAGCGATGCGTCGCACCAGCGAGCGCTGCGTCGCACCAGCGAGCGCTGGCCCTATGCTACGCTGTTGTGCTGCGATGCTTGCTATGCTATGCTGCTTGCTATGCTACTGCGACCAAGCAATGAGCAGGCCCATGGGTGTTGCACTCGTGCACGCGGCCCATGGGCGCTGCTGCTACGATGGTTTTGGCGAGGGATGGGCCACACCCATGGCCTTTGTAACACCCTAATAATTCCTTGCTTTTGTAAAACCATTTTCCAACTTAAAATAAAGGAATTACTAAAGTATTACCGCAACCGTGATAACGGTTAAGGCTATTACCAGAATTACGCAGCAGAATGCCAACTAACTTTTCAAAACATAAATAATTAAATTACTGAGGCCTCCTACAAATTGGAACCATGACGGCCCAAAAACCAAAGTATAAAAAGTTCAACGAATTCAAACATAATTAAAGTATAATAAAATAGTTCAAAGTACGAAAGCATGCAACTCTCTCAATCATCCAAGCCACATGAATTCGATCTACCAACCTGCTATATTATTCTACTCCCCATCAATCCAAGTGCAAATGATAGATCATCATAGGGTCATTAAGGCAAAGGCCATGAGCAAAAACACAAAGCACGTAGTCAGCAAACGCTGAGTACTTACAAGAATAGAGTGAAACAAAACTAAAACATTTATCACTCACTAAGTACTAATCAACATGCAAAAGCCATTTCATATATAATAAACAAATCATGAATACAAGACTCGATTCTTGACTCACAATTTAAATAGAATAAGCTTCGAACGGGACAAAGAAATATTCCATAAAGGAAAAAGGTGATGGGAGCCAACCATACACCAAATAATAAATAATAAAATCGGGCCATACTGAGTGTCGGGCCATACCGACGGAATTCCTGCGCATAATATAAATGAAACGTCTTGTATCATTAGTAGGAGATCAAGCTTTCCGGCAAGTCTCCCCCCAGTGTTCATACTCAAGGTATATACGTTCCAAGAGCTTTGAAGCTTGTTCTGGTTGAACTTTACGTTTATTACTATATTATTAAAGGTGAACTCAAGACTCAACAACATACACACATACAATTAATAAACAACAACCAAAACAATCTTATTTTAATGCTTTAGGACTTGTGGTCAACAAAGCAAGACACTTGTGAAATTACTACCAGGTTCCTCCTCACAAAAGTGAGATTCCACATCATGCCCATTAACATGAGGGTTGTGCCCTTGCACGACAAATCCTAATTCATTTCATATAAAATTCCCAACTGAACACTACATGTGCGGTGGCTTACGTGAGCTAACCCTTCACATGTGGTAAAATAAATAGTACAACGAGGTACTAATAATTGGCTCAAGGTATGCTAGACATCCCGTACAATGCCATAATAATAAATAATCCATCCCTTGCATGTGAAACAAACCATACACGCATAAATATTGAACAACATGATTGACAATGGAATCCATACTCATAATAATCCCAACATGCTTGTTCAACAAATAATCCAATAAATCCAACATCATAATTCACATGATCATTCAACCAAATAAACATGAATCCACATAATATAATTCACGTCAACACAATCATGCAATTCTCTTGACAAATGGTGTGGTCGCCCTAGACTTGTACGTACCTTGAATACCTAAGCGTAGGGGCCACTTTGCAATACGAGCACTTACTTAGAAATCACCTCCTATCACCAAGATAATGAAACTTAAATGATTTCCATGTTCATTAAATTTCCAGCAACTTTATAAAATCTTAAACCTTGTTTAAACTTTAGAATTCAATCGTTCTTTAATAAAATAGTCGCCTCAATTTGCAAAACCAATCCCTAGTATGAAAAAATACTTTTTCCGCCTTTAAAATCAATAAAAATCAACACTTTAAGCCTTTATATAAATTTGAAAATACAATTGATTATCATAATTAAAATCATCACCTAATTAGGCTAATCAATTGACTCATTAGGTCTAGGTTAAAACCCTAACTTGAAAATCCCGATAAAACCAATTTAACATCATAAAAATCAATTCTTTATTAAATAAAAGAATCTGAAAATTTATGCTTTAATAATTAAAAGAAGCCTAATGAATCACAACATATAAATCCTCAAACACGGTGTTCATAACCGATTCCCAGCATTTTAATTATTTTAAACAATAGTAATATTATAATTTAAAATACGGAATTTAAATAAAATAGGTAAGGAAGAAGAGAATTATACCAATCTTGTCTATAGCACGGAACAACCACGAATTAATGTGATTGGGCGAAAGAATTGAACGAAAGAACAAAAACACACACACACACGATGTGTGTGCGCGCGCGGACAAAGGAACGAAGCAGCAGCAGGCGCGACACAGCAGCGAGACACAAGGGCGAGTGCGCGGGCTGGGCGCGAGCAAGAGAAAGGGAGGGTGTGCGCGTGTGGCTGGGCGAGAGGGGCAGCACAGCAGCGACGCACACAACAACAACACACGCAGCAGCACTTGCGTGCTGCACTGCGCGAGGGCGAGAGGGCGCCGAGGAGTGGGCAGTGCTGGGCGAGGCTCGACGAGCAGCGTGCTCGGTCGAGTGCGGGTGAGGGAGCCTGACACAAGGGGGAGAGAGGAAGAGTGAGGGGCAAGTAAGAGAGAAAAGGGTTTATGACAAAATAGAGGGATCATTTAATGAGGGGACAGAGTCCTATTTATAGGCTCCCAATTTCTAATGGGCTAGGCTTAGGAAATTAGAATTGGGCTTAGGGAATTAAATGATGGGGCTAGCTTAGAGCTTGAATTAAATTCTTTTGATTGGGCTCGTTTAATAAAACGAATTGGACTGTTCATTTAAAACCCAAACCTTTTACAAATTACTTGCGGCCCATTAAATTTCTCGACTCGAAAATTAAATTCGTTCCGTAATTAATTAAAATAATAAGTATTCTAATTAATTAAAATACATTTAAATAATACTCCCTCCGTCCCAGAATAGTTGTTACACTCTCCTGGGCACACAGTTTAATGTGATAAGTAGTAGTGTGGTTATCAATTAATATTTTATTGAAAAAGTAGATGCATGTGATAGGAGTTAGTGTGGTATTTTTTTAATTGAATGAGAGAGGGTGTGGGGACAAAAAAAATTAGTGGGAAGAGAGAGACAATATAATAATTGTGGGGTCATTCCTAATTTAGTAGTGTAACAACTAATGTGGGACGAACGAAAAAGGAAAGTGTAACAACTAGTCTGGGACGGAGGGAGTATTTAAATGCGAAATAAATTCCAAAAATCGTAAAATGCTTTTTCAACATAATAAAATATATTTATAAATATTATAAAAATACGAGGTATTACAGTCTACCCTCCTTAAAAGAAGTTTCGTCCCGAAACTTGGGTTCGGAAATCATAATTCAAATTCAAAACTTGAGACTTTATGAGACTTTAATGCGTTTACTTGCAAAATTTTTAAGTTGATGTACTCTTTACATGATTAAACAGGACAATAATAAGTGCAAATTCAATAGAAAGCACTAAATTGAGCATAAAATAGGGGAAAACAAGGTAAAAAGCGCGAAATTCTACCGCACTCTACCCCCCTTAAAAGACACGAGTTAGGACCCGGTAACTCAACTGACCTCGGGAAAAAGCTCGGATATTTCTTTCTCATTTCGTCCTCCGCTTCCCAAGTTGCTTCCTTAGATTCTTGATTAGACCACAACACTTTGACAATTTTCACATCTTTAGTACGTGTACTACGCACTTTACTATCCAGGATTTTGACAAGTCTTTCCTCGAAAGTTAAACTTTGGTCTAATTCTATGGTCTCCGGTTGCAACACATGCGACTTATCCAGGACATATTTCCTTAACTGAGATATGTGGAACACATTATGCACTCTATGCAAGTCCATAGGCAAGGATAGTCTATAAGCTACCTTTCCAATTCTTTCTAAGATTTCATATGGGCATATGTACTTAGGGCTTAACTTCCCTTTCTTTCCAAATCTCATGACACCTTTTTTTGGTGAAACTTTGAGCAACACCTTATCACCTATGTTGAACTCTTCATCCTTACGTTTCAAGTCTGCATAACTCTTTTGGCGATCCTGCGCCGCTTGAATCTTTGATTGGATGGTTCGGATTTGGTTCATGGTGTCCTCTATCATTTGAGCTCCCAACACTACGGTTTCACTAATGTCATTCCAACAAAGGGGACTTCTACACTTCCGTCCATACAGGGCCTTAAATGGTGCCATCCCTATACTAGCATGATAGTTATTGTTCTATGAAAACTCAATCAAATCCAGGCTATCTTCCCAACTTCCTTGGAAATCAATGACGCATGCCCGAAGCATGTCCTCATGGGTTTGGATGGTTCTCTCAGTTTGTCCATCTGTGTCTGGGTGGAAGGCTGTACTCATTTTCAATGTCGTACCAAAGCTCTTCTGCACACTTTTCTAGAAATTCGAAAGAAACCTTGAATCCCTATCCGATACGATATCCTTAGGAACTCCATGTAACCTCACAACATTCTTAATGTAAGCATTAGCAAGTTGTTCCATTTTCCAGGTTTCCTTCCTTGGTATAAACACTGCTGACTTGGTCAACCTATCTACCACAACCCAAATTGTACGTATCATTTCCGGTTTTCGACTTAGGCAAACAAGTGACGAAGTCCATAGAAATACAGTCCCATTTCCAGCTTGGAATCTCTAAAGGTTGGACCTTTCCTTAAGGTCTCCTGTGCTCTATCTTGACCTTCTGACAAGTCAGGCATCTAGCCACAAATTCAGCCACTTCGTTCTTCATTCTAGGCCACCAATAGATCTTTTTCAAATCCTTATACAACTTGTCACCACCCGGGTGCACAGAATATGGCGTGTTGTGCCCTTCCTTCATCAACGTTTCCTTCAATTCTCCACACTTTTGAGGCATGCACCACCTGCCTTTGTACCTCAAACTTCCATCATCATGGATTCGGAAATCTAACTCCTTGCCTTGCGAAATCTTTTCCTTGATTCGCTCCAACTTTACATCACAAGCTTGATTCTCCATAATCTCATCAAATATTGACGGCTGGATGGTTAAGGCATTCATCATTCCCTCAAGACTTTCACCACTTACTATTTCAAGGTTCAAACGTTGCATGTCCTTACACAGCTCATTAGCAACTACTAACACATTAACACTATGACTTGATTTCCTACTCAAGGCATCTGCAACGACATTGGCTTTTCCTTCATGGTACTGAATATCCAAATCATAGTCCTTGATTAACTCCAACCACCTTCGTTGGCGCGTATTCAGATCCTTCTGTGTGAAGATGTACTTTAAACTCTTATGATCCGTGAATATTCTACACTTCACACCATACAGATAATGTCTCCATATCTTCAATGCAAATACTATAGCAGCTAGCTCTAAATCATGGGTAGGGTAATTGGATTCATATGGCTTTAACTGCCTGGACGCATATACAATAACCTTCCCGTTCTGCATCAATACACACCCTAAACCATTCTTAGAGGCATCACTATACACATCATAGGTACCACTCTCATCTGGCAAGGTTAACACTGGCGCGGTTGTCAATCGCGTCTTCAAGGCTTGGAACGCCTCCTCACACTGGTTATTCCACTCAAACTTTGCTTCCTTCTTCATCAAGGTTGTCATTGGCTTGGCTATCCTAGAAAATTCATGCACAAAGCGTCTATAGTAGCCAGCTAATCCCAGAAAACTTCGAATGTCAGTCACACTCTTGGGTGTAGGCAATTCACTAACAGCTTTGATCTTAGCAGGGTCTACTGCCACTCCTTCCTTAGACACAAAATATCCCAAAAATGCAACTCTTTCCAACAAAAACTCACATTTCGAGAACTTGGCATACAACTGGTTATCTCTCAGGGTACTCAACACAGATCTCAAGTGTTCAGCGTGATCCTCTTCACTCTTCGAATACACCGGGATGGCATCTATGAAAACCACTACAAACTTGTCCAAATAGGCATGGAACACACGGTTCATTAAGTCCATAAATTTTGCAGGTGCATTGGTTAACCCAAAAGGAATAACAGTGAACTCAAAATGTCCGTATCTAGTCCTGAATGCGGTCTTTGGTATGTCGTGATCAGCGATTCTCAATTGATGATAACCCGAATGTAAATCGATCTTTGAAAAGATTAATGCACCTTTCAGTTGGTCAAATAAGTCCTCTATCCTAGGTAAAGGATACTTATTCTTGATCGTGATCACCTTATTGTGCTCCCTGTAGTCTATACAGAGCCTCATACTTCCATCCTTTTTCTTCACAAAACAACACTGGTGCTCCCCAAGGCGATGCACTTGGCCTAATGTAACCTTTCTCCAATAGATCCTCCAACTGGCCTTTTAACTTATTCATTTCTGCTGGAGCCATTCGATATGGTGCTTTTAAAATAGGCGCGGTTCCAGGCACTAAGTCTATGGTAAAGTCAATAGGTCGATTGAGAGGCATCCTCGGATCTCTTCCGGAAACACATCGAGGAATTCATTAACTACTGCAATATCTTCAGGCTGATCTTTGATCACATGCTCTAGGTTTCTCACATTGCATAAGAAGACTGGGTTCCCTTTACCGACTAGCTTCACGAGTTCCATTTCCGTGATAATTCCTATGTTCTTAGGCTTACCAAAACGACGATATGACACCACTTTGCCTAGGCTAGACCTCAAGTGAACCTTCTGCTTCTCACAATCTATTTTGGCTTTGAACATGGCCAACCAGTCCATTCCTAGAATTACATCTAGCTCTCCTAACTCAAACTCGATTAGGTTATATAAGAACACGGTCTTGGCTATGGTCAAAGGCACATATCTATGGATTTTGGTACACTTCACTATACTACCAGTAGGTATGACTATAGGTACTGCAATTGTTTCGGGCTCTTTCAACCCTAATTTCCCCAAAGCATCTACTGATATAAAAGAATATGTCGCACCAGAATCAAATAGAACTTTAACTAAAACGGAATTAATAGAAAAAGTACCCGCTATGACATCAGAGGAAGTCTCCGCTTCTTGCCTAGATATCACATTCAACTTCCTTTGGGCAACTCCTTTGTTATAGCCACCTCCATTGGTGTTTCCATTGTTGTTTCGGTTCCCATTCTGCTGTTGGTTTCCTCCAGGCTTTCCATGGTTCTGGTGATTGCCATTGCTGTTACCATTGTTACCACCTTGGTAATTCCTTTGGTTTCCACCTCCATTTCCCCCATTTCGGTTCTGATGATTCCGATTATTGTTCTGGTGGTTACCTTTGTTAGGCCTTCCATTCTTAGAATAGCATTCATACTCCCTATGGCCTAACTTCTGACAGAATCTACAAGTCACTAAGTTTCCGTCACAATCCTTTCTAGGGTGATTCATGTTACAGCGCCTACAGTTGTAGGTCCTTACTCCATTCATTCCAGACTGATTTCCACCACCTTGGTTGTTGCGATTGCCACCATTGTTAGCTCTAAACTGGAAGTTCCCACTCCCTTTGTGCTTCTTAAAATTCCCTTGATTCTGATGTTTATTCCCTTGATTCGAGTTTCCACCATCCTCTCTCTTTTCAGTACTCCCATTCTTTCGTTGTTGTAACCCATACAGGTAAGCATCTTTTCCGTACAGGGTGTCTAATGAGGTAAAGGTCTCTCCGGACAACAACAATTGCAAGTCCATGGTCAATCCATTCTCAAATCTCTGAGCCCTGAGCTCTTCCGTTGCCACCACTTCAGGTGCAAACCTAGACAGCTCTATAAACTTAGAATAGTGTTACCGACAGACCCTCCATTTTGAGTTCGATGAACTCCTGCGCCTTTTGCTTTTTCAGATAAGGTGGGTAAAACTTGTTCCTTAATGCGGTTTTGAATGCTTCCCACCCAAAGTTAGGTGTGGCTCTAAGGGTATTCTCACATTGTTGCCACCATAAATCAGCTTCATCTCTCAGGTAGTACACAACACTGTTCACCCTAAGGTTCTTGGGGCAATTCACAGCTATAATAAGCTTATCAAATTCTCTCAACTAGTTTTCAAGCACACTTGGTTCAATCTCTCCGCTATATAGTGGGGGCTTGCTTTGAGCTATTTTCTTAAACATTTCCCCAGCCGGATCATGCACTGGGTTGGCTCTAGTTTGAGCCAGGTCTCGAACTACCTCAGCTAGTTGTCTAACCACTTCAGAAATCTCTTGGTTAGCCATATCCCTTCTCCTGAATAAAATAGAAGGCTAACTTTAATATTGGTTGGACATGACATTACTAAGGCACTAGTTCGACAACGAACCCACTCACAACAAGAACACAATCACACGTGCCCTAGGGGGAGTTGGCGCCACTTTTGGGCCTTTTCACCCAACTATTCGATGCATGTAATTTAGATGGTTGCTACTTTGACCACCTTGCACATAAAATTTCATTGAAGAAATAACAATTAATCCATTTGCGATATCCACAAAACTTAGAATTGAAAATTGAACTTAAGAGATAACGAAAAGGAAATTCTATCCTTTTATTAATGCTTCAATGAATAGGTCTTACATCCACCAATGATATGACTTTTATTTCTCCAACTATAATAGAACTAGCAACCATAAGTAGTAGTTTTTCCACTAATTATTCAACGAAAAATAAATAACTAAGGATTACATTTCTCTAAAGACTAATGTCATCACGACGATCATTTCTTTCCTTTTATTGCTCTGGAGTAAAGTCTTGATCATTAGGATCATCCAAGTTTTCTTCCGGATCAAAGTCTTCATCCATAGCCTAATCATCCTGTTGTGGCTCACTATCAACCACATTATTCTCTTCAAGTTCATCCTCAGATCCACTAGATATCTCAATTGTTGGTTCAGGAACTACAGGATTAGGATTCTCAATCTCCACTACATCATCATCGTCCTCCTCAACATCATTAGCTTGCTCATCATGGATCATGCCATCCTCACTATCACTTTCTACTCCTCCATAGCCCATACATAGACCCGCAGAGTACTTCCCATCCTCATAGCTATTCTCCACAACCTCTAAGATAGTAGTGAGAACATCAGTATCATACTTCCACCTACCATCTCCAGTCCCATATTTGTACCAATTAGGGGTACCATCATTAAAATGCATGTCACTTAACTTGTTCTTAAGGTCTATGTAGGGGTTCTTATGGGGCAAACAATGAATAACCATACTAGCCATCATATCTTTGTGCCTAAGGTGGGGCATATCCTTGGTCGAAGCAAAATAGTTGCAAGCAAACACGGTCTTCTGGACATACATGTGTGGAGTCTCGTTATCCAACTTCTCTAAGTATCCTAGACTGGTGAACTTAGAAGGTAGCATCCTTAATTCCTGAAAATTCACAACTAGAAAGTCTTACTAACGCGTTCCCATAGAAATTTCAACCCAAAAGGATACAATAAGTAGTTCGTGGAGCCATACAATTTCAATGCACAAGTATATGCTCAACATGAAATATGATGCAATTAATCACATAAAAGCAAGATAAAACATGGTTAAAACACACACACGGCAATTAATAAATCACATTGTCACATAATATGCATTCTTAAACTAATATGCCCTTCTTAATCTACCCATTCCTCACTTGAAAAATAATATTCATTTTTCAAATTAATTAAGAAATAACTCCTAACTTAGTTGAAATTATTAAAATTAAAATAAAAAATTAATAAGAATTATTAATTAATTAAGCAAATTAATTTCAGATAATAATTAAGGAAATCCAAAATTTGTTTTTTTTTTTTTAAGTTCCGAAAAATTCAAAAATTAATTAGATAAATAAATAAATGAATAATTAGGACAATTAAAAGGAAAGTCCAAAAAAATATTTCGAATTTAATTCGAAAATTTCGAATAAATAAAATAATTTTCGGAAAAATTTAAGTAAATTAAATAATAATCCAAACTTTTCAACTTATTTCAAACGACTCAAAATAATTGATATTTGACCTTTAAAATATTGAGTACTAAAAATAATACGTTTTGACTTTAGGAAAATAATATTTAAAAATCCTAAAGTTCCGCATTAGTCTCCGATTACCACTTTGTAGTATTGCTTACTACAAAGAAGGAATGAAACTAAGCTCTAGTATACCACTTTGTAGTATTACTTACTACAAAGTAGCCTTAATCTCTGATACCACTTTTTAACACCCTAATAATTCCTTGCTTTTGTAAAACCATTTTCCAACTTAAAATAAAGGAATTATTAAAGTATTACCGCCACCGTGCTAACGGTTAAGGCTATTACCAGAATTACGCAGCGGTATTTAATGCCAACTAACTTTTCAAAACATAAATAATTAAATTACCGAGGCCTCCTACAAATTGGAACCATGACGACCCAAAAACCAAAGTATAAAAACTTCAACGAATTCAAACATAATTAAAGTATAATAAAATATTTCAAAGTACGAAAGCATGCAACTCTCTCAATCATCCCAAGCCACATGATTTCGATCTACCAACCTGCTATATTATTCTACTCCCCATCAATGCAAGTGCAAATGATAGATCATCATAGGGTCATTAAGGCAAATACCATGACCAAAAACACAAAGCACGTAGTCAGCAAACACTGAGTACTTACAAGAATAGAGTGAAACAAAACTAAAACATGCATCACTCACTAAGTACTAATCAACATGCAAAAGCCATTTCATAACTAAAAAACAAAATATGAATACAAGAATCGACTCTTGACTCACAATTTAATTAGAATAAGCTTCGAACGGGCCAAAGAAATATTCCATAAAGGAAAAAGGTGATGGGAGCCAACCATATTAATAAAATCGGGCCATACCGAGTGTCGGGCCATACCGACGGAATTCCTGCGCATAATATAAATGAAACAACGTCTTGTATCATTAGTAGGAGATCAAGCTTTCCGGCAAGTCTCCCCCCATTGTTCATACTCAAGGTATATACGTTCCAAGAGTTTTGAAGCTTATTCTAGTTCCACTTTACGTTTATTACTATTTTATTAAAGGGGAACTTAAGACTCAACAACATACACACATACAATTAATAAACAACAACCAAAACAATCTTATTTCAATGCTTTAGGACTTGTGGTCAACAAAGCAAGACACTTGTGAAATTACTACCAGGTACCTCCTCACAAAAGTGAGATTCCACATCATGCCCATTAACATGAGGGTTGTGCCCTTGCACGACAAATCCTAATTCATTTTATATAAAATTCCCAACTGAACCCTACATGTGCGGTGGCTTACGTGTGATAACCCTTCACATGTGGTAAAATAAATAGTACAACGAGGTACGAATAATTGGCTCAAAGTATGCTAGACATCCCGTACAATAGCATAATAATAAATAACCATCCCTTGCATGTGAAACAAACCATACATGCATAAATATTGAACAACATGATTGACAATGGAATCCATAATCATAATAATCCCAACATGCTTGTTCAACAAATAATCCAATAAATCCAACATCATAATTCACATGATTTTTCAACCAAATAAACATGAATCCACATAATATAATTCAAGTCAACACAATCATGCAATTCTCTTGACAAATGGTGTTGTCGCCCTAGACTTGTACGTACCTTGAATACCTAAGCGTAGGGGCCACTTTTCAATACGAGCACTCACTTAGAAATCACCTCCTATCACCAAGATAATGAAACTTAAATTATTTCCATGTTCATTAAATTTCCAGCAACTTTATAAAATCTTAAACCTTGTTTAAACTTTAGAATTCAATCGTTCTTTAATAAAATGTCGTCTCAATTTGCAAAACCAATCCCTAGTATGAAAACATACTTTTTACGCCTTTAAAATCAATAAAAATCAACACTTTAAGCGTTTATATAAATCTGAAAATACAATTGATTATCATAATTAAAATCATCACCTAATTATGCTAATCAATTGACTCATTAGGTTTAGGTTAAATTCCTAACTTGAAAATCCCAATAAAACCAACTTAACATCATAAAAATCAATTCTTTATTAAATAAACGAATCTGAAAATTTATGCTTTAATAAATAAAACAACCCTAATGAATCACAACACATAAATCCTTAAAGCACGGTGTTCATAACCGATTCCCAGCATTTTAATTATTCAAAACAATAGTAATATTATAATTTAAAATACGGAATTTAAATAGAATAGGTAAGAAGAGAATTTTACCAATCCGACCTATAGCACGGAACAACCACGAATTAATGTGATTGGGCGAAAGAATTGAATGAACGAACAAAAACACACACACACACACACACACTGAAGGAAATAATGCCCTTGGTCCAAGTATGCATTCTATGTTAAGTCTAATAAATGCGGTTCAGTATTAATTAACAAGTTAATAATTCAGTGAGATCAAGTGAGCTGAATGCCTAGCTAGAGGCCGCTTCAGTTCAAGTGGAATTAATGATATTAATCCATAGCTTACTCTTGACTGAACCCGTAGGGTCACACAAATAGTACGTAAACGGATCAAGTATTTAATAGCATTAAATACTCCATCTATGAATATTCGGAACCGACGGATCTTGGTTTCAGTGGGAGCTAAGATCGTCACAGGCAAGGAATGAATACTCCGGAAACGATGATATTGCCGGAAACGGAAATATGGATCGTATCGGAAATATAAATATTATCCAAGTCGTAGATGTTGCCGGAAACGGAAACATGGTACGTGTCGGAAAATATTATCGGAAATGGAAATATTGCCAGAATCGGAAATATTGCCGGAAACGGAAATATTGTCAGAATCGGAAATATTACCGGAATCGGAAAATAATTCCGGAAACGGAAATATTAAATATTTGTTCGAAACGGAAATTAATTCCGGAATCGGAAATATTAAATATTGTTCGTATCGGAAATGAATTTCGGAATCGGAAAATTTAATCGGAAGCGCATCGTACGAATAAGCATCGGACGAGGCCTGCCGGACGAGGCCCAGCACGAAGCCAGGCCATCGCCCAGCAAGCCAAGCGCGCCGCACAAACAGCCACGCCAGGCCCAGCGCAAGGCCAGGCCCAGCAGGCTGCGCGCAGCGTGCAGCGCGCACAGCGCGCGCAGCGCGCACAGCGCGCACAGCACGCGCAGCGCGCAGCGCGCACAGCGCGCACAACACGCGCAGCGCGCAGCGCGCGCGGGCGCTGAGTGGGCTGCTGCTCGCGCGCACGCATGGGGCCCATCGTGGCTGCCGTGCGTGTGTGTGCAAGTGTTTGTGTTCGTGCACGTTTCCTAAAACATGCAGAGTTCGGTTAATGATTAAATTCCTAATTCTATTTGATAAATTAATTAAATTAGAGTTCTTGTAGGATTCTAGGTTTGATTAATTTGTATCTGAATAGGATTTCGATTCCCTTTCCATACCGCTATAAATATGAGGCTAGGGCTCACAATTTATAACACAAGTTTCAAAGTATTCAAAGTGAGTTTTTGAGAGAAAAATTCAGTCACACATTTGCCTATAAAGTGCCGAAAATAATAGTACCTTAAGGGCGATTCTAGTTGGTCAATCTTAAGGCGGATCCGGACGTGCTGTGGACTATCTACGGAGGGACGACACTTGGAGTCCTAAAGACTTGTTCTTGTTCGGTTCGGGCGCAGCTAGGGAAGGCACGCAACAAAGAGTATGCATCTAATCTATGCTAAATGATTATGTGTAAATAATATGTTTTCCTGGGTTTATGGTTTTTCCGCATGATTTATGAATTGTCATATGTATCATAACCTAACAGTGGTATCACGAGCCCCTTATTATTTTCATAATCTAAATTGCATGAACATGGTTAAATATTACAAATTTGCAAGAATTAAAAGGGGTGATTAATTTTCGTAA
This sequence comes from Spinacia oleracea, assembly GCF_020520425.1. NCBI lineage: Eukaryota > Viridiplantae > Streptophyta > Magnoliopsida > Caryophyllales > Amaranthaceae > Spinacia > Spinacia oleracea. The sequence goes on from NC_079487.1 coordinate 62,904,663, forward strand.
TTGTTAATTAATTGCAAATTGCGTTTATTTAATTATACGTACGCAGTTTTTCGGCAGTTTCTTCGTTACTCATCCGAATTGAGTGATTTTTGTGTCAATTCCGCATGTAAAAGGCATTCTAAAATTTTGACAAAAATAGTATTTTTCTGCCGAACCCAGAATTCTCAAATTCGAAGCCTAACTATGACTTTTCGAAGGTTTTAGTTTTTCGAATGCAAAAATTTCGTAAATTTAAGATGTTAAATTAAATATTTGCGATTCTTGTTGATAAATCTTGAATTTTTTATTGACCTACTGCATATGTTTAACAAGTTTGAATGCCTAGTCTTGTTAATTATGCAATCTAATTTGTAATTATGATTAATTTGTTGAAAATTAGAATAATTTAGAATTAATTTGATTTTCATAATTAATTGTAATTTAATTAGAAACCTATGATTAAAAACCACCATAAATATTGTAAATTTACGATAAATTTTAAATTTTTATGACCTAGACTTGAATCCATAACAATCGGAAATCAATTGGATAATAAATTTTCGATTTTTCGCCCTAAAATTATGAAATTAATATTATTTATTAATTTGTCATTAATTTTAAATATAAATTTTAAATTTTATGCGATTCGTTCATATAACTTGCACGCACGAAGCAATGGACGCTTCGTGTTACCCTTAAGGGGTGTTGTATAATGCGGGCATGCGACGACGAGCAAGGGAGCTCGTCGCCCGTGCGGCACGAATACAATGAGCAAGGGCGTAGTGCACGAGCACAAGGCAGCAGCCCTGCCTTGTGTCGTGTGCCACGACCAATGGACGAATGGGCATGGGCGTAGGGCGAGCCAAGGCAGTCGCGTGTGGGCAGCAAGCGAGCTGCGCCACAACGCGCGCTGCCTCGCACAAGAGCGCGCAGCCTCGCGCGCAGCGAGCGCAAGCTCGCGTGCCACGAGCGCTGCGCCTAGCATTGCTCGCGCGCACAGCGAGCGATGTCGCCCGCCCAGCGAGCGATGTCGCGCGCCCAGCGAGCGATGTCGCGCGCCCAGCGAGCGATGGCTCGCGCGCCCAGCGAGCGATGTCGCGCGCCCAGCGAGCGATGTCGCGCGCCCAGCGAGCGATGTCGCGCGCCCAGCGAGCGATGTCGCGCGCCCAGCGAGCGATGTCGCGCGCGCACTGCGAGCGATAGCCCGCGTGCGATGAGCGCTGGCGCGCGCAGCGAGCACCAATGCGTGCGGAGGCTTGCGATAGGGATGCAGCAGCTATGCGACGAGCGCATGGGCTGCGCGCACATGGCCAGCAATGGCTGTGTGCGTGCGGCCCATGGGCGTGCAACGCGTAGGGTGTTTGCGTTACGATTAGATCGTTTTGAATGTTTAATTTGAAAATTTCAGTTCACGTAATTTTAATTAATTTTAAAATTAATAATTTAAATTATTTTCTTGGATTTTAATTTTGAATATTATAATTATAATAAATGTTATTTATTCTAATTATTTTACTAAAATTAAAATCATGAATTAATTTAAATGCGACTGAAATTAAATTAAACTTTTTGGATTCAATTATAAATTTATATGAGCTTTAAATTTTAATTAAATTTGTATGTTTCCGGTTAGACTAGAAATACATTTTTATGTTTAAAATTGGTAAAGCATATGAATTTATTGGTTTAAGTGGGAGCGCTTTTAGTCATAAACTCTTGATTAGGTCTACAAATCCTTAAGGTTAAAACAACTTGATTAGAATTAATAAGGACTGAATAATTGGTAGATTATTGGTGCCCTTGATTAATTGCTGCAAATGTTTACGTGATGCATAATGTGTTTTACTAACCAGCTATGTGGGCCATTCATGATAATGAATGGGTGAATGGTATATATTGTATATGTACTGTTTTGCAGGTTATGAAGTGACTAGTATGGCCCAAATAGGATAGAAAATATGGTCTGCGTACCATTAATTTGAATGTAATTGGTCTAAAGTACCAAAGTTATTTTTCAATTCAAATATGGTATGCGAACCATCAAATAGTTGTAATTAGTTATAGCTTATCCTATTTGAAGAAAATGGTGCCTCCCACGGAGATTTTCAAGACGGACTTTGAAGTCAAAGCTTCAAGATGAAGTCGGGCCATACTAGATCACAAATATCTTATGCATGTTTTAAGTTATTTATTGTTTTAAATATGTCTTAAAATGCATGAGATCAAAAGCTTGATTATGTTGCATGATTAAGGATTTTAGTTCACTTAAAATCTAACCAACATAGTAAGAGCCTTAAGTTCCAAACTTAAAAATTGAGTTAAAAGGTGCCATGCCAAAATATACACTTGCTTGGATATCCTTTACATCAATCTAGTAATAGTTTTCGCTCAGCGAGGTGTTACTTATTGGTCCTAAAGGGGCAAGGTACACAAATAATTGTGAGTACATGTTAGTTTTGGTGAAACTCAACGATATAAGTAAGGAGTCCTTTTATGTCGTGGCAAATTCGATAGGTTTACCTAATAAGTTCTTAGACGTACCTATCAACCAAGAATAGTTTCTAGACTATTAGCAAAAGGCTTTTGCTTACCTAAGATGTTCTAGGATTAAGTCGACAAACTGTGCTTAGTTCTTCAATGATTTTAGGATCTTGGAATCATTTTATTCACACCTGCCGGAACACATAATTTGAATAAAATGCTTAATAAACATTGAATTATGCATTTATGCTAGAATTTAAGTTTATTAAGAGAAACTGTGAATGGTTATTTATTTGTTTATTCTTTTCAATTGTAGTTTTTAATATGGCAAACAACAATTCATTCAACATTCGATCAATTCTCGAAAAGGAGAAGTTGAACGGGAAAAACTTCCTTGACTGGCAAAGGAACTTGCAAATAGTTCTTATGCAGGAAGAAAAGGAGTATGTCCTAGATGAGGCGATGCCCGAAGCTGCAGGCGACGGGGTCACTCAGGCAGCCCTCAATCGTTGGATTGATGCCAACAAGGATGTGAAATGTCTAATGCTCGCCACCATGAGTGCGGATCTGCAGAAAACGTTCATCAACTCAGATGCTTTCACAATCATCAGTGAGTTGAAGAACATGTTCCAAGATCTGGCTCGAGTCGAAAGATTCGAGACTCATAGGCAAATTCTTGAGACCAAGCTTAAGAAAGGCGAGCCCGTAAGTCCACATGTTCTCAAAATGATTGGACTCATTGAGAATATGAGTCGGCTGGATCAGCAATTTTCTCAGGAAATGGCTATAGACACCATCCTCCATTCTCTTCATAGCGGGTATGATCAGTTCAAACTGAACTACAGTATGAATAGTCTGGACAAAACGCTCACTGAGCTTCACGGTATGCTGAAGACCGCTGAAAAGACGCTCAAAAGTGATAAGCAGGATGTGCTTATGGTGCGTGGGGGCAAGTTCAAGAAATCTGGAAAGAAGAGGAATGCTAAGAAAGGTGGCAACAAAGCCAGCCCAACTAAGCAAACTGGCGCCAAATCTGCAAAGAGAAAGGTCAGTCAACCCACTTCTGAATCCGAATGCTTCTACTGCAAGAAGAAGGGGCATTGGAAGAGAGATTGCTTGAAGCTAAAGGAAGATCAGAAGAACGGAACAGTCGTTCCATCTTCAGGTATTTTCGTTATAGACTGTATACTTGCTAATTCAACTTCTTGGGTATTAGATACAGGTTGTGGCTCACACTTATGTTCCAATCCACAGGGACTAAGAAGAAGTAGAAAGTTAAGCAAGGGTGAAGTCGACCTACGAGTGGGAAATAGAGCACGGATTGCTGCATTAGCTGTAGGAACTTACTATTTGTCGTTGCCCTCCGGGCTAGTTTTGGAACTGGAAGAATGTTTCCATGTTCCAAGTCTTACTAAAAACATCATTTCAGTTTCTTGCTTAGATGCTAAGGGATTTTCCTTTATAATAAAAGACAATAGTTGTTCGTTTTATTTTAAAGAGATGTTTTATGGATCTGCTAGATTAGTCAATGGACTTTATTTATTAGATCACGACAAACAAGTATATAACATAAATACCAAAAAGGCCAAAAAGGATGATTCAGATCTCACCTATCTGTGGCATTGTCGATTAGGCCATATAAACTTGAAACGCTTAGAAAGACTTCAAAGGGAAGGAATTCTAGAACCATTTGACTTAGAGGATTATGGTAAATGTGAATCATGTTTACTTGGCAAAATGACAAAGCAACCTTTCTCTAAAGTTGGAGAAAGAGCAAATGAACTATTGGGTTTAATCCATACAGATGTATGTGGACCAATGAGTACAAATGCTAGAGGTGGTTTCAGCTAATTTATCACTTTCACTGATGACTTCAGTAGGTATGGTTATGTCTACCTAATGAAGCATAAGTCTGAATCCTTTGACAAATTCAAGGAATTTCAGAGTGAAGTAGAGAATCAATTAGGCAAGAAGATTAAGGCACTGCGGTCTGATAGAGGCGGTGAATATCTGAGCTATGAATTTGATGACCATCTGAAAGAGTGTGGAATTCTATCAGAATTGACTCCTCCTGGAACACCACAATGGAACGGTGTGTCAGAACGGAGGAACAGAACCTTGCTAGACATGGTCAGGTCAATGATGGGTCAGGCCGAACTTCCATTAGAATTTTGAGGACATGCACTAAATACAGCTGCACTCACTATAAATAGAGCTCCGTCTAAAGCTGTCGAAAAGACTCCATACGAATTATGGTTTGGAAAGCCTCCAAATGTGTCTTTTCTTAAGATTTGGGGATGTGAAGTATACGTCAAACGATTAATTTCAGACAAACTTCATCCAAAATCTGACAAATGTATCCTTGTGGGCTATCCAAAGGAAACAAAGGGGTATTACTTCTACAATACATCTGAGAACAAAGTGTTTGTTGCTCGAGATGGTGTCTTTTTGGAGAAGGATCACATTTCCAAAATGACAAGTGGGAGAAAAGTAGACCTCGAAGAAATTCGAGTCGAACAACAAACTCTAGAGAATGCTCAAGATGACATTCAGGATGAAACTCAGAGATCTTTAGAAGAATCTGGTGAGAATCATGGTCAATCTAGAAATGTTACCCCGCGTAGATCGCAAAGATATAGATCTCAACCGGAAAGGTACTTAGGTATTTTGACGAACGAGAGCTATGACGTTCTATTACTTGAAAGTGATGAACCTGCGACTTACAAGCAAGCTATGACGAGCCCTAGCTCCAAGCAATGGCAAGAAGCCATGCAATCTGAATTAGACTCCATGTCTGAAAACCAAGTATGGGATTTGGTCGATTTGCCAGATGGCTACCAAGCCATTGGAAGCAAATGGGTTTTCAAACTGAAAAAGGACAAGGATGGGAAACTTGAAGTTTTCAAAGCTAGATTGGTTGCAAAAGGTTACAGGCAAGTCCACGGTGTGGATTACGATGAAACCTTTTCACCAGTTGCAATGCTAAAGTCTATTCGAATAATGTTAGCAATCGCTGCATATTACGATTACGAAATATGGTAGATGGATGTCAAAACTGCTTTCTTAAACGGCGTTTTAACAGAAACTGTGTTTATGACACAGCCTGAAGGTTTTGAGGATCCAAAGAATGCTAAAAAGGTATGCAAGCTAAAGAAGTCAATCTACGGATTGAAGCAGGCATCCAGGAGCTGGAATATACGTTTTGATGAAGCAGTCAGTGACTTTGGTTTCATCAAGAACGCGGACGAATCTTGTGTATACAAGAAGGTCAGTGGGAGCAAAATTGCTTTCCTAGTATTATATGTCGACGACATATTGCTTATCGGAAATGACATTCCTATGTTGAACTCTGTCAAGATTTGGCTTGGGAAATGTTTTTCGATGAAGGATCTAGGAGAAGCACAGTACATATTGGGCATCAAGATTTACAGAGATAGATCTAAAAAGATGATTGGACTTAGTCAAATCACTTATATCAATAAGGTGCTTGATAGGTTCAAGATGGCGGACTCCAAGCGAGGCTACCTACCCATGTCTCATGGAATGACTCTAAGCAAGACTCAGTGCCCAAAAACACTTGATGAGCGTAGACGAATGAATGGGATTCCATATGCATCATTGATTGGTTCAATAATGTATGCTATGATATGTACACGCCCGGATGTTGCGTACGCACTCAGTGCTACGAGCAGATACCAGTCAGACCCAGGAGAGGCGCATTGGACTGCTGCCAAGAACATTCTGAAGTACCTGAAAAGGCACAAAGATGACTTCCTGGTCTATGGTGGAGATGATGAATTAATTGTTAAAGGCTATACGGACGCAAGTTTCCAAACCGACAAAGATGATTTCAGATCACAGTCTGGGTTTGTCTTCTGCCTCAACGGAGGAGCAGTAAGCTGGAAAAGTGCTAAGCAAAGCACCATTGCGGATTCTACAACTGAAGCGGAGTACATTGCTGCACATGAAGCAGCAAAGGAAGCTATATGGCTAAGGAAGTTCATAGGAGAACTTGGTGTAGTCCCCTCCATTAAAGGACCAATAGCCCTGTATTGTGATAATAACGGAGCTATTGCACAGGCAAAAGAGCCTAGACACCACCAGAGAGTCAAGCATGTACTTCGTAGATTTCACCTTCTACGAGAGTTCGTTGAAAGAAAAGAAGTCGAGATAAGCAAAATTGGAACTGATGACAACATATCAGATCCATTAACTAAACCTCTGCCGCAGGCGAAGCACAACTCGCACACTGCAGCTATGGGAATCAAGCATATTGGAGAATGGCTCTGATGTCTCTGTTTAATGTTTTAAAGTTTTAGAGTTTAAATCTTTGTAAAACATTATTGGTTAATCATTCACAATAAATGAAAAGAATTCATTTATCCATTTAATTTGTGGTTTATTAAATGATGAGTCCCTTCAATTCGACGATATATTCAAGATAGACTGTCAGGACCAGTCCTGTGACTAAGAAATGTCTATCAAGTGAACTTGAATGTCAAAGGTTGAAAATGGTCCCTAATCGGAGTTTTCTATAAAATTGGACGCATAGAAAACGTTAGACGATTAGAATGCAAGATGACTAGTAGTTCTGTTTCTTGATTTATGTGGACATGGCAATGTCATAATCATTTGCATAGATACTTACTTTGGGAAGACTAGTATCGGACGAGACCTATGAAACTTTACTGTAAGAGATGAAAGTCTGTCATAAGTAAATTTCATTAAATTATTAGACACTAAATCCTCAATACCTGAGTGATTTCAAGATTACTTGTTTGAGAACTGGTTGCTTTGACGTTGACCAACCGTCGCACCGTAAAAGGAGGCTATAAAGGCAACGCTCAGGTAATCACCTATCAAACGAAGTCTAATCTCAAGATCGCAAGATTGGGATTGTCCTCCCATAAATCGGGATGAGATGCTTAAAAGTTGTACAAGGCCACTCGGAGAGCTAGAAACTGTGAAATGCATGGCCGTGCTCGGATGAATCATAGGCTATGATTATCTGTTTATTTGATCAGTTGAACTCTGAAACCGAGGAACACCTCTGGACATAATAAGGATGACAACTCTTACCTTATGTTCAAGAGCAAGCATCGAGCGACAAAGGAATTAGGAAATGCACACTTGTCCCTAAGGACAAGTGGGAGACTGAAGGAAATAATGCCCTTGGTCCAAGTATGCATTCTATGTTAAGTCTAATAAATGCGGTTCAGTATTAATTAACAAGTTAATAATTCAGTGAGATCAAGTGAGCTGAATGCCTAGCTAGAGGCCGCTTCAGTTCAAGTGGAATTAATGATATTAATCCACAGCTTACTCTTGACTGAACCCGTAGGGTCACACAAATAGTACGTAAACGGATCAAGTATTTAATAGCATTAAATACTCCATCTATGAATATTCGGAACCGACGGATCTTGGTTTCAGTGGGAGCTAAGATCGTCACAGGCAAGGAATGAATACTCCGGAAACGATGATATTGCCGGAAACGGAAATATGGATCGTATCGGAAATATAAATATTATCCAAGTCGTAGATGTTGCCGGAAACGGAAACATGGTACGTGTCGGAAAATATTATCGGAAATGGAAATATTGCCAGAATCGGAAATATTGCCGGAAACGGAAATATTGTCAGAATCGGAAATATTACCGGAATCGGAAAATAATTCCGGAAACGGAAATATCAAATATTTGTTCGAAACGGAAATTAATTCCGGAATCGGAAATATTAAATATTGTTCGTATCGGAAATGAATTCCGGAATCGGAAAATTTAATCGGAAGCGCATCGTACGAATAAGCATCGGACGAGGCCTGCCGGACGAGGCCCAGCACGAAGCCAGGCCATCGCCCAGCAAGCCAAGCGCGCCGCACAAACAGCCACGCCAGGCCCAGCCCAAGGCCAGGCCCAGCAGGCTGCGCGCAGCGGGTAGCGCGCACAGCGCGCACAGCACGCGCAGCGCGCAGCGCGCACAGCGCGCACAACACGCGCAGCGCGCAGCGCGCGCGGGCGCTGAGTGGGCTGCTGCTCGCGCGCACGCATGGGGCCCATCGTGGCTGCCGTGCGTGTGTGTGCAAGTGTTTGTGTTCGTGCACGTTTCCTAAAACATGCAGAGTTCGGTTAATGATTAAATTCCTAATTCTATTTGATAAATTAATTAAATTAGAGTTCTTGTAGGATTCTAGGTTTGATTAATTTGTATCTGAATAGGATTTCGATTCCCTTTCCATACCGCTATAAATATGAGGCTAGGGCTCACAATTTATAACACAAGTTTCAAAATATTCAAAGTGAGTTTTTGAGAGAAAAATTCAGTCACACATTTGCCTATAAAGTGCCGAAAATAATAGTACCTTAAGGGCGATTCTAGTTGGTCAATCTTAAGGCGGATCCGGACGTGCTGTGGACTATCTACGGAGGGACGACACTTGGAGTCCTAAAGACTTGTTCTTGTTCGGTTCGGGCGCAGCTAGGGAAGGCACGCAACAAAGAGTATGCATCTAATCTATGCTAAATGATTATGTGTAAATAATATGTTTTCCTGGGTTTATGGTTTTTCCGCATGATTTATGAATTGTCATATGTATCATAACCTAACACACACACACACGATGTGTGTGCGCGCGCGGACGAGGGAACAAAGTAGCAGTCGACGCGACACAGCAGCGCAGCACAAGGGCTAGTGCGCGGGCTGGGCGCGAGCAAGAGAAAGGGAGGGTGTGCGCGTGTGGCCGGGCGAGAGGGGCAGCACAGCAGCGACGCACACAGCAACAACACACGCAGCAGCACTTGCGTGCTGCGCTGCGCGAGGGCGAGAGGGCGACGAGGATTGGGCAGCGCTGGGCAAGGCTCGACGAGCAGCGTGCTCGGTCGAGTGCGGGTGAGGGAGCCTAACACAAGGAGGAGAGAGGAAGAGTGAGGGGCAAGTAAGAGAGAAAAGGGTTTATGACAAATTAGGGGGATCATTTAATGAGGGGACGGAGTCCTATTTATAGGCTCCCAATTAATTAAAATACATCTAAAGAATATTTAAATGCGAAATAAATTCCAAAAATCGTAAAATGTTTTATAAATATAATTAAATATATTTATAAATATTATAAAAATACGAGGTATTACAGCCATGCCTTAACCCAATGGTTCGTTTTAATTTTTCGTTGAGCTGCCAACATAATTAATTTTAATTTCGTGCTTATAATTTTTCTCGGAATTTAATTTGTTAGTTTAATTATTATACTTAATGTTATACTAATTAATTAATAAAATTAAAACCTTGAATAAATTATAATTAATTTAATTTAATCAACTAAAATTAATTTAAGGTTTTTAGAATAAATATTATATGAGCTTTAAATTTTAAATTAAATATGAGCTTTAAATTAGTAATAAAGCCAGGAATCCAAATTAATTGCCACATAACCAATTAGCATATTTTAGGATACATACATGTGTAGCGTGCCTACCCTAGCTGCTCCCGAGTCGAACAAGAATAAGTTTGGGACTCCAAGTGTTGTCCCTCCGTACATAGTCCACAGCACGTTCGGATCCGCCTTAGATTCAATTAACTAGAATTTAGCCTAAGGTTTTATGTTATTCGTACTTAATTATTTGGCAAATTATTAAGCTTAGTTTAAATTTAAAACTATATGAATACTTGAAAATATGATGTGTATAAATTGTGATTTTCATCACCTATTTATAGGGTAGGATTATCAGAACTAGAAACCTACTAGGATTCAATTTATCTAATTCAATTTGAATTAGACTTAAATTAAACCTTTGTTTTTAGTGTTTAGCTAAACGACTAACTCTAGTAGATTTAGGAAAATAATCTAACCGGACAAATCCTAAGCAACCAAGGATTCGAAGCTTGTACGAACACGGCCCACACACACGAACAACCCACAAGGGCGTTGTCCGCACGCGCGGCCCAAGCGTGGGCGCGGCCAGCCTGCTGACTCGCCTTGGCTGGGCCTGGACTTGCCTTGCGCTTGGCTGGGCCTGCCTTGGTGGGGCGGGCTGCTCACTTTGTGCTCGCTGCTTTGCGCTGGCTTCGCTAGGCGCGGGCCTAGCTTCGTGTTGGGTCTTGCGTCTAGCAAGCTCTTCCGATGTTTATTTCGTACATCGCGCTTCCGATTTATTTTCCGATTCCGGAATTCATTTCCGATTCGAACAATATTTAATATTTCCAATTCCGGAATTAATTTCCGTTTCGAACAAATATTTAATATTTTCGTTTCCGGAATTTATTTCCGATTTCGATAATATTTCCGATTCCGACAATATTTCCGTTTCTGGCAATATTTCCGGTTCCGACAATATTTCCATTTCCGATAATATTTTCCGATACGTACCATGTTTCCGTTTCCGGCAACATCTACGACTTGGATAATATTTATATTTCCGATACGATCCATATTTCCGTTTCCAGCAATATCATTGTTTCCAGAGTATTCATAATTCCTCTTTTGACGATGTCAGCTCCCACTAGAACCGAGATCCGTCGATTCCGAATATCCATAAATGGAGTATTTAATTCACTTAAATACTTGATCCGTTCACGTACTATTTGTCTGACCCTACGGGTTCAGTCAAGAGTAAGCTGTGGATTAATATTATTAATTCTACTTGAACTGAAGCGGCCTCTAGCTAGGCATACAGTTCACTTGATCTCACTGAATTGTTAACTTGTATAATTAATTAATACTGAACCGCATTTATTATACTTAGCATTGAATGCATACTTGGACCAAAGGCATTATTTCCTTCAGTCTCCCACTTGTCCTTAGAGACAAGTGTGCATAGCCTAATTCCTTTGTCGCTTGATGCTTGCTCATGAACATAAGGTAAGAGTTGTCATCCTTATTATGTCCAGAGGTATTTCTCGATTTTAGAGTTCAACTGATCAAATAAACAGATAATCATAGCCTATGATTCATCTGAGCACGACCATGCATTTTACAGTTTCTAGCTCTCCGAGTGGCCTTGTACAACTTTCAGCATCTCATCCCGATTTATGGGAGGACAATCCCAATCTTGCAATCTTGAGATCAGACTTCGTTTGATAGGTGATTACCCGAGCGTTGCCGTTATAGCCTCCTTTTACGGTGCAACAATTGACAACGTCAAAGTAACCAGTTCTCAAACAAGTAATCTCAAATCACTCAGGTATTGAGGATTAGTGTCTAAAAATTTTAATGAAATTTACTTATGACAGATTTTCATCTTTTACAGTAAAGTTTCATAGGTCTGTCCGATACTAGTCTTTCTCAAAGTAAGTATTTATGCAAATGATTACGACATTGCCATGTCCACATAGTTCAAGAAACAGAACTACTAGTCATCTTGCATTCTAGTCGTCTAACGTTTTCTTTGCGTCCATATTTATAGAAAACTCCGACCAGGGACCATTTTCAACTTTTGACTTTCAAGTTTCACTTGATAGAAATTTCTTAGTCATAGGACTGGTCCTGACAGTCTATCTTGAATATATCGTCAAATTGAAGGACTCGTCATTTAATACTATACCAAGATTAAATGGAATATGAAATTACATTTCATATATAATAAATGTTCAACCCGAATGTTTTACAAGCATGGGCCTCTAATGAAGGAAATAGTGCCCTTGGTCCAAGTACGCATTCAATGTTAAGTCTAATAAATGCGGTTCAGTATTAATTAACAAGTTAATAATTCAGTCAGATTAAGTGAGCTGAATGCCTAGCTAGAGGCCGCTTCAGTTCAAGTGGAATTAATGATATTAATCCACAGCTTACTCTTGACTGAACCCGTAGGGTCACACAAATAGTACGTAAACGGATCAAGTATTTAATAGCATTACATACTCCATCTATGGATATTCGGAATCGACGGATCTTGGTTTCAGTGGGAGCTGAGATCGTCACAAGCAAGAAATGAATACTCCGGAAACGATGATATTGCCGGAAACGGAAATATGGATCGTATCGGAAATATAAATATTATCCAAGTCGTAGATGTTGCCGAAAACGGAAACATGGTACGTATCGGAAAATATTGATGGAAATGGAAATATTGCCGGAAACGGAAATATTGTCAGAATCGGAAATATTATCGGAATCGGAAAATAATTCTAGAAACGGAAATATCAAATATTTGTTCGAAACGGAAATAAATTCCGGAATCGGAAATATTAAATATTGTTTGTATCGGAAATAAATTCCGGAACCGGGAATTTAATCGGAAGCGCATCGTACGAATAAGCATCGGACGAGGCCTGCCGGACGAAGGATCAGCACGAAGCCGGGCCATCGCCCAGCAAGAGATGAAAATCCGGCATTCTAAAATTTTCGGCAGTTTTTCGGCAGTGACTTTTCGAAGGTTTTAGTTTTTCGAATGCAAAATTTCGTAAATTTAAGATGTTAAATTAAATATTTGCGATTCTTGTTGATAAATCTTGAATTTTTTATTGACCTACTGTATATGTTTAAAAATTTTGAATGCCTAGCCTTGTTAAATATGCAATCTAATTTGTAATTATGATTAATTTGTTGAAAATTAGAATAATTTAGAATTAATTTGATTTTCATAATTAATTATAATTTAATTAGAAACCTATGATTAAAAACCACCATAAAAATTGTAAATTTATGATAAATTTTAAATTTTTATGACCTAGGCTTGAATCCATAATAATCGGAAATCAATTGAATAATAAATTTTCGATTTTTCGCCCTAAAATTATGAAATTAATATTATTTATTAATTTGTCATTAATTTTAAATATAAATTTTAAATTTTTTATGCGATTCGTTCATATAACTTGCACGAACAAAGCAATGGACGCTTCGTGTTACCCTTAAGGGGTGTTGTATAGTGCGGGCATGCGACGACGAGCAAGGGAGCTCGTCGCCCGTGCGGCACGAATGCAATGAGCAAGGCATGGTGCACGAGCACAAGGCAGCAGCCCTGCCTTGTGTCGTGGGCCACGAGCCATGGACGAATGGGCATGGGCGAAAGGCGAGCCATGGCAGTCGCGTGTGGGCAGCAAGCGAGTTGCGCCACGACGCGCACTGCCTCGCGCAAGCGCACGCAGCCTTGCGCGCAGCGAGCGCAAGCTCGCGTGCCACGAGCGCTGCGCCCAGCGATTGATCGCGCACAATTTCTCACGCGCACAGCGAGCGATGGCTCGCGCGTAGCGAGCGCTGGCGAGCGCGCACAGCGAGCGATGGCTCGCGTGTGTCGAGCGCTGGCGCGCGCGCAGCGAGCACCATAGCGTGCGATGGCTTGCGATGGAAGATGCAGCAGCTATGCGACGAGCGCATGGGCTGCGCGCACATGGCCAGCGATGGCTGTGTGCGTGCGGCCCATGGGCGTGCGATGCGTAGGGTGTTTGCATTACGATTAGATCGTTTTGAATGTTTAATTTGAAATTTTCAGTTTACGTAATTTTAATTAATTTTAAAATTAATAATTTAAATTATTTTCTTGGATTTTAATTTTGAATATTGTAATTATAATAAATTTTATTTATTCTAATTATTTTACTAAAATTAAAATTATGAATTAATTTAAATACGACTGAAATTAAATTAAACTTTTTGGATTCAATTATAAATTTATATGAGCTTTAAATTTTAATTAAATTTGTATGTTTCCGGTTAGACTTGAAATACATTTTTATGTTTAAAATTAGTAAAGCATATGAATTTATTGGTTTGAGTGGGAGCCCTTTTAGTCATAAAACTCTTGATTAGGTCTACAAATCCTTAAGGTTAAAACAACTTGATTAGAATTAATAAGGACTGAATAATTGGTAGATTATTGGTGCCCTTGATTAATTGCTGCAAATGTTTACGTGATGCATAATGTGTTTTACTAACCAGCTATGTGGGCCATTCATGATAATGAATGGATGAATGGTATATATTGTATATGTACTGTTTTGCAGGTTATGAAGTGACTAGTATGGCCCAAATAGGATAGAAAATATGGTCTGCGTACCATTAATTTGAATGTAATTGGTCTAAAGTACCAAAGTTATTTTTCAATTCAAATATGGTCTGCATACCATCAAATAGTTGTAATTAGTTATAGCTTATCCTATTTGAAGAAAATTGTGCCTCCCACGGAGATTTTCAAGACGGACTTTGAAGTCAAAGCTTCAAGATGAAGTCGGGCCATACTAGATCACATTTATCTTATGCATGTTTTAAGTTATTTATTGCTTTAAATATGTCTTAAAATGCATGAGATTACGGCTTGATTATGTTGCATGATTAAGGATTTTAGTTCACTTAAAATCTAACCAACATAGTAAGAGCCTTAAGTTCCAAACTTAAAAATTGAGTTAAAAGGTGCCATGCCAAAATATACACTTGCTTGGATATCCTTTACATCAATCTAGTAATAGTTTTCGCTCAGCGAGGTGTTACTTATTGGTCCTAAAGGGGCAAGGTACACAAATAATTGTGAGTACATGTTAGTTTTGGTGAAACTCAACGATATAAGTAAGGAGTCCTTTTATGTCGTGGAAAAATCGATAGGTTTACCTAATAAGTTCTTAGACGTACCTATCAACCAAGAGTAGTTTCTAGACTATTAGCAAAAGGCTTTTGCTTACCTAAAATGTTTTAGAATTGAGTCGACAAACTGTGCTTAATTCTTCAATGGTTTTAGGGTCTTGGAATCATTTTATTCACACCTGCCGGAACAATAAAATCGAATAAAATGCTAATAACTTGTTTGAATTGCATGGTTGCTTTAATTTCAAGTTATTATTCATGATAAATGTTTAGACTTTGCATGCTTCAATGTATGTTTTAATTATTATAATTAAATATCTTGCACTGCAGTAAATCCTTTTAGAAAGGTAACAGTAAATTTCCTCGATTGGTAGTGAATCCAAGAACGATTCACGGAAATGAGAGAAAGTGAGCAATTTAAAATGTACGTTTCTTATAGCGACTTTTATGGTTGTTTTCGAACATCAAAGTCGAATGGCAAACCAATTGGTGCTTGTGAATTCAAAATACACTGTAGGTTTGAGATCATAAAGCATTGAGTTTAATACGCTCAGCTTTACCAATGGTTAACAACCTAATATCTTTGTCCATTTAATTCTCGAATGAGTCTAGTCCCTAGACATTCGAATAGATTGATACTTAGAGAACTTTAGAAGCTTCTGGTAAGATCATCTAGTTGAAACAAAATATTCAACATAAATTAAAATGGTAAAGAACCTTGTTGGTGACATTGGACATGTCTAACAAAGTATAAAAGTCAACACTAAAGAATTCAATTCTTAAGACTATAAGAAAGGGTACGAGAAATAGGGAAACAAAGGAACAAATGAAAGGAATTTACAATTCCGTTTCTACCTAAAAGTTAATGTTTAAAGAGAAGTGACCTAGCAATCAAACTTCCTTGGTATCATATACCGCTTGAGGTTCTTACTTCGGTAATAACTCAAAGAATGGAAGCTAGGCTACACTAATGGCCTACAAGTGGGAAATGAAGCATGGCATTGCTACATTAATTGTAGGGTCATCTAAGTTTGTTTTAAGTCCTTTCAAAGGCTGGAACTTAATGGCTATTTTGTTCCATAATCAACATACCTAAATTTCTGTTTTCAAACACAGATAGACTCACATTCAGAAGAACAAAAACAATGTTTGTTTGTTTATTTGAATGAAATGGTCAATTACAGGTTGAGTCAATATGCTTGATTAAAACAAACAACTCTTTAAAGAACTTTACTAGGTTCAAATCAACCCCTTGATTTGAGTTCCACTAATCTTTGGCATTGTTGCTTAGACCATATCAACAAGTTAACATTCATAAGCTCTATTTTGATGGACTTTTGAAAGTTGATTGATTTCTAGATCATTTTAAGACAACTAGTCTTACTTGTTGAAAGTAACAAAAGATATGAACTATTGTTAGAACGCCTAGACAATAGAGTTCAAAGCTAAAGAAAGATTTTATGACTTTATTATTTCACATGGATTTGAGTGAATATAGGTTTATTTACTCAACGTGATATAAGTTTGAATCTGTTTGGCTAGTTCAAAGATTCAGAAGTATAAATCCACTTGGCAAGAAATCATAAAGATCTAGGTTAGATCATGTTGATGATTACTTGAGACCAAATATGATCATCAATGATTGTGTGGTGTAATTTCACAATCTAGGTCCATAAGATATGGCATATCTTAGTTGGAATAATCGAAGTCAATTAGTACTTGATTCGATTAATGATGAATCATAAAGACTTTTCCTATAATTTCTAAAACAAAATGCTCAACTACCACCAAACTAAACCAAATTCGTCAAAGCTATTGAAAAGTAATTTCAGAATAACTTTTCATAAAATATATCTAGAGAGTTGCAAAACTCAGTGGGAGCTTAGTGTTTGTCATTCGACAAACTAAGGCCCAAGTATAGATATATATTTCATTGTGATTTATTCAAATGAGACACAAGGGTATTGTTTCTACCACGAATTTTTGAGAACATAATGTTTGTTTGCTCGAAATAATGTCCTTTTGGAGATTCGTTCCAAAATGACAAGTGGGAGAAAATAGACCTCGAAAGTCTTCGAGGCGAACAACAAACATAAACGGACATTCCGGAGGCTTTTCGAAGTGCTTCAGAAAATCCGAACTTATTCTTTAAGGACTTTAGAAGTGGCTTTAAAGAATAGACATCTCTTAGAAGACTTTACAAGTGCTTCAAGGAGAACAGAATATTCAAAGGACTTTCAAGTGGCTATTGATATTCCATTGTTTGATGTTCTATACCCTAGTAGGCATAGAGTTCAAGTCACTGGAACTATGAGATTCTTCTATTAGATAGTGAAGAAACATGGAGTTCAGGTCATTGAAGCTATGCGATTCTTCCATTAGATAGTGAAGAAACCTACAACTTGCAGTCAAACTATTATCATGTAGATTAATGAGTTTGTGACTTGTAAGAAAGCTATGACGAAACCCAGATTCCCTAAAATGGTTAGAGGCCATATATAGACTCAAATGTTTTAAATGGTTAGAGGCCATAAAACATACTCAATGTTTTGATGACAAAATTGAAATTTTGTTGATTTGCAAGAATAGTTTCACACCTATTGGTTGCAAGTTTGTTTTAAGGATAAAAACCATCAAACAAGAATTGTGTTCACACACAAAGCTAGATTAGCTGCTAAAGGTTACAAGCAAATTCATGGCATGGATTGTGTTGAAACCTCATGCATAATCATAATGCTCAAGTCTATAATTCAAGCAATGATTGCATATTGGTACATATGACAATTGGATGACAAAACGTATTCCTCAATCAAATGATGGAAGAAACTATGTACATGGAATGTCATAGGATTTGTGGATCCAAATAAATGTTTGAAAAAAAAGCTAGCTTACGAAATCTAAGTACAGATTTAAGCAAGCAATTGGGAGTTGGAACTGTATTTTAGTGAAGCTAATAAGTATTTTAGTTTCATAAAATGTACATGATTCTTATAGATGTATAAGAAGTTTAGTGGGAGTACGTAAAACTTAATTGATCCTATGTGTATCACACACATATCTCTCTATTGTGAAATAACATTCAAATGCTAAATACTTAGATTTGAGATTATTCATCAATGAAGGACCAAGGCGAAACTTAGTACATACTGGGTATTAAGATCTATTTACAAAGATCTTATGATATTGTTTTGGATTAAGTAAATGGCATTTACTAAATCAAACACGAAAGTCTCCATTGGAGATATTCGACCCATGTGAATAAATCTAAGTAAAGGATGTTTGAACTATGTATAAGCATTTACTAAGTTAAACATCAAAGGATCTAAATAAGATTCTTAACCTATATTATATGTCAAAGAATTTAGCTGGATTTAGTATCTACTGAAACTAGATAAGCTAAAGTTACATGAATAGAATTCAATTGGGAATTATTCTGCAAAAAAATTTATCATGTATGATATAATATGAGGATCGCCAAAAACGTATCGTATGACTTTAGGCATGACGAACATATACCAATCTCTATTGATCTAAGTGAAGATCAACTAGATTGAGATCAAGAATACTTATGGTACTTGAAAAGGTACATAGGAATAGTTCTTGATTCAAGGAAATAAAGATATGCTAAATATTGATGCTACACGCATAAACACTGGCAAAGGATCAAGCAAGACCCTTTGGAGTTAACCATTGATAAGGACGAGCTATAGAGCATCGTGTTTTGAAATGGCAACATGGATTGGAGACCATGAGTTGTTGCGTGGGAAATTGAAATATTAATTTCTATGTTCTAAGATACAGCTGGAAAGTCTTCCACATATCTGTGAACTGCCTGGATAAGTAAATCCAAACAAAGCATCACTAGCAACCTAAACAGTTGAAGTAAAAGTACTTATTGCCTAAGAAGCAATAAAACAGAGTTGTTTATATTAATGAGTTCTTCATTAAACTTGGGTGGATCACATGTCTGCTAACTTGATGGCTCTTCATTGTAAAATGCGTAGAACCACTATCGAAGTAAGAAAGACTAGATCACATAATAAACAAACTCAAAAGATCTTATCATCCTATCTCGAATATCATTCGATGAAAAAGATATTAAGATTGGCAAAGCATGATAACTAAACCTATGCAACAAGTGAGAAGCAACACTCACGTTGTAGCACTGGAAATCAAGCATAGCTTTGAATTCCATGAAATGTTTTAAAGATGGGTTCGAGGCCCATGATTGTAAAACAATGGGGTTAAACATTTATCATATATGAAATGTATTTTCATATTCCATTTAATCTTGGTTTAGTATTAAATGATGAGTCCCTTCAAATTTGACGATATATTCAAGATAGACTGTCAGGACCAGTCCTGTGACTAAGAAATGTCTATCAAGTGAACTTGAATGTCAAAGGTTGAAAATGGTCCCTAGTCGGAGTTTTCTATAAAATTGGAGGCATAGAAAACGTTAGACGATTAGAATGCAAGATGACTAGTAGTTCTGTTTCTTGAACTATGTGGACATGGCAATGTCATAATCATTTGCATAGATACTTACTTTGGGAAGACTAGTATCGGACAAGACCTATGAAACTTTACTGTAAGAGATGAAAATCTGTCATAAGTAAATTTCATTAAAATTATTAGACACTAAATCCTCAATACCTGAGTGATTTGAGATTACTTGTTTGAGAACTGGTTGCTTTGACGTTGACCAACCGTCGCACCGTAAAAGGAGGCTATAAAGGCAACGCTCAGGTAATCACCTATCAAACGAAGTCTAATCTCAAGATCGCAAGATTGGGATTGTCCTCCCATAAATCGGGATGAGATGCTTAAAAGTTGTACAAGGCCACTCGGAGAGCTAGAAACTGTGAAATGCATGGCCGTGCTCGGATGAATCATAGGCTATGATTATCTGTTTATTTGATCAGTTGAACTCTGAAACCGAGGAACACCTCTGGACATAATAAGGATGACAACTCTTACCTTATGTTCAAGAGCAAGCATCGAGCGACAAAGGAATTAGGAAATGCACACTTGTCCCTAAGGACAAGTGGGAGACTGAAGGAAATAATGCCCTTGGTCCAAGTATGCATTCTATGTTAAGTTTAATAAATGCGGTTCAGTATTAATTAACAAGTTAATAATTCAGTGAGATCAAGTGAGCTGAATGCCTAGCTAGAGGCCGCTTCAGTTCAAGTGGAATTAATGATATTAATCCACAGCTTACTCTTGACTGAACCCGTAGGGTCACACAAATAGTACGTAAACGGATCAAGTATTTAATGGCATTAGATACTCCATCTATGGATATTCGGAATCGACGGATCTTGGTTTCAGTGGGAGCTGAGATCGTCACAGGCAAGAAATGAATACTCCGGAAACGATGATATTGCCGGAAACGGAAATATGGATCGTATCGGAAATATAAATATTATCCAAGTCGTAGATGTTGCCGGAAACGGAAACATGGTACGTATCGGAAAATATTATCGGAAATGGAAATATTACCAGAATCGGAAATATTGCCGGAAACGGAAATATTGTCAGAATCGGAAATATTATCGGAATCGGAAAATAATTCCGGAAACGGAAATATTAAATATTTGTTCGAAACGGAAATTGATTCCGGAATCGGAAATATTAAATATTGTTCGTATCGGAAATGAATTCCGGAACCGGGAATTTAATCGGAAGCGTATCGTACGAATTAGCATCGGACGAGGCCTGCCGGACGAAGGCCCAGCACGAAGTCGGGCCATCGCCCAGCAAGCCAAACGCGCGCCCAGCCAAGGCAGCGCCCAGGCCCACCGCAAGGCAGGCCCAGCGCGCGCCAAGGCCATGGCCTCGCTGCGTGGGCTGCTGCTCGCACGCACGCGCATGGGCGGCCCATCGTGGCTGCCGTGTGTGTGTGAGTTTGTGTTCATGCACGATTCCTAAAACTATTAGAGTTAGTATATGATTAAATTCCTATTCCTAAAAGGATAAATTAATTAATTAGAGTTCGTATAGGATTCTAAGTTTAATTAATTCGTATCCTACTAGGATTCCAATTCCCTTTCCATAACTCTATAAATACGTGCCTAGGGTCACATATTTTCAGAGATTAATTCAAGTATTCAAAAGTGAGTTTTGAGAGAAAAATTCAGCCATATTTCTTACCTAAGAGTGCCGAAAATTCTAGTACCTTAAGGGCGATTCTAGTTGGTCAATCTTAAGGCGGATCCGGACGTGCTGTGGACTATCTACGGAGGGACGACACTTGGAGTCCTAAAGACTTGTTCTTGTTCGGTTCGGGCGCAGCTAGGGAAGGCACGCAACAAAGAGTATGCATCTAAATTATGCTATATGATTATGTGTAAATAATATGTATTCCTGGCTTAATGGTTGTTTCCGCATGATTTATGTATTATCATATGTATCATAACCTAACACGCGCGGCCCAAGCGTGGGCGCGGCCAGCCTGCTGCCTCGCCTTGGCTGGGCCTGGACTTGCCTTGCGCTTGGCTGGGCCTGCCTTGGTGGGGCAGGCTGCTCAATTTGTGCTCGCTGCTTTGCACGGGCTTCGCTAGGCGCGGGCCTAGCTTCGTGTTGGGCCTTGCGTCTAGCAAGCTCTTCCGATGTTTATTTCGTACGTCGCGCTTCCGATTTATTTTCCGATTCCGGAATTCATTTCCGATTCGAACAATATTTAATATTTCCGATTCCGGAATTAATTTCCGTTTCGAACAAATATTTAATATTTTCGTTTCCGGAATTTATTTTCGATTCCGATAATATTTCCGATTCCGACAATATTTCCGTTTCTGGCAATATTTCCGGTTCCGGCAATATTTCCAGTTCTGATAATATTTTCTGATACGTACCATGTTTCCGTTTCCGGCAACACCTACGACTTGGATAATATTTATATTTCCGATACGATCTATATTTCCGTTTCCAGCAATATCATTGTTTCCGGAGTATTCATAATTCGTCTTTTGACGATTTCAGCTCCCACTAGAACCGAGCTCCGTCGATTCCGAATATCCATAAATGGAGTATTTAATTCACTTAAATACTTGATCCTTTCACGTAAGCTGTGGATTAATATTATTAATTCCACTTGAACTGAAGCGGCCTCTAGCTAGGCATACAGTTCACTTGATCTCACTGAATTATTAACTTGTATAATTAATTAATACTGAACCGCATTTATTAGACTTAGCACTGAATGCATACTTGGACCAAGGGCATTATTTCCTTCACCAAAGAATGCTAAAAAGGTATGCAAGCTTAAGAAATCCATTTATGGATTGAAGAAAGCATCGAGGAGCTAGAATATACGTTTTGATGAAGCAGTCAATGACTTTGGCTTCGTCAAGAAGGCAGACGAATCTTGTGTATACAAGAAGGTCAGTGCGAGCAAAGTTGTTTCCATAGTATTGTATGTCGATGACATATTACTTATCGGAAATGACATTCCTAAGTTGAACTCTGTAAAGATTTATCTTGGGAAATGTTTTTCAATGAAGGATCTAGGAGAAGCACATAACATATTGGGCATCAAGATCAACAGAGATAGATTCAAGAAGATGATTGGACTCAGTCAGAGAACTTATATCAATAAGGTGCTTGATAGGTTCATTATGGCTGACCCCAAGAGAGGCTAACTACCCATGTCTCATGGAATGACTCTTAGCAAGACTCAGTGTCCAAAGACACCAGATGAGCAAAGATGAATGAGTGGGATTCCATATGCATCATTGATTGGTTCAATAATGTATGCTATGATATGTACACGCCAGGATGTTTCGTACGCATTCAGTGCTACGAATAGATACCAATCTGACCCAAGAGAGGGACATTGGACTGCTGCCAAGAATATTATGAAGTACTTGAAAAGGCACAAAGATGATTTCCTGGTGTATGGTGGAGATGATGGATTAATTGTTAAAGGCTATACGGACGCAAGTTTCCAAATTGACAAAGATGATTTCAGATCGCAGTCTGGGGTTGTCTTCTGCCTCAACGGAGGTGCAATAAGCTGGAAAAGTGCCAAGCAAAGCACTATTGCAGATTCTACAACTGAAGCGGAGTACATTGTTGCACATGAGCAGCAAAGGAAGCTATTTGGCTAAGGAAGTTTATTAGTGAAATTGATGTAGTCCCCTCCATTAAAGGACCAATAGCTCTATATTGTGACAATAACGGAGCCTAGACACCACCAAAGAGTGAAACATGTACTTCGTAGATTTCACCTTCAACGAGAATTCGTGGAGAGAAAAGAAGTCGAGATAAGAAAGATTGGAATTGACGACAACTTCTCGGATCCATTAACTAAACCTCTGCAGCAAGCGAAGGACAACTCGCACAATACAGCTGTGGGAATCAAGCATGTAGGAGAATGACTTTGATGTCCTTATTAAATGTTTTAAAGTTTTAGAGTTTAACACTTTGTAAAACATTTTTGGTTAACCATTCATAGAAATGATTAATTTCATTTTTTCATTAATTTTGTGGTTTATGAAATGATGAATCCTTTCAATTTGACAAATATTCAAGATATACTATCAGGGCCAGTCCTATCACTAAGAAATGTCTATCAAGGAAACTTGAATGTCAAAAGTTGAAAATGGTCCCTGGTCGGAGTTTTCTATAAATATGGACGCAAAGAAAACGCTAGACGACTAGAATGCAAGATGACTAGTAGTTCTGTTTCACTAACTATGTGGACATGGCAATGTCGCAATCATTTGCATAGATACTTACTTGATAAGATTAGTATCGGACAGACCTACGAAACTTTACTGTAAGATATCAAAATATGTCATAAGTAAATTTCATTATACTCCCTCCATCCAAGATTAGTTGTTACACTTTCCTTTTTCGTCCGTCCCAAATTAGTTGTTACACTTCTAAATTAGGAATGACCCCATAATTATTATATTGTCTCTCTCTTCCCACCAAATTTTTTTTGTTCCCACACCCTCTCTCATTCAATTAAAAAAATACTCTACTAACTCATATCACATCTACTTTTTCAATAAAATAACAATTGATAACAAAACAACCACTTATCACCTAAAACTTTGTGCAAAGGTAAGTGTGACAACTAATTTGGGACGGAGAGAATATTAATTATTAGACACTAATCCTCAATACTTGAGTGATTTGAGATTACTTGTATGAGAATAAGTTACTTTGACATTGTCAACCGTCGCACCGTAAAAGGGGACTATAACGGCAACTCTTTGGTAATCACCTATCTAACGATGTCTAAACTCAAGATCACAAGATTGGGATTGCCCTCCCATAAATCGAGATGAGATGCCGAAAGTTGTACAAGGCCACTCGGAGAGCTTGAAACTGTAAAATGAATGGTTGTGCTCAGATGAATGATAGGCTATGAATATATGTTTATTTGATCAGCTGAACTCTGAAACCGAGAAATACCTCTGGACATAATAAGGATGAATACTCTTACCTTTTGTTCATGAGAAGGCATCAAGCGACAAAGGAATTAGGAATGCACACTTGTCCCTAAGGACAAGTGGGATACTGAAGAAAATAATTACCTTGGTCCAAGTTTGCATTTAATCCTAAGTCTAATAAATGTGGTTCACTATTAATGAACAAGTTAATAATTCAGTGAGATCAAGTGATCTAAATGCCTAGCTAGAGGCCGCTTCAGTTTAAGTGGAATTAATAATATTAATCCATAGCTTATTCTTGACTGAACCCTTAAGGTCACACAAATAGTGCGTGAACGAATCAAGTATTTAGGTGAATATAATATTCAGTAACTACACTATTTATAGACATTCGAAAGTGATGGATCATGGTTCCAGTGGGAGCTGAAATCATCAAATGGCAAAGAAAGAATATTTCCCAGAAATGAAGATATTTCGGGAAACGGAAATATGTTTCATAACGAAAATATAAATATTACCGGAATCGGAAATATTGCCGGAAACAGAAATATTACC
This sequence comes from Spinacia oleracea, assembly GCF_020520425.1. Classification (NCBI taxonomy): domain Eukaryota; kingdom Viridiplantae; phylum Streptophyta; class Magnoliopsida; order Caryophyllales; family Amaranthaceae; genus Spinacia; species Spinacia oleracea. The sequence goes on from NC_079487.1 coordinate 62,929,596, forward strand.
GGAATCGGAAATATTGTCGGAAACGGGAAATATTATAGGAATCGGAAATATTGCCGGAAACGTAAATATTGTTCAAATTGGAAATACATTCCGGAATCGAAATACGAATCGGAAGCACGACGAGCAAGCCCGCAAGGCGCAAGGCCCAGTGCAAGCGCCAGGCCCAACGTCCAGCAGGCCTGCGCGCGCGGCAAGCAAGGAGCAGCAGCAACGTGGGGTTTAAGCCACGCGTGGTGCAGCCCAGCCCGCTGCCTTGGCGTGTGCAACAAGAAAGGCTTGGGCGCCAAGCCTACTTGTGCGGCAAGTAGCATGGGCCTCAAGCTAGTCGTTTTCCTAATCCTACTTAATCCAGAATTTTAGGATAAATCTAATACTAATAGTGATTGATTATTTTTAAAATATTAAGAGGTTAAGAATAACTGGAATCCTAAGGGGTTTAATTAATATAATCCAAGTAGGCCAAGAATCCAAGTAGGCCAAGACTACTCTATTCCTCCCCTATATATATGTAATTCATGATCACAAAATATAGAACATACAACACACATTGAACTTAACCGAATTTAATAATTTGCCTATCATTTATTGTGAGTGCCCGAGTGCACATAAAACCTTAGATAATATCCTAGTTGGTTGAACCTAAGGCAGATCTAAACGTGATGTATACGATCCACGGAGGGGAGACATTTGGAGCCCTATACTTGTTCTTGTTCGGTTCTGGAGCAGCTAGGGAAGGCACGCATCACATAGTATGTATACTAAATTATGCTAATTGATTATGTGGCAATTAATTTGGATTCCTGGTTTTATGGTTTTTTCCGCAAGAATTATATTGTTCATAACTTTACACCAAGACGCGCCTCAAAATAACGGCGTCATCTTCCTTTTTGGCAGCATCTGCTGGCGCCAGGCGCAAGCCTTTTGTCAGATTTTGAGCCACATTTCTATATATACCCTCATTTTTCGAAGCTTTGGGGGGCAGAAAATAAAAAACAGTAACAACGTCGTAATGCTAAAATAATTCTACAATTTACAAATCCTCTCAAAATCCTCAAAATACTAAAAATACTAGCTCTTCTACAACTTGCAATTGGGAATTCACCTTGGAGAAATCAATATAGCCTACTTAGGTAATCCAGGGCCCTTCGAATCTACTATTTTTCTAATCTATTTGCTAATTTTTAAAAGCCAAGGATGTTCATATGATGTTCATACCCATTTGAACTAGGTTATGTGAAAAGAGGGTAATCTTTGAGGGGATTTCATACTTGAAACCCCCCTTAAATGATCTTCCAAACCCCATTTCAAGTTCAAGATTTAATCTTTATGCATTATTTTCTATAAAACTTGGTTAAGAAAGTGACGTTTTCATGATTGAAAATACTCCTTCTAACAACCATGACTCAAGTTTTCAAAAACCTTCAATCTTTATACAAGTTCTATGATATTTAAAGAAGTGAAAATCATTCTTTATGTTAGAACACATGAATCATTTAACTTTATGTACAAATGTTATTTCCAAAGTTTAAATATTCAATTATGTTAAATGAGATCAACTTCTCTTTAAAATAGAATCAAATACAAGTATGGAGCTTTCCAAAGGTGGAGTCTTTACATAAAGTCTTAGCCTTTCAGAATAAAAACCTCCTAATTTCTACATTCAAGTTCTATATTCATGTTCAAGGTCAATATTCTTTCAATATTAAATAATACAAAATAGATGATACTTTTTAATGAGAAACTCATTCTAAAGTGAGATAGTTTTACACGATTGGATTTGATGGGGGAGCCAAATCACTTTTGAGCAAGTGTTCTTTCTATATTCAAGTTCAATGCTTTATTGCTTATTTATTGCTTATTTCAATTCCGCACCTTTAAATATTGCACCTTTTAATTTTGCACTTACTATTTATTCAACTTTACTTGCGTAGTCCTTCTAAGAAATGTGGTTTCCACCTAGTACTTTTTCTAGGCGGTGATGAATATTTACTAATTCCGCACCTTATTTTCTATTGTGATGATGCTTTACTTGTTTATTGATTCCATCACCCAACATGCCAAATCAACAAAATGTAAGTTCCAAGCATGCTTAACAAACATAATTTTTGGACAAACCGGTTTAGGTTCCTTAAATTTGACTTAAAGCAAAGTGATCACCATACAAACATAGCAAATTCAATGTTCTAATCAAGCATGCTCACCCGCCTAAATATTAGTGTCATTTTAGGATTTTACTCCGAAACTGATGCTTGTATTGTATGAACCAATAAAAAAGTTTTACTCAAATAAGTGCCTCGTTCCCTTACCCGGGTTTTTGACGGTTTCAAGTCCTATGCCTTATCCCGAGTCATACATGGTCTTTCAAAACGAACACGAAAACTTGTTTTGTGGCGACTCTATCAATGTTCAAAATTCCGAAAGCCGTAGGGGTATTTTACGCACTTTCCTATATTTTGAGCTTTGATTTTCTATGTTCAAAATTCAATTACGTCACTTGTGTGAACCTAGAATTTGGCTCCCCTTTTAGGGGTTGGATTGAGAAGATCAAGTCAAATCTAGTTGATCACACACTTGACAAATTTGACAAGTTAGGGACCTTGGTGAGTCTTAAACAAGATTCATCAAGCTCCCATAACTTACATACAAAATTCAATGTACAAGCTATACGAAATGCGAACATACCACTAGAAATTACAACCATAAAAAAAAACCTCTACACATACGATACATTTTTGGCGATCCTCATATTATATCATACATGATAAATTCTTTTGTAAAATAATTCCCAATTGAATTCTATCCATGTGACTTTAGCTCATCAAGTTTCAGTAGATACCGAATCCATCTAAATTCATTGACATATAATACTGGTGAATAATCTCATCTAGACTCTTTGATGTTTAACTTAGTAAATGTATATACATAGTTCAAACATCCATTATATAGATTTTCACATGGGTGAAATATCTCTAATGGAGTCTTTCAAGTTTGATTTAGTAAATACCATTACTTAATCCAAAAGAATATTCTAAAATATTTGTAAATATATCTTAATACCCAGTATGTACTCCCACTAAACTTCCACGGAGTCTTTCATGTTTGATTTAGTAAATACCTTTACTTAATCCAAAAGAATATTCTAAGATCTTTGTAAATAGATCTTAATACCCAGTATGTACTCCCACTAAACTTCTTAATACCCAGTTTAGTGGGAGTGTATATTTGGTATTAAGATCTATTTACAAAGATCTTAGAATATTATTTTGGATTAAGTAATGGTATTTACTAAATCAAAAACGAAAGACTCCATTGAATATATTTGACCCATGTGAAAATCTAAGTAATGGATGTATATACAAAAACGAAAGACTCCATTGAATATATTTCAAGCATTATTTGGGTCCACAAATTCTATAACATGTCATGTACATAGTTTCTTCCATCATTTGATTGAGGAAAGCGTTTTATCATCCAATTCCATATGTACCAATATGCAATTATTGCTTGATTTATAGACTTGAGCATTATGATTATGCATGAGGTTTCAACACATTCCACGTCGTGAATTTTCTTGTAACCTTTAGCAACTAATCGAGCTTTGTGTGAAAACACACTTCTATGTTTGATGGTTTTTATCCTTAAAAGCAATTTGCAACCAATAAGTGTTAAACTATTCTTGTAAATCAAAAAAATTTCAATTTTGACATCAAAACACCGAGTCTATTTATAACCTCTTACCACTTTAGGGAATCTGGGTTTCGTCATAGCTTTCTTATAAGTCACAAACTCATTACTATTCATGATAATAGTTTGACTGCAAGTTGTAGGTTTCTTCACTATCTAATAGAACAATCTCATAGTTTATGTGACCTGAACTGTATGCCTACTTGGGAATAGAACATTAAACAAAAGAATATCAATAACCACTTTATAAGTCCTTTGAATATTCTATTCTCATTGAAGCACTTGTAAAGTCTTCTAAGAGATGTGTTCTTTAAAGCCACTTCTAAAGTCCTTTAGAGAATAAGTGTTCTAATTTTCTGAAGAACTTCTACAAGCATCCGGAATGTCCATTTATGTTTGTTGTTTTCCTTGAAGACTTTCGAGGTCTATTTTCTCCCACTTGTCATTTTGGAAACGAATCTACAAACGGACACTATTTCGAACAAACAAACATTATGTTCTCAAAATTTGTGGTAGAAATAATAACCTTGTATCTCATTTGAATAAATCACAATGAAACATATATCTATATTTGGGCCTTAGTTTGTTGGATAACAAACGCTAAGCTCTCACTGAGTTTAGGACCTCTTAGATATATTATTGAAAATATATTCCGAAATAATTTTTCAATAGCTTTGACGAATTTTGTTTAGTTTGGTGGTAGTTGATCATTTCGTTTAGAGATTATAGGAAATATCTTTATGATTCATCGTTGATCTAATCAAGTAACAATTGACTTAGATCATTCCAATTTAGATATACCATATCTTATGGAGCTCGATCGTGAAATTACAGCACACAACCATTGATGATCTTTCTTGGTCTAAGTAATCATCAAGATGATCTAACCTAGAACTTTACGATTTCTTGCCAAGTGGATTTTATACTTCTTGATGAATCTTTGAACTAGTCAACAGATTCAAAATTATATCATTTTGAGTAAATAAAGCCTTATTCACTCAAACCTTGGTTACTTTTATTTATTTATTGCTAGGTTACTTTTCTTTAAACATAAATTTATAGGTAGAAACAAAATTATAAATTCCTTTCACTTGTTCCTTGTTCTCCTATTTCTTGTACCATTTCTTGTAGAGAATTGACTTCTCAAGTATTGACTTGTATACTTTGTTAGACATGTCCAATGTCATTTGAACAAAGTTTTCACCATTTCATTCACGTTGAACATTTGCTTCAACTAGATGATCTCACCAGAAGGTTCTAAAGTTCTCTGAGTATCTATCTATTCAAAAATCTAATAGCTAGACTCATTCGAGAATTTAAATGGACAAAGATATTTGGTTGTTCATTGGTAAAATTGAATGTTCAACTCAATGCTTTATGTATTCAAAACGACATTGTATTTTGAATTCATAAGCACCAATTGGTTTCCCATTCGTTTTTAATCGTAAACAACCACAAAGTCGCCATAAGAAACATACATTTTAAATTTCTCATTTTCTCTCATTTGTATGAATCGTTCTTGGATTCACTACCAATCGAGGAAATTTACTCTTACCTTTCTAAAAGTTTTTATTGGAATGCAAGATATTTAATTATAAACAATAATGAAAACATACATTGAAGCATGCAAACTCTAAACATTTATCACTAGTAATAACTTGAAAAGCAAACATACAATTTAAACAAGTCATTTAACATTTTATTCAAATCCTTTAGTTTCGGCAGGTGTGAATTAAATGAATCCAAGATCCTCAAAATCATTAAAAAACTAAGCATGCTTTGGCTTGTCTTAATTCTAAAATATTTTAGGTAAGAAAATCCGGTTCTAATAGTCTAGAAACTATTTTAGGTTCATAGGTACGTCTAATAACTTATTAGGTAAACCTTCCCATTTTCCACGACATAAAAGGACTCCTTACATATATCGTTGAGTTCAACAAAAATCAACTTGTACATACTCACGACTAATGGTGTACCTCAAATTTTTAGCATCAAGAAGTAACACCTCGCTTTGGCGGAAAACTATCACTTATTGACCAAAAAATGTACTCACGGTTAATGGTGTAACTTACCCCTTTAAGATTAATAAGTGATACCTCACTTTGGAGGAAAGCTATCACTAACTTGAAATAAAGGTTCTATAAAGTAAGTGTTATTTTGGGATGACACCTTTCAACTCAATTTTGAAGTTTGGAACTTAAGGTTTTTACAATGTTGGTTAGATTTTAAGTGAACTAAAATCTTTAATCATGCAACATATTTAAACCACAATCTCATGCATAATATCAAGACATATTTAAAGCAATAAATATTTTAAAACATGCTTAAGATTTAATTGCGATCTAGTATGGCCTGACTTCATCTTGAAGCTTCAACTTCAAATTCCGTCTTTATATAGATTAGAAACTCCGTTCTTGAATTTCACCATGGGAGGCGCTATTTTCGTCAAATAGTATTTGCAATAATTAAATTTATTACAAAAAGTTGTTGGTATGTAGACCATATTTAAATAAAAACTAGGGTACTTTAGACCATATTCTAATTCAAAGTTAATGGTACGCACACATATTTTCTATCCTATTTGGGTCATACTAGTCACTCTCCGTAACCTGCAAAACAATATATTTACAATATACCGTTCACCCATTCATTTATCAATGAATGACCCACTTAGCAAGTTAGCAGAAAATATGCATCACATAAATATTTGCAACAACTAATTCAGGCTCAAGAATCTACCAATTATTTGACCTTATTAGTTCTAAACAAGTTGGTAATCCTAAGGAAATAAGAACCTAATTAACCGTTTATGAATAAAAGCTTCCAATCAAACCAAGGAATGTATGCTTTACTAATTTTAAACATAAAATTTCTTTCCAAGTCCAATTGGAAACAAAAAATTTAATTAAAACTTAAAGCCCGCGGCCCATATAATAAATATTGTAAATCCCTTTAAACGATTTTTAGTTGATTAAAGTAAATAAATTATAATTTATTCAAGGTTTTAATTTTATTAAATAATTAGTATAAAATTACAATAATTAAACTAATAAATTAAATTATGTGAAAAATTATAAGTACGAATTAAAATTAATTAAATTTGTCGCTCAATAGAAAATCAAAATGCACAAACGTGAACAATGGCCCAAAGCCATTGCATGCTTGTGCTACGGCTAAGGCAAGGCCCATGGGTGCAAGGTCCATGCCTCGCCAAGGCACAGCAGCAACAACAACAACTCATGGCCGAGGCACGCATGGCCAAGGCTGTTGGGCCTTGCCATCGTGCAGCGCCGGTATACGCTTGCCTCGCCGGGCTTGTCGCCAGCGCTGGCTGGGTGGGATATGCTTGGTGCAGCACGCATGAGAGCACCCTTTCTTAGCGTTCCGCTCGCTTATGCCCATGACTTCTCGCTGTTCTCTCGCCCTCTCTTCACACGCACACCGCACACACAACACATGTCGTAGCCTACGCGCGCCTATGCCTTGCTCGCCGCATTAGTATGATAGGTTGTCGTACACCCATCAAAATTAAAATCCTAGAAAATCGTCCTAACAATGTAGCAGGGTAAGCAGGGTCTAACCCACAGAGAGATGGATATTTGAATCTAGCTTTCAAAGTTTGGAGAAACTAACAATGTCACAAAATTTTGGATTGAAGGTTAAACAAAAAATAAATTGGAAAACAAATTAAAATATCTAGGGCAATGGTTTACCATGTTCATAGTTCAAAATAAATCAAACCATAATCAACAATTCAAGTAATGAAAGTGTTTAAAGCACGAGTTTATCCTACGGTTGGGTCTTAACACTCTCAATTCAACATATGCAGTATGATCGCTAACATACTCAGAAATGCTAGCAGTAGGTAAGCCTCTAAAAGTTCATTTTTCGATTCTAAACCCTGTTAGTATGATTTAATCAAACAATAGATCAGATTGCAAAGTCCAACAATATAAATCTAATCAACTAGAAATATCAATGAATAAACAAACCATCAACAATAATAATAAAATATTCATAATATAATCATGGATTCCCAAACCATAGAAAGTAAACTACTCAATCATGAAATAAATTATGAAACTTAAGTCTAAGAATGAAAATATAATTAAAATCAATTACTCCCTCCGTCCCGAAATACTCGACCCGGTTTGACGGCACAGAGTTTAAGGGACTTGAATTGACTTATTTAATTTAATAGGTAGTACGGAGTAGTTGATAGTGTGGTATTATTTTAATGTAGTTAGTGGGAAATGTGTAAAGGGGTGGGGTTGGGGGAGAGTATGGGTTGAATTTTTAATTATTTTTTGTATGGAGTAGGGGGTAGGTGGGTTAATAGGGGTGGAGTGAGAAATAATATAATATTGTTAGAATATTTCCATTTTTAGAAACAGGTCAAGTATTAAGGGGCGGCCCGATAAGGAAAACAGGTCAAGTATTCCGGGACGGAGGGAGTAATAAAATAAAGACAGAAACTAATAATACCTCAAAGAGTTACATTAATGGAGTATGGATAAAAACTATTGTTCATGAAAGGAGAAGAGAGAAAAAGAACGTAAAAAGAAATTTGAAATAAAAAACACGAGGGAAATAAAATAAATCCATTAAAATATTTATAGTTTCATTTTCTAAAATAAAAATAAAAGAAAATAATAAAATAAACTAGAAGTCATCAACGATTGGTCGATGGACGATGATGAATCAAGTCAAGCCGGCGATGAGACGGTCGTATGCAAGGTGATGGCTTCGTGGGTGTTGGCGCGATGTGGGCGCAGCCATGTGCTGCGAGCATGTCAAAAACTCGCTTGGCGAGGCATGTGTGTGATATGGGCGCATACACCTCGCAGCTGCGGTTGTGGGCGCAACATTGTGAACTGTGGGCGCAACACTGTGAGTTGTGAGCGCATCCGATAGTCGCATCACCTTCGTTTCTTCATAACTCTCGTTCTAAAATTCTCCTAAGGATGTGTCATCTATCATTGAAAATCTCTTCAAGTTTACTTTCTAGCCTAATAAAAATTGTCTTATTCTGATCTGTGGAACTTGAGTTATCATCAAAAGAGTGAACGCATGTCAGTTTTGATGCTTAGAAAAGTAACGTTTAGCTTCGTTGTTGACTAAAAATTATCCCGAGAGACATGTAATGATCCTCGAGTCAACATCCAATTCGTTCATCATCCAAATCAACCCCAATTGCTTCGAAAGCATCTAAATGACCATAAAAGCACCTGAAATATTAAGGAAAACACAAACGGAGTGTAATAGAGTACAATAAGGACAACTTATACAAATGCGACCCTAAATACAACTAAAATGAGACGAATGACTAGAAATGCAACCTAATATCCTATATGAATTGTCTCATTGCGATCTGTAGAACTTGAGCTATAATCAAATTAGTGAACACTAGAACTTGATGCCTAGAAAAGTGACTTTTAGCTTCGTTGTTGACTCAAAATTATTCGGAGAGACCTGTAATGATCCTTTTGTCTACATCCCATTCGTTCATCATCCAAATCAACCCTGAACACGTTGAAAGCATCCAAATTACCATAAAATCACCTGAAATATTAAGGAAAACACCAATGGGGCGTTATAGAGTATAATAACGACAGCTTATAGAAATGCGACCCTGAATGCAACTAAAATGAGACACATGCCTAGAAATGCAACCTAAATGCGCCTAAAATATGCTATATAAATATGATTCATCAAATTCCCCCAAGCTAGAGTGTTTCTTGTCCCCAAGCAACACTAAACCAAAGAAAGAGAAATGAGACGCACATGACTTTCATTAAACCATGGTAAGACCAACCCAACTCTCGAGTAAACAATCAAACAGAGTTACTGAGATAGAAATCTAGCTCGGATACAAATAGAACCACAAAGCATTATGATCCATAATTGAAACAACCAAGCATAGCCACAAACTGTTCTCAATCAAGCTAGTTGCCATCCCATACCTTGTGGAATATAAATATATCATATAACATGGGGTAAGATGACAATAGCAAGAAACAATTTTCACTCAAATACAAAATAAACATGCCAATCAAAAGGTCGATCTTTACAATAAGCTTGTAATGGGGCTAGGTAAAAAGAAAGGGTAGGATATAATTTGGGAAAAAGTGAGAGTAAGGTCCAACTTGGGGAGCAAAGGTGAACTATATGCGTCAACATGATAATGGCAAAAATTCCACTCCATCAAACCATGAAACCCGAACAACCAACCAAGTAATTACAGAGGGGAAAAATATAAGATATTGTCGATGATCTTTCTTCAATCCCCCTTCCTTGCCTTCAAATTATATACAAATTGAAAACATTTTTTTTGATTTTTTTATTCTTCTTTTTTTTTTAACTTTTGTTTTCCATTCCTTCCTTTTTTTGAACGCAAAATAAAATAACGAAAATTAAGTACACTATTGAAAAAAATGCTAACTCTTACAAGCTTGGGTGCCAACAATTATATACACCATTTCCGAACAACAGATCCAAATATATCCTCGAACCACGAAAAACTGGATTAGTACACCAATAAACCAAACTCAACGAAACCATTACGAACACCAAAACTCCCCCAAGTTAGACTCGTGACAGTAACCAACGAGGCCAATATTGATCAATTTTGTGGAGTTGAAGAATAAAAAGACAAGGATACAACATTGGTAAAAAGACAAGAACTAATGTTTCTAAATTCGTCTGAAGGCTTCCTAAATCAATGGCCTCTATCATACTCGGCATGCGTGACTTATAACCGAACTACTAATGAATTTCAATCCAGAATCATAAGATAACAAGTCACATCAATCACACAAACACATAGTAAGGTGACCTACAAGAGAATTGACTAGCTATTCTTGATACTAAACCAACATCTGACCGCATACCATTCAATTGGTTCACACAATAATGTATAGCACAACCGACTAAATTTCAAAATCATAGCTAAGTTCAAAAGAAGCTCAAGAGAGTCGAATAAAGCCAGACACGGTTTGAAAGTTGAATGTAAGCCACAAAGACGCACAAAAGAAATCAAATACAACTAGAATGAAACATTAACACTAAGAAAGCAATACATTTTTTTCGTTGTACGTAAACTCCCACCCTAGTGAGTGGTACAAAGCGCACAACACCTACAACGCAATAAGACTAGACTAAGATGCAACTAACATGAGCAAACTGAAGATGAAAAATATCCTCCCACAACCTAAACAACATATTGTCCTTAATGTGAACAAAGAGCATGAGAGTAAGGGAAAAAGGAAAGTCACAAACCCTAGCTTACCACCAAAGTCTTTTGACGCCACTGCCATGATGTGGTAATGAAACTAGCCAAGAAACCTGACAATGCTTGTACCTAGAGATATATGTCATCACTTAAGCATACATTAGGGGGTTAGTCATTAAAAAAAGGAATTAAAAAATAAATTAGGTTGCCTCCCGATAAGCGTTGGTTTTAAGGTCCTGCACGACCATACTCAAATCGCAAATCAGAAGAATCCAACGCCTTGAGTAATTTATCAAATACCCTGCATACATATAATTGAGAACTACATATGGCTTGATTAAAACTACATTTACCTTCTCAAATAGGGTATTAGCTAGATAAATGAGAATAAAAAATAAAATCAGAAGAAGAAGAAGAAGAAGAAGAAGAAGAAGAAGAAGAAGAAGAAGAAGAAGAAGAAGAAGAAGAAGAAGAAGAAGAAGAAGAAGAAGAAGAAGAAGAAGAAGAAAAATTAAAAGGAGAATATTTACAATTTCCCTCTAATTTCTCCTCGGGCAATGTAAACGTTTTAGAATGAGCATCATGGTCCACAAGGTCAAATGTAACATGGAATGGAGAAATATTTGAAAGTACGAAAGACTTAACATAGGGGATGAAGGAACAAGGTCAAGCCTCCGCGAGAACGGGACATAGAGGCGAGGAGATATAGGCTCAACATTAATGCTTTTCCCTACGATTACACCCTCGTGAATAAGCTTGTCGTTAAAATCTTCAACCAAAAGTTCTGCAACCAATGGTTTCTCAACCATCGATTCTACAACCATTAGTGATTCTTTATCCTCCAAAGTATCCATTATATCGGATTTTCCTCATCTTGACCATTAAAGTACCAAAAGTCAAATGATAACCTTCCTCTAATGAACCAGTATTCTCAACAAATCCACCACGATCATAATCATCATCATTATTATAAAGGATCTTCGTGTCACAATAAGAAGGTTCGAGTTAGAAATTTTGCATTACAAATTGAAGGGAATGGTTGACAACGTTAATATATGACTTGTTATAAGGACCAAGAGAAATATCTTGGCCATGACAATGACAAAAACAACAATAATACGGGGGAGGGACTTGAGCTTGAGAATTAGAAAAGGAGAAATTTTGTAGAGTAGGTTCAACAAACATTGTCATCTCCCACTCATATGAATCTCTAGCTAATTGCTCGATCAAATTCCAACACTTTTCTGGAGTCTTATCCAATAATATATAACTACTGATGGAATCCCATACAAATCTTGTATATTCATTCAATCCCACATAAATCACCATACATAGTTCCCATTGTACAAAAAGATGTTTTGGACCAAGAAATCTCTGAGCCTGTAATAATACCTCCAAAACACTTCATTCTCAAATTGGGGGAAACAAATAGAAGCCACTAAAAAAAATAAAGAGAAAATTTATACACAAACAAAAAAATATATACAAAGTAGCCTCCCAAAAAATAAAAGCTAAAGAGAAAATTAGAACCGTCTCCCCAGCAATGGCGCCAAAATTTGATAGGCTGTCGTACACCCGTCAAAAATAAATTCCTAGTGAATTCTCCTAATAATGTAGCAGAGTAAGTAGGGTTGAATCCACAGAGAGATAGCTATTCAAATCTAGCTTTCAAAGTATGGATAAACTAACAATCTCACGAAATTTAGGATTGAAGGTTAAACTAAAATAAATAGGAAAATAAATTAAAAGATCTAAGGCATTGGTTTACCATGTTTATAGTTCAAAATCAATAAAAACATAATCAATAATTCAAGTATTCAAAGTGTCTAGAGCACAAGTTTATCCTACGGAACTCTCAATTCAACATATGCAATACGATCGCTAACATAATCAGAATTGCTAGTTGTAGGTAAGCCTCTACAAGTCGATCTTTCGATTCTAAACCCCATTAGAATGTTTTAATCAAACAATTGATCAGATTGCAAAGATTAACAATATAAACCTAATCAACTAGAAATATCAATGAATGAACAAACCATCAACAATAATAATAAAGATTCATAATATAAACGTGGATTCCCAAACCCTAAAAAGCAAACAACTCAATCATGGAACAAAATATGAAACTTAAAACATAATTAAAAGAAATTAATAAAATAAAGAGAGAAGTTAAGTTAACAATACCTCAAAGATTTACATTAATGGAGTATAGAGAAAAACTAGGATTCATGAAAGGAGGAGAGATAAATAGAACGTAAAAAGAAATTTGGAATACAAAGCATGATGGAAATAAAATAAATACCTTAAAGTATTTATAGTTTCTTTTTTCTAAAATAAAAAAAATAAAAGAAAATAAAAAAATAAAAGAAAGTCGTCAACGTTTGGTTGATGGACGATGATGAAGCAAGGCAAGCCGGCGACGAGAAGGCCGTATGCAAGGTGATGACTTCGTGGATGTTGGAGCGTTGTGGGCGCAACCATTTGTTGCGAGCAGGCCAGCAACTCGCTTGGCGAGGCGTGAGTGTGATGTGGACGTAGGCACCTCACAGCTGCGGGCTGTGGGCGCAATGCTGTGAGTTGTGGGCACATCTGATAGTCGCATCACCTTTATTTCTTCATAACTCTTGTTATACAATTATCCTAGGGGTGTGTGACCTATCATTGGAAAGCTCTTTTTTTTTGGAATAGCACAAATCAATAAGAATCACACAGTCAGGCCTTTCCTTGCCCGACTAGCAAGAACATGAGTTGGGAGTACCACCGACCTACTTACCTTGACACAAACCACATATCTAAAGAGGAAGCAATGACAAAATGTCTGAGATAACATGTTGTATCTGAACATCCTCAAGCTTCGGGCTTATGAGAGATTCGATAGCATTCTGATAGGCTGATTTATAAGGACATTCCTGTAGATCATAAGCCGCATCCTTCAACTCTTCCCAAATTGCCAGACATTCTGCTTGGACAGGGCAGTTGGCGCACACCCTCATCGAGCCTCCAATGTGGCTCTCCGTGGGTTTCTCTCCTTGTCATCCCACCGCCGCTCCCCATTCCCTCTTGCTTTTGGATTTCAGTCCCTTCCATGTTGCATCCACCATGATAGTGATGTGTTCTAAAGAAATTGGTTTTCCAAAAACCCATACCACCTCTCTATGATACAAGTTTTGAGACAGAGAACCTAGAACTCGAGAATTGCCTTGAATAAGGCTAGCTGCCTCTTCCAGTTCCCCATTCCTTCCCCATTTAGCGACAAAATCCTTTCATGGGAGAAAGGAGCGCTTCTAAAAACGACTTCATTTCTATGAAGCCAGAGAACCCACAGGGTAGTAATAAATTCCACCACTCTCGATTCATCCTCTTTGTCCACCTTGAAAAAGAAAGACAAGAAGTTTTTCAACCAATCTCCAATGTTCGAAGACCTTGCAGCCGAGGGATCAATCCCTAGCCTACTTGCCTTCCACACATGGTAAGTGACATTCCGTTTCCTTCTCCAAACCACATAGTGAGACAAGTGTGCATTTCATAATTCCTTTGTCGCTTGATGCCTGCTCATGAACATTAGGTAAGAGTAGTCATCCTTATTATGTCCAGAGGTATTTCTCGATGTCAGAGTTCAACTGATCAAATAAAAAAATAATCATAGGCTATTATTCACCTGAGCACGACCATGTATTTTACAGTTTCTAGCTCTTCGAGTGGCCTTGTAAAAATTTCGACATCTTATCCCGGTTTATGGGAGGACAATCCCAATCTTGCAATCTTGTGGTTAGACTTCGTTTGACAGATGATTACCCTAGCGTTACCATTATAGTCTCCTTTTATGGTGCGACGGTTGACAAAGTCAAAGCAACCAGTTCTCAAAAAATTAATCTCAAATCACTCGTTTATTGACGATTAGTGTCTAATAATATAATGAAATTTACTTATGACAGATTGTAATATCTTACACTAAAGTGTCATAGGTATGTCCGATACTAATCTTCTCGAGTAAGTATGTATGCAAATGATTGCGACATTTCCATGTCCACATAGTTCAAGAAACATAACTAATAGTCATCTTGCATTCTAGTCGTCTAGTGTTTTCTATGCGTCCACTTTTATAGAAAACTTCTGACCAGGGACCACTTTCAACTTTTGACATTCAAGTTCACTTGACAGACATTTCTTAGTCACCAGACTGGTCCTGGCAGTCTATCTTGAATATTGTCAAATCGAAAGGATTCATCATTTAATACTTAATAACCAAGATTAAATGGAATATGAAAATACATTTCATATATGATAAATGTTCCCATCTTTAAAACGATTAATGGAATTAAAAACTATGTTTGATTTCTAGTGCCACAATGTGAGGGTTGCTTCTCACTTATCGCATAGGTATAGTTATCATGCTTTGCCAATTTTAATATCATTTTCATCGAATGACTTTCAAGATAGGATGATAAGATCTTTTGAGTATGTTTATTTTGTGATCTAGTCTTTCTTGCTTCAATAGTAGTTTTACACATTTTGGAATGAAGAACCATCAAGTTAGCAGACATGTGACCCACCCAAGTTCAGTAAAGAACTCTTTAACGTAAATAACTCTGTTTCATTACTTCTTAGGCAATAAGTACTTGTACTGCAACTGTATAGGTTGCTAGTGATGCTTTGTTTGGATTTTCTAATCAAAGTAGTTCACAGGTATGTGGAACACTTTCCTGTTCTATCTTAGAACATAGAAATTAATATTTAATTTCCCACGCTACACCTCGTGGCCTTCAATCCATGTTGCCATTTCAAACCATGATGCATATAGCTTGTTCTTGCAAATGTTTAACTCCAAAGGGATCTTGCTTGATCCTTTGCAAGTGTTTATGCGTGTAGCATCAATATTATAGTATCTTCATTTCCTTGAATCTAGAACTATTCCTATTACCCTTTCAAGTTCCATAGGATTTTATTGATCTCAATCCAGTTGATCTTTACTTAGATCCATAGATATTGGTATATGTTCGTAATGCCTAAATCCATACGATACATTTTTGGCGATCCTCATATTTTATCATACATGATAGATTGTTTTGCAGAATAATTCTCAATTGAGTTCTAAGCATGTAACTTTAGCTCATCTATACTGAATCTATCTAAATTCATTAACATATATAACATAGGTGAAGAATCTTATCTAGATGACTAGATTATTTGATGTTTAACTTAGTAAATGCTTATACATAGTTAAAACATTCATTATTAGATTTATTCACATGGGTCAAATTTCTCTTATAGAGTCTTTCGTGTTTGATTTAGTAAATGTCATTACTTAATCCGAAACAATATTATAAGATCTTTGTAAATAGATCTTAATAAACAGTAGGAATTTTTGCTAAAAAGGACCTTTTATAAACGTTTTTTTGCGAGAAAGGACCTTTTATGACGAAAGTGGTGAAGTGGGACCTAAAACATAAAAAAATTTGTTGACTGAGACCTTTTACCGGTTTCTTGGAGTTGACCCAAGATTCCGGCAACGACTTTGACACGTGGCAACCGGAGAAGGCCACATGTCCATTTAATGATAAAAAAAAAATTTAAAAATTGCCCCAATCGATATTTTTTTTGCCCTCCAAAAAAAAAATTAAAAAATTGCCCCAAATCGATTTTTTTTGTGCACCAAATCGATTTTTTTTTTCGGTTTTTTCATGAAATACCCCCGAGGTTTACAAAAACGCACCAAATACCCTCGCGTATTTCGATTCACATTATATACCCCTATTTATCCGTACTGTTCATGAGATGCACCTAACAGTTAACGGCGTTAGTCTACCGTTAGTGGAGTTTTACTATTTTGCCCTTAATTGTGTTATGACCCCCATTTACTTACCTTCCCTTTGACAGAAACTCAAAAAAAAATCGCATATTCTTCTATTTCGCTCTCCTCTCCCCTGTTCTTCAAGCTTCAACCTACTCGAAACCTAGTAATTCTGGGTAGATCCTCCTGCTCTCTGGTCGCTGGCGACGTCCGATCTCTGCTCTCTGGTCGCCGGCGGAGGCCGATCTCTGGTCGCCGACAGTGATCCGGAGGATCACTTAAATCAGATGCTGATGGTGGTCGACTTGGCTTCGCGGAGGGTGGTCGTTCTCCGGTGGCTGCATTGGGAAGGTTGTCGATTCTCCGGTGGCGCGGAAGTTTCGTGGCGGTGCGTTGGCTGGGAGGGGTTTGTTGATGGCTGTGACAGTAGGGTGGTGGTTGCTGACGGCTGCGACGGGGGTGGTGGAATCTGGGTGGTCTTTCGCATCCACGGATAGGTTTGCTGGCGCGAGTGGTTGCTCTTGTGTTGGCTGGGTCGGGTATTTTAGCCTAGCTCGATCCACCACTTGAGCTTCTGTGACATTAAGCAAATACTAAACTGCTCCCAGATCTCCCTTGAACTTGTAGCAACTCCGTACACAAGCTCGTGTCCTCAAGAATCCCAAACCAAATTTTTGATGGAATTCTCAACGGACTCCCGCGCTGAAAGAAAAGTTCCATTCCCCACAGGTTCATGGTTCGATCCTCTCCACACTTCAATCTGTTCCTTCATAAGCGTAACTGGGATACATGGCACCAAGTCCTGATAAAAAATTTGGTGACAAACAACCAGAGATTTAGAGGAATTAACTAATCTGTCATTTGAAAAATTGGTTGTTGCCATTATTTTGTTGGTGTAGACTGTAGAGTGTACTTAGATGTTGCTGACTTGCTGGTATAGTACTTGGGACCCATTTGTTTCATAAATATTGAAGTGGTAAAATTGGGAACTTGACATGGAATTTGATCGGTAGCATTGCAACTGATTTGGTATTCCTTTTTAGTGGTTTGGAAAATTAGGCTTTTTTTATTATGATTTTTCTTTATGACTTCTCTTCTCACGGCTAATGAAGAGATTCAAAGAATCAAGCAAGAGCTGGTCATAGTTACGGATATTAAGAATCAGGTGGCTGCTAGATTTAGATGTAGTACTGCAGTGACTAATGCACTGATCGATATGTACACCAACAATATAATTCAATTCAATCAATTTCTTATTGGATTTGTTGTTTGATCATTTCAATTTTCTTTGATTATTACTTCTATTTTTGTTTTATGTTTAACTTTTAGGTTGATTAATTTGATTAATTAGGTGAACAATTTGTGGAAATCAAATTCTGCAGTTTAAAAACAGTTTGAGTATTTGGTGCAACTTAGTTTCAAAATAGGTGTATATTGTGCAATAAGTTTATAAATAGGGGTATTCTGTTAATTATAAACACGACTTAACGGAGGACTAACGGAAGGTCGGTTTAGGGGTATTTAGTGCAAACTTGAAAAAAAATAGGGGTATATTATGTGAATCGAAACACGCGAGGGTATTTGGTGCGTTTTGGCAAACCTCGGGGGTATTTCATGAAAAAACCGTTTTTTTTTTGCCCCAAGTCGAATTTTTTTTTTCCCCAAATCGATTAATTTTTTTTGCCCCAAATCGATTTTTTTTTGCCCCAATTCTCCCTCCATAATCCCAACTGCCTTAAAGTTCGTCACTGAAATTGCCTGCCACGAATTTTTATTCATACCCACACGAATCAGGTTTGCTATTTTCCCCTCAAATTCCTCCTCAATTGTTCTAATTTTGGGTCGAAAAAATTAGGGTTCTTCGCAAAATTGGGGCCAAAAAAAATCAATTTGGGGAAAATAAAAAAAATATTCGATTTGAGGCGAAAAAGTTCGATTAAGGGCAAAAAAAAATTCGATTTGGGGCAAAAAAAAATTTGTTTTTTTTTGGGGCAAAAAAAAAAATCGATTTGGGGCAAAAACAAAAAAATTATTTTTTTTATCATTAAATGGACACGTTGCCTTCTCCGGTTGCCACGTGTCAAAGTCGTTGCTAGAATCTTGGGTCAACTCCAAGAAACCGGTAAAAGGTCCCAGTCAACAAGATTTTTTATGTTTTAGGTCCCATTTCACCACTTTCGTCATAAAAGGTCCTTTTTGGCAAAAAAATCCTAATCATTATGTACTAAGTTTTTTCTTGGTCCACCATTGATGAATAATTTCAAATCTAAGTCAATAGCATTTGAATGTTGTTTCACAATAGAGAGATATGTGTGTTACACATAAGATCAGTTGAGTTTTACTCCCACTTAACTTCGTATATATCTATAAAAATCATTTACCTTTTATGAAACTAAAATATTTATTAGCTTCACTAAAATACAATTCCAATTCACAATTGTTTGCTTAAATCTATACTTAGATTTCATAAGCTAGCATTCCTTTTCAAGCATTATTTGTATCCACAAATCTTATGACATGTCCTATACATAGTTTCTTCCAACATTTGATTGAGGAAGATGTTTTATCATCCAATTGCCATATGTGCCAATATGCAATGACTGCTTGATTTATAGGCTTGAGAATTATGATTATGCATAAGGTTTCAACACAATACACGCCATGAATTTGCTTGTAATATCTAGCAACTAATCTAGCTTTGTGTGAAGACACACTTCCATGTTTGATGGTTTTTATCCTTAAAACAAATTTCCAATAAACCAATAGGTTTTAAACTATTCTTGCAAATAAACCAAAATTTCAATTTTGTCATCAAAACATTGAGTCTGTTTCATGGCCTTTTAAAATCTAAAACATTGAGTCTATATGGCCTCTAACCATTTTAGGGAATCTGGGTTTCGTCATAGCTTTCTCACAAGTCACAAACTCATTATCATTCTTGATAATAGTTTGACTGCAAGTTGTAGGTTCTTCGTTATTTAATAGAAGAATCTCATAGTTTCAGTAACCTGGACTCTATGCCTAAATGGGTATAGAACAAGCCACTTCTAAAGTCCATAAATAATAAGTGTTCGGATTTTCTGAAGAACTTCTAAAAGCCTCCGGAATGTCCATTTATGTTTGTTGTTTGCCTCAAAGACTTTCGAGGTCTATTTTCTCCCACTTGTCATTTTGGAAACGAACCTCCAAAAGGACACTATTTCGAGCAAACAAACATTATGTTCTCAAAATTTCGTGGTAGAAACGGAACCCTTGTGTCTCATTTGAATAAATCACAATGAAACATATATCAATACTTGGGCCTTAGTTTGTTGGATAACAAAAACTAAGCTCCCACTTAGTGTAGAAAATCTTAGATATATATTATTGATAAAGATATTGTTTAATTAATTTTCAATAGCTTTGACAAATTTGATTTAGTTTGGTAGTAGTTGAGCATTTTGTTTAGAAATTCTAGGAAAACCCTTTATGATTCATCATTGATCGAATTAAGTACCAATTTACTTCGATATTTCCAATTTAGACATATCATATCTTATGGAGGTAGATCGTGAAAACACACAATCATTGATGGTCATTCTTGGTCTTAAGTAATATTTATCATGATCTATCCTAGATCTTTAAGATTTCTTGCTAAGGGGATTATATACTTCGGAATCTTTAAACTAGCTAAACAGATTCAAACTTATATCACATTGAGTAAATAAATCCATATTCATTAAAATCCAGGTGAAATAATAAAGTCATAAAATCTTTCTTTAGCTCTGAACTCTATTGTTTAGGAATTCTAACAATAGTTCATTTCTTTTGTTACTTTCAACAAGTAAGACTAGCTTGTCTTGGATGATCTAGAAATCACTCAACTATCAAAAGTCAATCAAAATAGAGCTTTAGAATGTTTATTTGTTGATATGGTCTATGCAAAAATGCCAAAGATTAGTGGAACTCAAATCAATAGATTGATTTAAACCTAGAAAAGTTTTTATTGTTAAAGAGTTGTTTGTCTAATCGAGCATACATGACTCAACCCGAAATGACCATTTCATTCAAACAAACAAACAAACATTGTTTTTGTTTTCCTTGAATGTGAGTCTTTCTGTGTTTGACACAGAAAGTTAGGTACGTATGCCGATTATGGAACAAAATAATCATTAAGTTTCAGCCTTGAAAGGACTTAAAACAAACTAGATGACCCTAAATTAATGTGTAGCAATGCTATGCTTCATTTCTCACGTGTAGGTCATTAGTCTAACCGAGCTTCCATTGTTTAAGTCATTACCGAAGTAAGAACCTCAAGTTGTATATGATACCAAGGAAGTTTGATTGCTAGGTCACTTCTCTTTATACATAAACTTATATGTATAAACGGAATTGTAAATTCCTTTTACTTTTTCCTAGTTTTCCTAATTCTTGTACCCTTTCTTATAGTCTTAAGAATTGATTCTCAAGTGTTGACTTTAATACTTTGTTGGACATGTCCAATGTCATTTCAACAAAGTTATTACCATTTTATTCATGTTGAAAATCTGTTTCAACTAGATGATTTCACCAGAAGCTTCTAAAGTTCTATGAATACTGATCTATTCGAATGTCTAGTAGCTAGACTCATTCGAGAATTAAATGGACAAAGATATTAGGTTGTTAACCATTAGTAAAATTGAGTGTTCAACTCAATTCTTAATGATTTCCAAACTACATTGTATTTAATTTGAATCCACAAGCACCAATTGGTTTGGCATTCGACTTTGTTAGTCGAAAACAACCATAAAAGTTTCTATAAGACATACATCTTAAATTGCTCATTTTCTCTCATTTCCGTGAATCATTCTTGGATTCACTAGCAATCGAGGAAATTTACTGTTACATTTCGAAAAGGATTTATTGCAGTGGAAAATATATACTTATAAACAATAATTGAGACATACATTGAAGCATGCTAAGTCTAAAAATTTATCATGAGTAATAACTTGAAAATTAAAACAATCATGAAATTTAATTAAAAATTCATTGGTATTTCATTCGAATTATTTAGTTCCTGTGGGTTGAATAAAATTAATCCAAGATCCTCAAAAACATTAACAAATTAAGCACGTTGCTTTGACTTAATTCTAAATATTGTAGGTAAGCAAAAATCGTTGCTAATAGTCCAAAAACTATTCTTGGTTGATAGGCACGTCTAGTTATTTATTAGGAAAACCTAACCCATTTTCTAAGACATAAAATGACTCCTTACTTATATCGTTGAGTTCAACCAAAATCAACTTGTACTCACAATTAATTGTATACCTACAATCAAGAAGTGACACCTCGCTTTGGTGGAAAACTATCACTAATCAATCGAAAAATGTACCTTACCCCAATAAAATCAAGAAGTAACACCTCGCTTTGATGGAAAACTATTACTTGCTTGACATAAAGGTTAGAAAGTAAGTGTTATTTTGTAATGACACCTTTTAACTCAATTTTGCAGTTTGGAACTTAAGGCTTTTTCTATGTTGGTTAGATTTTAAGTGAACTAAAATCCTTAATCATTCAACGTAATTAAGCCATAATCTCATGCATAATTTCAAGACATATTTAACGCAATAAATATCTTAAAACATGCATAAGATTTAAATGTGATCTAGTATGGCTCGACTTAATCTTGAAGCTTCAACTTCAAACTCCGTCTTGAAATGGATTGAAAACTCCGTTCTTGAATTTCACCATGGGAGGATCCATTTTCATCAAATAGGATTTGCAATAATTAAACTAATTACAACAAATTGATGGTACGCATACCATATTTAAAAAAAAAACTATGGTGCATTAGACCACATTTTACATTCAAAATTAATGATACGCTGACCATATTTTCTATTTGGGCCATACAAGTCACACGGCACATGCTATAGCCCATGTGCGTGTGCATGTTATGTGCTCGCCGCCATAACACCGCATGGGAAACGAGCTTTTTGCTCGTCGTCGCATGCCCTCACCATTGCAACACCCCTTAAGGGTAACACTAAGCTATTCGTTGCTTCGTGCGTGCAAGTTTGGGAACATGTATAAAATCAAAGTTTTATTATTTTTTAAATATTATGACTAATTAATAATCATATTAATTTCATAATATTTAGGCGATAAATCAGAAATTCATTAATCAAAACAATTTTCGATTACATAAACTTTAGGGGTTAAAATCTAGGTTATTAAATTTTAAATATCCAAAATTTAACTAATTTTATGGTGGTTTTTAATCATAGGATCCCAATTAAATTATCAATTAATTATGAAAAATCAAATCAAATTCCAAATTATTTGAAAATTCAACGAAATAAATATAATTACAAATTAGTTTGCAGAATCTTGAATTTAGTCCTTAAAATTGTTAAACATATACAGTAGGTCAATTAATAATTCATGATTTACATACAAGTTTCACATATATTTAATTTAACATCATAAAAATTACAAATTTTGCATTCTAAAAACTAAAACCTCCGAAAAGTCATAGTTAGGTTTCGAAATTGGGAATTCTGGGTTCGGCGAAATGAAAATTTTTGTCAAATTTTAAAATGTCGTTTACATGCGGAATAAACTATAAAAACATAAGATTCCGATCATTATTGACAAAACTGCCGAAAATCCTGCTAACATATAATTAAATAATCGCATAAATTTGCAATTAATTATACCAAATTAATTCACTTTTTTAATTCTCTGCAAATTTAGAAAATTTATTACATGTTAACGAAAATTGATCATGGAATTAATTAGAGGCCCGTGATACCACTATTAGGTTATGAACAATAAAATTCATGAGGAAAAACCATAAAGCCAGAATCCAAATTAATTGCCACATAATCAATTAGCATAATTTAGTATACATACTATGTGATGCGTGCCTTCTCTAGCTTCTCCCGAACCGAACAAGAATAAGTATAGAGCTCCAAATGTCCCCCCTCCATGGATAGTCAACATCATGATCTGATCTGCCTTAGGTTCAACCAACTAGGATATGATCTAAGGTTTTATGCACTCGGGAGCTCACTATAAGTGATAGGCATAAGTATTGAATTTACTGAATTCAACTTGTTTTTTATATTATAAATTTATGATCATGGATCACATATTTATAGGGAATATAATAGTCATATCCTACTAGAATTAGGTTTACTAAAACCCTGCCATTTAGGATTTAAGTCAATCTCAAACTCTTTAGTCTTTTTGGAAAATCCAAACACCTAAGTATTAGGATAATCATAAAACTCTTTAGACTTTAGGATAATCCCAACTGTTAGGTATTAGGATAATCATAAAACTCTTAAGTATGTAGGATTAGGAAAATGGACAGCTTGTGGCCCAAGTGTCTTGCCGCTCAAGTAACCTTGGCACCTAAGTGTTTCTTGCCGCACACGCCAAGGCTGTTGGCTTGCCGCCCACGCCACTGTTGCGGGTTGCTCGCTGGCTTGCTGCCTTCCCGCCCACGCTTGGCTCGTAGCCCATGCGCTAGACGATGGGCCTTGTGCTTGGCGTTGGCTCGTCAAACGATAGGCTGGCTCGCTTGTTGGCCTGTCAATTGTCGTGCTTCCGATTTGTTTTCCGATTCGAACAATATTTACTTTTCCGATAATATTTCTGATTTTGACAATAATTTCCGATTTAGACAAAATTTCCGAGTCCGATAATATTTCTGTTTCCGGCAATATTTCTATTTCCGTTAATATTTTCTGAAACGAACCATATTTCCGTTTCCGGTAATATATTCGACTTTGATAATATTTATATTTCCGTCATGGACCATATTTCCGTTTCCGGCAATATCTTCATTTCCGGCAAATATTATGTCTTTGCCTTTCGATGATTTTAGCTCCCACTAGAACCAATATCAATCTTTTCTGAATGTTCATAATTAGAGTATTTACTGAAGATTATATTCACCTAAATACTTGATCCGTTCACGTACTATTTGTGTGACCCTACGGGTTCAGTCAAGAGTAAGCTGTGGCATTAATATTATTAATTCCACTTGAACTGAAGCGGCCTCTAGCTAGACATTCAGATCACTTAATCTCACTGAATAATTTACTTATTTAATTAATACTAAACCGCCTTTATTAGACTTAACATTAAATGATTAAATGCAAACTTGGACCAAGGGCATTATTTCCTTCATAAGCTACCCCAACTAAGTCCCGAAACAGATCTTAGGTCCCTCAAGGGCTATAAGTAGTGTACCAATATATACACGGCTATTCCTGCTTGGGATAACCATCCAACAAACGAGCACGAGTAAGAAGAGGCGAACCCTCTGCTTCGTCATTGCACCTACGAACTCGATACCAGCTAACATTTGCATCAAAGGGCACGAATTACCCTCACGCGGAAATTGTCTAACGATGGGTCCCAGCAAGTCCTCGACACCAGGGCTACCCCCACTTCAAGCCATTGTTGAACTCAACCTCCAAAAAAAGGGAGTCCGGTGATCATAGCAAACTCAAAGGAAGTGATCATGATCTCTCCCCAGCGCATGTGGAATGTGCTATTGGTGTCCCACCACCACTCTAAAAAGACCTTTGTCTTGGCCTTAATGCCAGCAACACCCTCAAAACCCTAGAGTGCCTCCCAGAACGGGACAAAACTTGACTGCTCCCACAAGACCCTCGTGTCCTCATGATCTTGGAGATACTTGAAAGCCCTTGTGTGCTCCCCCCGAGACCAGAATACTCGAATTCCCACAACAAAAGCAAGTCATTACCAATAAACATAATCTAAGAACAAATCAAAGCAGAATACAAAGCATACCACGCCCATAAGCTGCTGATGAGAAAGGTGGTGTGTCCAGTTGAAAACCAGATCCTCAGGTCTCCAGCCCTAGTTATCGAGAACAGTCTTCTCCCGCCCGACCATACCTCCGACCTGCACATCCTTACAAATCTCCCACTTCAACATCGTAATCGTCCTCCTCAGTAGCCTGACTAAGAGAGAACTCAACAATCTTCATTCGAGTATGATAGGGAGGCTATCTTATACTATCTCACTCTGGCCTATAATGCATAACATCCCCAGTAGCAGTACAAATTTGGCCAGGGATCCTTATTCAAAAGAATACTTAGAGTCTACACCAAAGCCTAGGCTATCCATGTCTAAGCAAGTGTTCAAGTCTACATAAATGCCTATGCTATCTAAGCCTACCATCTTTCCACAAGACCCCCCAAGGTCTGTATTCAAGAAGCAGCCACTCAAGGCCCCACATGCAAATATTCCTACAATTATGCCAAGCGAGGTATCCACAAAACTCAAATACAAAATACAAAGTTCATATGGCTACCAAACAATTTCCAAGACAAGTACAAGAAAGTAGCACCTACTACTATCAACATTCCCACATTTCAAAATACAAATGTGCCATCAAAATTTTCCAACATAGCAATCCCCTAAGTATGGGTAAACTCCCCCCCCCCCCCCCCCCAAAGAAAAAGGTGGTCAAAATTTTAACATTTTTCTAATTCTACATACAAAATCAAGAGCCCTTCATCATATCTACCAGAGGGAGAAACATTTCTCTGACTCATACGATCCTCCGTGCTGATAATACGTACTTTGCTGCTACGATTTTCTATGTCAGGCATCAAACATCAAATCAAAGTCCTTTTTGGAAAATACGAGTATACATCTGTTTCAACAACCATGACAGATAAATATCTCGAGTATCCGAACGCCGAAAAATATACGAAATCAAGCAAAGCACTCCCAGCGGATTCAAGCTCCGGGAATGTCAAATAATATGTCAAGGGTTCAAACTTTTCCAGAGTGGATATTTCAATTCCATTCCCCATTGGATCAAGCCGAGTAAACCTTAAATGGAATTTCAAGAAAAGTTTAAAAACCCAACGGACTTAAACCAGGGTATTCAAAAATTCAAATTTTTTTATGCTAAGCTTTGTTCCAAGCAAAGGGAGGAAAGTGTTCCAACCGTAAAAGATAGAGTCATCAAGCCAGTCCGGAGGTAGACTCGACCGTTTTCTAACACTTGTTTTATGCAGGTACTAAAGTACAAAGACTGGTCTTGATTGCAGAACATCTTGACCGTTCTCCGTCCCAATTCGAAAACATTGACTTGCTCTTTCCTCACCGTCGCTCAGTCAAAGTGGGGGCTTCTTTAGACACCTAATTTGTGTCTCCCCTTAGGGCCGATGATGAAATCATTAGCTTAGCTTCAAGGTTGATGCAACTCCGAGTGGAAGTCCCAATGGCTAAAGTATAATGAAATTATTCCCAGTCCAATCATCCAAAATCCAATTCCAAAGTTCGTTCCCATCCCGGAACTTAATACATATTACAATTTCTAAACACAAATCCAAAATCCAAGCACAAACTCTCAAAAAGGATACCACCATTGGTCTCCGAATCATGTTTCCAGTCAAATCACATTAAGAAATCCAAATTCGGGCGTCGACCCATGAAACCGAGCATCTCGGGCTTCGACCCGTAAAACAGAGTTCAACAGTGCAAAAATCGCAAAGCGATGCGTACAAAATAGTGCAAATTACACTGCTAACGGGCTTAGAAAAGACAGTGTCATCATCCTTTCTTGGCAGTATCCGCTGCGCCAGGCGCCAGCAAGGCATCAATGCCAGGCACAGGACTTTTGGCGGTTTCCCACTACTTTTCCCATAAACCCCCCCTCCCTCCATTTTCTTAGATATTAGAGGCAGAAAACTGACATTTAGGCTTAACGTCATAATGCAAAAATCAATTTAGAACAAATAAATCCTCTCAAAACTTCAAGCTTTCTAAAAATTCTCACAATTTCTAAATACAAAAGCAATTGGGATAAAAACTTAGAAGCATCAACGTAGCAAATCTAGGTAATCTGAGTCCCTATGAGTCCTATTATTTCTAATTTTTATACTTTAATCTTCAAGCTAGCTTTTTCTATAATCCTATGATGTTCATGTGATGTTCATACTCACTTGAACAAGGAAATGCTTCAAACGAGAAATCTTTGAGGGGTTTTCATACTTGAAACCCCCATCAAATGATCTTCCAAACTCCCTTTACAAGTTCCAAGTTCTAATTCTTAAAGGATTATTTTCAATAAAAACATGATTAATAAGTTGAGGCTTTCACTTTTGAAAGTATTCCTTAAGATATTCATCATTCAAATCTTCCAAAAATTATAACTTTGTACAAGTTCAAGGATGTTTAGAAAAGTGCAAACCCTTTTCTAAACTAGAACATATGAACATCCAATCTTCTATGTTCAAATACACAATTTCTATGCATAATATTCAAGTATGTTTAAGTGGAAACCATTTCCTTTAAACTAGAATCAATTTCAAATATAGGTTCTTATTAAAGGTGAAGTCTTTTACATAAAAATCTTAATCTTTATGAACATAGCTTCCTAATTTCAAGTTCTATCTTCAATATTCAATGTATAAGTTCAATATCCATTCTTTATTTCAATATTCATATACAAAATCGATGATACTTTTTAATGAGCAACTCATAAAGAGAGCTTATTTACACAATTGGATTCGTGGGAGCCAAATAACTTTTGAGCAAGTGTTCCTCAATCGGATTTTCAATATTCAAGTTATTCAATTTCTATCATACAAGTTCAATGCTTCATTGCTTATTTTATTGCTCATTTCAATTCCGCACCTTTAAATGTTTCACCTTTCATTTCCACACTTACTATTCATGCTATGTTACTCTCCTAGTCCTTCTAGCAAATGTAGTTTACACCTAGTCATTTTCTAGGTGGTGATGTATAATCTTTTCAAATTCCGCACTCTATTTTATATTGTGATGATGCTTTACTTGTTTATTGCTTTCATTACCCAACAAACTAAATCAAACAAAATACAAGTTTTACTCATGCTTAACAAAGATAATTTTTGGACAACCGGGTTAGGCTCACTAAATTGGACTTAAAGCAAAGTGATTACCGTAAAAATATAGCAATTTTAACGTCCTAAATATGCAAGCTCACCCACCTAAAAGTAGTGTCATGATAAGATTAACTACGAAAATGATACTTGTCTTGTCACAACCATCTTGCAAAATTTACTCAAGTAAAGGTCTCGTTCCCTTACCCGTGTTCCAATCGGATTCAAGTCCTAGCCTTATCCCGAGTAAAATTTGGTCTTTCCAAACCGGACCCGAAAACTTGTTTGGTGGCGACTCCGTCGAAATCGAATGTTAAAAAATCGTAGGGGTCAATTTCTATATTATTTCCTTTAATATGGGTTTCCTATTTTCTAAATTCTAATTCAATATTCAATCATTAGATCCAACCTTAGAATTCGACTCCCCTTTTGGGGTGCGATTGAGGAGATCAAGCCGAAACCAAGTGTTGGGTTTCTTGATTTTTGGTGACCAAGTTTGTGTTCTTGGCATGTTCAACTTGGGACATGTCAAGGTCCCAAAACTTGTATTTACAAAATTCGAAATACAAGTATCCGAAATAAGAATGAAACGAATCCAAAACACTCAAAAAAACCCCCTACACCTGTATTACTCTTTCATTTTGGGCCACTCTTAAATCAATTAGGATATCCCACTATCTTGAAGCACTCACCCCTCAAGCATCCCTTCATACCACAGTAATCACGTTTCTTTGCCTCCTTCTCAATCTTCTAAAGTATCATTTTTTGTAATCCTTCTTCTGAAAGTTAATATGAGGACCAAGGGTAGTGTCTTTTCTGTTCACAGCCAAGGCACTCACTTAACTACCAAGAGCCATTTCTCATCTCAACTGCTTTTCTCCTTCAAACTGGAGAACCAGATTGTATGCCGTATTGACAAGCATCAATGGTTATGTGCCCAAGAACTTGGTTTTTTGTTGAGCATACCCCGAGTTAAGTCCCATCATGAACGTAATCAACATGTTAGTTGCTTGCAGGTCAAGTATTTTCTTTGCAATGCTATGGCACCACTTGAACACCAGACATTCCTTCCAGTTTAGATATTAGGTCCCATAACCCTTTAACTTATAATAGTAATCACTCACACAGGAGTTTTTTTTGTTCTACTTCCCAAAGTTCTTTTTTAAGTTGAAAGAGTCGAGGTGCATTTGTTTGACCATATCTCTCCAGAATCTCTTTCGAAAGCCTTTTTGTGGGCTGCATTGTCACCAAACTTCCATCTATCTCAGGCTTCATAACTGCAAGCAACCAAGATCTGACCATGTAGTCACATCTAATCCATTTCTGTATTTCATCTGCACCTGCAGGCCGGTTTGGATGTTTTCCTTCTATGAAGGCAGTTTGTTCTTAGCACCAAGAGAAATCTTGATACTTCTGCTCCAGTTTAAGATGTTGTTTCCTTCAAAGATGATGCTTCCCGGTGGTGTAGAAGCGCTTTCATTCACATCAATAAAGTGGTGATCTTTGTAAGGGTTTAGTGTGGGGGTTTCATTTGCTGGTGCCTTTAATGTTTTGAAAAAGGAAAGCTTAGACTTTTTTTGTTTCTGGTTTATCAAGAACAAGTATTTAGAAAAAAATTCTTCTTTCTGGGATCTTTCAAACTTCCTGCTCCAATACCATAAAGAAGTTTTCAAGACTTGATCTTGGTTTTCTATCAGAAGAATTCTTCCGGGTTTCAATTTGTATTTCAATAGTAAAGCTTTCAATAATCTGTTTGTTACAAAACATCACAAAGTCCTGCCTAGACTATATATACAAGGGCGGAAACTTAAACCCTATTCTACCAATCCTTAGTTGTACAAAAGGATAAGAACAGATAGTAACAAAACAACATCAACCATGGATCAATCAAGGTGAGGGATCCTATGCAAATAACAAAAAAGAAAAGAATAAAGCTACACGAATATTAACATGTGACTTAGTCTAGTTGACATGGGGTATTGCACACCAATATTCTCAGTAGTTTTGTTGCTAACTTCCACCTATCTTCTTTAGAAAAACCATATGTCAAGATAATGTTCAGTTAACATAAGTAAAAAAATGTTACTAAAGGGATTTTTTGTTTTGGATGAAAATCTCCACATTAGTGGTTGGGATACAAAAGATATCTAATGCTTGTTTAAGGGGATGAGGACAAGAGGATGGATAGGGATAAGAGATAAGAAGTTGGTGATAAAAACACAATATCTCTAATATATAAGGGAAATCTTGAGTTTATTTTAGTAAATGCCCTTTTGGTGGCCCCCTATGGAATAAACTATAATAACCTTGATAAACTTATAATTTAATTTAATTAATTAAAAACTTAATTGTAATAATTTTAAAAATGATTATTTAATGTTATATTGCAAATCCAATGCACGTGGCTACCAAGAGTCAACAAAAAATTAATTGAATTCCTCTAACAAACATGAAATCTATTTTATTAAAGCAGAATGATGGTTATTGAGAGGTGAGCAAATCCTCAATACTCCCTTCTCACCTATGCTACGTCAATGGCCACGTCATACCCATTCAAGAGGCAACTAATCAATTCACAACTTTAATGCTTCAATCAAGCACTAATCAAGCAAGAAAAAAAAAGGAGAATTCATATTAGCAATAAAAGGAAAAATAACCATTTACAAAAAAGGAAATAGAAAATTTTGTATCAAATAAATAAGGGGGGAAAAACAGTGTTGTATATCTTTAAAATGATATAATGACCAACTATTTCAAAACAAAACTTCAAAAATTATGAAATGAATTGAAAATTAATTCTAATCATAACAAATTTAGAAAACGTCATTTTTTAATTCTACATTTGATGTATATTTAATCAGTTTAATAAAAAAAAGAGTAGGTACTTCAGTTAAATGGTTAAACAATACAATTTATAACTTACGCTATATTTTATAATTAATTTACATAGGCATCTACCAACATTTTAATTGTCTAATTACATCATTAAAGAAAAAATCTCATGTAGACCAACATACATATATCCTGATTTATTAATTTCATAATTACTCCCTATTTGTGTTATTACAATACTCCCTTCGTCACGGAATACTTGAACAGGTTTGTCCAGCACGGAGTTTAATACAAAGTAATTGACTTATTATTTAATTAGATGGTAGTTGATATTGAGGTATTTTTTTAATAGGGATATGTGTCAACTTTTTAAAGGGGGTAAGGGGTAGGGGGATGGTGCATAGGACCACAAAGTGAAATGTGAAAGGGGTGGTTGATATAATATTAATAAAATTTTACCATTTATAGAAACGGTGCAAGTAATCCGGGACGGCTTTATAAGGAAAGCGGTGCAAGTATTCCGGGGCGGAGGGAGTAATAATGTATAGAGTAACAATTTTAAATCTAATGCATTATTTTATTTACTTTCTAATTTTATAGAAATTCCGTGCATTGGCACGGGCCTATACTAGTAAGGTATTAAAGCAGTTAAAAAAAAAAATGGAATTCATTCCTTCAATCTCACATATTTGTATTACAAAATATTTACTCTTAATCACCCTAATTTTATGTGGCTTTACAAACACTTTGCGACAAAAAAAAGGCAAAAATAATAAACAAGTAAAAAATACAATCTTTTACCTTTATTTTAGTTAATTTATTATTACATTAATTCCTAAAAGATTTTGTTGCATGTAAATATGTTTATTTTTTTTTAGGTCTTAAATAAATTTCTTACATGTTTTAGCAAATGTGAAAACTTTTAAGCACAGAGCATGTATACAGGACTATATCAAGTCAGATTTTTAAAAGTATCGGTACGCATCGCATGCATAGAGTACTAGTCTATACTAATATATTAAAAGGCGTTTGTGAAAACGTATATGTGTCACGTAGACTCCCTCCGTATTACGCCATGTCACCACTAATAAGCATCATGGTATGTTATTGACAACCAAAAAAGCATGTAGCAAGGATCGAGCATCGAACCTCATGGATTAAAAGTTTCACTTCCTACCATCTCAACTAGCTACAATGTTTGTCATATTTTCACATATAAATGTAAAATACAATCTTTTAAAATTGGGCATATTTTTGGAAAACGTAAACCCGACTAAAAGTAAAACCCGGAGCAACGCCCCGGCCACACACTAGTTACTCTTAATAAAAAGGAGGAGGATAAGGATAGGAGAGTTAATAAGGTATAATTTTATCTCAATCTTAATTCAAATGGAGTACCAAACAAAAGATACTTTTAATTTACTATTAAAATAAACTATAATTGATAAAGATATGTTCTGGAATCAAATAAGTGAAAATCATGTGAATAGAACGCATAAATGAATTCTTTTTGCATCTCAAATATATAAATTGGTTGTTTAGGAAAAACCATGGTGATTACCATCATTTTGACAAAGTATGGATGGTTATAAAGAATTGAAGTAATAAATTTGTTGTTTAGGTTGAAGATGAAGCTTCTGTGTTCAACAAGAAGGCAGAAGCCACTGACCATAAGAGTAGGGTCAAGTAGTATGCCACACCACTTGTTTTTACTCAATGATGCAACTTAGTGGTACAACAGTCTAGCTTGATAGTATAAATTTGTACTACCTATTTTGAATAAGCAGAGTGATATGCGGATAGCGAGATAAGTACACAAGCAGTTATAGCACTGTACGTTTAGCAACTTAGTCAATATTGATATTTTTTTATGGTCATCATTCTTCAAAGAGTGCATAACTATACAGAGCTACTGATTCGTTTTTGTGTGTATTGCTCAAACTTAAACCGTATCTGAAACTTTTTGTTCCGAATCAAAAATCTTTAGTAGCATTTACATATACCCAATGTACCACAAAAACCAGGGATTGAATTGATTTATTGACCAATTTGGAATTTTTCATATATTCAACTTGAAGAGATCTGCTCAAACCATGGTTGAAATTGATCTGAAAGACTCATCAAATAAATATGACTTACAACGAGCAATAACAACCAAAAAAAAAATTTAAACAAGTTTGGTTGTACCATGGAAATCCTGAAATGACTTGTGTGTCATCTTTAGTTTAGTTCACCTTGATCAATAGTTACTTTTCTGATAATGGAGAATATCGTACAACCTCCTTTATCTTATTCTGTTGAGAAAGAAAGATTTGCTATTTGGAATGTAGATAAGTTTTTGCAACAGAGGATATGCCATTGTCATGCAAAGAAGTGACAAATCCTCTGGCCTCCCATGAACATATCAAGTTATGGTCTAAAATTTTACTTACAATATCTACATTATTCGGTGCATTTAGCATTCACACTGATTATTATTCTCTAACCTATTTGTTTCTTGTTCTTTTGGTTCAGCATCAATAACTTGACTCATCATATCAACATTTGGTTTATGCCTTGTGCTTTTGTTGTTCTTTGTTTCTATACAATCCAATTCCATTTTTATCATTCTAACATTAATCAAAAAACTGTTTCTTACCGCGCCTCCTTTTCCATTATCTTTCCTCCTTCTGTTAGGTACTAGAGCAGCACGAGTGACTTCCCTTCTCTTGTCAGATAGACCATTTACAACCTTTCACTAAAACTCTAAAGCAAAGGTCCTTATTCACTTAGGTACTGAATCTCTACTTTATTGCATGAATGTAGGTTTACCAGAGCATCTTGATAGGTGGGTCAAACGATTTTCGTATGAAGGTGTCCCGAATTATGACTTTATTTGTCCTAGCCTTCGCATCGCAATGAACTTGCAAGTCACTGCAACTTGAACGATCAATGTGGTACTACTGTTTAACATTTGTACAGAAATGGCTTTAAAATACATAGCTCCATATTGCCAACTTCACTTTTTCTTTATATGGATATGTTTCCATGTTTAGTATACTCAGTACTATACTTGAGTTTATTTCTAGTAACATCAACCACTGCATTCATTAGTGTGGTTACTGCAATTTATTTCTTGTAACATGATCAACTGCCACACTCAATTACTGATGATAGTAATAAAATCAGCTATAGTTAGTTTATCTTAACTGTCAATTTTCTTATCAAATTTCTTTTTGTTTCAAAATCCCTTGGCTTTAGATGTTTAGTTGTAGTTATGCTGGACTTTGCTGATATGATTTATGAGTTTCTTCAATATTTCGACTCTCAAGTACAAAAATGTGAAAAAATTACTAATTTTGACAGGTACGTATCTGTTCTCAGATATAAAATTTACAACTGCATGAACATTTGGAGCTATTCAGGGTACTGCAAATCCTTGGCTTTTTTGGGTCTTCTCTGCCCCAGTGCCTCTATAGTTTTGGTTTCACTTTAATTAGGGTGTTTTTCGGTTACTTTGTACAAACCTAATTAAGGCATTGGTACCACATTATGAGAAAGTTAAAGGTAGTTTAGTAGAACCTACTTTTATTATGAGTTGCTTCATTCTGTGAGTTTCCAACAGAAGGATGTGAAAGAACACTAAGTTTGCAACTTTAAAAGGATAGGTCCATAGAAATTATGGAGCTAAGGAGTCCATGAATTAAAGCAGAAATATTAACAGTCTCCTAACTTTTCTATGAATCTGACTCAGCACATCAGAAAAGAAAAATCAACGATTTTAGATATGTCAAAACTGACTGATAACCGAGTTGTCGATGTCGATCCAAACCCTAATTGTACCCAAATCGCATACCAAGCTGACACTGAACCAAACGACTCATCACTCGTTTGCCATTATAAGTATGTAGGATGACCAGTAACTGAAATCAGGTAATCGCACATGAAATTCAGATCTACATTGGTTTTAGAATTGTATTTGCACACTAAGTTTTCATTTTACCTCAATTACTGGTGTCCTATACTTTACCCTCCGGCAAAAGGGTGTGTGGAGAATACTTGACACCTGATATTGGACTAGAGTAATGGAAAATTTTGGTAAAATAGCAGAGTCCAACACTTGAACACATATTGGCGTCCCATCCAAGTTAGTGTGTCTGAGTAACATAGCTTGCAGATGGTTTATGCTTTTCAAGATAGTAACGTATAAGCTTCACCACTATCTAATTTTATTAAAGTTTCAACTAAGTTTGTAAACAACGTTGCATGAAGTCAAGAAAAATAGGTTGGTTTAATGATTAGTATGCCTCAAACTTGAAAGGGCCCCTAGACGACCCCTTTGATGTATATTTGTGGCTACATACATTGCAGATCAATTTAAACCACTAATCACAAGTCACTCTGATAATTACAGTTACTATATCTTAATTATAATGCTTACTTATGAAACATCTCTATTTCATCCGTCGAAATTCTGCTTTTATAAAGTTTATAATGTAGCCTTTTAAAATGTGTCATGAGATGGGTAAAGACTTTTGAAAAATTCTTTGTCCTGGTGCAAGAATCGCCAAAGGATCATAAGTAGATTTCCTTTGTTTGAAGACTTCCCACCTTGGACCAAAGTGTGCTTTCCACTCTTGTTGTGTGCTGTAGTGGGGCAGATACTGCTTCACACCAAGTCGGCCCGATTCGCAGAAATCTAGAATCCTTTTGTTCTGACTCAAGATATGGTCTAAGCCGTCACTTCCTGTCGAAGAAGGAACTGCAGAGGATAGAAATCCCACTAGGTAAAACACATCTTCTTCTGGAATAACGACCGAGGTTCTGTTGTCCCACCTAGGGAAAAAATCAAAAAAACATAACAAACCATACTTATAATCATGTTGTAATTTTGAGTCAGATAATAGGCAATCAGTTCACTTGAATGTTTAAGGAGTTAAAATATTGTGCTGTACTTGGATTTGTTAACGGGGTATATGAGAATGGGACCATTGCTTGTGTCCTTGAGTATGTTTCCAAACACTTGCTCCGCGAACCTGTGAATGCTGCTCTTAGGGATTAGGAGATTGAGCCATGGGTGTGGTACTTCCCATAATCCTTTTGACCGCAGTTTTATCTCAGACACATGAACTCTATCTAAGAAGTCCACATATGAGACTTGTGCTATGAAAAGAGTAGATGAGATATAGCTTAGTTGCGAAAGCATGAGCTTGATTTCCTGCATTAAGAGAAATTAGATTTAAGGCAGAATAAGTAGTCATATTATCTAGGAGTATGTTACTTAAAAATTATACTAACTAGTACCAAATCGAAAGGCTTATTTAGTATTTACCTGGTCTGCAAGATCAGCTTCGTCATGCTTAAAATATTTTGCCAATTCTAAGCAGAAAAGTGTTTTCCCATCTGAACTAAATTGACTGGCTTGAACTGGATCTTGTGGGTCAAAAGACGTTCTCCAGTTATTTAGGAGGCCAGTTCTGTTTATTATTACAAAACCTTCAATGTAATCAAATGTTGCCTTTGCTACTGTCAGCTGTTCTTGTTCTCTGACAAATGTGTCAAAATCTGAATACAGAACTCTGATCCATTTCACCTGTTTCGCCAGAGTTTCTGTTGGTTAGCTAGATAAATATTAGGGAGAAAAGGAGTCAGTCTTCATACATGAACAACTTCGTCCATGGTTAAATTATAGGCCTCATTTCAATTTTATGTCGTCCCAACATATTATGCAACTTCGGAAATTTAGTAAGTTAAACTCTGAACTGTTGTATATTACCCTCTAATCATAATGTAACAGCTGAGCTTTACCATTTGGGGAGCAGGTTCTAGAGAAATTCTGGCTCGAGTAATGATACCAAACTGTCCAAGTCCTCCAAGAACACTGTGAAAGAGTTCAGCATTTTGTTTCTTGGAACAGTTGACTACTTCCCCTTTACCTGCATTATTATACAAGAAATTATTATTAGTGGTGGGCTTATTTCTATTTCAGGATAACAGGGGTCAAGCTGCAAATAGAGGACATAGTTGATTAAATACCTTTTTAATCCAATTTAAGGCAATAATTATGTAGGATAAAGTTCAAACAAATTATCTAATGTGTTTGCCAATGTTTTTGTTACAAGTGCACTCTTTACTTTTTCTTAAAGAAATATATTATCTAAGAAAAAGAAAACAGTTTAACATCATTTTTGTTTTTGTGATGAAGGATGATTGGAGTTTGGGGATTCAAACACACACCTGTAACAACCTCAAGCTGGTGGACATTACTAATCTGCGGGCCGTGGCGAAAAGCTTGTCCACTAACCCCAGCATTGGACAAAGTACCTCCAACTGATAGATGAAGATAATCTGTCCAAGATTTAGGTGTCAAGCCATATTTCAGACATTCATGCAGGATGTTGATCCACAGTTCACCTCCATAAACATCAACATAAGGCTGGACTACTCCATTTTGGACTACTACTTGTATTGGATGAAGTCGAAGAGATCTCATGTTGATCACGACACCTTGATGGGCTTGGGATTGGCCTTGAAGAGAATGGCCACAGCCTCTTGCTGCGACTGTAAGGTCAGAACCCTGACCCATTTTCCATACATGCTTTATAGTTTTGGCTATGTCAGAAACTGACTTTGGATGAAGAACTGCCAAGGGAGGCAGTTGATATCGGTTGCCAAAATCGCGAGCTGCATGGTTAATTTCCTCGAAGCTGAATTGGCCTTCGAGTGGAAGATTTTCTAAGGGAAGAGGAGTGACCAAAGTAATGCTTATGAACAAGATAATTAACCATATCTTATGGTAACTACTATATTTAGCAAGCTGAACCTGAGGGTTCATTTTGTTTGTTTCTTTTACGACTGCTGTATCGAAAACTTGCTGTTTTTGGGTTGTTTAGAGAATGCAAGATGAAAGCTCTTTGTTATATATCAAGATTTAGAGTGAGAGATTCAAAGAAAGTGAAGGGAATTTATAGGGGTGTGATGTTGGGTGGCTCAGTCAACTTACACTTTCTTTCTTACACGGGGGTAAGAAACCGTATGGCGACTGTCTACTACTTTGGTGGGAGAGTTAAATTTTATTATACGATTTTTTTTTGTTGGTCGCTTTTTCGTGTAAGATTGTTAAAGCTAAGTCCCGTGAAATGTCACATATGAGCATCCTCTAGTGCCGCTATTGATTTTTCTTATTTTTTTAAAAGATGTACACTTTTAATCCTAAATAGGATACTTCTCTGCGATTGCATAACAGAACCCCTTTTAATTTTGTGTAGCGAAATCTCTTTTCTTTTATTCGATATGGCTCAGATCCATAGTTATATTTGATAAAAATGATATCCAATGTGCAATTTCATCAAACAGAAAAAGGCCACAACAAAATAAAAATATTCACCAAATCAACAAGCCACACTTTTTCCAAACAGTAGCCATCACAATGGCCTTTCCTTTATCACCAGTGATTAATTAGCAGATTGATTTATAATATTACTGACTATTTATAATCAATATCAATGGTCTCATTGAGCAAAACAAATCAAGTGTCTTGGCCTAGTGGAAAAGATTCCACCTTCCAACCAAAAGGTTGGGGGTTCAATCCCCACTAGGGGCACTTTGAGGCCCCCCACTCTCAAAGTGTCTAGCCTGTTAACCCGGACGGGTTGACCCGTACGGGGTTCCGATCCGGTAGGGCTATTCATCTTACCTTGCAAAAAAAAAAAAAAATATTGTGCAAAACTCTCTTGTTTAGGAATAATGAAGAATGTCCCAACAGTATATTGATTGAAGATAATATCAATACAGTATATACATATACACCTTCTACTATACTTCGTCAGAATTAAATTAAGAATTGTCTTTATTTGTTTTTGTTTAATGTTTTTGTTGATGAAGAGGGCCGCAGCCCCAAACAAAGAATGTGTTTTATTTGTTGGTATATGTAATAGTCCGTAACATGTCCCACAAATAACTAATAAAACTTTTAAGTACATTAAAATTGAGTAAGAAATGTGGTATCCATTTACGGGGTAATATACAAAAAAAAAAAACAGATAACCAGAAACCAACTCGTCTCAAAATCAAAATTAGATGATCTGAGACGGTCCCGAATAAAGTCAATTACAATTAAAATGGATTTGTTTTCCACAATGAACCAACCCGAAAAAACCCGACACCTAAATCTGAAACGAAAGTCACTTAATCTAATAACACCTATGCTTTTTAAAATTATTTACGTTTTTCGCTTTACCCTATTCCTAGAAGTTTTTATACACTCTACATTATTCCGTTTATGGAATATAAGTACCACATAAACAATTTGCAATTTTATTATGGCAGTCCACCCCAATTTATCCACTTACAATGTTTAGTTACTAATTTTCACTCACTTAAATGGTTAGACAATTTAAAACTACTCATTTCCCCACTTATTACCCCAACCATCATATGATCATCAAATTTCCTTAATTATCGTTTAAATATTAAACGCAAAGATTTTTCAGGGAACGGCGGTAATAAGACTGTTAGGAATTAAACACAACTTAGTTAAGTCAACAAAAATACGAAACATGATTGTTTGGTTTAATATCTTGTTTCCTAGTTTAATTACATTTTTTTAATTAGCTAACTAGATATATTTTGGTATGTAACAATCTCTAGAATTATTTAGACTTGGGGAACAAGTATAATTCTAGTAGACGTGGGTTTCTAGTTTTGCTTATAAAGGGGGTTTAGGCATACCTAGAAAATAAAAGAGGAAAAATACATTGGTAAGAGAAATCATCAATTAAGGGGTTATTGTGTTATTTTCCAGAAACTTAATAATACGATAATATTCGAGGGGAGTAAATCTTAATTTTCTCACAAACACTTGAGTCTTTTATTATTGTTTTTACTATTTCTTCTATATTGTATTTACGAGTTTGTTCCTAGTCGTTTGTGGCACGCGCTTGGTTATAACAAACTGGTATCAAGAGCTGGGTTTAGCCATGGATGATTTCGGGAATAAGTACAAGGTAGAACCTTTTAACGGGAAGATGAATTTCTCGTTGTGGTAAAGTACAATTAAGGATATTCTTATACATCAAGGTTTTCGCAAGACTTTGGAGGATAAGAAACCCGATTTGGTGGACAAGGACAAGTGGGAGGATATGCAACTACGGGCTACTAGTACGATCAGACTGGCTCTTGCACCGGAGATCAAGTACAACGTTCTAGAGGATAATAATCCAAAAGAGTTGAGGGAAAAATAGATTACGATGTACGCATCTAAGTCATTGGCCAACAAGTTGTTATTGAAAAATGACATTTATTCACCTGAGATGGAGGAAGACGTCGCAGTACAAGATCATCTAAATAAGTTTAATA
This sequence comes from Spinacia oleracea, assembly GCF_020520425.1. NCBI lineage: Eukaryota > Viridiplantae > Streptophyta > Magnoliopsida > Caryophyllales > Amaranthaceae > Spinacia > Spinacia oleracea. The sequence goes on from NC_079487.1 coordinate 62,970,349, forward strand.
GCTTGATCACCCAATTGACGAGTTTAGATGTAAAAATCAAGGAGGAGAACAAGGAAATTTTATTGTTGACATCTTTCCCTAAAAGTTATAACTCTGTGATAACTAGTTTACTGGTAAGGAAGACAACAATTGGTTTGGACGATACTGCGGTGGCGTTATTCGAGGCGGATAGGTTCATGAATCAAGGGGGATCGTCATCAATCCATTGAGGAGCAGGATTAGTAGCGGAGGGTAGTAGCTATAACCGGAAAGGCAAGAAGAAGGCGAGCAATACAAACTCCAACACCAAGTGTTGGTATTGTGACGAGGTATGACATATACCATCAAAGTGTCCTAACTACAAGGAACACTTGATGGTGTTGAGGAATGATAGGGTTAGAGGTGTCGCTACTATTGCAATTGATGAGGATATGGCTCTAATGGTGGAGGAGAGTAATGATCCAAAAGAGGGTTGGATTTTGGATTCGGGATGCTCACAATATATTTGTTGTAGGAAGGAGCGGTTTATTTCTTATAAACAAAGTGATGGGTTGTGTGTTACCTTGCCTAACGGGGAAGAGGCTAAGGTTGAGGCGTGGCCATTTATAGGGAGGTCTAACAGGACCTCCAGCATAAGGCTCCAAATTTTTCGGGGTCCAAAAAAATTAGTGGTAACTTACATAGCCCAATTATTTGTTATATAGTAAATCGTGCAAATAGAATATACTTAATTGATTTGTTGATCAATTGTACAATCTTCTCTTAATATTTCATAAGTTGTGAGATCAACTCCCAGTATGTACATTTTTGTTTTTGTTTTTTAATGTTACTAATCATTTTATTAAGTAAAGGGCATCCACATTAAAAAAGAAAAAAAAACCGGGCCTCCGAATTTTCAGAGACGACCATGAGTTGAGGGTATAAGTGAGGTTGAGATCAAGACACATGATGGGAAGACTAAAAAATTACGAGAGCTAAGGTATATTTCGGGACTTGATCGCAATCTCATATCTTTGGGTCGTTTGGATGACTTAGATTGTGCTATTCATATTGAGGGAGGTCGTTTGGAGGTCACCAAGGCTAGGAGTGTGATCTTAAAGGGACGGCTAAATAAACAAAATCTCTTCATACTTGAAGGAGGTATTGAGGGACAAATTTTGGCTCAAGGGAAGACAAGCTCTGAAAGTTGTTCGTTGGTTCGCGAAGAGACTATGTTGAGTTTAAGGGAAGGTTTGTTAGGAATTAAACACAACTTAGTTAAGCCGAAAAGAATACGAAAAGGACTTGTTTGGTTTAATATCTTGTTTTCTAGTTTAATTAGAATTTTAATTAGGAAACTAGATATATTTTGGTATGTAACAATCCCTAGAATTATTTAGATTTGAGAAACAAGTATAATTCTAGTCAACGTGAGTTTCTTCTAGTTTATCCTATAAAAGGGGTTCAAGCCTAACTAGAAAATAAAAGAGGGAAAATACATTGGTGAGAGAAATCATCAATTGAAGAGATATTGTGTTATTTTGCAGGAACTTAAAATACGATAATATTTGAGAGGATATCTAAATTTTATCCTGTGTCTTTTTTTATTGTTTTTGCTATTTGTTCAATATTGTATTTGCGGATTTGTTCTTAATCGTTTTTTACACCCGTTTGGTTATAAGAACTACTCATACCTCAATAGACTTGATCAAATCTGAACAATTGAAAAGTATCTCATCCAAGTTTGACTCTTGACATAGTACTTCACTTTTAAGACTGGTATTGTCGCGGTGAATCAGAAATGCCTTGAATTTGGGTAGGTGTTGGATATTGTGTGTGCAAATCAAATCGAAAGATTTGATATATAGAGCACGAAAATGTATAAAAGAGTAGCTAATCGAAATGTAAATTTGACGAGAAAGAGCAATCGAGGAGGTACAAGATGGGTCCATGGGACATGTGAAGATCAAATGGGCTAGTGTTATTAGGGTGCCCGTATTCTTCATTTTTGTGGCCCTTAATTTGTAGGATTGGACATTTTGAAGAAAAACGTAGCCTATTTTAAGTCTCATCATCTGTCTATCCTTTTATTTAATTTTGATATGAAGTCTTAAATCCCAACCAGTCAACCACTAGACAATATCAAGTCTCATTTTTATTCATTTATGCAATAATTTTGCTAATGTTACGTTTTAAGCAGCATCCACACAACTGTTTTTGTCATTACTTGTTGCTTTGTTAATTGTTACGATCGAAGTTGTACAAAGTACGGAGTATAGCATAACTGTAACAATTTCGGAGTAAAGCTGTAGAGTACATACTCTGTTGTTACGGGGACAACATACTCAATTTTTAGAGGAAATGGACGATTGTTCATTACTGCACTATAGGTGATATGAGTCCTTTGAAATTAATGAGTAGATTTTTTTTTTGATCCAAATGAGGAATGAATTCCAAAGAAAAAGAAAACAACGCAAAACAAACAAACAACTAAGCTAACATTACTAAGGAATTAGACGTGGAAAGGCCACGCCTCTAGCATCCTCAATTAGAATTCTACCAAGTTCAACAGGAGGAAAAGAAAAAATTTGGATTCGAATGTGTTGGGAGACTCCATGGTTAGCAAGCCAATCAGCCGTCCGATTTCCTTCTCTATACACATGTGAAAGTTTCACCGACCATTCTTGATCTTCTAATAGCTTGAGGCAGCGAGTAATCAGATTAGAGCATTCCCCACTCCCAGCTTCTCTGCTTTGCATAATCAGTACACATGCTAGGTTGTCCATTTGGACGATTAATTGCTTAATATCCAAGTCCTTAGCCAATTCCAGACTCTTTATTAGTGCCATGATCTCAGCTTTGAAAGAGTTGCAGATGCCAAAATTCGCAGCTGATTGTATTACAAAATAAAATTCGTCATTCTTGTATTTCGTTTAACTTTATACGAAGTATTTGGCATGAATGCATGATAAATAAAATTCGTCAGAACGTCTATTGCACAGATTTGCCATTAGTAATACCGTTATTACCAACTTACTGAATAAACATGCTGTGTACTTTTTTGTGGCAAAACCAAATTTATGTTGGGTAATTATAAAAGTCGCAAGTTGTGGCAATCTTATGTGTTGGATTCTATATGGTACATACAGGAGCCACGTAGGTCATGCATCATCAAAATATTTTTACAATCAATATAATATTTTTACTATAAAATTATGTAAATAAGGTAGTCAGTACAAAAAAGAAAACAAATATTCCTATACAAATCATAAATATTTTTGAAATAAAAAATTACATTATTCAATTTGTAAAATTAAGATTTTCCTACCTTTTTTGTAACATGTATAATATGTTATATAAATTAAATATTTTAGTTTCCAATTTAAATCATGACACATAAACATGTCATGCCATCATTGTTTGCCACCTTTATCATTTTTCGATTTACTTTTACTAAAGAAGCATCATGCTAGGTTTTTACTTTTTTATTTTTTATGCAAGTTTTGGACATTAGAATAAAAGAGAGTTAAAATTTACACAAAGTTCATGGAGGTCTATCCTCCATCACAACATTCGAAACAAACTCCGGGACTTGTTAATAAATAACTACAACATAATTATTTATTACATCCATAAGACACATTCTTGCTAGCCTATCCGCTACTTGGTTAGTTTTCCTTGCTGCAAACTCAAGCTTAATCTCATGCATCCTCAAATAAAGGTCCCTGCATTGTCTCACAAGCACCCTGTATAGTATGTTCTTGCAAAATTCTGTTTACAGCTTGTTTGGAGTGTGAGTGAACAATGACACTGCTCCAACCCTTGTCCTCAATAATGAGCAGTCCCCACAAAATAGCTTGAAGCTCGCCCATGAGGGCAGATTGGTTGAGGCATTTTTGTTGAAAACTAATGATCCAATCCCCATCCTTGTATCTGCACACACCTACAATACTAGTTGATGCATTTCTCACAACAAACGAAGTGTCACAGTTAAACTTGAGCCTATTGGGAGGAGGTGGAGGGTGAAGGTAGTAGGCTGGTTGGTGGGAAAGGTGTAGTTTCTGGATGTATGATGCTCCCAAGCAAGAGTTTTGGCATCCAAAACCCATTTTTCCGGGGTTGTAAAGTATTTGGGAGAAAATGAAGTTGTTGTTCCTCCTTTTCCAAATGGCCCAAAGGACAAAAGGGAAAAGAGTTTTTCAAGGTAAGATAATATGTTGAGAGGAAGCCGTGGGCTTGGAGTTAATCAATTGAAACCATGGTTGAAAAATGGTGTAAAGAAAGCGTCATCTACCCCAAGAAGGTACCGAATTTCTTTAGCTCATGGACAATCCATAAGAATATGGAGAGTGTTCTCAGGGGCTTCTTTACACAAAGCACAAATATTAGATAGACAAAGATTCCTCACAAAAAGAGTGCATCGATGGGGTAATCTATCATGAAAAGCAAGCTAAATGAATAACCAAATCTTTGGGAATATGTCCGTTTTCCAAATCCAGTTCCAAGAAATCTCCCCACAAAGTGGGATTTGTTTCACAATAATCAAAGGTTTTTGGAAATCGAACATACCATTAGATGTGAGTTTTGAAAACATGAAGTCTTCTTGATTGAGCAACTAGTTGGGAAGGGGGACAGACCTACACACCTTATCCACACACTCGGGAAAAATGAAAGAAAGGGAAGAAAAATCCATACCCCATTGTTTATGCAAGTACTCACTGCATAATCAGTTTTCAATTCTTTTAAAGGACCATGGATGAGCTGTCTAACAGACCCCTCTCCCATCCAATTTTCTTTCGAAAGGTTAACAAAGAAGCCACCCCCAATCCCCTAAGAGATATTCCCCAAAAATAAATCCCACAATTTTCCCATAGCCTTCGAAAGGTGCGACCCATTGGAGAAAGCCCTAAACATGTTGCTAGATTTAGAATACTTATCCTTAAGAACCTTAGCAGCAAGATTGTCACCTTGGTGGATCATTGTCCACCACAACTTGAAAATATACGCTCTGTTTAAGGCACTAAAACACCTAATAACCAACCCCCCCCCCTCCTTTTTTGTTTTAGAAATGGTCTCCCAATTAGTCAGATGTAATCCCTTATTATCTACCCCTTTCTCCCAGAAAAATCTAGCCAAACAACTATTAATGGCCTTGATAATTGATTCGGGGAGGAGTATACATTGCATATAATACTTAGACACAGTATTGGGAGTAGAAGAGATGAGGCCCAACATACCTGTTTTGGTTAGAAACTTGGATTTTCAAGAACCAAGCTTCCCGTTGATCTTATTCATAAGGAACTTAACACAAGCCTTGGCAGGTCTAGTCCCCGAGAGAGGAAATCGCAGGTAAGGGTTGATATCATTTTCCTCTTGGATATTCATAGCATCACAAAATAAAGCTCTATCCCCAACCAAAATATTCCTAGAGAACAACGCTTTACTCTTATCAATACTCATGGTTTGACCCATAACCTCACAAAAAGTGTCAAGAATATTTCTAAGACTCGAGATGGTACCAACAGAGATTCCCCAAACAACATCATATCATCTTCAAATAGAAGGTGAGAAATAGGAACCCTCTTCCTACCTATACTAAAAGGAGTCCAAAGTAACTTCTCAGTTGCCTCATGAATCATTAAGGACAAGATTTCCATGCATGCATATAATAAAAATATAAGGGGAAAGGGGGTCCCCTTGACGAATACCTCTAGTAGGAACAAAAGAGTCAGTAAGAATGCCATTAACCAAAACCAACGAAGAGACTGATGAAATGTAACTCATAATGAGCATAACAGAATTGCGATCCACGCCATATCTCACCAAATAACTAATAATGGAGCTCCACTCCCACTTTTCATAGGCTTTTTCAAGGTCAAATTGGAGAAAAAACCACTATTTATGTCCCTTCTTAGCTCTCATGGAACGAAGAATCTCATTTGCAATGATCACATTGGTTTCAGTCCCTCTACCTGGAATAAAACTATTTTGGTTCGGGAAGATTCTACGAGGAAGGGAAACCCTTAGCCTATTAGCTATGATAATTTTATAAATGGTATTGCAAATACTTATAGGTCGAAATTGAGTGATGGAAGAGGGATCCTCATTCTTAGGGATAAGGGCAATAATGGTCTCATTGATCTCGACGGGCACACAACTTTTTTGGAAAGCACTTTGGACGAACAGAATTAAGTCCCCTTTGATGGTATCCCAAAATTTCTTGTAAAATAAAGAGTCTTAGCCTTCGGTGCTCGGGGCCTTAAAGGATCCCATTTCGGACAAGGCGTTCCAAATATCACATTCAAACGGAATTTCACTAACAGACAAACCTAAACTAGATTTTAGTTTATCAAAAGGGAAAGTGTTCCCATTTAACATTCGATGACAAAAAGGAGGAAGTAAACAACTTCTGAAAACATAATCTTGTGTGATCAGACAACAATTTAGGGTCGAAATACTCTCCCCCACATCTGAAATTAAAGAAATGATTCAATTAGACTTTCTTCTCACAATCACTGCCTTATGGAAAAAAGAAGTATTTATATCCCCTTATAACAACCAAATTTCTCTCCCTTTCATCATCCAAAAAGTTTCCTCTTGATGAAGGATATCAAGAAGATCTCCCTTGCAAAGATTTTTCAAGATCAAAGAGAAAAACAAAAAACCATTTGAGCCTTGGGATTTTTGTATACCCTCAATCCTGGAAAGGATTATGGCTTTCTTTTTAATAACATTACCAAAAGAGTTTTTATTCCAAGTAGCCAAAATAGTAGACATAGCATTTACTTTATCAAAGAATTGTTTTTCAGATTTAGCCCATTCATTCACCATTAGATTATCAAAATACAAATCTAAACACCACATAGGTTCCGAAAAGGTTTAGGGTTTTCAAGGTTATTTTGATTGCTCAGGTTTAGCAGAATTGGACAATGATTTGAAGTTAAGTGAGGTAACACTTTCAAGAAAGCGGTAGGAATAAGCTTCGACCAGTCAACTAAGGCCCAAGCCTTATCTAGACGTTCCATTATTGGCCAATACGACGTTTGTTAGTCCAAGCAAGTTTTTGGCCTGAGAAACCTAAATCTGACAAACAATAATTTTACATACAATTTATATAAGCATCAGCCTTATATTGTTTTATAGGATAACCACCAAACTTTTCGTGCGAGAATTAAACTTCATTAAAATCTCCTAATGACACCCACGACATATTCATGATGTTGCGATTTAATGTCAATCAAATTAACATAGCGGAAATAATCCTGAAACCAGGATTCACGTAAAAGTATAGATTAAGTAATACATACGTTAGATGTGCGTACTCCCACTTTCTCTACAAACACGAACGAGAACTCCACTTGTAGTTCCTCTACAATCATCCATCGACACGTTCAGTTCCACCTTGATTCCGATAGCTTAGATCTTCCACAAGGGTGTTTAGCTTTTTGGGAAATGTTCAACTCGGAGGCACATAGAGAATTAGTGTTCTATGTGTCTCTAGGGCTGAGTGTGTATGTTCTATGGAAAACGGTATAGAGAAAGTTTATTCAAATAACCTATTTACTTAAACTTTCTAACCACCCAAGGTTTGGAAGCACAAGGACGACCAACAACCCCATGCGCACACGAGAGCACGCACACATTAGCTGGGCTGTGGGCCGCGCCCTAGGCCAGCACTGTTGTTGCTTGCTCGTAGCATGCCGTGCGCGCCACAACATCAGACCTTGGGCCAACGCTGCTTTTCCATGTGCGCTGCGCCCATGGGCCTTGCTCTTGTGCGCTCCGGCTCGTGGGCTGCTCCTCGTATGCGTTCCGATGGCCTTTCTGTCAATGCTCATCGTATAGTACTTTGACGATCCAACGTCGTTAGATATGATTATTTGTTTCGCGTAGCTTACGAATATACACAATACGATATACTAATACAATCTCACGTCTCATCGTATATTTACGTTTTCAGAACTAATTTCCCGAAAAGCCATTAAATGAATTTCCAATTCATTTAATCCGACGCTGTTTTATGTCATTGTTGTGACCTTGTAGGTTCAGTCAATAGTACGTTGTGAGCCTAATAAGGATTAGAACTTAGTGATCGGAAACATTTCTTCTACTAGCTTTTTCTATCACTTGATCTTACTGATAATTAGTCGTAATTAATCTGAACCTTGGTATTAGACAAATGCATCTTGGGTGAAAGACACGTTTCCTTCAGTATCCCATTTGTCCTCTAGACAAGTGTGCATTCGCATTCTTTTGTCACTTAGTGTTACTTGTTGATCATAATGTAAGATCCAAGCCATCCATTGTTCAACTGTTAAACTTATACAGAATGTTAAGCCTTAACCATTTTGAGCACGGCAATGCATTTTCAAAGTATCTAACTCTCAGAGAGGCCTTGTTACACAACAACACCATATCCTATCACAATAGGAGGCCAATCCAATGTTGTAATCTATGAAAGACTTATTTTGATTCATAGTAAGCCTGAATACTGCTTTTATAGTCTCCTTTTACAGTGTGACGTTTAGCAAGCATCAAAAAGAACTAATCTTTAAACAAGTAATCATAATTACTCATGTTTTGAGGAATGGTTCTAATCACCATTAATGAGAGCGACTTATGACATGACTTTAATCTCTTATAGTATTTTTATGGTCAATCCGATATGAATTCCAATAAGTATCTATGCAAAAGATTTATGACATCCAAGTCCCATCTAGTTCAAGAAACTGAACTTTAAATCTAATTGCAATATAATCTTCATTAGTCATTGTTTGTCCAACCATTCAATCACCTAAATAAGGGATCCTTTTGTGACTTCACGTTCACTTATGGGCATTTTTTTTACCAAAGAATCCAAATCTTGATATCCCATTTGAATTTTTTAAATCACTTGGACTTTATCATTTAATGCTAAACCAAAATTAAATGAATATGAAAATAGAATTTCATAATATTAATTGGTTAAACCAATTTTTTAAAACATATATCCAACAAATGTTTTAAAAAAACCTAAGAAATCAAATCCATTCTCCAATATTCTTCATTCCCATGGTTGCTTTATATGCGTTGTGCTTCGATCACTTGTGGAAACGGTTTGGTCAATGGATCCACGACGTTGTTATAAGTCCCAACCTTGCAAATCTCGATTTCTTTCTGTTCAATAATTTCTCGAAGTATGTGAAATCTCCGAAGTACGTGTTTGACTTTCTGATGGCTCATATGCTCCTTTGTCTGAGCAATGGCTCCACAATTATCACAATATAAAGGCATTGGTCCCTTTACGGAGGGGACAACCTCAAGTTGTTCTATGAAATTCTGAATCCAAACAGGTTCCTTTGCTTCTTCTGAGGCGGCTATGTACTCGACTTCAGTTGTCGGATCCACAATAGTGCTTTTCTTAAGCACTTTTCCAGCTTACTGCTCCGCCATTAAGGCAGAACATAAAACCAAACTGTGATCTGAAACCATCTATGTCGGTTTGAAAGCTTGCGTCCGTATAGCCCTTAACAATCAAATAATAAGTTCCACCATAGACAAGAAATTGACCCTTTGTCATTTTCAGGTACTTTAGGATATTCTTGTCAGCAGTCCAATGCGGCCTTGTACGGCATACATGATAGATCCAAAATCCGAAGCATATGAAATCGTACTCATCTTTCTATGCTCATCAGATATTTTAGGACACTGAGTCTTTCTTAGATATATGCCATGTGTCATGGGTAAATGATCTCTCTTGGATTCTATCATATTGAACGAAGCTACCACCTCTGAGGGGGTCGAAAAAGCACGAGGCTAATGCGTGACCTCATCCCTCGTGGGCGTGACGTTATCAGATCAAGTGTAATTAGATTTCCTGTGAGTTTACACCCAATCGACTAGTAATATAGGAGTCGCCATTCAGTTTTTAACGACAATGAGAAAATCTGACAAAACCCGGTTATCGTGACATAAAGGGAGTGCAATTATGTTCGACCACGACGGCCATAGGTTCCCTTGTGATCCCTGGTGTGGGGATCGCTGAACGTACACCCGCAGGGCAGAGATTGAGATTTCGGGGGACTGTAGCTACCGAGAGGAGTGCTTATCGATAATACTCCGGAGGCAGGTTATCCTTACTAGCTCAGCATAAATAATTGAAGGGACATGCGTTAAACTATTAAACTATTCTTATGCAACACATAACACTAAATCGATCATGATTATCTTATTTAGATTGATTTAAGGTACCTAGCATGATAATTCAATTGTCCAAGGTATTATCCTATTAGGCGTGATAGATCAATCAAGTTAATAGTTTGACAATTTTATAAAAGGGTGATAAAAGCGATTAAATCATATGAGGGACACATTACAACGCACCCTTGAGAGGTGCGTTGTGGTTCTTAGAAAACTAACCACTTGGCTTTGCTATTTCTCCTTTTATTTAACGAATCTCGGGTTTCTAAGAAATGTTCCAGTATTTAGGCATAATTCATCAAGCTACAAGGGGCAGGACGCGTTCTGTTCAACTTTTGGGTCGATTGCGACAGAACGCCGGATCAATTTCGCAGCGTGAGGCTTAGGCTTAAGGCTAGAGTCAATACTTAGGTTATGGAATTTTGTCTTTTTCACGTCGGTTTTAGGCTGTATTTATAGGAAAAGGGTGTGTGGAAAGATAGATTTTAAGATACGAATCCAAAAAGAATCCGGAGATAAAACGGCCCCAGGCATTTTCAGCGCCCAGGCTTGGGCGCCGAAGATTTCGGCGCCCAGATCCAGGCGTTGAAAATGGGATCTGGGCCGAGTTCTATTTCAGATTTGGACTCTTAGAATACGGAGCTTTTGAGATTTATCCGAGTCTTTTAGTGTGTATTAAGTTATGACGGAATGCGTCTGGGCCCGTTACGAACTCTAGGTTCGTTAGGAATTTAATTACTCCCCCCGTCCCGGAATACTTGACCTGTTTTCCTTATCGGGCCGTCCCTTAATACTTGACCTATTTCTAAAAATGGGAATACTCTAACAATATTATATTATTTCTCACTCCACCCCTATTAACCCACCTACCCCCTACTCCATACAAAAAATAATTAAAAATTCAACCCCTACTCTCCCCCAACCCCACCTCTTAACACATTTCCCACTAACTAGATTAAAATAATACCCCACTATCAACTACTACCTATTAAATTAAATAAGTCAATTCAAGTCCCTTAAACTCTATGCCGGTCAAACCGGGTCGAGTATTCCGGGACGGAGGGAGTAATACGTAACTCTTATTTTCGAATTATACCAAGAATGCAAATTCTATCTCTTTTAGGATTTATATTGGAGTGCAACACCTAATTCTGACAGTTTTCTATCTTTTATGACTTTGCCACTTTTAACAACTACCTTTTACGCCAGTTACTATTCTTAGCAGGTTTCTATAAATAGCAGTTTTGGCTGAAATGAAAGGGTGATTGAGATTCGTTATTTTATAGGAGATGCGTTGCCAAGTGGAGATTTATGTTCTCGTCATCGAACCTTCCCTTTCGGGAATGGGGACAAAAGTAGGTGTCTACAGTTAGCCCCCACTTTGACTGAGTCTCGAGATGAGACGATGGTCAAAGTACTAGACGGAGTGCGTCCTACAAGCCATGGTGTATGTGACCTATTTTGCGAGGGTCTCACGAGCCCCCGAGTGATAACATTTGACTTAAGGGTCATCACTTGAAGTGTTAACACATTCCTCACGCATCATTGGAATTTGTTAACTGATAGTATAGAAACTCCCTCACTTTGTCGTTGGAAGTATCTAAAGATGTTTTCGAAATCAAAGCTATAAAGTGTAACTAGGCCTGGCCAAGCCTAATCAAGAGGTAAAACATTTTCAAGATTCTCATTTTCAGGGTTAGCTAAACGAGAAAATCCCCTTGTTTTTATAGGACGTAAAACGAAGGAAAATCCAACACATCGCTCTTTTTCGGAAAAACGGAAAACCAATCCTTTGTTTTTTGGAAAAGGGAAACCATCCTTTGATTTTTGGAAAAGGGAAACCATCCTTTGATTTTTGGAAAAGGGAAACCATCCTATGGTTTTTGGAAAAGGGAAACCATCTTTTGATTTTTGGAAAAAGATAAACCATCTTTTGATTTTTGGAAAAAGATAAACCATCTTTTAATTTTTGGAAAAAGATAAACCAGGAAAAGTTATCGCGGCAGCGACTAAGGACCTGCGCGGTTAGTGGCGCAGACCCCGCCCGCTGAAGGTGGGCGAGCCTGTCCGCTGAGGGTGGACGCCCCATCCGATAGAAGTGGACGAATCTGTTTCGATGTTTTGAAAATAAGGACCTACGCGGTTTGTGACGTAGACCCCACCGGCTGAAGATGGCGAGCCTGTTTTTGTTTTTGAAGAATTTATTTTCTTTTCATTTTCGAAAACTGAGGACCTGCGCGGTTAGTGACGCAGACCCCGCCTGCTGAAGGTGGGCGAGCCCTGTCCGCTAAGGGTGGACGCCCCGCCCGCTGGAGGTGAGCGAACCTGAATTCGTCTTTTCGATTTGGGACTCGCGTGGTATGTGCCGCGATCTTGCCCGATTGAGGTGGGAAAGTCCCTATTTGTTCTTGTGATTTCTTTTGAGAATTTCTTTTTATTCATTTTTGTAAGAGCGAATTCTTTCGAGGGATGCTCGGATTTAGTTGCAACTTGAATGTGGATTGACAACGTGCTTAGACGGACCATTGTCTCGTGGTCATCATCTTTCATAGTTTTGAGCTAGTCTTTACGGCTCAATTTTTCCACTACCTGGGTCCTTGATTAGGGGACTATGTATAAGTATCAACGACGACCTTTGTCTTAAGGTCGTAATCCGGTTTTATCTTTTGAGATTACCCAAACACGGGACTTCGTACAACGTAGTCTGGGAATATTGCTTTAACTTTTCATACTCTCTTTTGAAATATATATTTTCTTTCGATCCCCCAAGCACTCGTGCTTGACGGTCATTTCTTGTCAAAGAAGTTCCTTGGGGATACGCATTTTGTAATGTCCTTGATCGCGTTTGGCCGGGATCGTGCTCGTAAGTGCGAGCGATCTTTGTAGTGGTATGCTACTTTGATGAAGTCGTGGAGTGCGACTTCATTTTCCGGGCGACAAAGTTTTGCTTCATTTCAATAATTAATACGTCGAGCTTACTTCGGCCCGGATTGACCTTTTTGACAAATAAACGCTTTTTAATTTGAGAAACCAACAACTTGATTTTTTTGTTTTTGTGTTTCGAAGAATGACCTTGATTTTTATTTTTTCTATATTGCCTTGAAAAATGTAGACATATTTTTTTATTGATATGAGTCTAAGTTTCGACAAGCTTTAACATTTGTTTTCACTATTCGGGCTCTAAAGGTGCTTTGGGCTTGATCTTGATTACAACAGGGCCTCGTGTCTACTAACACGGTTTTAAGTCCTTTCCTGCTCCGCGTTTTGAAGGATCCGGACCTTAGGCTACATTTCCGGCGCCCATGGCCAGGCGTTTAAAATTCCGGCGCCCAGCCTTGGGCGCTGGAAATTCTATGTTGGCAGTTCCCGGATTTCTTAACGCGTTTCCGAATGGGATCAGGATGTCACTTGATGCTTTCGTGTATATATAGGGGTCAAGTACGTCTTTCTTTTTCACCACTCTCAATCTTCCTCTCTTTTGCAATTGCTTAGCTTTTATTCTTCCCTGATCTTGCCATGTCGATTCCTCCTTTCTCCCTCCAACGAGTTGTTAGGCGCTGGCTAAGAGCCATTAATCCCACAGAAAAGGCTTTGTTGAAAGGATACCACTTAGAGGCATTCTTAGGCTTACAACAAATTAATATTGATTATAACTTTCTATATGCGGCCCTAGACTTTTGGGATTCTGATCACCATGTTTTTGTCTTTCGGGGCAATGAAGTATGCCCTTTGCCAGATGAATTTTCCGCGATCCTTGGTTATCCTACCAATGCTACTCCTGCTACCCCTGGCACTGTTGAAGAGGGTAAAACAACCATAAGGGCTTTCCTAGGACTAGATGCTAACATGCTCGCTGAGATCGTTGTGGGTGATAAGGTTAATTTGGCAAAGCTTGTAAAGCATCACTTTAGACCTAGTAAAAATATGACCGAACAGAAATTGAATATTCGAGCACTTGTATTCTGCTTGTTGAACCATTATTTACTGTCGAATAACAATGGCGAGTTTGGTGACATAAGGTTGATCCCCTTGATCAGCCAGATGGAAAGTTGCTATTCCATTATGCCGTTGGTTGTTGCCGAGACCTTACTGAGTGCGGATGAGTTGAAAAAGGATGCCAAGTCTGAAATTTTTAGGGGGAGCCCCCTATTGCTGCAGGTAATCGATCGTTTATTCGCGCAAAGTTGTAATACCCCGAAACTTTTAAACTCGTTTATTAAAAATTAATAATATTTTATTAACGTAATTTCGTTTCAATTATTAGAAATAATTTAAAAATTTCGTTATTTTAAACGTTTTTACGGTTTATTTTAAATGATAAATTTATAAACGAAAATTTATTTATTTTTCGTTAACGATATATTTTACGAGACTTTGTTTTAATTAAACATTTATATATTTAGTAATTTCCTAAAATAGCAATTAAAATTCAGAAATTTGCCTAATTTTGTGAAATGACCGAAATACCCCTAAGAAACACAATTTCCACTTCTCTTCTCTTCCTTCTCTTCACGTGCAAGAATGAAGAAATTTCTTCATTCCTCTCTTCCCTCATTTCAGTCCTTGTTCATGCCTTGCTCCCCAAGCACTCCAGCTTCTCTTTCACTCTACTTAAAACTATAAATTAAAGCAACAATCTGCCCCAATTCTTCATACAATCAACTCCAATTTCAATAACCAAACCAATTTCAAATTCAATTCAGTTGAAACCACCACCACCATCATCGGTGGCTGCCGCCACCAAAACCCCTGTCAATCACCACTATCACGGCTGCCTAGCATCACCTCGAGCATCCACCACCACTGAAGCCACCCCTTATTGCCCTCCTCTCCTCGCAGCCCCGCAACTCCCCTCCCCTGCCTTGCTCCTTCGCATCTACCGCACCACCCACGCCACACAACGACCACACTCCGGCCACCACATCACCTTCTAAACCTACCTCCACCTCACAATCCCCGGCGATAGGCTGCTGCGCCGCCCCGGGTTCGACCAGAAATACCCCTCCCCCTACTTTTTCCTCTGTTTCGTTCGACCACCCCCTTCCCTTTTTCCTTGCAGTTCCGCCACCGCAAAACCACATCACTGTCGCCTCCTCTCCGGCCTGGTTCCGTGCCTTTGCGCCGCCCATACCTCCGGTCACCACCTCCCTCTTTTCCTCCCTGCTCCTCCGCGTGCCCTCCTCCCCTGCTTCCCCTGTTCCTTCGTGTTCTGTTTCCCTCAAAGGAAACGAGTTCCAGTAATTGGAACTTTGTTTTGTTGCTCAAGTTAAGCCCACATTCCCTTGGCCCAAATTCCCAAAGTGAGTTTTGTTATTTTGCCCAATTATTTACCAATCTAATTATTTTGTAAAAATAAACGGTTACTTAAACATTTCAATTAAATAAATTCTTAATGATAATATTATAAATATATTTCGGCAGAGTTTTGGTTTAAATAATATTCGTATAAAATCGATTTATGAAATATGAATTTAGATTGAAATTTTGATTAATAATAACATTTTCGTTAAAACTATGAAATTATAATTCGTAAATTCAATTATTTATAAACTTATTATAAAGTATTAATTTTAAAATATTAATCGTTTAATTGAATGATTTAATATTGTGAAAGAAATCGAACTCGGAGCTCAGGAATAACGATCCATCGAACAGGAAGTATAAACTACGGTTGAGGTAACATCTATTGCTAACACCCACAATCCCCTTATGAAATGTGTTTTATGAGATTATGAAATATGTTTATAATGATATGTTTTTATAGGATTGTGGGATATGAAATATGTTTATAAGTGTGTTTTATGAATGATGATATTTAAATGTGTTTGTGAATGATTTTATAAGAATGATGTTTATGAGTTACGAATAAGATACGAAACATGATAAATAAAAGTGTAACCGGTTCTGGCAGTTAGTGGGGTTACTATTTCTAGGTCGTGCACGTACCGCCGTACCGCGGGACACCCAACAAGGGAGAGTGCTCCTTGAGGGTTACCGCAAGCTAAAAGAGAAACTATTTAGGTACGGGCGTATGTCCAACAAGGGAGAGTGCTCCTTGAGGACTATCGCAAGGTGGGAGACGTCCCGCAAGGCTAACCTGTCAGTTACCAAGTAAAAAGAAGGTTTTAAGAAAGATAATGGGAACTATCAAGGTTTCAAGTTATAAATGATGTTTTATTGCATTTATGAAAATGTTTTACTATGTTCTATTCTCCCTGATTGCAAAGTAAATAAAATGAATTGAAATGAGTTTACACTGTTAGGGTAGTATGTTACTGGGCCTCGGCTCACGATGTTGCTTTTGTTTTAGGTACGATGAAGATCATGGGATGCCTTAGAGTGAGGATGCAACCATCAAATTCACGATCGATGTTTAGTAGAGACAATTATGTCATTAGTAATAAAGGGATGTATTAATTAAACTCTAAGTTTGATCTCATGATTTGAGTTAGATTTTAATACTAATATTAACCAAATGCTAAAAGTATTTATTATTAAAGTTTATTTAGTAATTGAAAAAGGTTATGTCGCCTTGTATTTTCCACGAGGGAAATACGGCAAGTGACGCTCCGACTAAATTAGGGTTTCCGCTGCAAATTAAAGATAATTAACCTAATTAATGGTGTTTAGAAGTCGGGGCGTTACAGTTTGGTATTCAGAGCCAAGGTTCTGCGACCATAAGTGCTAAACTTTACGGGTTTTGCACGAAATAAAAATTTACTAGGTTTTAAGCAAGAATTTTAAGGAATGAGTAAAAAGAATAAGTTAAAATCATGCTAAGTTAAAATGAAATGAGTGTGAGTGATAGGACGGGGAACGCAACGGGAATGTTTTCTTTATTATGATTTGCAGAATTTCTTAGTCTAATTTCAAGAAGAAAAGATTATCTGAAGTGTTGTATCCTTGCGATCAGATCGGCGATGACTTCAAGCGGAAATATTCCTATTGACGGCACTAGAAACGATAACGATGTTAACGATGGCAATGGTAATCACAAATCTGCATTAGCGCTGGGAGGAATGCAAGAAAGAATTGAAGAATTGCGCAAGGATCCCATTTTCGGGGACACTCCAGGAGAAACAAGCGATAATCGAATGGATTTAATGAGATTGATAATGTCGGAACTTCTGCAAGGAAATCGTCAAAAGCCAAGGTCAGAGCAAGAAGAATGCTCCAACATGTTCAAGAAGTTCGCTTCTCATAAACCCCCTACCTATGATGGCAAACCAGACCCTACTGAATTTGAGGAATGGATTAGCGATATGGAGAAATTATTTGATGCAACTCAATGCCCCGAGAAATGGAAGGTCAACTATGCTGTCTTTTACTTGAAAGGACAAGCCAACCTGTGGTGGAAAAGTGTTAAAGGAATCCAAAATGAGCCTGGTTTTGGTTGGGAAAAACTGACGAAAGCTATGCGGGAACAATTTTATCCCTATTCTCTGCAACTGCAAATGGAATCGGAATTTATCAAATTGAGTCAAGGAAAGAAGAATGTTCTGGAATATGCAGTGAAATTCAATGAGCTTGCTCGATTTGCCCCTGACCTGGTGACTACTGATAGGCAAAGGATGAATCGATTTGAAGGAGGATTAAGCATTGAGATCCGTGATCGTCTTTCGAGTTCTAGAATTTCCACTTTCCAAGAGTTGTACGATCGAGCAATTAACGTCGAAAGAATTATCAAGCTTCGAGAAGAAACATATGGAAAACGAAAAGGGAGCTTCGAAGAAAATCAACCGAACAATAAGAAACAAAATGTCAATGTCAGCTATCAAGGAGGGAATAACGGAAACCAAAGCTTCAACAAGAATCGTGGATGCGCCAAGTGTGGAAGATGGAACCATACTGAGAAAGAATGTCGAATTGGTACGCGAGATTGCTTCAAATGTGGTAGCAAAGATCACCAAATCAGAGATTGTCCGCAAATACATCGAGAGCAAGGTGATAGGAGAAACGATGAAAACAAAGGAAATGGTGGCACTACAAATTTCAACCGTAATCCCCCACGTGGAGCAACTTCGAATGGAAGAGTGTTTTTAATGCAAGGAAAAGGCGATGACGCAAATGACAATGACGACTTCGCTACTATGGAGTAAAGAATGAATGATCTTTTGAAAACGCGTGATCGAACATCTAGAAGAAATAGTCTAAACTAAATGATGGAAATTTTGAAAGTAATATGCGTTAATCAAGTATCAAACTAAGATGTATTACCATCATTAGTTATATGAATGTTATGCTTATGTATGAAATTTTCAATTAAAGAATTATGTGTTTAAGATATGCTTTATGAATTATGTTTATGCTGACATGATTGTATTGGTAATAACAAATCGTTACGTATGAAAGTCGTCTTCGATGGAGGTTCTCCTGAGCTCAGAGTATGAGATTGTTATAATAAATGACTTTTACGAATTATTTGAGTATTGCAATTGTTAGATAAATATTTATTCTCATTTTCAAAGTCATAAATTTTGCATTAAATATTACTATTTTTGGTAAGAAAAATATTTTCAAACAAGATATCACAAAGTAAAATGGGAGCCTAGTCTAAGCTAACAAGTTTGCCCCTTTTATGTTCTCTGCTCCTCGATCCTATTTTATGAAGTAAAGTGGAGGTACGAAAGATGCTGGCAGAATGTAATTGACCTTAATGACGATTAAGGGTCGATATATAATTTTGCCCCTTTTGTATTCTTTACTCTTCGATTCTAGGTCTTGAGTTGAAGCAGAGTCATTAAAGAAGATGGCGGAATGTAGGCTAGACAATGTCGGAATTGGAATGAAATTGTGAGATCTTGGTACTTTTATTCAAATATTTTCAACTTTCAACGATCAATTCAAGTTTCGAGGACGAAACTTTTTCTAAGGGGGTAGGAATGTAATACCCCGAAACTTTTAAACTCGTTTATTAAAAATTAATAATATTTTATTAACGTAATTTCGTTTCAATTATTAGAAATAATTTAAAAATTTCGTTATTTTAAACGTTTTTACGGTTTATTTTAAATGATAAATTTATAAACGAAAATTTATTTATTTTTCGTTAACGATATATTTTACGAGACTTTGTTTTAATTAAACATTTATATATTTAGTAATTTCCTAAAATAGCAATTAAAATTCAGAAATTTGCCTAATTTTGTGAAATGACCGAAATACCCCTAAGAAACACAATTTCCACTTCTCTTCTCTTCCTTCTCTTCACGTGCAAGAATGAAGAAATTTCTTCATTCCTCTCTTCCCTCATTTCAGTCCTTGTTCATGCCTTGCTCCCCAAGCACTCCAGCTTCTCTTTCACTCTACTTAAAACTATAAATTAAAGCAACAATCTGCCCCAATTCTTCATACAATCAACTCCAATTTCAATAACCAAACCAATTTCAAATTCAATTCAGTTGAAACCACCACCACCATCATCGGTGGCTGCCGCCACCAAAACCCCTGTCAATCACCACTATCACGGCTGCCTAGCATCACCTCGAGCATCCACCACCACTGAAGCCACCCCTTATTGCCCTCCTCTCCTCGCAGCCCCGCAACTCCCCTCCCCTGCCTTGCTCCTTCGCATCTACCGCACCACCCACGCCACACAACGACCACACTCCGGCCACCACATCACCTTCTAAACCTACCTCCACCTCACAATCCCCGGCGATAGGCTGCTGCGCCGCCCCGAGTTCGACCAGAAATACCCCTCCCCCTACTTTTTCCTCTGTTTCGTTCGACCACCCCCTTCCCTTTTTCCTTGCAGTTCCGCCACCGCAAAACCACATCACTGTCGCCTCCTCTCCGGCCTGGTTCCGTGCCTTTGCGCCGCCCATACCTCCGGTCACCACCTCCCTCTTTTCCTCCCTGCTCCTCCGCGTGCCCTCCTCCCCTGCTTCCCCTGTTCCTTCGTGTTCTGTTTCCCTCAAAGGAAACGAGTTCCAGTAATTGGAACTTTGTTTTGTTGCTCAAGTTAAGCCCACATTCCCTTGGCCCAAATTCCCAAAGTGAGTTTTGTTATTTTGCCCAATTATTTACCAATCTAATTATTTTGTAAAAATAAACGGTTACTTAAACATTTCAATTAAATAAATTCTTAATGATAATATTATAAATATATTTCGGCAGAGTTTTGGTTTAAATAATATTCGTATAAAATCGATTTATGAAATATGAATTTAGATTGAAATTTTGATTAATAATAACATTTTCGTTAAAACTATGAAATTATAATTCGTAAATTCAATTATTTATAAACTTATTATAAAGTATTAATTTTAAAATATTAATCGTTTAATTGAATGATTTAATATTGTGAAAGAAATCGAACTCGGAGCTCAGGAATAACGATCCATCGAACAGGAAGTATAAACTACGGTTGAGGTAACATCTATTGCTAACACCCACAATCCCCTTATGAAATGTGTTTTATGAGATTATGAAATATGTTTATAATGATATGTTTTTATAGGATTGTGGGATATGAAATATGTTTATAAGTGTGTTTTATGAATGATGATATTTAAATGTGTTTGTGAATGATTTTATAAGAATGATGTTTATGAGTTACGAATAAGATACGAAACATGATAAATAAAAGTGTAACCGGTTCTGGCAGTTAGTGGGGTTACTATTTCTAGGTCGTGCACGTACCGCCGTACCGCGGGACACCCAACAAGGGAGAGTGCTCCTTGAGGGTTACCGCAAGCTAAAAGAGAAACTATTTAGGTACGGGCGTATGTCCAACAAGGGAGAGTGCTCCTTGAGGACTATCGCAAGGTGGGAGACGTCCCGCAAGGCTAACCTGTCAGTTACCAAGTAAAAAGAAGGTTTTAAGAAAGATAATGGGAACTATCAAGGTTTCAAGTTATAAATGATGTTTTATTGCATTTATGAAAATGTTTTACTATGTTCTATTCTCCCTGATTGCAAAGTAAATAAAATGAATTGAAATGAGTTTACACTGTTAGGGTAGTATGTTACTGGGCCTCGGCTCACGATGTTGCTTTTGTTTTAGGTACGAAGAAGATCATGGGATGCCTTAGAGTGAGGATGCAACCATCAAATTCACGATCGATGTTTAGTAGAGACAATTATGTCATTAGTAATAAAGGGATGTATTAATTAAACTCTAAGTTTGATCTCATGATTTGAGTTAGATTTTAATACTAATATTAACCAAATGCTAAAAGTATTTATTATTAAAGTTTATTTAGTAATTGAAAAAGGTTATGTCGCCTTGTATTTTCCACGAGGGAAATACGGCAAGTGACGCTCCGACTAAATTAGGGTTTCCGCTGCAAATTAAAGATAATTAACCTAATTAATGGTGTTTAGAAGTCGGGGCGTTACAAAAGTAATACTCATATATTTTCTTTTTCTTTTCTTTTTTTCGTTTGCCTCGACAGCCCCCTCCCTGGAGCTGATTTTCAGCGCCCCGGGCTGGGGGTCGGAATTTCTGGCGTCTGGTCCTGGGCGTTGAAAGTGCGCCCCAGGCAGGACTTTCGTTTATTATTATTTTTCTGATCGTACCCGTTTTTTTGCAGATTTGGCTCATTGAACGACTTAGGCTCCTAGAAGCTCCTGCTGATCCTAAACATTATCGCCCTATAGCCTTGGGTAACCGAAAGTATTTGCACCAAGGCCAGGACGAGGCCGAGTTGGCCTCCTATTTTACTCATGGCATATGCTCTATTAAGTGGGTGGTACCGTGGTGGGGTTTGACTAATATGACGGGGGGTTCCGAGGCATTAGTTTATGTTTCTTTGTTGGGGCTATCTCGGCCCGTTTACATATTTCCTTACCGAGTCATGCGACAATACGGCTTAAGGCAGACCATCCCGTTTTCCGATACGGTACCACCTAAAGTAGCGGTCTTTTCCGAAGCACGGGTTCAAGCGTGGGCTAAGTATTATGGTGGCCTCCCGCGTTGGACCGTGGCTAGAGATGGCTTTGTGGGTCTTTCCGAAAACTACAAGTTGTGGATGAAGTCCGATGATAAGGCTGTGAGAACTAAGGCTCGAAATGAAGAGCCGGCTGAGCTTTTGATACCTCGAGGTAGGGCTAAGTATGAGAGCCGTGATACTGCTAATCCTCGCGACCATGGTATTAAGGCTGTAAAAGCTCGTCCTGATCGAAAGCGAAAGGAAGTTCCTCCCCGTTCCAGTTCTAGGCCTAAAAAGGTGCCTAACACGAAGGGGCCTGCCGTTCACAAAAGAAATGCAAGCTCTCGCGGAGATTGTCGCCGGAATAATGTATGGGTTAGGAAAGTTCAGCCCCTAGTAGAACCAGTGGCTAATCCAATTGATGTTGATAATCCTTCCCCTACCATTGTTTGTGCCCTTGAGGCTGAGCGGGCTATAGCTGTTCAAACTGAAAATGTTTCTGAGGCCTTGGCATCCTTGGAAGTTAGTGTCAAGGAGCCTGTTCTTATGGAGATTGATATAGGGACATCGCAGAAGCCTGTGGAGGTGGACCCTGCGAACATTGCCCTCTACAAAACTTTATTTGATGATCCGGAAGAACTCGAGTAGTGTAGTTCTTGTTAGGGTGTAGGTGCCCTTTATTTATTTCAGTTGTGTTTGTTTTTCATTCCTTAGCACTTTTTTGTTTTCCTTCTTATTTATTTTTAAATATTAATAAAGGCGTGATTTTATTTTTCTTGTTTTCCTTTTGCTTCTCTCTTTTTTTGCTCATTTCCAACATTTATGTACATTATATTTTTTTTTTTTTTGATTGGACCGAATCCATAAATAGGATTGCCTATGTATCCTTGTTAAATAACTTTAACTTAGAATCAGGTCGCGCGTAGTTCTTGCTAGAATAAATTCTAGGATGCCGAATTTGATAAGTATGTTCTGAGATGGAAACATATTATTCGAAACGGTAGAATAAGTGAACTTTATTATTATTTTAATCTGCTGCTTTGCCGTAAGCCAAAATTTGTTTTATTTTTTTGAGTACATGTATTTGCACAAAAACCTTTTCATGTGTTTTTTGGTACGTATATCTGAATACGTGCTGTACCCCCCCAAGTGTTCGTTATTTTTCCTTGTATGTGCGGATAAAATGACGAGCACTTCTGGGCAATGTTTGGCAAGCAGAGAGATTCAGCGCCCAGGCTGGGGCGTTAAAGATTTCGGCGCCCAGCTCTAGGCGTTGAAAATGATTCCTGGGGAGATTTCTTGGCGCGTTGCTTCACATGTTCTTGCGTTTATTTCTTTTTCTTTGTTTCATTTTACTTTTTATTCGTCATGAATCAATTTTGACACTATTTCGGAAGCTTTTTGGGCTGTTAGCGTTAGACGCATTTTCGTCTGGATTAATTTTTTCTCTTCGTGACTTGAAACGGCTTTGAAAATGGAGTCAGAGTGCGAAAGATATGAAGATCTTTGCCTAGGCTTTTTGGGTGGGTTGAAGTGCGTGTTGTTAATGATGGGGATGATGGGTTCATGTTTTATGAATTTTTTTTGTTGAGCAACATTTGCATTGTTTGATTTTTTTTTTTGTTTCTTTGGGTTGCACGGGTTTGACCTTTATGTCTTGGAAATATGAAGGGGATGGTGTGGTTTATTTTGTGGATTTTCGGGGATTGGTTTCGATGTCACGATTCAAGACCGAGTGGGCCTTGCTATTGGGCCTAAAGTGGGCCGCTTCCTTACATTTTTTGATTTTTATATTTGCAAGTATGATTAGTTCTTTATTTACCGTTAGAATAATATTTTAGGAGAAAATTTACGCCTTTATTAATTTGGAAAGTAAGGAAAACACACTGAATTAATCAATATTCTAAGGGTTCTTAGGACCATATCTAAAGCTTTATTCTTTCTATCATCTAAAGAACTACTAGGCGTTTTGCTAAAGTGCTCTCTACGGCTCAAGCCTTGGGTTTAGTCTCGTAGAACCTTGGTCCTTCGCCTGTACTCATTTTGAACTCTATTCCCTTTGAGTCGACCCACTGACATGTCTTCACCCATCCGTTCTCGGCCTCTTCTAGTGTTAATGTAGGAGCGATTAACCGATTTGGATCGAAACCTTCATCTTGTAGAGCTAGGGTAGTTATCACAGTCTCGTCCTCCATAGGCCTCGATTCGTTAAACAATGTCCATAGATCTTGGTTGTCCAATATTTCAGCTGTTTCAGTCTTGGTGAGGTGGGGTGCCTCATCCAAAGTATGACAATCATGGAAAATTTCAAATCCGGGTTTTAGCAGGCCATCCTGAACGAAGGGTTCAGGGAAGTCACAGCATGGGTGTTCTTCTCCTTCCCGGACAAACATACCGTTAAGGGTTCTTTGATATGGGGGAAGAAGGGGGCTTTGTTTTGTCTTGGCTGGCTTAAGGCGTAGCCTAGACAAGTGGTCAGCAATATCTTCCTCCGTTGGCTCATAGCCTAGGCCAAAGGGAGTAGATTTGTTGGGTAAGGGATGGAACATGTAGTTCTTCTTCCTTATGCCCAATGGAGTTCCCGGGAAATAGCCTTGAGCTAGCAATATTTTAGGGATGACCCGGGATGCACGCGGATATAGAAATGCTAAATTATAGTCCTCAATGACTTGGATGGCTTCATCCACTTGAAAACCGTAAAGGTCTTCTGCAGTTTCGGCCGTTCCAACCATAGTACAACTGACGTCGAGAGGAGGGGCACGTATTTCTAGAATTACCCCGTTATGGTTAAGTTTAACCATTTGGTGCAAGGTAGAAGCCACACCTCCTAAGTCGTGGAGCCAAGGGCGTCCTAAGAGGAGGTTGAAAGTGGGCTTGATGTCGATTATTTGAAACTCCGTGGTACGTGCCACAGGCCCGGTTTGTATTGTGAGGTTGATTTTTCCCAACATAGGCCTTCGAGAGTTATCATAAGCTCGTACCCCTTGTGTGGAGGTTTGGAAGTCATCGCTTCCTAGCCCCAAGCAATGGGCGGTTCGCAATGGGCAAACATTTACCGCTGAACCGTTATCTACGAGTGCTAGAGGGATGTTTTGTCCTTTGCATCCAACCACTAGATAGAGGGCCTTCTTGTGGGCGCCTCCTTCTTTAGGTAAGTCTTTGTCAGTAAAAATTATTGCTTTTTCCTCAACATCTCTTGTGACGTGGTTAACCAACGAGTCAGGTGTGATATCCGTAGGGACTGAGATGAGGTCAAGTTAGCGAATAAGTTTTTCACGATGTTCCTTTGAAGTGCACATGAGATCCCAGATGGTAATCTCGGCTTTAGTTCTTTTTAGTTGCTTCAAGAGAGGATTTTCGATGACTTCTGCGACGGTGGTGTGCCGTATTTTTTCAGGAGTCTGTCTGACTGGGATGTCGTCCCCGGGAGGTGGGCGAATATCCTGTTGGTATACCCTTCCGGACCGAGTGAGATTGTCAACTTCGGACTCTTGAGGGGTGGTGTCGATGGGAGCATACCCGGGCCAAGTTTCAGTAAAGAGGTCCTGGCCCGATACTTGAGACAGGTAGACATCTTCAGCATCATCATCCCACACACCGCACACTTCTCTCTCGATTTGATCCCTAGGGACCATGGCGAGTGGTGCACCTTGAGGCGTAATATACACCGTAGGGTCAAAGTTCTTATTTTCTGGTTGATCGAGAGAGATGTTTCAAGAACCGAGTGGGCTCTTATTTTTGTTGGGTTTGCCAATGTTAGGGAGAGGTATTACTTCATCCTCTATCATATCCTGGATCATGTTTTTTAGATTCCAGCAGTTTTCAGTATCATGCCCATTTCCTTGATGGAATTTGCAATAGGTGCCCTCGACCCAATATTTGTTTTTGAATGAAGGGTCGTGTGTGGGGCCCTATGGGCCTTAGCTTTCCTTGATTGGTTAGTCTTTGGAAGGCTTGTACCAGAGTCGACCCGAGTGGGGCAAACTTTCGATCTCGGGTCCACCTTCCAGGGCTCCTTCGGGTTGGGGTTTCTTCTACGGCGTGGACCTCTTGGGTTTGAGGCGTGTGGCCTCTGTTGTAGGTGTTACTTTTGTATGCAGGCTTGCTTTGTATTTTTTTTGCGAGGTCATCCTCGATCTTTATTCCTACATCATAAACCCTTTTGAAGGTATCAAGGCCCAAGTACCTAAGGTTTTGTTTATAAGCTGGGTCTAGGTTGTCAATGAATTTTTGGACCAGTTCAGTTTCAGGAGGCCTATTGATTAGTTGGGCCGCTTGGTCTCTCCATCTAGCAAAATAGGTCGTGAAACCTTCATTTTTCTTTTGGAAGAGGACTTTCAACTCGCGCATGGTGACTTGAAAATCCATGTTTGACGAGTATTGCTTGACGAAGACATTGACAAAGTCCTCCCAAGTGGGGAAGAGCTTAGGGTCCTGGTGGTAGTACCATTTGAGTGGCACAGGTTCCAAGGACAAAGGAAAAGCAGGCAAACACATGGACTTGTCCACACCTTTCAAGTTCATGGCATTCACAAAGCTCAAGAGATGATCACGGGGATTGTCCGTGGCTTTGAGCTTTGGTAAGTCAGATGAGCTGAACTTTTCCGGTAGTTTGCCGAGAAAAGGTTTAGGATCGAGGGAGAAATGCTTGCTCCCCATGGTTTGCTGCAGAACCATTTTTTCGATCTTCTTCTCGTTATCGAGGTCATTTTTGGCTTACGCAGCTGCTAAGGATTAGTTTTCCATTTTCAATTGATTCATAAGTTGGGTCATTTGGACCATTTGGTCTCGTAATTCTTCCATGGAAGTGTTTGAGGGTGCGAATCGAGGTTGGAGAGGCGGAGATCCTTGAAAGGGGGAATGACGGATGGAGCTTGGAGTTACTAGACCTTGTGTTGGTGATGTAGCTTCGAGACGCACAAACCTTTGATTTTCAGATCGACGCCAAGTGGCAAAACCAGCCCTATGCATAAGACAAGCTAAAGTTTAGGCCCAAAGTTAAGCATTACTTAGTCTAGACTTCTGACTCTTTCTACTGGTTTTCTATTCTCACTTTTGTTGGTACACTTTTGGCTCTTCTTTTGGTCATTCTTTGGATTTTCGAAACATTTGCCCGTGTGACTTTCAAAGTTATTTTAATTAGCATGCTCGGTTTTGGTGCCGAACATTGTCATCATAGGAGGCCTAATGACGACACACGGAGTTGTTTATTTTATAAGTCGTTCTTAGAACCGAGTGCCTTTTTCCATACGTCCTCGTAGCAAATTTGTTACGAATTTTTTTTTGCTACGTATACTTTATGCGCGGGTATCGAGGCTGCTGTGCCTGACCAAAAGGCCAGGCAGCAACTTCAGCGCCCAACTCTGGGAGTTGAAAATGATTGGCGCCCAGCCAGGGGCGCTGAAAATGCGTCCCTGACTGGTACTCGTATTCTGTTCGCGTATCCTTTTTTCGTATATACGACTTAATTTTGCGTGCTCGTCTAATAACGTCCTTTACGCGTTGTGCAGCTTTGTGGGATCCGTTACAGGCTGTCCTAGGCGTCGCTTATTTTTGTGGCGATCGCCCGGGGCTATGGAACACGTATTTTGGTATAACTCTTTGGCCAATTGGTGTTTATGAATGTTTGGGCAATTTTTAGGGTCGTTGGTTTTCTAGTATCATTTGTCACACACAACCACATAATTCGCTACACATAACTAACATTACAACATGAAGCAAAATAATATGTCACGTAGTTTATGATAGGCTTCTATGGGTAATATTTGCGCCGGCTTGGTACCTCTTCTATCGTCGATCCAACACATGCCCCGGTCGAGGTAGTGCATTCACGAGCGAATTTCGTCCCAAGAGACCAATCACGATGTAAGCCAAGGGGGTATGCACCAATGAGAGGGACCTAGTGGGCGAGCGACTGGGTTTGGGACAGGTGTACTACTAGCGAAAGTGCCGAGTGGATAACATTCGAAGCGTATGCACCCCCCGGGTGGCGATGGGTATCCTTATTCCCAACTCCCGAGATGAAACACGCCAAGGGAGCCAAGATTCGTTATGCGGTTCTGTCCGTTCACATTAATATGCTGATTTTCAGGTTGTCCCAACTTGATAGGGAAATAAACGCGGGGTAGGATCGTTTCACCCTACGGCTATTTTGATTACCTACGAGCACGAGTATTTCATTAACATCCCTAGCGGAGTCGCCACTGTGAGGGGGTCGAAAAAGCACGAGGCTAATGCGTGACCTCGTCCCTCGTGGGCGTGACGTTGTCAGATCAAGTGTAATTGGATTTCCTTTGAGTTACACCCAATCGACTAGTAATATAGGAGTCGCCATTTAGTTTTTAACGACAATGAGAAAAAAAACTGACAAAACCCGGTTATCGTGACATAAAGGGAGTGCAATTATGTTCGACCACGACGACCATAGGTTCCCTTGTGATCCCTGGTGTGGGGATCGCTCAACGTACACCCGCAGGGCAGAGATTGAGAGTTCGGGGGACTGTAGCTACCGAGAGGAGTGCTCATCGATAATACTCCAGAGGCAGGTTATCCTTACTAGCTTAGCATAAATAATTGAAGGGACATGCGTTAAACTATTAAACTATTCTGAATTGATTTTAGCAATATGTAACACATAACACTAAATCGATCGTGACTATCTTATTTAGATTGATTTAAGGTACCTAGCATGATAATTCAATTGTCCAAGGTATTATCTTATTAGGCGTGATAGATCAATCAAGTTAATAGTTTGACAATTTTATAAAAGGGTGATAAAAGCGATTAAATCATATGAGGGACACATTACAACGCATCCTTGAGAGGTGCGTTGTGGTTCTTAGAAAACTAACCACTTGGCTTTGGTATTTCTCCTTTTATTTAACGAATCTCGGGTTTCTAAGCAATGTTCCAGTATTTAGGCTTAATTCATCAAGCTACAAGGGGCAGGACGCGTTCTGTTCGACTTTTGGGTCGATTGCGACAGAACGCCGGATCAATTTCGCAGCGTGAGGCTTAGGCTTAAGGCTAGAGTCAATACTCAGGTTATGGAATTGTGTCTTTTTCACGTCGATTTTAGGCTGTATTTATAGGAAAAGGGTGTGTGGAAAGATAGATTTTAAGATACGAATCCAAAAAGAACCCGGAGATAAAACGGCCCCAGGCATTTTCAGCGCCCAGATCCAGGCGTTGAAAATGGGATCTGGGCCGAGTTCTATGTCAGATTTGGACTCTTAGAATACGGAGCTTTTGAGATTTATCCGAGTATTTTAGTGCGTATTAACTTATGACGGAATGCGTCTGGGCCCGTTACGAACTATAGGTTCGTTAGGAATTTAATTAATACGTAACTCTTATTTTCGAATTATACCAGGAATGCAAATTCTATCTCTTTTAGGATTTATGTTGGAGTGCAACACCTAATTCTGACAGGTTTCTATCTTTTATGACTTTGCCACTTTTAACAACTACCTTTTACGGCAGTTACTATTCTTAGCAGGTTTTTATAAATAGCAGTTTTGGCTGAAATGAAAGGGTGATTGAGATTCGTTATTTTATAGGAGATGCGTTGCCAAGTGGAGATTTATGTTCTCATCATCGAACCTTTCATTTTCGGTAATGGGGACAAAAGTAGGTGTCTACACCACCTTATCAATAAAATTACTTTGGCTTAGTCCAATCCAAAATGTATTGTGCCTCTCCTAAGTGTTTCATTGAGAAACACTTTCCAAGCCAAGTCTTTACAGACTCCAGCATTGGAATGTCATATTTCCGGTAATATTTCCGATTCCGACAATATTTCCGATTTTGAAAATATTTTCGTTTCCTGGAATATTTCTTATTCCGGTAATATTTCTATTTCCGATAATATTTCCGACACTAACCATATTTTCGTTTCCAGCAATATCTTCGACTTCGATGATATTTATATTTCCGTTATGAACCGTATTTCCGTTTCCGGTAATATCTTCATTTCCGGCAAATATTCTTTCTTTTCCTTTTGGCAGTTTGCTTAGCTCCCATTGAAACCAACATCCGTCATTTCCGAATATCCATAATTAGAGTATTTGCTGAATATAATATTCACCTAAATACTTGTTTCGTTAACGTACTATTTGTATGACCCTACGGGTTTAGTCAAGAGTAAGATATGGTATTAATGACATTAATTCCACTTTAACTGAAGCGGCCTCTAGCTAGGCATTCAGATCACTTGATCTCACTAAATAATTAACTTGCTATTAATACTGAACCGCATTTATTAGACTTAGCATTAAATGAATTAAATGCAGACTTGGACCAAGGGCATTATTCCCTTCAAAGAGGACACCAGTCCATCTGTCCGGCTGAACCTTTGTTCTATGTGATCTACAAGGGGCAATAACGTCTTAAGGAACTACACCCACTAACTTTTCCAAAGGCCTTGGAGGTTATTCATCTTGTACTTCTTCCAAAGAGTTCTCGATTCGTTTTTCACCTCGAATCTCTTCGAGGTCTATTATTCTCCAACTTGTGATTTTGGAAATGTGATTTCTTTTCAAAAAGACAACGTCACGAGAAACGAATACTTTATTCTCTGACTTATTGTAGAAGTAATACCATTAGTTTCTTTTGGAGAACCAACGAAGAAACATTTTTCATATTTTGGTGCTAGCTTGTCCGAAATTAATCGCTTGACATATGCTTCGTAAACCAAAATTTTGAGAAAATACAACTTTGGCAGTTTCCTAGTCCGTAATTCATATGGAGTATTTTTAATAGCTTTTGACGGAAATAAATTCAGTGTGAGTGATGTTATTTTCAACGCATGTCCCCAAATTTGTAAAGTAAGTTAGGCTTGACCCATCATTGACCTTACCATATCGAGTAAGGTCCAGCTTATTTTTCCGTTCCGACACACCATTTCATTGAGGTGTCCTCGGAGTAGTCAATTCAGAAAGAATGCCACATTCCTTAAGATGGTGATCAAACTCATGGATAAGATATTCACCTCCTCAATCCGATCTTAGAGCTTTGGTTTTCTTGTTAAGTTGGTTCTCTACTTCATTTTGAAATTCTCAGAAGTTCTCAAACGATTCAGACTTGTGTTTCATTAAGTAAACATAGCCATATCTACTAAAATTGTCCGTAATTGTTATGAAGTAACTGAAATGACCTCTAATTTCGATCTCATAGGCCCACAAATGCCCGTATGTATTTGTCCTAATAGTTTGCTTGCTCTTTCTCCTATCATTGAGAAAGGTTTCTTTGACATTTTTCCAAGTAAACATGATTTGCATTGATCAATTTTCTCCAAGTCGAATGATTCTAAAAGTCCCTTCTTTAGAAGTCGTTCTATGCGCTTTATGTTTATTTGGCCTAATCGACAATGCCACATATATATATGAGATCCTGATCACCAGTTTTAGCCTTTTTGGTATTTATGTTAAATATTAGTTTGTTTGTATCAAGAACATATAGACCATTCTCTTGTTGTGCAGAACCATAAAACATGTCATTCAAGGAAAAATAACAACTATTATCTTTAAATTGAAAACTAAAACCTTTTGAATCCAAACTTGAAACGGAAATTATGTTTGATCTTGTGATATTAGGAACATAGTAACAGTTATCAAGTTCCAAAACAAAACCACTAGGAAAAGATAAAAAATAAGATCCTACGGCTAATGCAGTAATCCGTGCTCTATTTCTTACGCGTAGATCCATCTCGCCTTTATCAAGCCTTCTACTTCTCCTTAGTCCCTGTGAATTGGAACATAAGTGTGAGCCACAACCAGTATCCAATACACAAGAAGTAGAATTTGCAAGATTACATGTATAGCATGGATACCTGAAGTAGAAGCAACTTTTCCGTTCTTCTAATCTTCCTTTCTCTTTGTGCAATCTCTCTTGTAATGACCAATTTCATCACAATAGAAGAATTGTGCTGAGAAGTAGAAGTATTCTACTTCATCTTCCTCTTGGAAGGCACCACTTGCCCTCCTGCAGTGGATAAAGATCCATGCAGCCTTTCCTCTCTCCCCCTTACTTACTTTCTTGAATTTCATGCATTTTACAATCAATGGTTCATACTTAAGCTTTTCAAGGAACAGTTCGTACTCTACAAGCATTTCTAGCAGTTCACTGTGTGTGTTCTCTTTCTGATTAAAGAGATATTGGATCTTGAATCTCTCGTAGTCCTTATGAAGAGAGTTTAGCATAAAAGCTATATCTATTGGCTCTTTTATGGAACCACCAAGCATCTTAATGCGATTAAACAGTCCAACCATTGTGTTCACATGAGACCTAATTCGTGTGTTCTTATCCATCTTGGCCTTAAAAATATGTTTCTATGCCTCATAAAGTTCGACCTTAAGACACGTGTCTAGTGCAGTAGTGAGCTTGAGATTGCTCATTGAATCAGCCAATTCATCAACCTTATTGCCAATAGTATAACCATTGGGTTAATAATCCACACGACACCTATCTCTGAGTTTCCTTAGGAGTGCATAAGGTTCATAAATACTGAACCTCTCTCTCCATTCTGAAGGAATAGAGTCTAGGATGAGTTCCGAGACAAGGCACTTAAGAATAGCCCAACTTCTATGCCGTTCTGGAGTCATATCCTTTGCATAATAGCTAGGGAAAGGATGCTTGACAACATAGTCCATGTCGTTAGCTTTCAAAACTTTGATAAGTTTCCTTTCCCATTCAAGAAAGTTAGTCAAGCTGATGAGTGACATTTATGTCACTCTTAGTGTAGTATTTTTGCTTCTTTTTCTTCTTGATTTTTCTTTTTTTTTTCTCCCTTTTGTGTTTGTTTTAGTCCCCCTTGCCTTTCCTTGCTTAATTGACTCGGTTACTCCCAATTACTGTCCCTTTTTCTTGTTTTTCTCATTTTCGGCAAGCTTTTAATTTTCACGGATATGTTAATGCGTAGGGAAATAGATAAATGGACGGGAAAGTCAATGGAAGTTAGCATCCCACCATGGAAAATTCAAAGTAAAAAAAGGAGTCATGTAGTCAAGAGCTCAAGATGTTCGATCGAACCCTTGAAAATGTTTGACCGAACCAAAGTAGACACAGTGAAGCAACGAAGCCCAGAAGTTCGGCCGAACCAAGCTGCAGGTTCGGCCGAACTCCCTCAGGTTCGGCCGAACATGTCTAAAATTTCGGTCGAACCACAAGCTTGGAGGAGCCCCTGATCTTGTTGATGTTTGGTCGATCCCACCTTAGATTCGGCCGAACCTACCCCCATGTTTGGCCGAACCCTACCTCAAGTGTGGGAGAACTGAAGTTATGAAGAGTTCCTGATCCTTGCCGAGTTCGGACGAACATGCTACAGGTTTGGCCGAACCGAAGGGTAGGTTTGGCCAAACTCCTTCATAGTTCTGGCGAACCTACTGCAAGCGCTGGCTTCTTTCCACGGGACTATTTAAAGTTTTTTAGGAAAAAATTTTATTATCTTAGTTTTGAACAAAAATAGTCATAATTTATTTTGGAGAGAGAAAGTAAGGAACTCATTGATTGCTCATTTGTGATTAGGATTCTCCCTAATCTTAGATTGAAGCTTCATTGTAAAATTCTTTGACTATTTGGAAATTAAAACATGATACTATTTAATACATCATGTTGAAACTTATGGTCATCTCCATGAGTGAGTAGTTTCCTATCTAGGGGTTTCGGTGTAGCTTAGGGTTTCCATGTTTGGGGGTTTAAGGTAGAGTTTATTAGTTCTTGCAATTAAACGCATTAGTTGTGGGGTTTACTCGTTTCTTGCTTGGTTAGACGTAACTTTGCTTGGTCAATGGAATACGATGCATTGACTAGGCAAGGAAATGTAAATCCTTGCGTTGCATGATTTCTGTTGAATTTCTTTTGGTTGACTCTCTAGTTTTGGGTTAGTGCAGGAGCATGATTCATTATCTTGTGAGTATTTTAAAACATCGATTCCCTTTTCAATTTGTCTTTGCAAGTCTAGTTAGTTCTTAAATCCTTAATCCCCTATTGCACGTACCCCTTGGTGAACCCCAAACCCCTAGTGCCTCTAATCATTGTTTCCCGTTTTAATCATTTAGTTTGCATTCTTTTTTTCAACAAACAACCCCTCTTCGAACTAGCTTATGTTAGCACTTTTAGCTACGAAACCCGTAATTCTCCGTGGATATCGACCCTTGCTTGCCACTCTACTTGTTTCTAGTGGTTAATTTAGGTATTTAGATTGATTTAGGTAAGACTAGCAGCGACCTAGTTTTTCCCTTTATCCTTCACGGGCAAGATCATTGGGGGTACTATGCAAGGGCTAATTATGATGTGAACGTGAGGAACAACCTCATTGAGTCGTAGTTGAACTACCCCAACCACCCGCCCCAAGAAGGGCCCATTCCTAGCTCGTTGGGGGGGGGGGAAGATGGCGCACCACTTAAATATCCTTATTATAGTGGCCGTGTCCCCTCCTAGGAGAGATTTCCATCTCTCCCTCCCTATGACTGGGCTAGGCCGGGCGGTGCCGACTTTGCGTATGATCCAGCATGCCCCGATGCTTACATGCCCCGATCTGAAAATTGGGGGACATGTTGGGGAACATACCAAGCACCATCTATGCCGGTGTGTCCCACCTCCCCAAGATATTATTGGCCACCTTACACCACCGCCTTTGGCCCCGATGTAGATGGCCAATATAATTTCAACTCGACCCCGTCTAATTATGCTAGTTCCTATGATCCTTCGGGCATCTATTATCCTTACCAACCTACTTCACAAGAGGATGGTGAAAACGATATAGATGATGCTTGAGCCTTCCCCCCCCCCCCCCCCTCCCCCAAATTTATATCTTGATTAGACTATGTTGCTCGAGGAAGAGCAAAGCGTTAGCTCGGGGGAAGATTGATTTGGGTGCAAGTGGTAGGGTTGGAAGGGGTAGCTTTTGTTGGTAGTTGATATTGCTTGTTGTTGGTGCCCTTGATGGTTGGTGTTGGTTGTTATTTTTCGCTTGTTTTTGTCTTGATGTGAATATGATTGGTGCATGCTTGATTGTGTTGGTATATGCTTCATTAATATCCCTTGGTGGGTGATCGTTCCCAATTCTAAAAATCCAAATCGACTACCAATTTTTCACCATTAGTTTCCTTTCCTAATTTTTATTCTTAATTTTTTCCAATTTCCTTTATCAAAATTTTTAAAATATTACAAAATATTTTGGTTTTTAATTTTTGTTGATTTCTTTTTCTTATTTAACTTCCGTAGTTTTTCTATATAAAAATAAATAAATAAATAAATAAAGGTCTTTTATTATTACTGAATAAACGGTCAAATTGCCTAAGGACGGCGCTCAATGATGAAATATAATGTGGTTCCCTTTCTAGACCTTTGTGGGAATTAGTAGGAGTCGTTCTCGGAGAAACGTATGCTAGAGTTAGTGTGCTTTAGGAGTTTCTTAATCTCTATTGCTTCTTGTTCCACTAAAGTTAGCCTTCAAACATGCAATTACTATCTAGCCTAAAAATGGTCTAATTCGCTCATAATTGGATAAGAGTAATCCTTTTGTGGTCCTGTAAGCCCCTAACGGTACTCATCTTTCCCGCCAAAGTGAAACTCCATAAGTGACTTTAGTTCTATCTTTGTTTTATTCAATAAGTGGCATCATAAGCCACAAGTGCACTATTCATTTTATTTGCTCAAATAAAGTTTTCTATTGTAAGGAGAAAAAAAATTCCCATAATAAGGAAAAAAAAGAGCCAAAAACAGTTAAAAAAGGCGTGAAAGAAAAGAAAAAAAGAAAAAAAAAGAGAGAAAGTCCAATAAGAGGTCAATTTGTGGATGCCTCCCACGCTTAGCTTGTAATGGTAAATGTCTTAAGATGAGGGAAGGAAAAGGGGTTTATTCGTGCATTTAGGGGAGGTGGGCCATTATTTTGAATTCTTTTAGCCTAAGAAGAGCTTATAAAACCTTTTCAATGGCTAGATGTGCTCTAATGTACCAAGTTAAAGTGCCGATAGTAGTTTTCTCTAGGAATCAAGATTAATTCTCACCTCTACCCCTAATCTTGGCATACGTTTGGAGAAAATTTTCCGAAAATTCACTCAATTGTCTTAATTTGTGGACCATTTCCGTGATGGGTTGACTTGGGCACGATCGTGTAATTTAATTGTATTTATTTCTCTTTTCATTTGAGTTATGGGTGAAACTCGAACAAAACCCTTGCGAGATCTCATTCGCCCTCTAGAATGACTTAGGGGTTTAAAGAGCTTATTGCATGTGCTTAAATGCAATTTTAATTCTTACGAAAGTGAGTTAGTGTATATTCTCATCCTTGATCTTCCTCATTTTTGTTTGTTTGGATAAAGCCTCATTTTGTCTCCCATATTTCTCTTTATTTTGCTTTAGGGCAAGAAAAAACCTAGCTTGGGGGAGTTTGATGAGTAACATTAATGTCACTCATAGGGTAGTATTTTTGCTTCTTTTTCTTCTTGATTTTGTTTGTTTTTCTCCCTTTTGTGTTCGTTTTACTTCCCCTCGCCTTTCCTTGCTTGGTTGACTCGGCTACTCCCAACAAAGGTCCCTTTTCCTTGGTTTTCTCCTTTTTCAGCAAGCTTTTTCTTTTCACGGGTGTGTTAATGTGTAGGATAATATAGGTAAAGCAAACGAGAAATTCTACAGAAGTTTGCATCCCACCAAGGAAATTCGAAGTGAAAAAAGGAGTCATGAAGTCAAGAGCTCAAGATGTTCGGTCGAACCCTTAAAGAAGTTCGGACGAAACAAAGCAGACTCAGTGAAGCAACGAAGCCCAGAAGTTCGGCCGAACCAAGCTGAAGGTTCGGCTGAACTCCCTCAGGTTCGGCCGAACATGCCTAAAATTTCGGTCGAACCCCATGTTTGGAGGAGCCCCTGATCTTGTTGATGTTCAATCGAACCTTCCCCCATGTTCGGCCGAACCCTCCCTCTAGTTTCGGAGAACTGAAGTTATGACTTGAAAATAAATATAGAGTTTATAAATGCGGTAGAAAAAATAATTTCTCAAACTCAATACCATGATAACTTCTCCCGCAAGTTATCTCTTCAAACCAGTTATTCAAAATCGACTCTACAACAACCCAAGTGCAATGATGGGTCATCAAAGGGTCATTAAGGCAAAGGCCATAACTGAAGGAAACATGAAGCACGAAGTCAGCGAAACCTGAGTACGAACAAGCTAGAATGAAATCCTATTCTATCATGCTTCACTCAACAATATAATAATACACATGCAAAAGCCATTAAATAAACAAGTAATCATGGAGACAAGACTCGACACTTGACACGACTCTTGACTCGCAGATTAATTAAGAATTAGCTACGAACGGGTAAAAGAAAATATCCATAAAAGGAAAAGAAAAGGTGTTGGGAGAAAACCACACACCAAATTAATAAATATCGGGCCATACCGACTGTCGGACCATACCGACGGAATTCCCGCGCTTAAAAAAAAGAATGAAACAACGTCTTGTATTATTCAAGGAGTACAAGTTTTCCGGCAAGACTCCCCCATTGTTCATACTCAAGGTATATCCAAGAGTTTTGAAGCTCGTTATGGTTGCACTTTACGTTAATTAGTATTTTATGCACAAGGTGAGCTCAAGACACAACAACAAGTCACAAAATACAAGCAACCAAACAATGACACTTCATTTTAATCCTTTAGGACATGTGATCAAGCATAGGACTCAAGTGATATTACTCCCATTGTTCCTTCTCAATATACTATTGAGATAACCTGACATTGCCAGTTAACAAGCGGGGTGTGATTTCTAGTGAGTCGTGATTCGCACAGTGGCCCCCGTACTTCGCCTTAATGACCCTATGATGATCCATCATTGCATTTGCGTTGTTGGGGAGTAGATTCTAATAAAAAAGGTTTGTAGAGATAACTTGCGGGAGAAGTTATCATGGGATTCGTGTTTGAGAGTTTATTTTCTCTTCCGTATTTTATAAACTCTATTTAATTTCTAGTCATGACTACTACTTAATTTATTTAGACTATAGTTAATGGATTTTAAATTATTTAATACTTTGTTTTGGGCCTTGATGGTTCCAAGTTGTTTTAATGACCATTAACTATTTAATCCGTTTTGAAAGTTAGTTAAATTCCGCTGCGTAATTCTGGTGCCTTAACCGTTATCACGGTGGCGGTAATATCATGGTAATTCCTTCGTTTTAAGTTGGAAAATGTTTTATAAAAAGCAAGGAATTTTTAGGGTGTTACACTACATGTAAAATTTCATTGAAGAAATAACATTAAATCCCTTTGCGATAATCATTAAACTTAAATACGCAACATAGAATTAAGGATAACGAAGAGAAATCTAAAGCTTTTATTATTTCAATGAAAGAATTCTACATCCTTTGGATCATACTTTATTCGCTAAACCATAGTATAATGAATTACTAAAACCATAGATAGTAGCTTTGCTACTTTATTATTCAATCAAAAATAAATGAATACTAACTATTACAATACTCAAATGCTAAAGGCATTACGACGATCATTCCTTTCGTTGTAGTGCTCTGGGGTGAAATCTTGATCTTCAGGATCATCTATGTCTTCTTTAGGATCAGAATCATACTCCATATATTCATCAATTTTTTGTAGCACACTATTCACTTCATCATTAGCTTCAGGCTCATCCTCAGTACACTAGTAGAAAAACATTTAATAGAGGCGTCACTTTTATAGATTAGCGGCGTATTTAGCGTAGCAGCAAATGGGATGGCAGCAAATGAATAGGTATTCATTTGCGGCGCCAAAAAACGCCTCAAAACAATAATTTATTGGAGGCGTTTTTTGATTAAACACCTCAAAGAAATATTGTATTTAGTATAATTTCTTCCTAAAGACGCCTCAAATGAATATGGTATTTGCAAAGTTAACTTCTTAAAAACGCCTCAAATAAGCAGTACTTTTTCAAAAAAAAATCAGAAATGTTGGCAAGTTCTTGATTACTAATTATTGTTATGTTGCAATAGTTAAAGTATATAAACATAGGCCCAAAAGAACATAAAGAGTGTTTATAATGATAAATCATCAACTAATCCGTACACAAACCAAAATTTTCAAAACTACTTCACGACAAAACCCCGTAACACTTCCTAAACAGCTTCCCCAAACACAGTACAAACCCTTCATCATTATATTCAAATCATGCAGACTAATCAAAATCTAATTATGGCCCAGATCGGAAGCACAATACACATATAGGCAAGCACAACTTCATTAAAATACTTTATCTAGAGCACCAATTTGTTGAGCATACATACGATTGTCTTCCATTCAGCAGGATACGCTTGAAACATTTCCCTTCCACATGTAACTCGACATAGCACAAACAGGATAGCATCACCATCAAAACTTCAGCTAACTCCCAAGTGACTTCAATTCTCATTACGCTCATCGCCTTCTCATTCCCCACCCGCGGCCACCTGCTACTCGTCCTCTACCTCCCATAGCAGCAACATCTCCTTGAGCACTCTCTGACTGCAGTAAACAGGTGTGTAAAATAAGTTCTATGAGTACTGGAGTTGCACATTTCCCTCTAAAATAGACACCCCTTTAATGTGGGAATATATCAACTGAAATATAATCTCCAGCCATTATTTATACAAGCCATTGCACTGCAATGACTTGCTGACATCAGAAGCAGGTGGGCAAGAGAAGTAACTTTATGACAAAAAGTCACCCTAGAAGTCCTTGACTTACAGATCCAGTCTCTCATAAATAGCCCGCCTCACAGAAGAGTGAAGACCATACGCTATTGAGTTGAAAAGGCCCTGGAAAACAACCAAACAATTAGGTGAATCTATTTCCGATTATCAATGAAATGCAACAAAATGGAGCATATAACAAACAAGATAACATATATTATCCCCGTCCATAGTCAGTGGTTACATTGTCCCAATCCCTTACGAAATGACACAATTTACAAAAAAGATTCTTTATAGTAGTGGCATAAGATGAAATTTTATAATAATGGTGCGTCATTTCCCCGCTCACAAGAGAGTTCCATGTCATTTCCTCATTCAATAAGAATCACCCTATCACTCCAACATAGCTTACATGGATTTCATAAAGGAAATAATCCAATTCCTTTATGTTCTATTTCTAATTATTAAAATATTACATATCATATTAGTACTCATTCATTCAATTATTTTAAGATCGATTAGCCTAATTTGATGCTACACGCATAAATACTGGCAAAGGATCAAGCAAGATCCCTTTGGAGTTAACCATT
The DNA here is from genome assembly GCF_020520425.1 of Spinacia oleracea. NCBI lineage: Eukaryota > Viridiplantae > Streptophyta > Magnoliopsida > Caryophyllales > Amaranthaceae > Spinacia > Spinacia oleracea. The sequence goes on from NC_079487.1 coordinate 63,010,607, forward strand.
GGCAAGGACGAGCTACAGTGCATATTGTTTTGAAATGGCAACATGGATTTAAGACCATGAGTTGTTGCGTGGGAAATTAAACATTAATTTCTATGTTCAGAGATACAGATGGAAAGTCTTCCACATATCCATGAACTGATTGGATAAATAAATCCAAACAAAGCATCACTAGCAACTTATACACTGGAAGTAAAAGTAATTATTTCCTAAGAAGCAATGAAACAGAGTTGTTTATGTTAAAGAGTTCGTATATCACATGTCTGCTGGCTTGATGGTTCTTAATTGCAAAATGCGTAGAACCACTCTTGAAGCAAGAAAGATTAGATCACAAAATAAACATACTTAAAAGATCTGATCATCCTATCTGGAAAGGCATTCGATGAAAATTATATTAAGATCGGCAAAGCATGATAAATAAACCTATGAAACAAGTTAAATACAACACTCACATTGTGGCACTAGAAGTTAAACATAGTTTTGAATTTCATTAATTATTTTAAAGATGGGTTCGAGGCCCAAGGTTGTAAAACATTTAGGTTGAACATCTATCATATATGAAATGTAATTTCATATTTCATTTAATCTTGGTTTAGTATTAAATGATGAGTCATTTCAATTTGACAATATATTCAAGATAAACTGTCAGGACCAGGCTTGTGACTAAGAAATGTCTATCAAGTGAACTTGAATGTCAAAAGTTGAAAAATGGTCCCTGGTCGGAAGTTTTCTATAAAGGTGGACGCATAGAGAACTCTAGACGACTAGAATGCAAGATGACTAGTAGTTCTGTTTCTTGAACTATGTGGACATGGCAATGTCACAATCATTTGCATAGATACATAGTTGAGAAGATTAGTATCGGACAGACCTATGAAACTTTACTGTAAGAGATGAAAATCTGTCATAAGTAAATTTCATTACATTATTAGACACTAATCCTCAATACCTGAGTGATTTGAGATTACTTGTTTGTGAACTGGTTACTTTGACGTTGTCAAGCATCGCACCGTAAAGGAGAATATAACAGCAACGCTCAGGTAATCACCTATCAAACGAAGTCTAACCTCAAGATCACAAGATTGGGATTGTCCTCCCATAAATAGGGATGAGATGCCAAAAGTTGTACAAGGCCACTCGGAGAGCTAGAAACTAAAAAATGCATGGCCGTGCTCAGATAAATCATAGGCTATGATTATCTATTTATTTGATCAGTTGAACTCTGAAACCGAGAAATACCTCTGTACATAATATGACTACTCTTACCTTATGTTCATGAGCAGGCATCAAGCGACAAAGGAATTAAGAAATGCACACTTGTCCCTAAGGACAAGTGGGAGACTGGAGGAAATAATGCCCTTGGTCCAAGTCTGCATTTAATGCTAAGTCTAATAAATGCGGTTCAGTTTTAATTTACAAATTAATAAATTCAGTGAGATCAAGTGAACTGAATGCCTAGCTAGAGGCCGCTTCAGTTCAAGCGGAATTAATAATATTAATCCACAACTTACTCTTGACTAAACCTGTAGGGTCACAAAATAGTACGTGAACGGATTAAGTATTTAAGTGAATATATTATTTATTAAGTACTCCATTTATGATCATTCGGAAATGACGGATCTTGGTTCCAGTGGGAGATGAAATCATCAAAAGGCAAAGTAAAGAAATACTCTGGAAATGAAGATATTGCCGGAAACGGAAATATGGTTCATAACAGAAATATAAATATTATCCAAGTCGTAGGTGTTGCCAGAAACGGAAACATGGTTCGTATTGGAAAATATTATCGGAAATAGAAATATTGCTGGAAATGGAAATATTACCGGAATCGAAAATATTGTCGAAAAAGGAAATTATTTACGGAATCGGAAATATTAACAGTAAGGTAATTTTTTTTCGAAACGGAAATGGATTCCGGATTCCGAAAACAAATCGTAAGCTCGATGAGCAGCAAGCCGGCAAGCGAGCCGGTCCATCGCTCGTCTAGCAAAAGGCCAAGCACATAGCACTGAGCACGAAGCCCAGCGCCAGCGCCCAGCCGATGGGCCTGGAGCGGTGTGGGCCACGAGCATCAAGGCAAGGCATTTGTAGCGAGCAGCGAGCAGCCCGCCAAGCCACGAGCAGCAAGCCAAGGCAGCAGCAGCCCGCCAAGGCCAGACTGCAGCGCGGTGGGCCTTTGGCCAGCTGCGGCTACGGTTTGGCCTAGACAGGCATGCGCGCCAGCGTGGCCCATTGTGGCTGCGTTGATTTCTTTGTTTTGGGATCCAACAAAAGTCTGATTACTTAGTTGGCAAGTAAGTTTGGGATTAAGTATTAGTTTTCCTAGTCCTACTAGAATTGGATTATTTATGAGTTTAATTATTGTTACAATTCTAATTGGATAAGAATTTCAATCCTAGTGGGGTTGGTACTTCTTTTCCTAGTAAGACTCAAACTCCTTATTTCCTACCCTATAAATATGAGGCTAGGCCCTCATAATTATATACATCAAAAACAATATTCTTTACTTATATTGTGATCAAGGGAGAACATAATAGCCTAACCCGAATACATAAAACCTTAAGTAAAATCCTAGTTGGTTGAACCTAAGGCGGATCCTATTGTGATGTGGACTTTCTACGGAGGGGCAACATTTGGGGCTCTAAAGACTTGTTCTTGTTCGGTCCGGGAGCAGCTAGGGAAGGCACGCATCACATTGTATGTAACCTAAATTATGCTAATTGACTATGTGGCAATTAATTTGGATTCTGGCTTTATGGTTTTTCCGCATGAATTATATTATTGTATTATTCAAAACCTAATAGGTCATTCTTCAGTTAATCAGAATGGTTTATTGACGAGAGGGTTATAGTTTCATCATTGAACTCACCGCTTCGGGCCTAGGGGACAAATGTAGGCGTCTACAGGGGTTCACTCAAAGTGACTTTTCTAGCTCATCTCAAGGTGTCCATGCATAAGATAATAATCGTGGTGAGGCCATGGGAACCCTCACTCTGCTATTACGAACCGACCCTATTGAGCGCAAAGTGAGCTTCCAAGTGCTCAACATCAAAGTTAGCTTTAATCTCCTTCTCAGACGACCTTGGATTCATAATCTAAAAGCGATTCCCTATTCACTTTATCAGAAGGTTAGAATTGAATTCAAGGGAAACATCATTCCCCTAAATGCATCCCATCCAAGAACCAAGAGAGCTGACAAAGCTCTAATCCTCATCAAGCATGATGACAATGATGAAGACCTCTGGGGATTCAGTGCTTGGAAGTCGTACAACCTATTGAGCTTGAGCTACCTTCTCAGAGAATAGTTATTGAAAGAAAAAAAAGCTACATGGGTACAAGCCAGATACGATGAGCTAATCCTTCTAGATGAACGCCGACTCCAGGCCATTCATCATGTTCAAGTATATCAGCGCCGAGTTTCCAGACACTTCAACAAGAAAGTCAAAACTCGCAGCATCAAAGAATGCGAGCTTGTCCTGAAATCCCTTCGCAAAAATGTCATGGATCAAGGGAAAAATTCAACCCCAACTAGGTTTGACAGTATATTGTCAATAAGATCATCTCCAGGGGAGAAGTTTAGATAACAGAATGAGTCCGAGTTTTGTTCTCTGACGAACTTGGACCAACTCAAGAAATTCTATGTTTAATTCAAATGCATTTCAAGAAGCTTTATATCAAGAGCTACGTACGGCCTGATTCCTTAACGGGATACGTATCCAACCTCATTCCGAGGCCCGACCACTTTAATATTTAAAAAATTCAAGTCTCCTCAATTAAGGCATTATAAAAATCAATGCAATCTAAAAATCAATCAATGTTCAAATCAATTTTCAAAGTACAAATTCGAATCTTGCAATTCATTGGTTAATTTTGCTCTTATTCCATGTCAAGTGGTGTCCAGTACAAAAATCAATCAAGTCCATGTCCAGTACAAAAATCAATCAAGTGGTGTGGCCGGTTAAAGACCAAGTCCTCCATCTCCAGCCCTAGTTGTTAAAACGAGTCTTCATACGAGAGTCGAACCCCTCAACTAAAGCCTCCTCTACCTCCCCGTCATAGGCATCCTCCTCAGTAGCTCGAAGGGCCGAGATGTCAACAATCTTCCTCCCTGTACGGCGAAGAGTCATGCTAAATGTTCAAAAGTACAAGGTCAACATCCAAAATCAATACGGGGGCTATCTTATACTAGCTCACTCAGTTTCAAACCCCGACATCCCTAGGGGAAGGTGGTTCATATACAAGACTGACTAGGAAATTCAATTCAATCTAGACTATCCTAAGTCTATACAAAGCACTTATAATATCCTTAGTGGTCAGACAAACTCGGCTAGCCCAAGCCCGCCTTAAGACTACGGATCCCTATTCAAAGGACTACTCAGAGTCTACACCAATACCTAGGTTATCCATGAATAAGCATTTGTTCAAGTCTACACCAACGCCTAGGCTATCCATGCCTGGGCAGTTATTCAAGTCTAAATGAATGCCTAGGCTATCCAAGCGTACTATTTCTCAGAAAGACCACTCAAGGCCTATATTCGTGAAGCAACCACTCAGGGCTCCGCATGCAAAATTTAATTTTCTACAATCTCTGACCGAGCAAGGTTATGCCAAGCAAGACATTAACAATTCCTAGTACAAAATTCAAATATAAAATTCAAAGTTCCAATTATAAAAGCTCTACAAGTTCGAACAATTCAAGTTCAAGGAGGCTACCAAACAATTTTCAATGCAAATTCAAAAGGCTTAGCACCTACTACCATCAACATTCCAATATTTCAAGATACAAATATGCCATCAAAATTTTCAAACATACCAATCAAGGTCTTTTATTAACTCAAGATTATTAAACAAGATTCGCAAATATTAACTTTTAATATCATTAAAGTTATAATTATGCATCCGAAAAACTAAAACCTCCGAAAAGTAATAGTTAGGCTTCGATTTTGAGAATTATGGGTTCAGCTGAAAATTAATATTTTTGTCAAAATTTTAAAACGCCGTTTACAAGCGGAATTCACTGTAAAATCATAAGATTCCGATCATTATTGACAAAACTGCCGAAAATCCTGCGAACTTATTAATTAATTAATAATCGCATGAATTTGCAATAAATTATACCAGATTAATTCAACCCTTTAATTCTTTGCAAATTTATAAGATTAATCCATATTAATTTAAATTATTATGCAATTAATTAAAGGCTCGTGATACCACTGTTAGGTTATGAACAATCCAATGTCATGCGGAAAAACCATATATGCCAGAATCGAAATTAAATGCACATAATCATTTACCATAATTAGTGAACACACTTTGTGATGCGTGCCTTCCCTAGCTGCTCCCGAACCGAACAAGAACAAGTTAGAACGCCAAACGTCGTTCCTCCGTAGAAATTCCACAGTACGTTCGCATCCGCCTTAGATCGTACCAACTAGGATATAATATATATAAGGTTTATGATTTCGGGATCTCACTTTTAGGTGATAGGAAAAGTGTATTGAATTGTATTTTAATTGATGTGTTTATTCATGAATATAGGCCATGTATTTATAGGAAATGGGAAAAACCCTAGGAGCCAAAACCCTAGCACGGTTTTAGGAAAGTCTAGAAAATTTACCAAAAACAAATATTCCTAAAAAGCCAGGGATGGCCGGCATCTTGCAAGGCAAGCCAACCGGCCAGATGCCTTGAGGCCCAAGCAAGCTTGGCGCCATGGGCCAAGCAACGTTTAAGGCCAGCAGCTATTTCCTAAATAATAAATAATAAATAATAGATAATAGATAATAGATAATAGATAATAGATAATAGATAATAGATAATAGATAATAGATAATAGATAATAGATAATAGATAATAGATAATAGATAATAGATAATAGATAATAGATAATAGATAATAGATAATAGATAATAGATAATAGATAATAGATAATAGATAATAGATAATAGATAATAGATAATAGATAATAGATAATAGATAATAGATAATAGATAATAGATAATAGATAATAGATAATAGATAATAGATAATAGATAATAGATAATAGATAATAGATAATAGATAATAGATAATAGATAATAGATAATAGATAATAGATAATAGATAATAGATAATAGATAATAGATAATAGATAATAGATAATAGATAATAGATAATAGATAATAGATAATAGATAATAGATAATAGATAATAGATAATAAATAATAAATAATAAATAATAAATAATAAATAATAAATACTCCCTCCGTCCCGGAATACTCGACCCGGTTTGACCGGCACAGAGTTTAAGGGACTTGAATTGACTTATTTAATTTAATAGGTAATAGTTGATAGTGGGGTATTATTTTAATGTAGTTAGTGGGAGATGGGTTAAGAGGTGGGGTTGGGGGAGAGTAGGGGTTGAATTTTTAATTATTTTTTGTATGGAGTAGGGGGTAGGTGGGTTAATAGGGGTGGAGTGAGAAATAATATAATATTGTTAGAATATTTCCATTTTTAGAAACAGGTCAAGTATTAAGGGACGGCCCGATAAGGAAAACAGGTCAAGTATTCTGGGATGGAGGGAGTAATAAATAATAAATAATAAATAATAAATACCTAAGTACCTTTCCGGTTGAGACCTATATCTCTGTGATCTACGCGGGGATACATTTCTAGATGGTTCCTGATTCTCACCAGATACTTCTAAAGATCTCTGAGTTTCAACATGAATGTCATCTTGAGCATTCTCTAGAGGTTGTTGTTCGACTCGGATCTCGAATACTTTTCTCCCACTTATCATTTTGGAAATGTGATCTCTTTCCAAAAAGATACCATCTCGAGCAACAAACACCTTGTTCTCAGATGTATTGTAGAAGTAATACCCCTTTGTTTCCTTTGGACCCACAAGGATACATGTCAGATTTTGGTTGAAGTTTGCCTGAAATTAATCGTTTGACGTATACTTCACAACCCCAAATCTTAAGAAAAATATACATTTGGAGGCTTTCCAAACCATAACTCATATGGAGTCTTTTCGACAGCTTTAGACGGAGCTCTATTTATAGTGAGTGCAGCTGTGTTTAGTGCATGTCCCCAAAATTCTATTGGAAGTTCGGCCTGACCCATCATTAATCTAACAATGTCTAGCAAGGTTCTATTCCTCCGTTTTGACACACCGTTCCATTGAGGTGTTCCAGGAGGAGTCAATTCTGATAGAATTCCACATTCTTTCAGATGGTCATCAAATTCATAGCTCAGATATTGATCGCCTCTATCAGACCGCAGTGCTTTAATCTTCTTGCCTAATTGATTCTCTACTTCACTCTGAAATTCCTTGAATTTGTCAAAGGATTCAGACTTATGCTTCATTAGGTAGACATAACAATATCTACTGAAGTCATCAGTGAAAGTGATAAAGTAGCTGAAACCACCTCTAGCATTTGTACTCATTGGTCCACATACATCTGTATGGGTTAAACCCAATAGTTCAGTTGCTCTTTCTCCAACATTAGAGAAAGGTTGTTTTGTCATTTTGCCAAGTAAACATGATTCACACTTACCATAATCCTCTAAGTCAAATGGTTCTAGAATTCCTTCCTATTGAAGTCTTTCTATGCGCTTCATGTTAATATGGCCTAAGTGACAATGCCACATATAGGTGAGATCTGAATCATTCTCTTTGGCCTTTTTGGTATTTATGTTATAAACTTGTTTGTCGTGATCTAATAAATATAGTCCATTGACTAATCTAGCCGATCCATAAAACATCTCTTTAAAATAAAACGAACAACTATTGTCTTTTATTAAAAAGGAAAATCCCTTAGCATCTAAGCAAGAAACAGAAATGATGTTTTTAGTAAGACTTGGAACATGGAAACATTCTTCCAGTTCCAAAACTAGCCCAGAGGGCAACGACAAATAATAAGTTCCTATAGCTAAATGCAGCAATCCGTGCTCCATTTCCCACTCGTAGGTCGACGTCACCCTTGCTTAACCTTCTACTTCTTCTTAGTCCCTGTGAATTGGAACATAAGTGTGAGCCACAACCTGTATCTAATACCCAAGAAGTTGAAATAGCAAGTACACAGTCTATAACGAAAATACCTAAAGATGGAACGATTGTTCCGTTCTTCTGATCTTCCTTAAGCTTCAAGCAATCTCTCTTCCAATGCCCCTTCTTCTTGCAGTAGAAGCATTCAGATTCAGAAGTGGGTTGGCTCACCTTCTTCTTTTCAGACTTGGTTCCTCCTACTTGCTTAGTTGGGCTGGCCTTCTTGCCACCTTTCTTAACATTCCTCTTCTTACCAGATTTCTTGAACTTGCCCCCACGCACCATAAGCACATCTTGCTTATCACTTTTGAGCGTCTTTTCAGCGGTCTTCAGCATACCATGAAGCTCAGTGAGCGTTTTGTCTAGACTATTCATACTGTAGTTCAGCTTGAACTGATCATACCCGCTATGGAGAGAATGGAGGATGGTGTCTATAGCCATTTCTTGAGAGAATTGTTGATCCAGCCGACTCATATTCTCAATGAGTCCAATCATTTTGAGAACATGTGGACTTACGGGCTCGCTTTCTTAAGCTTGGTCTCAAGAATTTGCCTATGAGTCTCGAATCTTTCGACTCGTGCCAGATCTTGGAACATGTTCTTTAACTCACTGATGATCGTGAAAGCGTTTGAGTTGATGAACACTTTCTGTAGATCTGCACTCATGGTTGCAAGCATTAGACACTTTACATCCTTGTTGGCATCAATCCAACGATTGAGGGCTGCCTGAGTGACCCCGTCGCCAGCGGCTTTGGGCATCGCCTCTTCCAGGACATACTCCTTTTCTTCCTGCATATGAACAATTTGCACGTTGCTTTACCAGTCAAGGAAGTTTTTCCCGTTCAACTTCTCCTTTTCGAGAATTAAGCGGATGTTGAATGAATTGTTGTTTACCATAGTAAAACTACAATTGAAAAAGAATAAACAAATAAATAACCATTCACATTTTCTCTTAATAAACTTAAATTCTAGCATACATGCATAATTTATCATTTATTAAGCATTTTATTCAAGTTATGTGTTTCGGCAGGTGTGAATAAAATGATTCTAAGACCCTTAAATCATTGAAGAATTAAGCACATTATGTATTTAGACTCAATTCTAAAATATTTTAGGTAATCAAAGCCTTTGCTAATAGTCTAGAAACTACTCTTGGTTGATAGGTACGTCTAAGAACTTATTAGGTAAACCTATCTCATTTGCCACGACATAAAAGGACTCCTTACTTATATCGTTGAGTTTCACCAAAACTAACATGTACTCACAAGTATTTGTGTACCTTACCCCTTTAGGATCAATAAGTAACACCTCGCTATGGCGGAAAACTTTTACTAAGATTGATGTAAAGGTTATCAAAGTAAGTGTTATTGGCATGACATCTTTTAACTCAATTTTTAAAGTTTGGAACTTACGGCTCTAACTATGTTGGTTAGATTTTAAGTGAACTAAAATCCTTAATCATGCAACGTAATCAAGCCATAATCTCATGCATAATTAAGACATATTTAAAGAAATAAATAACTTAAAACATGCATAAGATATAAATGTGATCTAGTATGGCCCGACTTCATCTTGAAGCTTCAACTTCAAAGTCCGTCTTGAAAATGGATTGGAAACTCCGTCTTGAATTTCACCATGGGAGACGCCATTTTCTTCAAATAGGATATGCTGTAATTTAAACTAATTACAACTATTTGATGGTACGCAGACCATATTTAAATAAAAACTTTGGTGCATTAAACCAATTTTACATTCAAATTAATGGTACGCATACCATATTTTCTATCATATTTGGGCCATACTAGTCACTTTCCGTAACCTGCATAACAGTACATTTACAATATACCATTCACACATTCATTTATCAATGAATGGCCCACATAGCTGGTTAGTAAAACATATTATACATCACATAAATATTTGCATCAATTAATCAAGGATTCCAATAATCTAAGAATTATTCAATCCTTATTAATTCTAATCGAGTTGGTTTAACCTTAAAGGTGTGTAGACCTAATCAAGAGTTTATGACTAAAACGCTCCCACTAAAACCAAGAATATTTACATGCTTTACGAATTATAAACATAAAATTGTATTTCCTAGTCTAACAGGAAACTTACAAATTTAATTAAAATTTAAAGCTCATATAAATTATTATTTAAATCCTTTAATTTATTTTCAGTTGAATTAAATTAATTAATTTAAATTTAATCAAGGTTTTAATTTTAGTAAAATAATTAGTATAAATAAAATTCATAATAATTAAATTGTTCAAAATTAAATTCCGAGAAAAAATTAAATTACGAATTTAAATTTTATTAAAATCGTTTCTCAACCGAAAATCAAAATTAAAATGGCCCCTGCGTACTAAGGCAAGGCCTTAGGCCGAAGCCCAAGCCTCGCCCAAGCACTAGCCTGCCGCAACGCTATGGGCCGCGTGCACGAAGCAGCGCCCAGGCCTGCTTGCGTGTGGCCGAGTGATGCAGGCTGTGCTCGCTGCCCTTGTGGCTGCTTGCTTGCTCGCGGATGCTGCCAGCGCTGAGCAGTGGCATGCGCAGCGCATGCGAGCTCCCTTGCTCGTATGCTGCTACCTTGCCTCGTGCCTGGCGCTTCGTAGCATCGATGCCCTTTGGTTCTCGACGCCCACACGCCACACACGGCACAACAACCTTGCTGCGGCGCATGCCTTGTTGCTCGTCGCCTCGTACTGCATGGGCGACGAGCTCCCTTGCTCGTCGTCGCATGCCCGCACAATGCAACACCCTTAAGGGTAACACTTAGCTTCCTTTGCTTCGTGCGTGCAACATTGGTGGTCGGTTTTATAAAAAATAATAATTTTTATACTGTAATTTAATTGACGAATTAATAAATCATATTAATTTCATTAAATTTGGGAAAAAATCAAAAATTTATTATTCAAATTGATTTCCGATTATATTTATTTTCATGGATTCAAATCTAGGGCATAAAATTTTAAAACTTTTCAATTTTAACAAATTTTATGGTGGGTTATCATAGGTTCCTAATTAAATTGCTAATTAATTATGAAAATCAAATCAAATTCTAAATTTTCGAATTTCAACAAATTAATTACAATTACAAATTAGGTTGTATAATTAACAAGTTTAGGCATTAAAATTGTTAAACGTATACAGTAGGTCAATCATAGATTCAAGATTTACAAGCAAGGTTCGCAAATATTTAATTTAATATCCAAAAAATTATAAATTTTGCGTTCGAAAAACTGAAACCTCCGAAAAGTCATAGTTAGGCTTCGAATTTGGGAATCTGGGTTCGGCATCAAATCTTTGATTTTAGTCAAAAGTTTAAAACATCGTTTACATGCGAAATTCACTATAAAATTAAAAGATTCCGACCATTATTGACTAAACTGGCGAAAATCCTGCGAACATATAATTAAATAATCGCACGAATTTGCAATTAATTATCATCAACGAAATTAATCACCCCTTTAATTCATTGCAAATTTATAAAATTTAACCATGTTAACTATAATTGATTATGGAATTAATTAGATGCTCGTGATACCACTGTTTGGTTATGACAAATATAAAACATATATTTCATGCGGAAAAACCATAAAGCCAGGAATCCAAATTAATTTCTACATAACCAATTAGCATAATTTAGGATACATACATGTGTAGCGTGCCTTCCCTAGCTGCTCACGAACCAAACAAGAACAAGTTTAGGACTCCAAGTGTCGTCCCTCCGTAAATAGTCCACAGCACGTTCGGATCCGCCTTAGATTCAATTAACTAGAATTTAGCCTAAGGTATTATGTTATTCGTACTTAATTTTTGGCAAATTATTAAGCTTAGTTTTAACCTTAAAACTATATGAATACTTGAGAATTGATGTATATAAATTGTGAGTTCCATCACCTATTTATAGGGTAGGATTATCGGAACTAGAAACCTATTAGGATTCAATTTATCTAATTTAATTAGAATTAGACTTAAATTAAATCTATTAATTTTAGTGTTTAACTTAACAATTAATTCTAGTAGTTTCAGGAAAATTGTTAATCGGAAAAATCCTAAATGCCTAAGGATTCGAAACATGCACGAACACAACAACACGCACGAACAGCCCGCAAGGGGTGTGCCCGCGCGCGATTGGTTGGCTCGGCCCAGCAGCTGGTATGCGGCCCACGAAGGGCGCGCCAGCCTGCTGGCCTTGCCGAGCTTTCTAGGCCTGGCCTTGCTTCATTGCTCGGCTGGGCCTTGCTTGCTTGGCGGGCTCTGCTGCTCGCTTGCTGCGCTTGCGCGGGCTTTGCTAGGTGCGGGCCTGGCTTCGTGCTGAGCCTTGCGTCTAGCAAGCTCGTCCGATGTTTATTTCGTATGCCGCCCTTCCGATTTATTTTCCGATTCCGGAATTCATTTCCGATTCGAACAATATTTAATATTTTCGATTCCGGAATTAATTTCCTTTTCGAACAAATATTTAATATTTCCGATTCAGGAATTTATTTCCAATTCCGACAATATTTCCGTTTCCGGCAATATTTCAGATTCCGACAATATTTCCATTTCCGATAATATTTTCCGATACGTACCATGTTTCCATTTCCGGCAACATCTACGACTTGGATAATATTTATATTTCCGATACGATCCATATTTCCGTTTCCCACAATATCATCGTTTCCGGAGTATTCATAATTTTCCTTTTGACAATTTCAGCTCCCACTGGAACCGAGTTCCGTCGATTCCGAATATCCATAAATGGAGTATTTAATTCACTTAAATACTTGATCCGTTTACGTACTATTTGTGTGACCCTACGGGTTCAGTCAAGAGTAAGCTGTGGATTAATATTATTAATTCCACTTGAACTGAAGCTGCCTCTAGCTAGGCATACAGTTCACTTGATCTCACTGAATTATTAACTTGTATAATTAATTAATACTGAACCGCATTTATTAAACTTAGCATTAAATGCATACTTGGACCAAGGGCATTATTTCCTTCACTAATGAGCCCCATCCTTGGGCGAACGATGATGCACCATTCTTGGAAATGAATTAGATTAAATTTCTAAGAATAGGAGTGAATTCATCTGTTTGAACCTGGCTTGTCTTCTCTTTTTGACGTGCGCTGAGCTTGCCTTGCCAATGTTTGGCTTCTACTTACAACACTTATGAAAAGATGAAAAATCTCCTAAGTAATTTTATCAGCCGAGCTCTTTACTATTGCCTTGAAAATTCGAAAACTTGTTTACAATGATGGGATGTTTATTTATTCTATGGCAAGCTTACATGCATCTTGCCCCCATACTCATCATTGAAAACGGTGGCTACGAGCTATAAAGAAAGCTAAGTACTTTTGAAAAAGCGAAAAAATACTTAGGAAATCAAACATATTTTAAACTATCTGAGGTTGTCGGCGTTCCATGGACGAGGTAGGGCCTTGCCTTAAGGAGTTTTGAGGCGAAATGTTCCTGGCCTCACTTGCTCGGTTACCTTGTAGGTTCCTTCCCAGTTAGAAGCCAGCTTCCCCATGTTGGATTGTTTACCTGTTGATTCAATGTTCCTCAGCACCCAGTCTCCTTGGCTGATGGGCTTATGCTTGACCCTTCTATTGAAGTGCCTTGTCATCTTTCTTTTCTAGGCGATGGACCTGAGTAGGGCATCACCCCTCATTTCAGAAAGGAAGTCCAGGCTATGGTTCTTCTTTATTTCGTTCTCCTCGTAGTCATAGAACGTTACTCTCGGACTTGGAATACCTACTTCTACAGGGAAGACAGCTTCACTTCCATACACCAGCTCGAAGGGGGATCGCCAGTGGCGTTGTTGTTTGTGGTTCGGGCAGACCAGAGCACTCCGGGAAGATCATCTACCCAAGTCCCTTTGGATCCCTCAAGCATAGTCTTGAGTCCATGGACTATGATCTTGTTTGCGGCCTCTGCTTGGCCATTTGTCTATGGTCGAGATACAACACTGAAGTAGGTGTGTATGGCAAACTGCTTGCAATTGCCTCCCATTGTCAGATTTCAAGGCTCTGGGAACACCAAAGCGAGTGATTATGTTTCTCCAAATGAACTTCTGAATTTGCTTGTCTGTGATTGAGGCAAGGGGTTCGGCTTCAATCCATTTGGTGAAGTAGTCAATGGCGACCAAAAAAAAAATTCTTTGTCCTGTAGCAGCAGGGAAAGGGCCTAGGAGGTCCATGTCCCATTGATCGAAGGGTAATGTGGCAATGATGGCTGTTAGTTTGTTGGAAGGTAGATGCTGGACTTGGGCGTATTTCTGGCATTTTTCACAATGACGTACTAGCTTCTCCGCATCTGCTTGGAGAGTAGGCCAGTAGAATCCGGCTCTGAGTGTCTTTCTGGCGGTGGTTCGAGATCCTTAATAACTTCCACATGCCCCTTGGTGTATTTCCCTTAGCACATAATCACCATCCTCGGGTGTAATGCATTTGAGAAGTGGGTGTATGTAGGAATTCTTATATAGGTTATGCTCATACCATACGAACCATTCAGCACGTTTCTTTATTTGGGCTACTTCTTTTTCATCTTCGGGCAGCTGCTGGCTTCTCTTGTAGGCTACTATCTGATCCATCCAAGTGTTGGATCGGTCGAGGTAATTGACCGATGGCCCGTTGATGCTTGGCTCCTTTAGCACTTCCCGCATAATGGTTCTAGGGGCGAGCCCTTCGGCCGAGCAAGCCATTCTTGCCAAGGCATCAGCCTGGGTATTCTCTCCCCTTGGGACATGTTGAATTTTGAACTCAGCAAGTGTGGTGCTCATGTTCTTGGCCTTGTTTAGATACATCTGCATGCTATCTTCCTTGGCCTCATACTCCCCCGTCATCTGCCACACAATGAGTTGTGAATCCGCCAGGGCTTGACCTTTGATTGCCCTTCTTGGCTCGTATTCTAATCCGAAGTCGACGAGTTGATCATCCCAGTCAGTCATTCTGCTTGAGTGATTTCTCCCCTCTATGATCTTCCGAGTTGGCTTACTTGTGAGGACCTTGATGGGGTGTGCTTAGAAGTAGGGTTTGAGCTTTCTGCTAGCCATTACGAGGGCGAACACAAGTGTCTCCATGTTAGAATACCTGGACTCGGCTCCTATGTAGGCGTGGCTGACAAAGTACACTGGGTGTTGGGTCTTTTCTCACTCAGCTTCCAAAATAGCACTTAATGAATATTCAGACACGACCAAGTACAAGTATAGGGGCTCTCCTGGTAGGGGGGACACAAGCTTTGGCAGGCCGGATAGATGATCCTTGAGTTGCTAGAAGGCCACCTAGGCTTCTGCATCCCATTGGAATGAACTCCCCTTGAGAGTTTTGAAAAATGACAAGCCCTTGTCTGCTGACCTTGAGAGAAAACGCCCCAGGGCTGCTATGCATCCAGTTAGCCTTTGGACTTGTTTCACGTTTTGAGGGGATTGCATGTCTAGTATAGCTTGGATTTTATCGGGGTTGGCTTCGATGCCTCGTTCATCCACCAAGAAGCCTAGGCATTTCCCCCCTTTGACTCCAAAAACACACTTTTGCGGGTTGAGCTTCATGCCATATTTTCTAAGTGTTGAAAGGGTCTCTCTCAAATCTGTGACATGGTCCGCCTTGGCTTTTGATTTCACGATCATATCATCGACATAGGCTTCGACGTTTCTACCTAGCTGCCCTTCGAAGATTTTGTTGATGAATCTTTGATATGTGGCTCCGGCGTTTTTCAACCCGAAGGGCATGACTTTGTAGCAATGGACGCCCTGGCTAGTGATGAAGGTCGTATGGGGCTGGTCTTCTTCAGCCATAAGAATCTGGTGGTATCCTGCATTGGCATCCATGAAACTGAATAAGGCGTGGCCGGCTGTTGAGTCGACCAACCTATCAATCTTGAGAAGGGGAAGGTCATCCTTTGGGCAGGCTTTGTTGAGGTCGGTGAAGTCGACGCACATCCTCCATGCGCATGTTGGCTTCTTTACCCGCACCACATTTGCCAACCACTCTGAGTATTGGCGTTCTTTGATAAACCCAACTTCTAGGAGCTTGTTTACCTCAGTTGCGGCTGCGGCATTGCGTTCAACCCCTTGGTGCCTTAGTTTCTGTTTGATGGGTTTATACTCCGGCTTGATGTGCAGGTGGTGGGTCATGATGGATGGGTCTATTCCCGGAATTTCCTCCACCGTGTAGGCGAAGACGTCTTTAAATTCTCGTAAGACGCCCAAATTTTTCTTGCATAGGGTCCCTTCAATGCCAGTGCCTACTCGGACCATCCGGTTCGTGCCTTCTTCAAATACTTCTTACTTTTCCGCCTCAGCTGGTTTTGGGCGATCATACCCTCAGGGACTATCAGTGAATAGGACTAGTGTTAGGTTATGATACATATGAATAAACATAAATCATGCGGAAAAACCATTAAGCCAGGAAACATATTATTTACACATAATCATTTAGCATAATTCAGATGCATACACTTTGTAGCGTGCCCTCCCTAGCTGCGCCCGAACCGAACAAGAACAAGTCTTTAGGACTCCAAGTGTCGTCCCTCCGTAGATAGTCCACAGCACGTCCGGATCCGCCTTAAGCTTGACCAACTAGAATCACCCTTAAGGTTACTAGGATTTTCGGCTATTTGGGTTGCAAGTGTTTGGCTGATTTTTGCTTGAAAATCTTACCTTTTGAATAATTCAAATATCTATGTAAATATGTGACCCTAGGCACCTATTTATAAAGTTTATGGAAAGGAATTATAATCCTACTAGGATATGGATTTATTAATTAGAATCCTATTAGAACTCTAAATAATAAATTTAATCTTTTAGGATTAGGATTTAATCAATGCACGAATTCCAATAGGATTAGGATTTGTTACGAACACGAGTGTTGCACGACCACGAGGAACGCACGCACCCGCGCAGGCCTTGCGGCCCACACAAGCAGGCGCTACCTCGCAGCCCAAGAGCATAAGCCCGCGCGCGCCTATTCATTGCTGGGCCTGGTGTGAGGGGGGTCGAAAAAGCGCGAGGCTAATGCGTGACCTTGTCCCTCGTGGGTGTGACGATTCTTTTGATTCAATCAAGTGTAATTGGATTTCCTGTGAGTATACACCCCAATTGACTAGTAATATAGGAGTCGCCATTCAGTTTTTAACAACAATGAGAAAAACTGACAAAACCCGGTTATCGTGACATAAAGGGAGTGCAATTATGTTTGACCACGACGGCCATAGGTTCCCTTGTGATCCCTGGTGTGGAGATCTCTCAATATACACCCGCAAGGTAGAGATTGAGGGTTCGGGGGACTGTAACTACCGAGAGGAGTAACTCGCTCGTCGATAACTCCAGAGGCAGGATATCCTTACTAGCTCAGCATAAATAATTGAAGGGACATGCATTAACTATTAAACTAATCTGAGTTGATTTTAGCAATATGCAACATATAATACTAATTCGATCGTGATTATCCCATTTAAATAACATTAAGAGACCTAGCATGATAATCCGATTTCCCAAAAATATTATATTTGTTAGGCGTGATAGAACAATCATATTAGGTTAGTTTAACAGTTCATAAAAAGGGCGAGGAAAGCAGTTAATTCATCGAAAAGGGACACGTTAAGACGCACCCTTGAGAGGTGCGTCACGGTTCTCAGAAAACTAACCACTTTGACTTTGCTATTTCTCCTTTTTATTTAACGAATCTCAATTATGGGACAGGATACGTTCTGTTCGATTTATGGATCGATTGCGACAGAACGCGTGAACAGTTTCGCAGCGAGAGGCTTAGGCTAAGGGGTTTAGAGTCAATACTCAGAATATATTATGTGTTTTTGTGTGTTGTTTCACGTCGAATCTAGGGGCCTATTTATAGGGAAGAGTTCGTGGAAAGATAGAATTGTAGAGTTCTAATCCGCAAAGAATTAGGAAAAGAGACGTACCCAGGTACTTTCAGCGCCCAGGCCTGGGCGCCGAAGATTTCGGCGCCCAGAGCCAGGCGTTGAAAATAGGATCTGGGCAGTTTTGTTTAGTCAGATTCGGATTCCTAAAATCCGTAGAGTTTGAGATTAATTCGAGTCTTTTAGCGCGTATCAATTTCATGACGGAATGCGTCTGGGCCCGTTACGAACTCTAGGCTCGTTAGGATTTTGATTAATACGTAACTCTTATTTCCGAATCCTATTAGGAATAGGATTCTCGCGGTTTTCTAATTCATTTAGGATTTATGTTGGAGTGCAACACCTAATTCTGACAGGTTTCTAGCTTTTATGATTTGCCACTTTTAGAGGCTACCTTTTACGGCAGTTACTATTTTTAGCAGGTTTCCATAAATAGCAGGTTTCGGGTGAAATGAAATGGGGAATCGAGATTCATTTATTTTATAGGAGATGCGTTGTCAAGTGGAGTTTTTATGCTTTCATCATCGAACCTTTCCCTTGCGGGAATGGGGACAAAAGTAGGTGTCTACAGTTAGCCCCCACTTTGACTGAGTCTTGGAGTAAGACGATGGTCAAAGTATTAGACGGAGTGCGTCACACAAGCCATGGTGTATGTGACCTGTTTTGCGAGGGTCTCACGAGCCCCCGAGTGATAACATTTTACTTAAGGGTCATCACTTGAAGTGTCGACATATCCCTCACGTGTCATTGGGATTTGTCAACTGATAGTATAGAAACTTCCTCACTTTGTCATTGGAAGGATCTAAAGATGCGTAGAAACTCCCTCACTTTGTCATTGGGAGTAACTACAGATGTTTTCGAAATTAAAGCTGTAAAGTGTAATTGGGCCTGGCCAAGCCCAATCACGAGGTAAAACGTTTTTAAAGATTCTCATTTTCAGGGTTAGCTAAACGAGAAAACCCCCTTGTTTTTATAGGACGTAAAACGAAGGAAAATCCAACACATCGTTCTTTTTTGGAAAAACGAAAAACCAATCCTTTAATTTTTGGAAAAAGGGAAAACCAATCCTTTAATTTTTGGAAAAAGGGAAAACCAATCCTTTAATTTTCGGAAAAAGGGAAAACCGATAAAACTTATCGCTGCAGCGACTAAGGACCTGCGCTGTTAGTGACGCAGACCCCGCCCGCTGAAGGTGGGCGAGCCCGTCCGCTGAGGGTGGACCCCCCGTCCGGTAGAAGTGGACGAATCTGTTTTGATGTTTTTGAAAATAAGGACCTACGCGGTTTGTGACGTAGACCCCGCCGGCTGAAGATGGCGAACCTGTCCGCTGAGGGTGGACGCCCCGTCCGATAGAAGTGGACGAATCTGTTTTGAGATTTTATTTTGTTGTTTCTTTTTTGAAAATAAGGACCTACGTGGTTTGCGCCGTAGACCCCGCCGGCTGAAGATGGCGAGCCTATTTTAAATTTGAAGACTTTATTTTTCGAAAACTGAGGACCTGCGCGGCTAGTGACGCAGACCCCGCCGGCTGAAGATGGCGAGCCCTGTCCGCTGAGGGTGGACGTCCCTGAATTCGTTTTCTTTTCGATTTGGGAACTCGCGCGGTTTGTGACGCGATCTTGCCCACTGAAGATGGGCAAGTTCCTTTTTTTTTTGTTCTTTGTGATTTCTTTTGAGAATTTCTTTTTATTCATTCTTGCAAGAGCGAATTCTTTCGAGGGATGCTCGAATTTAGTTGTAACCTGAACGTGGGTTGACAACGTGTTTAGACAGACCATTGTCTTGTGGTCATCATCTTTCACGGTTTTGAGCTAGTCTTTATGGCTCAATTTTGCCACTACCAGGGTCCTTGATTAGGGGACTATGTGTAAGTATCAACGGCGACCTTTGTCTTTGAGGTCGTAATCCGGTTTTATTTTTGGAGGTTATCCAAACACGGGACTTCGTACAGTGTAGTCTGGGGATACCGTTTTAACTTTGCACACTTTCGTTTGAAATATATATTTTCTTTCGAGCCCCCAAGCACTCGTGCTTGGCGGTCATTTTTTGTCAAAGAGGTTCCTACGCATTTCGTAATATCTATGATCGTGTTTGGGATCGTGCTCGTAAGTGCGAGCGATCTTTGTAGTGGTGTGCTACTTTGACAAAGTCGTGAGGTGCGACTTTCGGCAATTTTCAAGTCGAATGAGTATGGCAGGGCCCACTAGAAGTTAGGGCCTTTTTTGAGCCTGGGTTCATTTTCGGCGCCCAGGCCTGGGCGTTGAAATAATTCACGCCCAGGTGGGGCGTTGAAAGTGTTGTTTGGGCTGGTCTTTTGATGACACAGTTGGCCTCTTGTTCATTCGTTTATTTCACTTGGAAGTTCTATGTATTCTCTTTTCTTTTGTTTTTTTTTCTTTGTTTTAAGAACGTGAAGATTTTCTTGAGAAGCCGTAGCCGATTGGTGGACTACGGTGCTTGTTGCTTTGGGGCGATTCTTTTAAGGAACTTTTGCTCTTAAGGCGTACAGTTATTGCGATAGTTGGGCGAGTCTATATGGCCCGAGGAACATACCTTGAGGTGTAAGACTTTGATCGCTCTTATATTTTTTGAACGTGTTCCTGAATGATGATACGTATGGGCGAACGAGCGTTCATAGAATGGCCGTTGTGTGCGGTCCATTAATCAAATTGCTTGAATTGTTTCATTTTTTGAGCAACGACTGATTTTGAATAGTTTGCTTAGAAGCTTGATAGGGTTCAGGCCCATTCATGAAGCGGGCTCAAACATCGTGCCCTTTCGATTGTTCAAACATTTGCTTCGAGATTTTTTTTATTTTGCTATGGTTGTTTCGTAGCTTGGAGCCCCTAAGTATGCATGTTGGGATGCTTCCTTTTGGCGTACGATTTTTGTAGGTTCTTTCGAGAAAGATGCCTTGGGGTTCCGCTCGTGTAGGTGCGAGCTATCCCTTCCGTGGTAGGTAATATTTCGCTACGTTTAATCCTTAATGTAGAAGTCGTGTGGCTTGCATTTTGAATTTGGGCGATAAGTAGTCTTTGCCTCTTTTACACGTGCTCTTGGTCGTGCCTACATTAGTGCAACATGCCTTACTCTTCTTTTAGACTTGTACCGTGGGACGGTTGAAATTTCGGTGCGACGTAGGCTTGTGTGGCCCAGCATCGTGTCTTAGGACATTCCTCCAGGTGTTGGGATATCATTATTATTTTCTTGCGTTGGAGTACTTTATCATGCTTTGTTCAGGTGCTCGAACAAGTGTAGCACCTTCCGCGTGGGTTTGCATGGCTTATTAATTCGTTCGATGCGAGGATTCATAGGTGTTTCTTTCTTAATTTTATATCTGGGCAAAACTTGGTGCCCAGAAAGATACAGCGCCCAGGCTGGGGCGTTAAAGATATCGGCGCCCAGCTCTGGGCGTTGAAAATGATTTATGGGCAGAACTTTGACAGTTTTTTTTGATTGATTTTTTTCTTTCGCTTTTGCTTTGGAACGAGGTAGACTGTGTAACGGGCGCTTTATAGGGCGAGCGTTATGTGCAGTAGTTTGATCGGAGTTTTGGTGACTCGCGTTTTTCAGTTACCCTTGTTAGTGGGGTGACTTTATATATTCTAAGTAGTGCTTAGAATTTGGGAGGGGTTGTAGTCATTCTAAGGTTCGTTTTACACGATTAAAGCTTAGGATTGTGCCCCTATGATGTATGGTATAGCATTAGCGTCGAGAATTTGCGATGAAATCGTCATCTCGAGCATTTTTAGAGTGTTCTTCTCAAGCCTCCAATTGTAGCTACGGGATTGGCTTGGTGCTATAATGCTTTGCATACGTTCTTTATGCATTCATGGTGACACGGATCATGAATAGTTTGAACCAGACTCGTTTAGTGCGAGGTATGTTCGAGTAGTGATTTTGCTGCTTCTCTTGTAAATGTCGTATTGTGCGACATTGCCATGGTTAAGGTAGTCACATGTCGAAGTGTGCCTTGACCAAAAGTTAGGTGCCTTTCTTTTACCCATAATCATATTTTGAAATCTTTTGACTCACTTGCAACATCGGGATAAACGCATATTTAGATTAAACCAACGACTCTTTATTATGTTCGAAGAAGTCTTTGAAAATTATTTAGAAATTGTTTAAAATCCGAGTCCTATTGTGTACAATCCAAGGTGTCCTAAGTAAGTTTGACTTATAGAAGGGTTCGTACAAGATTACATGAGTGAATCAAAATACTGTTAGGATTTTTGGAATGCTGTCTAAGGATTTGCTGGAAGCCAGGGTGCAGGCGTCAAGACATACTTGTGCCCGTTTGGCATATGCTTTAGGCTTTTAGGGCCATCTTTTCCAAAATTGCGGGAATATAAACCGTTTTCAAATTGACTTAGATTTACTTGGTGTATGTCTGTACAAAAGGTCAAGGTATACTTAGTTCTTTCCCTAGCTCTTTCATTTCAATTTTTAGCCCCCAGTTGCTATTATGTCTTCCCTTTAATGATGCTTTTTAGATTTCGATTTTAGATGCCCGTGTCATATATCTGAGTAGGGTGAGCCTTGGTTAAGTGCCAAGTCCTATTGACGATGTCTGATTATTTTTTTTTAAAAAAAGGGGATTCGCGAGCATTTGAGTTACCATGAACGGGTGCCCTGAGCTCGAAGGAACGATGGGGCGACGCCGTAGAACAATCCTCTTTATTGCAAGCTTACTGCCTTTACTACTTGTTGGCGATTATGACTGTGTCTAGTGGTGAAAGAAGGTCTTTAAGCGAACGACTATGTCTAGTGGTGAAAGAAAGTCTTTAAGTGAGTTAGTTCGCTTTAGGGAGGGTCAAGTCGAGTACTTTAGAGGTCATGGACGCTTGCGCTAGCCCCCATTCAATTGAGGCAAAGCGATCTTTTTGAGTCTTGGCTAAGTGCCTAGGAGTGTGAGTGCTCCTTCTGGCAAGGGTACGTGCCCTTATTATTTTTCGATGTGTGCTCATTAATCTGGCATCTTGGTGACTTGGATTCTTCCTTTGACTTAAATTTTTTTTTTCGACTTGGGTTGCAAGTAATTAAATTTCAATAAGGGACTTCTATTTTTATTCTTGTTATTCTATAGGCTTTAATATTTTTGCAAATTGGTTGGACCGAATCATGGATTGCCTACGTATCCGCCTTAAATAGATTTAATTTGGAATCAGGTCTTGCGTAGTTCTTAGCCTAGAAAATGGTTTCTTAGAATGCCGATTTTAAACAAGTACGTTCTGAGGTGGAAACATATTATTTGAAACGGTAGAATAAGTAAAGTTTATTATTATGTCCCTTTGCTGCTTTGCCGTAGGCCAGAATTTGTTTATTTGTTTTTATTTTTTTGAGTACATGTATATTTTTTGGTGGTACGTATATCTGAATACGTGCTGTACCCCTCCAAGTGTTCGTTATTTTTCCGTGCATGTGCGGATAAAATGACGAGCACTTCTGGACAAAATTTAGGAAGCAGGGAGATTCAGCGCTCAGGCTGGGGCGCTAAAGATTGCGGCGCCCAGCGTTGGGCGCTGAAAATGTTTTCTGGGCGGATCTTTTTTGGTGCGCTAAATGCTTCTTTTTCTTTAAAGGCGCTTTGCAAAGTTCGTTCTTTATTATTTATTACTTTTTTGTACTTTTCATTTGTCTTCTTTTTTTATTCGTGACTCAAGACGGTTTGAAAGACGGGTTGAATGAGATAGGATAAGTTGTATAGGTATTAGTCGAGCATGAGGATTATATCTGCTAAGGCTCACAATTTGCAGCTTTCGTGCTAGTGTCACGAGTTTACATCAACCAAGGCCAATGAGTAGCATGGGGACGACTCACAAATTATATGGTCATTATGCCAATGGTGGTGTAAGAACAGGTTTGGGCTTTGGAAATAATGGGTATGACGCACGTGTCAATGGCCGTGCGTGGTTTGCGGTTGACAACGAGTTCAAGAACAAGAGTCGAGGTAATGGTTTCTTGGGTCATGGCAATGAGAACATGGATAGGTTAAAATGAGCTGAACAGGGACCCCAGAGCGAATGCGTCTAAGAGCATAAGGATTGGAAAGGGTAGACATCGTAGAATTTTATGATTTGGATTGGTTGACTCAATTCTTTTCCTTCGTTTACTTGGGTAAATTTCGTACTTTGGGAGGTACGGGCTAAGTATTTCATGGCTCGCTCTTTTCGCTCTCCCTTTTCTCTTTCTATTTTTTCTTTTTGCTTGGGATTTCTCCCCAACATAAATCCTTCAATCAATTTGGGCTAAAGGGTAGATGGTTGTGGTCTTTGAGTCACGAGGCGAGACTGAGTGAGCCTCGTTTGGTGGGCCTATAGTGGACCTTTTAATTTTCGTAGGCCTAGGGTGGACCTTTTAAATTGTCTTACTTTGCAAGCGTATTTAGTCGTTTCTTAAAATGTGCAAATAGCGTAGATTCAAAATGTTGCTTTTACCTTATTGAAATTTAACGAAAGAATTACATCGAAAATAATTTTTTGTTTCTTTTCAGATTCCGGTTTTACGGGATTTAATTGGAAGTTGTGATTTAGACTCAAACTTTCATTAATCTTTCTGATTATAACCCGTGTATGAATACAAGGAGGTGGCCTAGACTAAAAATAATGACATGGCGTAAGCCTATAATACTTGACCAAGCGACTCTCAGACTTAGGCTAATTGGACCATAACTTTCGTTGGTTGACACTTTAGATTTTAACCCTTGGGTGTTCACTTGTCATGCGCCATTTTGTTTAATGTTGGCAAGGTAGTTAGTTGGGGAGATCGAATTTTTATTTTTCCAAGACTAGAATCATTAGTGCGGCTTCTCTCTTAGCGTGTATTGCTTTACCCCAATGGTAGCCTTATGGCATGCCGATTTGGGTATTTTCATGGTTTGTCATGTTGTATTTATGGAAAATCTTTTTAGTCCGTACTTAGGGGTACTTCAAGGAGCGAGTGGCTCAAGAGGACTATGATAGTCGTGACCCAATGTGATTATAAGCCTTGAGGCCATTAATTTTGTGCTAATGGTATTGACACCTTAGGTTCACTTTGGGGGTTGTGCGACTATGGGGGAATGATTTTCAGAATGTGACTGTTTCCATTTTGCAAATACTATAATATATTCTTTTTATTGGTGAGAGAGAGTATTAAGGCCGTTGATTTTTAGCAAAGGATGACAATTACATATGGGTGCTTATTGATTTAAATGTTAGGAGAGGAGGACTCAATATGGTTTAACCTTTTAACTTGCAGAACGACACCAAGCATTAGGACCGATTCTATGGATAAGACAACTAAGACTTAGGATTTGGATTGTATTTTGGCATAGCCTAGTCTAGACTCGGATTTATTTGAACATTTATTTTTTTGAAGACTTTATTCGAACATTTATTTTTTGAATACTTCGCCCATGTGACATTCAAGGTTTAATTAGCATGCTCGGCTTTGGTGTCAAGCATTGTCGTCGTAGGAGGCCTAACAACGACACAAAGAGTTATTTATTTTTTACAAGTCGCTTTTAGAATCGAGTGCTTTTTCATACGCCCTTACGAAAAGTTTTTTTTTGCTACGTATATTTTTTATGCGCGGGCACCGAGGCTGTTGTGCCTGACCAAAGGCCAGGCAGCAACTTCAGCGCCCAGCAGTGGGCGTGAGAAATATTGGCGCCCAGCCAGGGGCGTTGAAAATGCGTCCCTGACTGGTACTCGTTTTCTGTTCGCGTATATTCTTTTGTTTTATGCGACTTAATATTGCGTGCTTGTCTAATAACGTCCTTTACGCGTTGTGCAGCGTTTGTGGGATTCGTTACAGGCCATCCCGAGCGTCGCTTGTTTTTGTGGCGATCGTTCAGGCTTGCGGAACACGTATTTTGGTATAACTCTTTGGCAAATTAGTCTATGAATGTTTGGGCAATTTTTAAGGTCGTTGGTTTTCTAGCATTATTTGTCTAGCATTATTCGTACACACAATCATAACATAGTCACATAGTTCGCTACACATAACTACATTACAAACATGGATTTGAAAATTAAATATGTCACGCGCGTAGTTTATGATAGGCTTCTATGGGTAGTTTATTTGCGCCTGGCTTGGTACCGCTTCTATCGTAGATCCAACACATGCCCCGGTCGAGGTAGTATCTTCAACAGACGAATTTCGCTCAAGAGGCCAACCCGCAAGTGCAAGCCAAGGGGGCATGCAGGCGAGAGGGACCTAATGGGCGAGCGATTGGGTTCGGGATAGGTGTACTACCTGCACAAGTACCGAGTGGGAAACATGCGCGGCGTATGCACCCCCCTATTGGCGAAAAAAAGGTATCCTTAGTCCCAACTCCCGAGGGAGCCGAGATTCGTTATGATGTTCTGCCCGTTCACATTAATATGCTGATTTTCAGGTCGTCCCAACTTGATGGGGAAATAAACGCGGGGTAGGATCGTTTCACCCTTCGGCTATTTTGATTACCTACAAGCACGAGTATTTCCTTCACTACCCCCAGCGGAGTCGCCACTGTGAGGGGGGTCGAAAAAGCGCGACGCTAATGCGTGACCTTGTCCCTCGTGGGTGTGACGATTCTTTTGATTCAATCAAGTGTAATTGGATTTCCTGTGAGTATACACCCAATTGACTAGTAATATAGGAGTCGCCATTCAGTTTTTAACAACAATGAGAAAAATTGACAAAACCCGGTTATCGTGACATAAAGGGAGTGCAATTATGTTTGACCACGACGGCCATAGGTTCCCTTGTGATCCCTGGTGTGGAGATCTCTCAATATACACCCGCAAGGTAGAGATTGAGGGTTCGGGGGACTGTAACTACCGAGAGGAGTAACTCGCTTGTCGATAACTCCAGAGGCAGGATATCCTTACTAGCTAAGCATAAATAATTGAAGGGACATGCATTAACTATTAAACTAATCTGAGTTGATTTTAGCAATATGCAACATATAATACTAATTCGATCGTGATTATCTGATTGAAATTACATTAAGAGACCTAGCATGATAATCCGATTTCCCAAAAATATTATATTTTTTAGGAGTGATAGAACAATCATATAGGTTAGTTTAACAGTTCATAAAAAGGGCAAGGAAAGCAGTTAAATCATCGAAAAGGGACACGTTACGACGCACCCTTGAGAGGTGCGTCACGGTTCTCAGAAAACTAACCACTTTGACTTTGCTATTTCTCCTTTTTATTTAACGAATCTCAATTATGGGACAGGATACGTTCTGTTCAATTTATGGATCGATTGCGACAGAACGCGTGAACAGTTTCGCAGCGAGAGGCTTAGGCTAAGGGGTTTAGAGTCAATACTCAGAATATATTATGTGTTGTTGTGTGTTGTTTCACGTCGAAACTAGGGGTCTATTTATAGGGAAGAGTTCGTGGAAAGATAGAATTGCAGAGTTCTAATCCGCAAAGAATTAGGAAAAGAGACGTACCCAGGTACTTTCAGCGCCCAGGCCTGGGCGCCGAAGATTTCGGCGCCCAGAGCCAGGCGTTGAAAATAGGATCTGGGTAGTTTTGTTTAGTCAGATTCGGATTCCTAAAATCCGTAGAGTTTGAGATTAATTCGAGTCTTTTAGCGCGTATCAATTTCATGACGGAATGCGTCTGGGCCCGTTACGAACTCTAGGCTCGTTAGGATTTTGATTAATACGTAACTCTTATTTCCGAATCCTATTAGGAATAGGATTCTCGCGGTTTTCTATCTCATTTAGGATTTATGTTGGAGTGCAACACCTAATTCTGACAGGTTTCTATCTTTTATGATTTGCCACTTTTAGAGGCTACCTTTTACGGTAGTTACTATTTTTAGCAGATTTCCATAAATAGCAGGTTTCGGGTGAAATGAAATGGGGAATCGAGATTCGTTTATTTTATAGGAGATGCGTTGTCAAGTGCAGTTTTAATGCTTTCATCATCGAACCTTTCCCTTGCGGGAACGGGGACAAAAGTAGGTGTCTACACCTGGCCTTGCGCTGGGCCTGGCGAGGTTGTGGCAGCTCTGTGTTTGGGCGCTTGGCTTGCTGGGCGCGGGCCTGGCTTCGTGCTGCGCCTTCGTCTAGCAAGCTTCGTCCGATGCTAATTCGTACGATGCGCTTCCGATTAAATTCCCGGTTCCGGAATTCATTTTCAATACGAACAATATTTAATATTTCCGATTCCGGAATTAATTTCCGTTTCGAACAAATATTTAATATTTCCGTTTCCGGAATTATTTTCCGATTCCGATAATATTTCCGATTCTCACAATATTTCCGTTTCCGGCAATATTTCCGATTCTGGCAATATTTCCATTTCCATTAATATTTTCCGATACGTACCATGTTTCCGTTTCCGGCAACATCTACGACTTGGATAATATTTATATTTCCGATACGATCCATATTTCCGTTTCCGGCAATATCATCGTTTCCGGAGTATTCATTTCTTGCTTGTGACGATCTTAGCTCCCACTGAAACCAAGATCCGTCGATTCCGAATATCCATAGATAGAGTATTTAATGCCATTAAATACTTGATCCGTTTACGTACTATTTGTGTGACCCTACGGGTTCAGTATAGATTAAGCTGTGGATTAATATCATTAATCCCACTTGAACTGAAGCGGCCTCTAGCTAGGCATTCAGCTCACTTGATCTCACTGAATTATTAACTTGTTAATTAATACTGAACCGCATTTATTAGACTTAACATTATATGCATACTTGGACCAAGGGCATAATTTCCTTCAGTCTCCCACTTGTCCTTAGGGACAAGTGTGCATTTCCTAATTCCTTTGTCGCTCGATGCTTGCTCTTGAACATAAGGTAAGAGTTGTCATCCTTATTATGTCCAGAGGTGTTTCTCGGTTTCAGAGTTCAACTGATCAAATAAACAGATAATCATAGCCTATTATTCATCCGAGCACGGCCATGCAATTTACAGTTTCTAGCTCTCCGAGTGGCCTTGTGCAACTTTTAAGCATCTCATCCCGATTTATGGGAGGACAATCCCAATCTTGCGATCTTGAGATTAGACTTCGTTTGATAGGTGATTACCTGAGCGTTGCCTTTATAGCCTCCTTTTACGGTGCGACAGTTGGTCAACGTCAAAGTAACCAGTTCTCAAACAAGTAACCTCAAATCACTCAGGTATTGAGGATTTAGTGTCTAATAATTTTAATGAAATTTACTTATGACAGATTTTCATCTCTTACAGTAAAGGTTCATAGGTCTGTCCGATACTAGTCTTCCCAAAGTAAGTATCTATGCAAATGATTACGACATTGCCATGTCCACATAGTTCAAGAAACAGAACTACTAGTCATCTTGCATTCTAGTCGTCTAACGTTTTCTATGCGTCCATCTTTATAGAAAACTCCAACCAGGGACCATTTTCAACTTTTGACATTCAAGTTCACTTGATAGAAATTTCTTAGTCACAGGACTGGTCCTGACAGTCTATCTTGAATATTTTGTCAAATTTGAAGGGACTCATCATTTAATACTAAACCAAGATTAAATGGAATATGAAAATACATTTCATATATGATAAATGTTCAACCCTAATGTTTTACAACCATGGGCCTCAAACTCATCTTTAAAACAGCTCATGGAATTCAAAGCTATGCTTGATTTCCGGTGCCACAATGCGAGTGTTGTTTCTCACTTGTTGCATAGGTTTAGTTATCATGCTTTGCCAATCTTAATATCCTTTTCATCGAATGTTCTTCGAGATATGATGATAAGATCTTTTGAGTATGTTTATTTTGTGATCTAGTCTGTCCAGCCACAAGAGTGGTTCTACGCATTTTGCAATGAAGAACTATCAAGTCGGCGGCCATGTGATCTACCCAAGTTCAGTGAAGAACTCTTCAATATAAACAACCCTTTTTTTATTGCTTCTTAGGCAATGATTACTTTTACTTCAACTGTCTAGGTTGCTAGTGATGCTTTGTTTGGATTTACTTATCCAAGCAGTCCATAGATATGTGTAAGATTTTCCATCTTTATCTTAGAACATAGAAATTAATATTTAATTTCCCACGCAACAACTCATGGTCTCCGATCCATGTTGCCATTTCAAAACACGATGCTCTATAGCTTGTCCTTGTCAATGGTTAACTCCAAAGGAATCTTGCTTGATCCTTTGCCAGTGTTTATGCGTGTAGCATCAATATTTAGCATATCTTTATTTCCTTGAATCAAGAACTATTCCTATGTACCTTTTCAAGTACCATAAGTTTTTCTCGATCTCAATCTAGTTGATCTTCACTTAGATCAATAGAGATTGGTATATGTTCATTATGCCTAAAGCCATACGATACATTTTTGGCGATCCTCATATTATATATACATGATAAATTCTTTTGCAGAATTATTGTCAATTAAATTCTAATCATGTAACTTTAGCTCATCTAGTTTCAGTAGATACTAAATCCAGCTAAATTCTTTGACATATAATATAGGTTAAGAATCTCATTAGATTCTCTAATGTTTAACTTAGTAAATGCTTATACATAGTCCAAACTATTTACTTAGATTTATTCACATGGGTCGAATATCTCCAATGGAGTCTTTCGTGTTTGATTTAGTAAATGCCATTACTTAATCTAAAACAATATCATGAGATCTTTGTAAGTAGATCTCAGTACCCATTATGCACTAAGTTTAGCCTTGGTCCATTATTGATGAATAATTTCAAATCTAAGTCATTAGCATTTGAATGTTATTTCACAATAGAGAGATATGTGTGTGATACACATAGGACCAATTATGTTTTATGTACTCCCACTAAACTTCTTATATATCTATAAGAATTATGTGCATTTTATGAAACTAAAATACTTATTAGCTTCACTAAAATACATTTCTAATTCCCAATTGCTTGCTTAAATCTATACTTAGATTTCATAAGCTAGCTTTCCTTTTCAAGCATTTATTTGGATCCACAAATCCTATGACATACTATGTACATAGTTTATTCCAACATTTGATTGAGGAATTGTTTTGTCATCCAATCGCCATATGTACCAATATGCAATTATTGCTTGATTTATAGACTTAAGCATTACGATTATGCATGAGGTTTCAACACAATCCACGCTGTGAATTAGCTTGTAACCTTTAGCAACTAATTTAGCTTTGTGTGTGAACACAATTTCATGTTTGATGGTTTTTATCCCTAAAACAAACTTGCAACCAATAGGTGTGAAACTATTCTAGCAAATCAACAAAATTTCAATTTTGTCATCAAAACATTGAGTATGTTTTATGGCCTCTAACCATTTAAAACATTTAAGTCTATATATGGCCTCTAACCTTTTAGGGAATCTGGGTTTCGTCATAGCTTTCTTACAAGTCATAAACTCATTAATCTACATGATAATAGTTTGACTGCAAGTTGTAGGTTTCTTCACTATCTAATAGAAGAATCGCATAGCTTCAGTGACATGAACTCCATGTTTCTTCAGTATCTAATAGAAGAATCTCATAGTTTCAGTGACTTGAACTCTATGCCTACATGGGTATAGAACATCAAACAATAGAATATCAATAGCCACTTGAAAGTCCTTTGAATATTGCGTTCTCTTTGAAGCACTTGTAAAGTCTTCTAAGAGATGTCTATTCTTAAAAGCCACTTCTAAAGTCCTTAAAGAATACGTGTTCGGATTTTCTGAAGAACTTTGAAAAGCCTCCGGAATGTCCGTTTATGTTTGTTGTTCGCCTCGAAGACTTTCGAGGTCTATTTTCTCCCACTTGTCATTTTGGAAACGAATCTCCAAAAGGACATTATTTCGTGCAAACAAACATTATGTTCTCAAAAATTCGTGGTAGAAATAATACCCTTGTGTCTCATTTGAATAAATCACAATGAAACATATATCTAGTCTTGGGCCTTAGTTTGTTGAATAACAAACACTAAGCTCCCACTGAGTTTAGCAACTCTTTAGATATATTATATATTATTGAAAAGATATTCTGAAATTACTTTTCAATAACTTTGACGAATTTGGTTTAGTTTGGTGGTAGTTGAGCATTTTGTTTTAGAAATTATAGGAAAAATCTTTATGATTCATCATTGATCGAATCAAGCACTTAATTGACTTCGATCATTCCAACTGAGATATACCATATCTTATGGAGCTAGATCGTGAAATTACAACTCACAATCATTGATGATCATTCTTGGTATAAGTAATTAACAACATGATCTAACCTAGATCTTTATGATTTCTTGCCAAGTGGATTTTATACTTCTGAATCTTTAAACTAGCCAAACAGATTCAACTTATATCATATTTGAGTAAATAAACCTATATTCACTCAAATCCATGTGAAATAATAAAGTCATAAAATCTTTCTTTAGCTTTGAACTCTATTGTCTAGGCATTCTAACAATAGTTCATATCTTTTGTTACTTTCAACAAGTAAGACTAGCTTGTCTTGAATGATCTAGAAATCAATCAACTTTCAAAAGTCCATTAAAATAGAGCTTATGAATGTTAACTTGTTGATATGGTCTAAGCAACAATGCCAAAGATTAGTGGAACTCAAACCAAGGGTTTGATTTGAACCTAGTTAAGTTTTTATTGTTAAAGAGTTGTTTGTTTTAATCAAGCATATTGACTCAACCCGTAAATGACCATTTAATTCAAATAAACAAACAAACAAACATTGTTTTTGTTCTTCTGAATGTGAGTCTTTCTGTGTTTGAAAACAGAAATTTAGGTATGCTTATTGTGGAACAAAATAAGTTCCAGCCTTTGAAAGGACTTAAAACAAACTAGATGACCCTACAACTAATGTAGCATTGCCATGCTTCATTTCCCACTTGTAGGCCATTAGTGTAGCCTAGCTTCCATTGTTTGAGTTATTACCGAAGTAAGAACCTCAAGCGTTATATGATACCAAGGAAGTTTGATTGCTAGGTCACTTCTCTTTATTCATAAACTTATAGGTAGAAACGGAATCGTAAATTCCTTTCGTTTGTTCCTTGTTTTTCCCATTTCTTGTACCCTTTCTAATAGCCTTAAGAATTGAATTCTCCGGTGTTGACTTTTATACTTTGTTTAGACATGTCCAATGTTACTCCAACAAAGTTCTTACCATTTATGTTGAATATTCTGTTTCAACTAGATGATCTTACCAGAAGCTTCTAAAGTTCTCTAAGCATCGATCTATTCGAATGTCTAGGGACTAGACTCATTCGAGAATGAAATGGAAAAATATTTTAGGTTGTTAACCATTGGTAAAGCCGAGCGTTTAAACTCAATTCTTTATGATCTCAAAACTACATTGTATTTTGAATTCACAAGCACCAATTGGTTTGCCATTCGATTTTGATACTCGAAAACAACCATAAAAGTCTCTAAAAGAAACGTACATTTTAAATTGCTCATTTTCTCTCATTTCCGTGAATCGTTCTTGGATTCACTACCAATCGAGGAAATTTACTGTTACCTTTCTAAAAGGATTTACTGCAGTGCAAGATATTTAATTATAAACAATAATTAAAACATACATTGAAGCATGCAAAGTCTAAACATTTATCATGAATAATAACTTGAAAATTAAAGCAATCATGCAATTCAAACAAGTTATTAGCATTTTATTCGAATTTATTGTTCCGGCAGGTTTGAATAAAACGATTCCAAGACCCTAAAACCATTGAAGAATTAAGCACATTATATAATTTGACTCAATTCTAAAAAAAAATTAGGTAAGCAAAAGCCTTTTGCTAATAGTCTAGAAACTACTCTTGGTTGATAGGTACGTCTAAGAACTTATTAGGTAAACCTATCGATTTTGCCACAACATAAAAGGACTCCTTAGTTATATCGCTGAGTTTCACCAAAACTAACATGTACTCACAATTATTTATGTACCTTACCCCTTTAGTATCGATAAGTAACACCTCGCTATGGCGGAAAACTATTACTAAGATCGATGTAAAGGATATCCAAGTAAGTGTTATTTTGGCATGGCACCTTTTAACTCAATTTTTAAGTTTGGAACTTAAGGCTCTTACTATGCTGGTTAGATTTTAAGTGAACTAAAATCCTTAATCATGCAACATAATCAAGCGACAATCTCATGCATATTTAAGACATATTTAAAAGCAATAAATAACTTCAAGAATGCATAAGATAATTGTGATCTAGTATGGCCCGACTTCATCTTGAAGCTTCAACTTCAAAGTCCGTACGTCTTGAAAATGGATTGGAAACTCCGTCTTGAATTTCACTGTGGGAGGCGCCAATTTCTTCAAATAGGATAAGCTATAATTAAACTAATTACAACTATTTGATGGTACGCAGACCATATTTGAATTGAAAAACAAATTTGGTGCTTTAGACCAATTACATTCAAATTAATGGTACGCAGACCATATTTTCTATCCTATTTGGGCCATACTAGTCACTTCATAACCTGCAAAACAGTACATATATAGTATATACCATTCACCCATTCATTATCATGAATGGCCCACATAAATGGTTAGTAAAAACACATTGTATGCATCACATAAATATGTGCAGTAAATAATCAAGGGCACCAATAATCTACCAATTATTCAGTCCTTATTAATTCTAATCAAGTTGTTTAACCTTAAAGGATGTGTAGACCTAATCAAGAGTTTATGACTAAAAATGCTCCCACTTAAACCAATAACTTTATATGCTTTACTAATTTTAAACATAAAAATGTATTTCTAGTCTAACCGGAAACATACAAGTTTAATTAAAATTTAAAGCTCATATAAAATTATAATCGAATCCATTAATTTAATTTATTTCAGTTGAATTAAAAGAATTTAAATTAATTCAAGGTTTAATTTTAGTAAAATAATTAGTATAAATTAAAATTTATAATAATTATAATAATCAAAATTAAATCGCGAGAAAACAATTTAAATTATTAATTTTAACGTTAATTAAAATTATTTCCGAACTGAAAAATTCAAATTAAAATTTAAAACGAACCAATCGGGTCAAGACAAGGCCATGGGCTTGCGCCCATACCTCGTCAAGTCCAACAAGCAACAAACCCCTTGTCACTCGATTGATCGTACCGCAAAGCCCAAGCAACAACACACCAATGCGTCAGGCCCAGCGAGCCACGCTTGCGCGCAGCCCACTCGCCCATCGCCTTGGCGCGCTGCTGGGCAACTCTTGCTGGACAGGCCAGCCAACGCTGCCCGCATGCACGTTGTGCTGCGCTTGTCGCTGCCTTGGCTACTACCTTGGCGTGCTGCTGAGCGAGGCAACGCATGTGTGGCGCAGCATCCATCGCTGCCCACGCGAGCTTGCCTTGCTCGCTCGTTGCCCCATCGCCCACACGAGTAGCACACGCCCCTTAGGCGCACAGCCTTTCGCATGCCACGCTCGTTGCTCGCTGCAATCGTACCGCGCGGGCGACGAGCTCCCTTGCTCGTCTTCTCGTGCCCGCACTATACAACACCCCTTAAGGGTAACACGTAGCGTCATTTGCTTTGTGCGTGCAACTTTTATGAGCGAATTATATAAAAATTGAAAAAAATTAATTTAAAATTAACGACAAATTAATAAATCATATTAATTACATAATTTTAGGGCGAAAAATCGAAAATTTATTAATCAATTAATTTCCGATTAACATGGATTCAAATCTAGGTCATCAAAATTAAAATTTAACATAAATTAACAATTTTTATGGTGGATTTTAATCATGGATACCTAATTAAATTATTAATTAATTATGAAAAACAAACCAATTCTAAATTATTCGAATTTCAACAAATTAATCATAATTACAAATTAGGTTGTATAATTAACAAGTCTAGGCATTCATAATTGTTAAACATATACTGTAGGTCAATCAAAAACTCAAGATTTATCAACAAGAATCGCAAATACTTAATTTAACATCTTAAATTTACAATCTTTTGCGTTCGAAAAACTAAAACCTCCGAAAAGTCATAGTTAGGCTTCAAATATGGGAATTCTGCGTTCGGCCGAAAAATATATTTTTTGTCAAAATTTTAGAATGCCTTTTACATGCGGAATTGACACAAAAATCACTCGATTTGGATGAGTAACGAAGAAACTGCCGAAAAACTGCGTACATATAATTAAATAAACGAAATTTGCAATTAATTACGAAAATTAATCACCCCTTTAATTCTTTGCAAATTTGTAAAATTTAACCATGTTCATGCAATTTAGATTATGAAAATAATAAGAGGCTCTGATACCACTGTTAGGTTATGATACATATGAATAAACATAAATCATATGGAAAAACCATAAAGCCAGGAAACATATTATTTACACATAATCATTTAGCATAATTCAGATGCATACACTTTGTAGCGTGCCCTCCCTAGCTGCGCCCGAACCGAACAAGAACAAGTCTTTAGGACTCCAAGTGTCGTCCCTCCGTAGATAGTCCACAGCACGTCCGGATCCGCCTTAAGCTTGACCAACTAGAATCGCCCTTAAGGTTACTAGGATTTTCGGCTATTTGGGTTGCAAGTGTTTGGCTGATTTTTGCTTGAAAATCTTACCTTTTGAATACTTCAAATCTCTATGTAAATATGTGACCCTAGGCACCTATTTATAAATTTTATGGAAAGGAATTATAATCCTACTAGGATATGGATTTATTAATTAGAATCCTATTAGAACTCTAAATAATAAATTTAATCTTTTAGGATTAGGATTTAATCAATGCACGAATTCCAATAGGATTAGGATTCGTTACGAACACGAGTGTTGCACGACCACGAGGAACGCACGCACCCGCGCAGGCCTTGCGGCCCACACAAGCAAGCGCTGCCTCGCAGCCCACGAGCATAAGCCCGCGCGCGCCTATGGCCTTGCTGGGCCTGGCCTTGCGCTGGGCCTGGCGAGGCTGTGGCAGCTCCGTGTTTGGGCGCTTGGCTTGCTGGGCGCGGGCCTGGCTTCGTGTTGGGCCTTCGTCTAGCAAGCCTCGTCCGATGCTAATTCGTACGATGCGCTTCCGATTAAATTCCCGGTTCCGGAATTCATTTTCGATACGAACAATATTTAATATTTCCGATTCCGGAATTAATTTCCGTTTCGAACAAATATTTAATATTTCCGTTTCCGGAATTATTTTCCGATTCCGATAATATTTCCGATTCTGACAATATTTCCGTTTCCGGCAATATTTCCGATTCCGGCAATATTTCCATTTCCATTAATATTTTCCGGTACGTACCATGTTTCCGTTTCCGGCAACATCTACGACTTGGATAATATTTATATTTCCGATACGATCCATATTTCTGTTTCCGGCAATATCATCGTTTCCGGAGTATTCATTTCTTGCTTGTGACGATCTTAGCTCCCACTGAAACCAAGATCCGTCGATTTCGAATATCTATAGATAGAGTATTTAATGCCATTAAATACTTGATCCGTTTACGTACTATTTGTGTGGCCCTACGAGTTCAGTCAATAGTAAGCTGTGGATTAATATCATTAATTCCACTTGAACTGAAGAGGCCTCTAGCTAGGCATTCAGCTCACTTGATCTCACTGAATTATTAACTTGTTAATTAATACTGAACCGCATTTATTAGACGTAACATTATATGCATACTTGGACCAAGGGCATTATTTCCTTCAGTCTCCCACTTGTCCTTAGGGACAAGTGTGCATTTCCTAATTCCTTTGTCGCTCGATGCTTGCTCTTGAACATAAGGTAAGAGTTGTCATCCTTATTATGTCCAGAGGTGTTTCTCGGTTTCAGAGTTCAACTGATCAAATAAACAGATAATCATAGCCTATGATTCATCCGAGCACGGCCATCACTAGTGGAAAAAGGGTCATTTGCATCGCACTTTTATGCATATTTGCGTCGCACATCGTGCGTGGCAAAAGCTCTCGACGCAAATGACTAAAAGTCATTTGCGTCGCACATTTGTGCGACGCAAATGACCCTTATTTGCGTCGCACAATTAGCAAATGTGCGTGGCAAATAACTTTTCAGGCACCATGTTGAAAAGTCATTTGCCACGCACATTAGCTAAATGTGCGACGCAAATAAGAGTCATTTGCGTCGCACATTTAGCTAATGTGCGTGGCAAATGACTTTTCAGGCACCATGTTGAAAAGTCATTTGCCACGCACATTAGCTAAATGTGCGACGCAAATGACTTTTAGGCGCCAAAAAAAAAAGTCATTTGCCACGCACATTAGCTTAATGTGCGACGCAAATGACAATTTTAGCGCCAAAAAATTAAGTCATTTGCCTCGCACATTGAGCTAACGTGCGTTGCAAATGACTTATTTTTTTTAAAAAAAAAATTCGTTTTTTAATATTTTAGTTGGAAATTCCTACATGATCGTCTTTGAAATTAGACGCTTCATTCCCAATACCGGGAATACATTTATAAATAATACCTGTCACAAAAGTTTACAACGTAATTAACGTTCCCAATAAAAGGCAATTAAATTCGTCATAGATCGATCAACCAACATGTTACAACAAACATAAAATTATTACAACAAAGGTACGTAGCTAGCTAGAGATCAAGTTCATATTACAAATTAAGGTAAAAATTCGACATTGTTCATGAAGTAATCTGCCCAAAAATCTTTCACCTCATTAATCTCCTCCGGTGAATAAGGCAATGTTCTTGAAAAATCCTAAAAAAGTGTAAATAATTCAATTTATCAACGATTGATCAATATAATAGTTTTGTGTACTTCAATTTATTATATAAAGTACGTAGTTTATGAGAACATACCTTAGTAAGATCTTGACTATTACCATGATTCATTATTATGTCGTACATAAAACGCATGACGTAGTAGCCACAATCTAGTGATCCCGGTTGTTGAGCACACTAAATGCATTAAAATAAATAACACAAGTAAAATTTCTATCACATTGTATGTTATAATTTTGAAAAACTTGCTTCTTAGGTAAATAATAAACTAATTATACCTGTGCTGGAATCCATGTTAATTTAGTTCCCTTAGATTGTCCACCTAGTCTCTTGTAACTCCGAAAAGCACTACACATTCGATAAAATATGCAATTATATATACTTTGTTTACACATGTAAATGCAAAGAATATTTTACATGTAAGTGCAATTATATACTTTGTTTACACATGTAAATGCAATTATATACGTAGTAGCCACATTTAAGGCTAATTGAGTCGTTCTAGGTCATTTTTAGGCAAAAATGATGTTTTCGAACCCAACTTTGAACTAAAGAACCTAAGGAATGTTTTCAAACTTATTACACGTCTCATATGCATAGTTATAACTTTCTAAGGCTCTTTACAATCTATTATTTCACATTTAAGGCTAATTGGGTCATTCTAAGTCATTTTTAGGCAAAAATGATGTTTTCGAACCCAACTTTGAACTAAAGAACCTAAGGAATGTTTTCAAACTTATTCTACGCTTAATATGCTTATTTACAACTTTCTAAGGCTCTTTACAATCTATTATTTCACATTTAAGGCTAATTGGGTCGTTCTAGGTCATTTTTAGGCAAAAATGATGTTTTCGAACCCAACTTTGAACCAAAGAACCTAAGGAATGTTTTCAAACTTATTCTACGTTTAATATGCTTATTTACAACTTTCTAAGGCTCTTTACAATCTATTATTTCACATTTAAGGCTAATTGAGTCGTTCTAGGTCATTTTTAGGCAAAAATGAAGTTTTCGAACCCAACTTTGAACTAAAGAACCTAAGGAATGCTTTCAAACTTATTACATGTCTCATATTCATAGTTATAACTTTCTAAGGCCCTTTACAATCTATTATTTCAGATTTAAGGCTAATTGAGTCGTTCTAGGTCATTTTTAGGCAAAAATGATGTTTTCGAACCCAACTTTGAACTAAAGAACCTAAGGAATGTTTTCAAACTTATTCCACGTCTCATATGCATAGTTATAAGTTTCTAAGGCCCTTTACAATCTATTATTTCACATTTAAGGCTAATTGAGTCAATCTAGGTCATTTTTAGGCAAAAATTAAGTTTTCGAACCCAACTTTTAACTAAAGAACCTAAGGAATGTTTTCAAACTTATTACACGTCTCATATGCATAGTTATAACTTTCTAAGGCTCTTTAAAATCTATTATTTCACATTTAAGGCTAATTGAGTCGTTCTAGGTCATTTTTAGGCAAAAATAATGTTTTCGAACCCAACTTTGAACCAAAGAACCTATGTAATGTTTTCAAACTTATTCTACGTTTAATATGCTTATTTTCAACTTTCTAAGGCTCTTTACAATCTATTATTTCACATTTAAGGCTAATTGAGTCGTTCTAGGTCATTTTTAGGCAAAAATGAAGTTTTCGAACCCAACTTTGAACTAAAGAACCTAAGGAATGTTTTCAAACTTATTACACGTCTCATATGCATAGTTAAAACTTTCTAAGGCCCTTTACAATCTATTATTTCACATTTAAGGCTAATTGAGTCGTTCTAGGTCATTTTTAGGCAAAAATGATGTTTTCGAACCCAACTTTGAACTAAAGAACCTAAGGAATGTTTTCAAACTTATGACACCTCTCATATGCATAGTTATAACTTTCTAAGGCTCTTTACAATCTATTATTTCACATTTAAGGCTAATTGAGTCGTTCTAGGTCATTTTTAGGCAAAAATAAAGTTTTCGAACCCAATTTTGAACTAAAGAACCTAAGGAATGTTTTCAAACTTATTACGTGTCTCATATGCATAGTTATAACTTTCTAAGGCTCTATACAATCTATTATTTCACATTTAAGGCTAATTGGGTCGTTCTAGGTCATTTTTAGGCAAAAATGATGTTTTCGAACCCAACTTTGAACTAAAGAACCTAAGGAATGTTTTCAAACTTATTCTACGCTTAATATGCTTATTTACAACTTTCTAAGGCTCTTTACAATCTATTATTTCACATTTAAGGCTAATTGGGTCGTTCTAGGTCATTTTTAGGCAAAAATGATGTTTTCGAACCCAACTTTGAACCAAAGAACCTAAGGAATGTTTTCAAACTTATTCTACGTTTAATATGCTTATTTACAACTTTCTAAGGCTCTTTACAATCTATTATTTCACATTTAAGGCTAATTGAGTCGTTCTAGGTCATTTTTAGGCAAAAATGAAGTTTTCGAACCCAACTTTGAACTAAAGAACCTAAGGAATGTTTTCAAACTTATTACACGTCTCATATGCATAGTTATAACTTTCTAAGGCCCTTTACAATCTATTATTTCACATTTAAGGCTAATTGAGTCGTTCTAGGTCATTTTTAGGCAAAAATGATGTTTTCGAACCCAACTTTGAACTAAAGAACCTAAGGAATGTTTTCAAACTTATTACACGTCTCATATGCATAGTTATAACTTTCTAAGGCTCTTTACAATCTATTATTTCACATTTAAGGCTAATTGGGTCATTCTAAGTCATTTTTAGGCAAAAATGATGTTTTCGAACCCAACTTTGAACCAAAGAACCTAAGGAATGTTTTCAAACTTATTCTACGTTTAATATGCTTATTTAAAACTTTCTAAGGCTCTTTACAATCTATTATTTCACATTTAAGGCTAATTGAGTCGTTCTAGGTCATTTTTAGGCAAAAATGAAGTTTTCGAACCCAACTTTGAACCAAAGAACCTAAGGAATGTTTTCAAACTTATTCTACGTTTAATATGCTTATTTACAACTTTCTAAGGCTCTTTACAATCTATTATTTCACATTTAAGGCTAATTGAGTCGTTCTAGGTCATTTTTAGGCAAAAATGAAGTTTTCGAACCCAACTTTGAACTAAAGAACCTAAGGAATGTTTTCAAACTTATTACATGTCTCATATTCATAGTTATAACTTTCTAAGGCCCTTTACAATCTATTATTTCAGATTTAAGGCTAATTGAGTCGTTCTAGGTCATTTTTAGGCAAAAATGATGTTTTCGAACCCAACTTTGAACTAAAGAACCTAAGGAATGTTTTCAAACTTATTCTACGCTTAATATGCTTATTTACAACTTTCTAAGGCTCTTTACAATCTATTATTTCACATTTAAGGCTAATTGGGTCGTTCTAGGTCATTTTTAGGCAAAAATGATGTTTTCGAACCCAACTTTGAACCAAAGAACCTAAGGAATGTTTTCAAACTTATTCTACGTTTAATATGCTTATTTACAACTTTCTAAGGCTCTTTACAATCTATTATTTCACATTTAAGGCTAATTGAGTCGTTCTAGGTCATTTTTAGGCAAAAATGAAGTTTTCGAACCCAACTTTGAACTAAAGAACCTAAGGAATGTTTTCAAACTTATTACACGTCTCATATGCATAGTTATAACTTTCTAAGGCCCTTTACAATCTATTATTTCACATTTAAGGCTAATTGAGTCGTTCTAGGTCATTTTTAGGCAAAAATGATGTTTTCGAACCCAACTTTGAACTAAAGAACCTAAGGAATGTTTTCAAACTTATTACACGTCTCATATGCATAGTTATAACTTTCTAAGGCTCTTTACAATCTATTATTTCACATTTAAGGCTAATTGGGTCATTCTAAGTCATTTTTAGGCAAAAATGATGTTTTCGAACCCAACTTTGAACCAAAGAACCTAAGGAATGTTTTCAAACTTATTCTACGTTTAATATGCTTATTTAAAACTTTCTAAGGCTCTTTACAATCTATTATTTCACATTTAAGGCTAATTGAGTCGTTCTAGGTCATTTTTAGGCAAAAATGAAGTTTTCGAACGCAACTTTGAACCAAAGAACCTAAGGAATGTTTTCAAACTTATTCTACGTTTAATATGCTTATTTACAACTTTCTAAGGCTCTTTACAATCTATTAATTCACATTTAAGGCTAATTGAGTCGTTCTAGGTCATTTTTAGGCAAAAATGAAGTTTTCGAACCCAACTTTGAACTAAAGAACCTAAGGAATGTTTTCAAACTTATTACATGTCTCATATTCATAGTTATAACTTTCTAAGGCCCTTTACAATCTATTATTTCAGATTTAAGGCTAATTGAGTCGTTCTAGGTAATTTTTAGGCAAAAATGATGTTTTCGAACCCAACTTTGAACTAAAGAACCTAAGGAATGTTTTCAAACTTATTCCACGTCTCATATGCATAGTTATAAGTTTCTAAGGCCCTTTACAATCTATTATTTCACATTTAAGGCTAATTGAGTCGTTCTAGGTCATTTTTAGGCAAAAATTAAGTTTTCGAACCCAACTTTTAACTAAAGAACCTAAGGAATGTTTTCAAACTTATTACACGTCTCATATGCATAGTTATAACTTTCTAAGGCTCTTTAAAATCTATTATTTCACATTTAAGGCTAATTGAGTCGTTCTAGGTCATTTTTAGGCAAAAATGATGTTTTCGAACCCAACTTTGAACCAAAGAACCTATGTAATGTTTTCAAACTTATTCTACGTTTAATATGCTTATTTTCAACTTTCTAAGGCTCTTTACAATCTATTATTTCACATTTAAGGCTAATTGAGTCGTTCTAGGTCATTTTTAGGCAAAAATGAAGTTTTCGAACCCAACTTTGAACTAAAGAACCTAAGGAATGTTTTCAAACTTATTACACGTCTCATATGCATAGTTAAAACTTTCTAAGGCCCTTTACAATCTATTATTTCACATTTAAGGCTAATTGAGTCGTTCTAGGTCATTTTTAGGCAAAAATGATGTTTTCGAACCCAACTTTGAACTAAAGAACCTAAGGAATGTTTTCAAACTTATGACACCTCTCATATGCATAGTTATAACTTTCTAAGGCTCTTTACAATCTATTATTTCACATTTAAGGCTAATTGAGTCGTTCTAGGTCATTTTTAGGCAAAAATAAAGTTTTCGAACCCAATTTTGAACTAAAGAACCTAAGGAATGTTTTCAAACTTATTACGTGTCTCATATGCATAGTTATAACTTTCTAAGGCTCTATACAATCTATTATTTCACATTTAAGGCTAATTGGGTCGTTCTAGGTCATTTTTAGGCAAAAATGATGTTTTCGAACCCAACTTTGAACTAAAGAACCTAAGGAATGTTTTCAAACTTATTCTACGCTTAATATGCTTATTTACAACTTTCTAAGGCTCTTTACAATCTATTATTTCACATTTAAGGCTAATTGGGTCGTTCTAGGTCATTTTTAGGCAAAAATGATGTTTTCGAACCCAACTTTGAACCAAAGAACCTAAGGAATGTTTTCAAACTTATTCTACGTTTAATATGCTTATTTACAACTTTCTAAGGCTCTTTACAATCTATTATTTCACATTTAAGGCTAATTGAGTCGTTCTAGGTCATTTTTAGGCAAAAATGAAGTTTTCGAACCCAACTTTGAACTAAAGAACCTAAGGAATGTTTTCAAACTTATTACACGTCTCATATGCATAGTTATAACTTTCTAAGGCCCTTTACAATCTATTATTTCACATTTAAGGCTAATTGAGTCGTTCTAGGTCATTTTTAGGCAAAAATGATGTTTTCGAACCCAACTTTGAACTAAAGAACCTAAGGAATGTTT
Organism: Spinacia oleracea; assembly: GCF_020520425.1. Lineage (NCBI taxonomy): Eukaryota > Viridiplantae > Streptophyta > Magnoliopsida > Caryophyllales > Amaranthaceae > Spinacia > Spinacia oleracea. The sequence continues at coordinate 63,055,013 of NC_079487.1, forward strand.
TCAAACTTATTACACCTCTCATATGCATAGTTATAACTTTCTAAGGCTCTTTACAATCTATTATTTCACATTTAAGGCTAATTGAGTCGTTCTAGGTCATTTTTAGGCAAAAATAAAGTTTTCGAACCCAATTTTGAACTAAAGAACCTAAGGAATGTTTTCAAACTTATTACGTGTCTCATATGCATAGTTATAACTTTCTAAGGCTCTATACAATCTATTATTTCACATTTAAGGCTAATTGGGTCGTTCTAGGTCATTTTTAGGCAAAAATGATGTTTTCGAACCCAACTTTGAACTAAAGAACCTAAGGAATGTTTTCAAACTTATTACACCTCTCATATGCATAGTTATAACTTTCTAAGGCTCTTTACAATCTATTATTTCACATTTAAGGCTAATTGAGTCGTTCTAGGTCATTTTTAGGCAAAAATAAAGTTTTCGAACCCAATTTTGAACTAAAGAACCTAAGGAATGTTTTCAAACTTATTACGTGTCTCATATGCATAGTTATAACTTTCTAAGGCTCTATACAATCTATTATTTCACATTTAAGGCTAATTGGGTCGTTCTAGGTCATTTTTAGGCAAAAATGATGTTTTCGAACCCAACTTTGAACTAAAGAACCTAAGGAATGTTTTCAAACTTATTCTACGCTTAATATGCTTATTTACAACTTTCTAAGGCTCTTTACAATCTATTATTTCACATTTAAGGCTAATTGGGTCGTTCTAGGTCATTTTTAGGCAAAAATGATGTTTTCGAACCCAACTTTGAACCAAAGAACCTAAGGAATGTTTTCAAACTTATTCTACGTTTAATATGCTTATTTACAACTTTCTAAGGCTCTTTACAATCTATTATTTCACATTTAAGGCTAATTGAGTCGTTCTAGATCATTTTTAGGCAAAAATGAAGTTTTCGAACCCAACTTTGAACTAAAGAACCTAAGTAATGTTTTCAAACTTATTACACGTCTCATATGCATAGTTATAACTTTCTAAGGCCCTTTACAATCTATTATTTCACATTTAAGGCTAATTGAGTCGTTCTAGGACATTTTTAGGCAAAAATGATGTTTTCGAACCCAACTTTGAACTAAAGAACCTAAGGAATGTTTTCAAACTTATTACACCTCTCATATGCATAGTTATAACTTTCTAAGGCTCTTTACAATCTATTATTTCACATTTAAGGCTAATTGAGTCGTTCTAGGTCATTTTTAGGCAAAAATAAAGTTTTCGAACCCAATTTTGAACTAAAGAACCTAAGGAATGTTTTCAAACTTATTACGTGTCTCATATGCATAGTTATAACTTTCTAAGGCTCTATACAATCTATTATTTCACATTTAAGGCTAATTGGGTCGTTCTAGGTCATTTTTAGGCAAAAATGATGTTTTCGAACCCAACTTTGAACTAAAGAACCTAAGGAATGTTTTCAAACTTATTACACCTCTCATATGCATAGTTATAACTTTCTAAGGCTCTTTACAATCTATTATTTCACATTTAAGGCTAATTGAGTCGTTCTAGGTCATTTTTAGGCAAAAATAAAGTTTTCGAACCCAATTTTGAACTAAAGAACCTAAGGAATGTTTTCAAACTTATTACGTGTCTCATATGCATAGTTATAACTTTCTAATGCTCTATACAATCTATTATTTCACTTTTAAGGCTAATTGGGTCGTTCTAGGTCATTTTTAGGCAAAAATGATGTTTTCGAACCCAACTTTGAACTAAAGAACCTAAGGAATGTTTTCAAACTTATTACACCTCTCATATGCATAGTTATAACTTTCTAAGGCTCTTTACAATCTATTATTTCACATTTAAGGCTAATTGAGTCGTTCTAGGTCATTTTTAGGCAAAAATAAAGTTTTCGAACCCAATTTTGAACTAAAGAACCTAAGGAATGTTTTCAAACTTATTACGTGTCTCATATGCATAGTTATAACTTTCTAAGGCTCTTTACAATCTATTATTTCACATTTAAGGCTAATTGGGTCGTTCTAAGTCATTTTTAGGCAAAAATGAAGTTTTCGAACCCAACTTTGAACTAAAGAACCTAAGGAATGTTTTCAAACTTATTACACGTTTAATATGCATATTTACAACTTTCTAAGGCTCTTTACAATCTATTATTTCACATTTAAGGCTAATTGGGTCGTTCTAGGTCAGTTTTAGGCAAAAATGATGTTTTCGAACCCAACTTTGAACTAAAGAACCTAAGGAATGTTTTCAAACTTATTACACGTCTCATATGCATAGTTATAACTTTCTAAGGCTCTTTACAATCTATTATTTCACATTTAAGGCTAATTGGGTCGTTCTAGGTCATTTTTAGGCAAAAATGAAGTTTTCGAACCCAACTTTGAACTAAAGAACCTAAGGAATGTTTTCAAACTTATTACACGTTTAATATGCATATTTACAACTTTCTAAGGCTCTTTACAATCTATTATTTCACATTTAAGGCTAATTGGGTCGTTCTAGGTCATTTTTAGGCAAAAATTTAGGCGAAAATGGCATTTTCATATGCATACTTTACTTACTTGTTTAGTGGCTCCTTAATCATCAAATTTCTCTTCTTCTGTTGAGAATCAAATATGTAGACCTCACGTTTAGACAAGCAAAGAACTAAAAGCATCCAGTGACTCTTACATACAAACAATAAACGTATGTAGTTAGAAAAAAAAAGTTAAATTTATAACAATCAATTAAAAACGAAGTTCAAAGTAATTTTCATACTTTTCGTAGTATGGACATAAGATGAATGTCTTAGAACTAAGTGCACTCATGGACCTCGTCATGTACAATAGAATTCGATCTGCATCGGACTTTAACATGGTGGCCGAGATCATCTCCGGGCACATGAATCCAATTCTATTGGGGTGACAATCATCGTGAAAACACAACTCACTCAAAGCCCTATAATATATAGTGTAAGAACGTTAAGACAATCATAAAAATCAAATTTAGGGGCAAAATATGAATTTAGGTAACTCACGTAACAAAAACTTGTATTATTGATATATTGAGCCATGCTCCCGAGAGAAGTTGATCGGTGTCTTCAACGGTGACACTAATTTCAAAGTCCTTTTCCATATTGAATGTCCTTTTAGTGCAATGTACCTTAACGTGCTCCCGTTCTTTTAATCCCAACATCATAGTTTTCATCACATTGCACTTACCACTCAAATTTTGCACTTTATAATTTTCAAGGAAATAGGTTTTTGATTTAGTGTTGGACGCTTTTGTTCCACTTCCCCCAAGCACTATCTCTTTCCCTTTGTTCCCTTTCCCTTTAGGCTCTTTACTTGTAGGCTTGTTTACCTGAGGTATGATTTTCAAATAACGATATACATATTAGTGAGCATACATGGTATAATAGTTCTACTTCAAATTATCATGCATATGTTAGTTACCTCCTCATTCGTAAGCGACACCAAATGCTTTGGCCACTGAGTGAAGGTACCATGAGCTTGAGCAAGTTTCTTAATATATTGAGAAGGCACGGGGACGGGAGCTTCTTTGTACGCGGGCTCAAAATCATCAACGCTCACTTTCACGTTATCGGACGTGACGTCGTTGTGGTGATCAAGGAGCAACTCTGGACATATGGTACCATAGGCAACAAAGACTTTCTCGGAGCCTATGTTCAGGTATAGATGGCACGGGACAGGTTCCTTATTATTTATTTTGAACAATAACGCAAATACAATGTAACATGTTAGAAAAGTTCAATAGAATTAACTAGAAACAAATTACTTGAAAAACACAAATTATCATACCGTAATGTCGGCAAATGGATCTAAACCCCCGGAACGACAACTACTATGAACATTTGCGTCTATCCTCATCTGGCTTGGTATTTGGACACCAAGTTCTTTAGCAAATGTGATAAATTTCTCCAAAACCATGGCATCCATCTTGGAGTTCATCTCTTGTATTGTCTCATCTTTGACCCTTTTGGTCACTCTGGCTTCCATTTCCTCCATCTCTGCATCTCCATACCGTCGAAAGCTACGCCGCTCTCCGGTCCCCCACACAGCTTTGATGCCTACTCCACCACCAAATGTTAGTGGTCTCCCTTCTTTAGTCTTACCAAGTGCACGAGATAAGACATCATCTCGTGCACTTTTGGGAACAAATTCCCCTTCATCTTGTTTCCTTTTCCATTCATCCTACATGAAATCAAATGGTTTTGAGAAAAGTTCAACACTTGGTTTCATATTTAAGAACATATATGAAATTAGAGGAATCACAACATTACGCAAAATTGTTTGACCTTTTGTGTGCCCTCATCCGGCAAGTAAGGATTTCCTTTCTCATCTGGTACCGATCTTGCAAGAAGCCATAAACATGTCCTACTCGGCAAACTTGAAGAAATTGTAGACGCAGAGGAACCTTCAGATGACGAAGAAACTGAGGGAATGTACCCTTTTCTCTGCCATTCACTTGTCATTTCAGCATATGATTTCTGTCCCATATGATGAGGATATATGTTGAAAGATTGACTTTGTCTTGCTTTCTCACTTATTTCCTAATTTTAGGGGGGTAAAAGAAATTATTACAACAAAATAAAACTTAGATTATACCAAGACTTTAAATAAGAATAATTTTTATACCTCAGCTTCTTCGGAGGTACGTATCTTCACAAATTCCTTCCATATATCCTTAGTTATATAACTATACAAATCATATGGCATCTTTTCATCTTTTGGCCGTTTTCTTGTACCCAGGATCCAACCAGTCGTCAATCTTGATTTGAATTCCCTCCAACGCTTATCACAACTCTTTAAGACAACTTCTTTCTTAGTTTCATCTGTGATATGAAATTCTCTCTAAATGAAAGAAAAAGAAAAGGAACAAGAAAGTCTTTTAGCACATGAAAAAGACACATAGATATGTACAACTGAATTTCCAAAATAAAACCGGTTACCTTGACGTCTTCCCACAAAGTGTCTTTTATTCCTTGTGAAACATCTTCCCAGGTTCTGATCAATATTGAAACCTTTGCGCGACTTATCTCGCCAATGTGATTCTTGTAATCCGTTGCCCATTTCCCTGTGGGTCGGTCCAAGTGATCCCATTCAATTATTCTTGGAACCCCGGGCATGGATTTTATTCCTTTTGTAGGGCCTCTTGGCTTCTTTTTTTGCTTTTGGGGCACTTGATTTGGTGATTTGTTAGATGGACCTGAATTTGCGTGTTGATCTTCATCCATGCCTGACGCTAATGCATTGGAAAATCATCAAAATTACATACCTCCAAAAGCAGGATTTTAAAAGAAAAATAAAGAACTGATCAGTTTTGTGCACTGATCTGCACATTTCTGATCTGAGCTGTGCAGATGTGTGCACAGAACTGATCAGAACTGACCAGTTCTGTGCACTGATCTGCACAGCTCAGATCAGAACTGTGCAGATCAGTGCACAGAACTGATCAGTTCTGATCAGTGCACAGAACTGGTCAGAACTGATTAGTTCTGTGCACTGATCTGCACAGTTTCTGAACTATGCAGATCAGTGCACAGAACTGATCAGAACTGACCAGTTCTGTGCACTAATCTGCACAGCTCAGATCAGAACTGTGCAGATCAGTGCACAGAACTGGTCAGAACTGATCAGTTCTGTGCACTGATCTGCACAGTTCTGATCTGAGCTGAATATGTTTTGTATAAGAGTTTTTTGTCAACATTGCCTACATATAGAAATGCATATCTGAATATGTTTTGTATAAGAGAAAAATTAGGAACCATTTTGATGCAAATATCAAGGAGGAATCGGTGTCAGCTTTTGAACAAGCCAATAGACAAGCCAATAGTGTACATCATACACAGTCATCCTCATTGCCACTCATAAGGACTTCACTAAGGTGAGACAAGGCAAGAGGGAGAGGGAAGGGGATGTAGGTAGCTTCAAAGCCTCCAAATTGTGTCACTCTCCTCTATAGGTAGCTTCAAAGCCTCCATCTGCACAGTTCTGATATGAGCTGTGCAGATCAGTGCACAGAACTAGTCAGTTTTGATCAGTTCTGTACACTGATCTGCACAGTTTCTGATCAGAACTGTGTAGATCAGTGCACAGAACTGATCAGTTCTGACCAGTTTTGTGCACCGATCTGCACAGCTCAGATCAGAACTGTGCAGATCAGTGCACAGAACTGGTCAGTTCTGATCAGTTCTGTGCAACTGATCTGCACAGTTCTGATCTGAGCTGTGCAGATCAGTGCACAGAACTGGTCAGAACTCATTGATCTGCACAACTCTTCATTCGCGTATTTACATGCTCAATTGCACTAAAACGCCCAAGGGTTTTGCAACATTTTGGAACAGAAACCCATAAAAGACACCATCAAAATATTGCAATGTAGGGACCGTAACTTAGAAACAGTCACCCAATCTCACAAAACTCTTCTCTCAATCATGCATGCTGTCATTATTTCGATTCTAACCCAAACCCTATGCATAGTTATAACTTTCTAAGCCTTGTACTAATCTATTATTCCACATTTAAGGGTAATTGGGTCGTTATAGTACATATTTAGGCAAAAATGACGTTTTCGAACCCAACTTTTAACTAAACAACCTAAGGAATGTTTTCAAACTTATTACATGTCTCATATGCATAGTTATAACTTTCTAATCCTCGTACTAATCTATTATTCAACATTTAAGGGTAATTGGGTCGTTATAGTACATATTTAGGCAAAAATGACGTTTTCGAACCCAACTTTTAACTAAACAACCTAAGGAATGTTTTCAAACTTATTACATGTCTCATATGCATAGTTATAACTTTCTAAGCCTCGTACTAATCTATTATTCCACATTTAAGGGTAATTGGGTCGTTATAGTACATATTTAGGCAAAAATGACGTTTTCGAACCCAACTTTTAACTAAAGAACCTAAGGAATGTTTTCAATCTAATTACATGTCTCATATGCATAGTTATAACTTTCTAAGACTCGTACTAATCTATTATTCCACATTTAAGGCTAATTGGGTCGTTATAGTACATATTTAGGCAAAAATGACATTTTCGAACCCAACTTTTAACTAATCTACAAATTAACTTGGTGAAAAATATAGTTGCCAAAATAGTACCTATCTCACTATTTCTCTTTTTCAACATAAAATCCTTCATAATGATCTTGGCGCGTATAACTCATGTCAACATCGTCAATCATTTGAGGGATATACCAGGAGGAAGGTGGAATCTCATTAAACTGCTCATCATACTCTTCTTCATCATCTACATCCTCAACGCCAAGTATTCTTCTTTTGCCTTCCAGAACAACTGACCAACTACGATCGGCAGGGTCAACCATGTAAAAGATTTGTTTTGCCTGTGATGCTAATATGAAAGGATCTGCAAGATGCCCAACTCGACTAAAGTTTACAAGTGTCAGGTACCCATGTTCATCCTTTTTGACACCGCGACTAATATCAACCCACTTGCACCGGAATAGAGGAATCTTAAAATACTTATATTCCAACTCTAATATTTCTTCAATGACTCCATAGTAAGAGTTCGTCTTATCTACAAGTGTTCTATCTTTTACACTAGCATACTCTGAAGACAAACATATTGCCGTAACACCACTATTTTGCATCGTCGTTTTGTCATCTTGTCGCTTCGTGTAAAAAGAATAGCCATTGATGTCGTACCCCTCATAAGATATGACTTGACATTTAGGACCATATGCCAACCATCTCACCATGTCAGATACCTCATTAGGCGTGTCGGAAAATTGATCCATCACTCGACGCTTGAACCATGTGAGGAATGAACGATTATGCTCTTTTATCAGTTGAGGACCATTTTTTGAAGGATATTGCTCTCTAAGAAATTTCATGTGCTCAGCCACGTATGGATGGACTTCACTAAGACTTTGCACCACAAACAGCTCAACCTTACACATCATTTCAGAACCGATTGATATCCTTTTCCTGCCAATTGTACCTTGACCCCCAAGTCTCCCATCATGTCTAGACTTTGGTACTCCGACTTCTTTCAAACGTGCCATATATTGAGAAACCCATGCAGCAACTTCCTCCGCGACGGTTCGTTGGACAATACTAGCTTCAGGTTTGGCCGGATTCATCACTCTATCTTTCAAGGTACCCATTTCCCGTTCAAAGGGATACATGTACCTCATACAAACTGGCCCACAAAGCTTAATTTCACGAACAAGATGAATAATCAAATGAGGCATCATGTCAAAGAATGATGGCGGAAAATACTTTTCAAACCGACACGTGGTCTCAAGTACATCGGCCTGCAAATCATCCAGTATTGTTGGATTGATCACCTTGCTACAAATTGTGTTGAAAAAGAAACACAATCTTGTAATGGTATACCTCACTTGTGGCGGCAATATCCCTCGAATTGCAACCGGCAGCAATTGTTGCATCAACACGTGACAATCATGAGATTTCATTCCAACTAATTTCAAGTCAGACATGGACACAAGTCTACGAAAATTTGAAGAGTAACCGGCAGGGACCTTTAAGCCATGCAAAGACTCACAAAAGCTAACTTTCTCCTTTTTAGACAAGGTGAAACAAGCTGGGGGAAGGTACCAGCGTTTTCCCCTTTCTTGAGGTGCCAACTCGGAGCGACCCATAGCAGCCATATCTTGTCTAACTTTAGGCCCATCCTTCGTTTTCCCTTGCATATTCAACAATGTCCCAACAATGGCATCACAAACATTTTTCTCAATATGCATTACATCCAAACAATGCCTAACTTCCAAATCTCTCCAATATTGGAGATCCCAAAAGATAGACCTCTTCTTGCATGTAACCACCACTTGGCTGACCTTTATAAGGCTTACCAAACTCTGTCTCAATGTCTTTAACCCGTTCATAAACCTCACACGCACATAAGGGGGCAGGAGCTTCTCTCATCTCCAATTCTCCATTAAAAGCTTCCTTCTCTTTTCGAAATGGGTGATCTTCAGGAAGATACATCCGGTAATCCATGTACACATCTTTCCCACAAAATTTTAGGCGCCTCGAGACCAAATCATCATGACAAACTGGACATGCCTTCTTTCCCTTTATAGAATACCCTGACAAATTTTCATAAGCCGGGAAATCATTTATCGTACAAAAAATCATGGCACGTAATGTGAAATTGGTTTTTGTGTATGCATCAAACATCAACACCCCTTCATCCCACAACAATTTCAAATCTTCAATGAGTGGCTCTAGATACACATCTATGTCATTTCCGGGTTGTTTAGGCCCAGAGATTAAGAGCGACAACATGATGTATCTACGCTTCATGCATAACCGAGGCAAATTGTATATGGTGAGAAGAACCGGCCAAGTGCTGTATTGGGTACTAAGTGTCCCAAATGGGTTCATTCCATCCGTGCAAAGACCATGCCTGAGATTCCGAACTTCTTCCCTAAAGACCTTGTACTTTCGATCAATATTCCTCCATTGTGGAGAATCAGCAGGATGCCTCATTAACCCATCTTTCTTCCTCCCTTCGGCATGCCACCTCAAGAGTTTTGCAGTTTTCTCTTCTAAGAAAAGGCGCTTAAATCTTGGTATAATTGGAAGATACCAAAGCACCTTAGCCGGAGAAGGTTTCTTCTTAGTTGACGTTGCATCATTCTCCACGATCTTGTAACGGGACAATCTGCATCTTGGACACTCATGCAGATTTGCATACTGCTTTCGATACAACACGCAATCATTTGGACACGCGTGTATCTTCTCATAATCCATACCCAAAGGACACATAAGCTTCTGGGCCTCATAGTTAGACCTTGGAAGTTTGTTTCCTTCAGGAAGATTACCAGACGTGGCCTCCAAAAACTGTGAAAAACTCTTGTTGGTCCAACCGTTTTCCACCTTTAAGTTGAAATATTCGATGACGGCACCAAGTACAGTTTGTGTAGAACCAGGATATAACGGTGTTGCGGAAGCTTTGATTATACTATCATACATATGGGGACGCTCAACGAAATGATGGTCTTCCACATCATGCATCATATCATCTATCCTATCTTCCTCCTCTTCTTCCTCACTTTCAACACCAATATCATCCTAAATTTCATTATCATCACCATTATCACAATGATTATGCTGACTCGAGCTCGGCATACTAGAACTTGCCCCATGATCTATGCTCTCACCATGCCATGTCCACGTCGTGTAGGTACCCTTAAAACCGCGACGAACTATGTGATCAACAATATCATCAATATCCCGATACCCCCTTGAATTATTGCAATCACAACAAGGACACAGAATTAAACTTGATTCATGTTCTGATTGATGTTTCAAGGCAACCTTAATGAACTCTTGAATCCCTTGTAAGAACCTTGTAGAAAATCGTTTACTACCATACATCCAACTCCGATCCATTTTCAACCACTAAAGATAAAACAATATGACCAAATTTTGTCAAAGGTTAGAATATGAACTAGGCTATTCATATCATTATAAATCCATGGCTTCCAACAAAACCTACCATAACTAATAACAAGTTCCCATAGTACAATTCATTTCACATCACAAATTCACAAACCCGAATTTTGTAGCAAACCAAAAACATCATTTCATCATCTAAATTCATTTCATAACCTACCCAAACCATCTCATAAACCTACACAAACCCAAAAATTCATTTCATAACCTTAATTCAATAAAACCTAAATGTAATAAACAAATAAATTGAATAAAACCAACTATTATAATAACCTATTACAATTCATCAAAAACTACAATTAAAATTCAACAAAACCTAAATCTTAAATGTGCACAATTAAAATTCAATTAAATAATATCCACAATCATAATATATTCAATCTTAAAATTCAACTAAAATGTACAATTAAAATTCAATCAAAATATCCAGAATTATAATTAAAATGCACAATTAAAATTCAATTAAAATTCAACTAAATAATATCAAGATTAAAATTCAATCTTAAATGTAAATAATACTTAATTAATTATTGAAGAGAGGAGAGACAACACATGGGGCGGCGGCTGTGAGCAGGGGACGGCGTGTAGGGGGCGGTGGTAGTAAGGGAAGTGCGCAGGGGCGGTTGTGAGCCGCAACGGGTGTGAGAGAAATTGCGGGTGAGCTGCGGCGACACTGTGCAGGGGGCGACGGATGTGAGAGCAAGGGCAGGTGAGGGAAACGGTGGGTGAAGACCAATTCCTTGGCCGTGGGCGGCGGCGCCGGTGAACTGAATTGAAGCAATGTTGTTTATTTCGTTTGGTGGGAGTGAATTGAAGCACTGTTGTTGTTTGTCGCAAAACCTAAGTCAGAATGAAAAGTTGAAAGGAATAAGCGTGAGCGGGAAATTGAGGGAAAAAAAATAATTTGCCAGTGCGTCCCAGATTTACAAATCAGCGTGGCAAATGACTCTAGGAGCATCCTAGAGTCATTTGCGTCGCAGATTAGTAAATCTGCGATGCACTTGATTTAGTAAATTGCGTCGCAGTTTTACTAATCTGCGACGCAAATGACTCTGGCGGGCATCCTAGAGTTATTTGCTTCGCAGTTTAGCAAAGCTGCGACGCAAATGAGTATATTTTATGCTAAAATTTGTTATCTGCGTCACATGTTCAGAATGGCGTGGCAAATGCGGGGATGCAAATAAGCCTTTTTCCACTAGTGCATGCATTTTACAGTTTCTAGCTCTCCGAGTGGCCTTGTACAACTTTTAAGCATCTCATCCCGATTTATGGGAGGACAATCCCAATCTTGCGATCTTGAGATTAGACTTCGTTTGATAGGTGATTACCTGAGCGTTGCCTTTATAGCCTCCTTTTACGGTGCGACGGTTGGTCAACGTCAAAGTAACCAATTCTCAAACAAGTAATCTCAAATCACTCAGGTATTGAGGATTTAGTGTCTAATAATTTTAATGAAATTTACTTATGACAGATTTTCATCTCTTACAGTAAAGGTTCATAGGTCTGTCCGATACTAGTCTTCCTAAAGTAAGTATCTATGCAAATGATTACGACATTGCCATGTCCACATAGTTCAAGAAACAGAACTACTAGTCATCTTGCATTCTAGTCGTCTAACGTTTTCTATGCGTCCATCTTTATAGAAAACTCCGACCAGGGACCATTTTCAACTTTTGACATTCAAGTTCACTTGATAGAAATTTCTTAGTCACAGGACTGGTCCTGACAGTCTATCTTGAATATTTTGTCAAATTTGAAGGGACTCATCATTTAATACTAAACCAAGATTAAATGGAATATGAAAATACATTTCATATATGATAAATGTTCAACCCTAATGTTTTACAACCATGGGCCTCAAACTCATCTTTAAAACAGCTCATGGAATTCAAAGCTATGCTTGATTTCTGGTGCCACAATGCGAGTGTTGTTTCTCACTTGTTGCATAGGTTTAGTTATCATGCTTTGCCAATCTTAATATCCTTTTCATCGAATGTTCTTCGAGATATGATGATAAGATCTTTTGAGTATGTTTATTTTGTGATCTAGTCTGTCCAGCCACAAGAGTGGTTCTACGCATTTTGCAATGAAGAACTATCAAGTCGGCGGCCATGTGATCTACCCAAGTTCAGTGAAGAACTCTTCAATATAAACAACCCTTTTTTTATTGCTTCTTAGGCAATGATTACTTTTACTTCAACTGTCTAGGTTGCTAGTGATGCTTTGTTTGGATTTACTTATCCAAGCAGTCCATAGATATGTGTAAGACTTTCCATCTTTATCTTAGAACATAGAAATTAATATTTAATTTCCCACGCAACAACTCATGGTCTCCGATCCATGTTGCCATTTCAAAACACGATGCTCTATAGCTTGTCCTTGTCAATGGTTAACTCCAAAGGAATCTTGCTTGATCCTTTGCCAGTGTTTATGCGTGTAGCATCAATATTTAGCATATCTTTATTTCCTTGAATCAAGAACTATTCCTATGTACCTTTTCAAGTGCCATAAGTTTTTCTCGATCTCAATCTAGTTGATCTTCACTTAGATCAATAGAGATTGGTATATGTTCATTATGCCTAAAGCCATACGATACATTTTTGGCGATCCTCATATTATATATACATGATAAATTCTTTTGCAGAATTATTGTCAATTAAATTCTAATCATGTAACTTTAGCTCATCTAGTTTCAGTAGATACTAAATCCAGCTAAATTCTTTGACATATAATATAGGTTAAGAATCTCATTAGATTCTCTAATGTTTAACTTAGTAAATGCTTATACATAGTCCAAACTATTTACTTAGATTTATTCACATGGGTCGAATATCTCCAATGGAGTCTTTCGTGTTTGATTTAGTAAATGCCATTACTTAATCTAAAACAATATCATGAGATCTTTGTAAGTAGATCTCAGTACCCATTATGCACTAAGTTTAGCCTTGGTCCATTATTGATGAATAATTTCAAATCTAAGTCATTAGCATTTGAATGTTATTTCACAATAGAGAGATATGTGTGTGATACACATAGGACCAATTATGTTTTATGTACTCCCACTAAAATTCTTATATATCTATAAGAATTATGTGCATTTTATGAAACTAAAATACTTATTAGCTTCACTAAAATACATTTCTAATTCCCAATTGCTTGCTTAAATCTATACTTAGATTTCATAAGCTAGCTTTCCTTTTCAAGCATTTATTTGGATCCACAAATCCTATGACATACTATGTACATAGTTTATTCCAACATTTGATTGAGGAATTGTTTTGTCATCCAATTGCCATATGTACCAATATGCAATTATTGCTTGATTTATAGACTTAAGCATTACGATTATGCATGAGGTTTCAACACAATCCACGCCGTGAATTTGCTTGTAACCTTTAGCAACTAATCTAGCTTTGTGTGTGAACACAATTTCATGTTTGATGGTTTTTATCCTTAAAACAAACTTGCAACCAATAGGTGTGAAACTATTCTTGCAAATCAACAAAATTTCAATTTTGTCATCAAAACATTGAGTATGTTTTATGGCCTCTAACCATTTAAAACATCTATATAATATACTAAAAGAGGGGAAATCAATGTGGTGATGACAAATGTCACTCATTGATTGGCCTCTCTTTTAATTTTAAAAAATAATTATTAATCTAAATTTATTTTGTCTTATTGAGGAAAAATCAGAGAGGATATTATTGATTGCCATTATAAAACTTAAAGATTTTTTGAATATTCCGTTCTTAAAGATTCATATATTATGCTAAATAATCTTTCCTAAACCTAAAAAACTGACTATATTGTTATTTAGTTAAAAAATATTAATGTCATTATATTATTTTCACTTAGCTATGTAAAATATATGGACATATATTTATGCACGTAATCAGAAGCTTAAGTAATTATTGCACGAATGTTTCGATTATCTACGCTATTATATACCACGTAATAACTTATGGAAATTAACTTGCAAAGAATAAAATGCTAATATGTTACTTGGTTACTTAAGCTGTGAAATTGGAAATTACAATATTGGCGAACAATTTTTTTTATTAATGTCGTTTATCATACATAATAAGATAAAACAATGGTCTCCAATATAATTAATATAAGTGATACGTGTGCAGTAATCGAATTATGGCATAGTTATATATACACAGTAGATTTTTGGTGTAGTATTCGTATATGGTGAATTATGATCAATGTTAATCATCTACTATTAACCATCTAAACATGCATATTTAGGGCATTTATATGCGTAAATTTGCAATCATGACATACATTGCAATAGTATGTGTAACTAAGATATTTTTTTACATAAGCTAAGTGTGTAATTAATATCAAATTATATAAAAAGTAAAACATTTCCTAAAATGATAATTCATATATTGCCGTGAATAATCATGATCATCTTAAAGTATTCGCACGACTATTTTCTAAAATTTGCTTAGCTTTCCCATATGACTATCTAAAGATATTTGAATTACCAAATACTACTTAGCTTTGTATCTACACCATTTACCAATATCACCAAATTTTGACCTCTATTCTATAAGGGAATATGAGATGATTTGGTGTCCATGTAAAAAGATTAAAATGCACCCATTATGTTACTAATTAAACTACGTTACCTCTATTATAAATAAGAAAATGATTTAAATTAAGAAAACAAATAAGCATGCCGACAATATAAAGAGGAAAATAATCAATAATACTTACAAAAACCCCCCATAAAAAAATTAGAGTAATATCAAATGTTGAAATTAAATTCTTTGATTGATTTTGTCATTTTGAATACCATACATTAAAGCATAGAATATACCATTAAAATCTTAGCTCAAAAAGCAATGTACAGTCAAAAATCAACACAAATTCATGAAAATAAGGGCATAAGAATAATTTTCAATTTTTTATTCCTTTCAAATTCTACTAATATTTTTTATGTATTTAATTTAATTCAAACTTCTTTTATTTCATCTCAATTTTCACTTATTAATTTGTTGACAAAAGTTGATAAAATTAATACGTATTACATTTTCTTTAATTCAAAAACATGGTAAAACTAATTATCTAAGAGTCAAAATTGCAGTGTAAATATTAAGGGATAAAGTACTTAGTTTATCCCTCAAATTCTGCAATTTAGAACCAACAATAAATTTAAAAGGACATGCATTCTGTCACAAAACCAAAAATGCAAGAACCTAACATGTATGGACTCAAGCAAATTTTGAATTGACTATTAATTGTAATTGAATGTGAATGAAACTAATTAAGAAAATAGTTGTTTATAAATTTTATTCAATACAATTTCAATTTCAAACAAAATCATATTGTTAAGAAGTAATTATTTATTTAAGGAATAGACTTAAATTTAGCAAAGTAAATAAGTTTAAATGAAAATTTAGAAAATAAGAAATTAAGGAAATGATCAAGAAAAACAACTTATGATAAAATTTTCTTAAAAAAATAGATCAAAATTAATGTTGAGATTCCTCTCAAACCAAAACAATTAGTCAAAATTGTGAGGCTGACAAAAAATGATGGTAGTATTATAATAAAATTATTACATTATTAATAAGTTTGCACTACATAAATATTTTGAATATGTTATGTAAAGGATTGCAATATTTTATGCATGCATCACACTTTATGATCGGGCGAGTTTGGTTTTAGGTCGGGCCGACGACGAAGATAGACATAGATGATTGACTAATATTGACTAATAAATAGAGATTTTGTGTTGATGAGCGGGTTTGAGGATATCATCTACCCACCTTGGAGATGGAGTGAGTTTGAATTTATTGGATTTGAATACACTCACTAAATCCTAACCATGTATGTCACTTTTTAAATAATTTTATCAACACAATCAATTTTAATACCCCGTAATAACCTTATGTCAATATATTCAAAAGTTAGTTGAAAAATAAAGTAAATTATGTACCGAATATAGGGATGTAGATTGTTTACGGGGCGGGTTCTTTTGGAGACCCTCCCGCGGATTCATCTCATGGCCGAGCAGGGATGGAGGAAAGTTTGGTGGGTGATGTGGTTAAAAAATGTATGATCCAACGCGGGTGATGAAGCGGTAATAGATTTTAGATTGGACCTGCCTTCCTTGATTTTCCTTCATCTAATTCATTATAAATAAATATTTCAACATTTTTTTACACTCCTTTTATTCCAATTTAATCGTCACACTTTCTTTTTTCGACAGTCAATTTAATTTTCATACTTCTTTTATGGCATGAACTCACTAATATATTACATCTCTCTTCTCACTATCAAAATTTAAGGTCTCACTTATTCTCTCATTCACTTCAACTACTTTTGTGCTTAAATATACTCCATATTAGATAAGCCAAAAGCTACTTATCATATAAAACTCCGTGAAAACTTAATGTGACGATTAAATTGGGAGGGATATGATACTATCCTACACATTATGTAATATAACATTTTGTTTATTTACTCAATTACTCTAATTAATCAGATAACCAAATTGTCGAATTCTCTAGAAAAATGATTTAAAATTCAAAACACTCTTACCGAAAAAAAATAGGTGAGTCTAGGGGAGGGTTTGAGGTGGATGGGGATACACGGGTGGGTGGTGGAGCAGAGAGGGATTTTGTGTTTTACCCCATCGAGACGAGGATGGGGAGGGGTGGTTATCGTTCCTATCACTGGTGGTGGCGGGTATGGGGATGAAATTTTTTAGACGGGTACGAAGTAAAGGTCGCGCCCCGTCTCAACGTCATCTCTAGATAAATAAAGTAAATGGTGGGGTTATGTGTTAAGTGGTCGGATAATGAGGCAGAGGGGACGAGTATTAAGGTAACTATCGAAGGGAATGGTGGATAAAAATAAATTTAACGGATTTTTCATGAAATACCCCCGAATTTTACCGTAATTCACCAAATGCCCCTCGACTTTCAGAAATACACCAAATGCCCCTCACAAATAACTTAATACCCCAAATATCCCTAATGACGTCATCATCCCCATAATCAACCAATTACGATCCAATTAACCCAGTTAATCCCTAATTAACCCCCCTAATCAACCACCATTAACCCACCTAATTAACCCACCCATTAACCTGGCCACCGGCCACCACCAACACACCATCCCCCTACCTCCGACTCCGGCCACCTCTACCTCCACCCTTGTCGACACCCACCAAAGCAGCAAATCCGCCCACAACGCCTCCCCTCCCTCTTCTTCTTTCCGCTTCTTCACTCTCTCTCCTATTCCATTACCACCACTTCTTTTCTTCGCCTCAAATCCACTCTCATTCAACCTCTGCACCAATTCCTCCACCACAAAATCATCGCTCGAAGCTCCACGCAGCCCCACCTCCAATTGCAACCTCACTTGTGGCAAGATTCCGTCGAATTTTGATTTTCCGGCGTGGGATTACTGCTTCCCGTATCTCCCTTCTCAACCCAATAGCCCAATTTTGATGGAGCTTTCATCATGAGTCCTGACCCGTAATTTCTCATATGGGTTTGTTGTGTTTGGTGGTTCACTTGAATTGGGGAAATGTCTCGTGCTCAATTCCTAAATTATGGTTTGTGTAATTTGGGAATAAAAACTGAATTGAGGATTAGATAAAATTTTCTAATTTTTAATGCATTAACATTTTTGTATTTGAATTGACAATAATATCTTTATAAATTGATGGATGTATGAAAAGTAAAAGAGAGTATCAAAGAAATTTAGGGTGCTGGAAAAAAATAGGAGGGAGAATTAGCTAGGGGGCTGGTTTTTTTTCCTGTGATTCTTGATTGTTATGGGTGAGGAGGGAGGAGGAAAAAGGGAGGAGGTATGGTGTGAGGTAGGCGACGGTGCAGTGGTTGGTCGATCGGGGTTTGGTGTGAGCAAATGGAGCGAAAGAAGAGAGAGATTAGTGGTAGGGGGATGGTGTGTTGGTGGTGGCCGGTGGCCGGAATGTGGTTGGAAGATGTTGGAGGTGGCTTCCATGGAAGCCATGGAGAAAGAAAGAAAAGAGAACAGTAAATGGGTAAATGGGTCAATAGGTGAGTTAATCGGGGGATTAATGGGGTTATTAGATCATAATTGGTTGATTATGGGGATGATGACGTCATTATGGGTATTTGGTGTATTAAGTTATTTGTGAGGGGCATTTGGTGTATTTCTGAAAGTCGAGGGGCATTTGGTGAATTACGTCAAAACTCAGGGGTATTTCATGAAAAATCCGTAAATTTAATTTTGATAGAGGTGATGAGATGATGAATATAAGTTTGTCCATGTACCCTTTTTTGTTTTATTTTTTCAATAAATAAGACGACAGATAGGTTAACACCAAATTTATCCATCATTAATTTGCAACTTGACAATTTAAAACAAACCTTTCAATTTAATGGAAAATTTGGTAATATTAATCCAACCTTTGGCCGATTTTCTTTTATTAATCCCACCTACGACATATTTTTTAATAATCCCACCTTTACTACCCGACGACTTTTATTGGGCTTAAGTGGCCGGTAATCGGTGAAAAAGTCAACGAGATGGTGATGAATTGATGATGATGACTGAATATATCGAGAGAGAGTACTGCCATGTAGAGAAATAATGCCGCTTACAACAGTTTTATGACATGTTGGGCCCAATAAAAGTTGTTGGGTAATAAATGTGGGATTATTAAAAAATATGTCGTAGGTGGGCTTAATAAAAGAAAATCGGTCAAAGGTTGGATTAATATTACCAAATTTTCCTAATTTTAATTAGCATAATATCTATGACCTCTATTATGATGATTATTATCTACCACTATAGTTTAAATTTCATATAAATTTATATTTAGATTACAAACCGTGCATCGCACGGGTACTATACTAGTTTGAGTCTATATATGGCCTCTAACCTTTTAGGGAATCTGGGTTTCGTCATAGCTTTCTTACAAGTCACAAACTCATTAATCTACATGATAATAGTTTGACTGCAAGTTGTAGGTTTCTTCACTATCTAATAGAAGAATCGCATAGCTTTAGTGACATGAACTCCATGTTTCTTCAGTATCTAATAGAAGAATCTCATAGTTTCAGTGACTTGAACTCTATGCCTACATGGGTATAGAACATCAAATAATAGAATATCAATAGCCACTTGAAAGTCCTTTGAATATTCCGTTCTGAAGGAAATAATGCCCTTGGTCCAAGTATGCATTCTATGTTAAGTCTAATAAATGCGGTTCAGTATTAATTAACAAGTTAATAATTCAGTGAGATCAAGTGAGCTGAATGCCTAGCTAGAGGCCGCTTTAGTTCAAGTGGAATTAATGATATTAATCCACAGCTTACTCTTGACTGAACCCGTAGGGTCACACAAATAGTACGTAAACGGATCAAGTATTTAATAGCATTAAATACTCCATCTATGAATATTCGGAACCGACGGATCTTGGTTTCAGTGGGAGCTAAGATCGTCACAGGCAAGGAATGAATACTCCGGAAACGATGATATTGCCGGAAACGGAAATATGGATCGTATCGGAAATATAAATATTATCCAAGTCGTAGATGTTGCCGGAAACGGAAACATGGTACGTGTCGGAAAATATTATCGGAAATGGAAATATTGCCAGAATCGGAAATATTGCCGGAAACGGAAATATTGTCAGAATCGGAAATATTACCGGAATCGGAAAATAATTCCGGAAACGGAAATATTAAATATTTGTTCGAAACGGAAATTAATTCCGGAATCGGAAATATTAAATATTGTTCGTATCGGAAATGAATTCCGGAATCGGAAAATTTAATCGGAAGCGCATCGTACGAATAAGCATCGGACGAGGCCTGCCGGACGAGGCCCAGCACGAAGCCAGGCCATCGCCCAGCAAGCCAAGCGCGCCGCACAAACAGCCACGCCAGGCCCAGCGCAAGGCCAGGCCCAGCGGGCTGCGCGCAGCGCGCAGCGCGCACAGCGCGCACAGCACGCGCAGCGCACAGCGCGCACAGCACGCGCAGCGCGCAGCGCGCGCGGGCGCTGAGTGGGCTGCTGCTCGCGCGCACGCATGGGGCCCATCGTGGCTGCCGTGCGTGTGTGTGCAAGTGTTTGTGTTCGTGCACGTTTCCCAAAACATGCAGAGTTCGGTTAATGATTAAATTCCTAATTCTATTTGATAAATTAATTAAATTAGAGTTCTTGTAGGATTCTAGGTTTAATTAATTTGTATCTGAATAGGATTTCGATTCCCTTTCCATACCGCTATAAATATGAGGCTAGGGCTCAAAATTTATAACACAAGTTTCAAAGTATTCAAAGTGAGTTTTTGAGAGAAAATTCAAACACACATCTTGCTCAAATTGCCGAAATTTTCTAGTACCTTAAGGGCGATTCTAGTTGGTCAATCTTAAGGCGGATCCGGACGTGCTGTGGACTATCTACGGAGGGACGACACTTGGAGTCCTAAAGACTTGTTCTTGTTCGGTTCGGGCGCAGCTAGGGAAGGCACGCAACAAAGAGTATGCATCTAATCTATGCTAAATGATTATGTGTAAATAATATGTTGTCCTGGGTTAATGGTTGTTTCCGCATGATCTATGTAATGTCATATGTATCATAACCTAACAGTGGTATCACGAGCCCCTTATTATTTTCATAATCTAAATTGCATGAACATGGTTAAATATTACAAATTTGCAAGAATTAAAAGGGGTGATTAATTTTCGTAATTGTTAATTAATTGCAAATTGCGTTTATTTAATTATACGTACGCAGTTTTTCGGCAGTTTCTTCGTTACTCATCCGAATTGAGTGATTTTTGTGTCAATTCCGCATGTAAAAGGCATTCTAAAATTTTGACAAAATTAGTATTTTTCTGCCGAACCCAGAATTCTCAAATTCGAAGCCTAACTATGACTTTTCGAAGGTTTTAGTTTTTCGAATGCAAAATTTCGTAAATTTAAGATGTTAAATTAAATATTTGCGATTCTTGTTGATAAATCTTGAATTTTTGATTGACCTACTGCATATGTTTAACAAGTTTGAATGCCTAGTCTTGTTAATTATGCAATCTAATTTGTAATTATGATTAATTTGTTGAAAATTAGAATAATTTAGAATTAATTTGATTTTCATAATTAATTGTAATTTAATTAGAAACCTATGATTAAAAACCACCATAAAAATTGTAAATTTACGATAAATTTTAAATTTTTATGACCTAGACTTGAATCCATATCAATCGGAAATCAATTGGATAATAAATTTTCGATTTTTCGCCCTAAAATTATGAAATTAATATTATTTATTAATTTGTCATTAATTTTAAATATAAATTTTAAATTTTATGCGATTCGTTCATAAAACTTGCACGCACGAAGCAATGGACGCTTCGTGTTACCCTTAAGGGGTGTTGTACAATGCGGGCATGCGACGACGAGCAAGGGAGCTCGTCGCCCGTGCGGCACGAATGCAATGAGCAAGGGCGTAGTGCACGAGCACAAGGCAGCAGCCCTGCCTTGTGTCGTGTGCCACGAGCAATGAACGAATGGGCATGGGCGAAGAGCGAGCCAAGGCAGTCGCGTGTGGGCAGCAAGCGAGCTGCGCCACAACGCGCGCTGCCTCGCACAAGAGCGCGCAGCCTCGCGCGCAGCGAGCGCAAGCTCGCGTGCCACGAGCGCTGCGCCCAGCATTACTCGCGCGCACAGCGAGCGATGTCGCCCGCCCAGCGAGCGATGTCGCGCCCCAGCGAGCGATGGCTCGCGCGCACAGCGAGCGATGTCGCGCGCCCAGCGAGCGATGTCGCGCGCCCAGCGAGCGATGGCTCGCGCGCCCAGCGAGCGATGTCGCGCGCCCAGCGAGCGATGGCTCGCGCGCCCAGCGAGCGATGTCGCGCGCCCAGCGAGCGATGTCACGCGCGCGCACTGCGAGCGATAGCTCGCGTACGATGAGCGCTGGCGCGCGCAGCGAGCACCAATGCGTGCGGAGGCTTGCGATAGGGATGCAGCAGCTATGCGACGAGCGCATGGGCTGCGCGCGCATGGCCAGCGATGGCTGTGTGCGTGCGGCCCATGGGCGTGCTACGCGTAGGGTGTTTGCGTTACGATTAGATCGTTTTGAATGTTTAATTTGAAAATTTCAGTTCACGTAATTTTAATTAATTTTAAAATTAATAATTTAAATTATTTTCTTGGATTTTAATTTTGAATAATATAATTATAATAAATGTTATTTATTCTAATTATTTTACTAAAATTAAAATCATGAATTTATTTAAATGCGACTGAAATTAAATTAAACTTTTTGGATTCAATTATAAATTTATATGAGCTTTAAATTTTAATTAAATTTGTATGTTTCCGGTTAGACTAGAAATACATTTTTATGTTTAAAATTGGTAAAGCATATGAATTTATTGGTTTAAGTGGGAGCGCTTTTTAGTCATAAACTCTTGATTAGGTCTACAAATCCTTAAGGTTAAAACAACTTGATTAGAATTAATAAGGACTGAATAATTGGTAGATTATTGGTGCCCTTGATTAATTGCTGCAAATGTTTACGTGATGCATAATGTGTTTTACTAACCAGCTATGTGGGCCATTCATGATAATGAATGGGTGAATGGTATATATTGTATATGTATTGTTTTGCAGGTTATGAAGTGACTAGTATGGCCCAAATAGGATAGAAAATATGGTCTGCGTACCATTAATTTGAATGTAATTGGTCTAAAGTACCAAAGTTATTTTTCAATTCAAATATGGTCTGCGAACCATCAAATAGTTGTAATTAGTTATAGCTTATCCTATTTGAAGAAAATGGTGCCTCCCACGGAGATTTTCAAGACGGACTTTGAAGTCAAAGCTTCAAGATGAAGTCGGGCCATACTAGATCACAAATATCTTATGCATGTTTTAAGTTATTTATTGTTTTAAATATGTCTTAAAATGCATGAGATCAAAAGCTTGATTATGTTGCATTATTAAGGATTTTAGTTCACTTAAAATCTAACCAACATAGTAAGAGCCTTAAGTTCCAAACTTAAAAAATTGAGTTAAAAGGTGCCATGCCAAAATATACACTTGCTTGGATATCCTTTACATCAATCTAGTAATAGTTTTCGCTCAGCGAGGTGTTACTTATTGGTCCTAAAGGGGCAAGGTACACAAATAATTGTGAGTACATGTTAGTTTTGGTGAAACTCAACGATATAAGTAAGGAGTCCTTTTATGTCGTGGCAAATTCGATAGGTTTACCTAATAAGTTCTTAGACGTACCTATCAACCAAGAATAGTTTCTAGACTATTAGCAAAAGGTTTTTGCTTACCTAAGATGTTCTAGGATTAAGTCGACAAACTGTGCTTAGTTCTTCAATGATTTTAGGATCTTGGAATCATTTTATTCACACCTGCCGGAACACATAAATTGAATAAAATGCTTAATAAACATGGAATTATGCATGTATGCTAGAATTTAAGTTTATTAAGAGAAACTGTGAATGGTTATTTATTTGTTTATTGTTTTCAATTGTAGTTTTTAATATGGCAAACAACAATTCATTCAACATTCGATCAATTCTCGAAAAGGAGAAGTTGAACGGGAAAAACTTCCTTGACTGGCAAAGGAACTTGCAAATAGTTCTTATGCAGGAAGAAAAGGAGTATGTCCTAGATGAGGCGATGCCCGAAGCTGCAGGCGACGGGGTCACTCAGGCAGCCCTCAATCGTTGGATTGATGCCAACAAGGATGTGAAATGTCTAATGCTCGCCACCATGAGTGCGGATCTGCAGAAAACGTTCATCAACTCAGATGCTTTCACAATCATCAGTGAGTTGAAGAACATGTTCCAAGATCTGGCTCGAGTCGAAAGATTCGAGACTCATAGGCAAATTCTTGAGACCAAGCTTAAGAAAGGCGAGCCCGTAAGTCCACATGTTCTCAAAATGATTGGACTCATTGAGAATATGAGTCGGCTGGATCAGCAATTTTCTCAGGAAATGGCTATAGACACCATCCTCCATTCTCTTCATAGCGGGTATGATCAGTTCAAACTGAACTACAGTATGAATAGTCTGGACAAAATGCTCACTGAGCTTCACGGTATGCTGAAGACCGCTGAAAAGACGCTCAAAAGTGATAAGCAGGATGTGCTTATGGTGCGTGGGGGCAAGTTCAAGAAATCTGGAAAGAAGAGGAATGCTAAGAAAGGTGGCAACAAAGCCAGCCCAACTAAGCAAACTGGCGCCAAATCTGCAAAGAGAAAGGTCAGTCAACCCACTTCTGAATCCGAATGCTTCTACTGCAAGAAGAAGGGGCATTGGAAGAGAGATTGCTTGAAGCTAAAGGAAGATCAGAAGAACGGAACAGTCGTTCCATCTTCAGGTATTTTCGTTATAGACTGTATACTTGCTAATTCAACTTCTTGGGTATTAGATACAGGTTGTGGCTCACACTTATGTTCCAATCCACAGGGACTAAGAAGAAGTAGAAAGTTAAGCAAGGGTGAAGTCGACCTACGAGTGGGAAATGGAGCACGGATTGCTGCATTAGCTGTAGGAACTTACTATTTGTCGTTGCCCTCCAGGCTAGTTTTGGAACTGGAAGAATGTTTCCATGTTCCAAGTCTTACTAAAAACATCATTTCAGTTTCTTGCTTAGATGCTAAGGGATTTTCCTTTATAATAAAAGACAATAGTTGTTCGTTTTATTTTAAAGAGATGTTTTATGGATCTGCTAGATTAGTCAATGGACTTTATTTATTAGATCACGACAAACAAGTATATAACATAAATACCAAAAAGGCCAAAAAGGATGATTCAGATCTCACCTATCTGTGGCATTGTCGATTAGGCCATATAAACTTGAAACGCTTAGAAAGACTTCAAAGGGAAGGAATTCTAGAACCATTTAACTTAGAGGATTATGGTAAATGCGAATCATGTTTACTTGGCAAAATGACAAAGCAACCTTTCTCTAAAGTTGGAGAAAGAGCAAATGAACTATTGGGTTTAATCCATACAGATGTATGTGGACCAATGAGTACAAATGCTAGAGGTGGTTTCAGCTACTTTATCACTTTCACTGATGACTTCAGTAGGTATGGTTATGTCTACCTAATGAAGCATAAGTCTGAATCCTTTGACAAATTCAAGGAATTTCAGAGTGAAGTAGAGAATCAATTAGGCAAGAAGATCAAGGCACTGCGGTCTGATAGAGGCGGTGAATATCTGAGCTATGAATTTGATGACCATCTGAAAGAATGTGGAATTCTATCAGAATTGACTCCTCCTGGAACACCACAATGGAACGGTGTGTCAGAACGGAGGAACAGAACCTTGCTAGACATGGTCAGGTCAATGATGGGTCAGGCCGAACTTCCATTAGAATTTTGGGGACATGCACTAAATACAGCTGCACTCACTATAACTAGAGCTCCGTCTAAAGCTGTCGAAAAGACTCCATACGAATTATGGTTTGGAAAGCCTCCAAATGTGTCTTTTCTTAAGATTTGGGGATGTGAAGTATACGTCAAACGATTAATTTCAGACAAACTTCATCCAAAATCTGACAAATGTATCCTTGTGGGCTATCCAAAGGAAACAAAGGGGTATTACTTCTACAATACATCTGAGAACAAAGTGTTTGTTGCTCGAGATGGTGTCTTTTTGGAGAAGGATCACATTTCCAAAATGACAAGTGGGAGAAAAATAGACCTCGAAGAAATTCGAGTCGAACAACAAACTCTAGAGAATGCTCAAGATGACATTCAGGATGAAACTCAGAGATCTTTAGAAGAATCTGGTGAGAATCATGGTCAATCTAGAAATGTTACCCCGCGTAGATCGCAAAGATATAGATCTCAACCGGAAAGGTACTTAGGTATTTTGACGAACGAGAGCTATGACGTTCTATTACTTGAAAGTGATGAACCTGCGACTTACAAGCAAGCTATGACGAGCCCTAGCTCCAAGCAATGGCAAGAAGCCATGCAATCTGAATTAGACTCCATGTCTGAAAACCAAGTATGGGATTTGGTCGATTTGCCAGATGGCTACCAAGCCATTGGAAGCAAATGGGTTTTCAAACTGAAAAAGGACAAGGATGGGAAACTTGAAGTTTTCAAAGCTAGATTGGTTGCAAAAGGTTACAGGCAAGTCCACGGTGTGGATTACGATGAAACCTTTTCACCAGTTGCAATGCTAAAGTCTATTCGAATAATGTTAGCAATCGCTGCATATTACGATTACGAAATATGGCAGATGGATGTCAAAACTGCTTTCTTAAACGGCGTTTTAACAGAAACTGTGTTTATGACACAGCCTGAAGGTTTTGAGGATCCAAAGAATGCTAAAAAGGTATGCAAGCTAAAGAAGTCAATCTACGGATTGAAGCAGGCATCCAGGAGCTGGAATATACGTTTTGATGAAGCAGTCAGTGACTTTGGTTTCATCAAGAACGCGGACGAATCTTGTGTATACAAGAAGGTCAGTGGGAGCAAAATTGCTTTCCTAGTATTATATGTCGACGACATATTGCTTATCGGAAATGACATTCCTATGTTGAACTCTGTCAAGATTTGGCTTGGGAAATGTTTTTCGATGAAGGATCTAGGAGAAGCACAGTACATATTGGGCATCAAGATTTACAGAGATAGATCTAAAAAGATGATTGGACTTAGTCAAAGCACTTATATCAATAAGGTGCTTGATAGGTTCAAGATGGCGGACTCCAAGCGAGGCTACCTACCCATGTCTCATGGAATGACTCTAAGCAAGACTCAGTGCCCAAAAACACTTGATGAGCGTAGACGAATGAATGGGATTCCATATGCATCATTGATTGGTTCAATAATGTATGCTATGATATGTACACGCCCGGATGTTGCGTACGCACTCAGTGCTACGAGCAGATACCAGTCAGACCCAGGAGAGGCGCATTGGACTGCTGCCAAGAACATTCTGAAGTACCTGAAAAGGCACAAAGATGACTTCCTGGTCTATGGTGGAGATGATGAATTAATTGTTAAAGGCTATACGGACGCAAGTTTCCAAACCGAAAAAGATGATTTCAGATCACAGTCTGGGTTTGTCTTCTGCCTCAACGGAGGAGCAGTAAGCTGGAAAAGTGCTAAGCAAAGCACCATTGCGGATTCTACAACTGAAGCGGAGTACATTGCTGCACATGAAGCAGCAAAGGAAGCTATATGGCTAAGGAAGTTCATAGGAGAACTTGGTGTAGTCCCCTCCATTAAAGGACCAATAGCCCTGTATTGTGATAATAACGGAGCTATTGCACAGGCAAAAGAGCCTAGACACCACCAGAGAGTCAAGCATGTACTTCGTAGATTTCACCTTCTACGAGAGTTCGTTGAAAGAAAAGAAGTCGAGATAAGCAAAATTGGAACTGATGACAACATATCAGATCCATTAACTAAACCTCTGCCGCAAGCGAAGCACAACTCGCACACTGCAGCTATGGGAATCAAGCATATTGGAGAATGGCTTTGATGTCTCTGTTTAATGTTTTAAAGTTTTAGAGTTTAAATCTTTGT
Source organism: Spinacia oleracea (assembly GCF_020520425.1). Classification (NCBI taxonomy): domain Eukaryota; kingdom Viridiplantae; phylum Streptophyta; class Magnoliopsida; order Caryophyllales; family Amaranthaceae; genus Spinacia; species Spinacia oleracea. Next base: position 63,082,996 of record NC_079487.1, read on the forward strand.
AAAACATTATTGGTTAATCATTCACAATAAATGAAAGGAATTCATTTTTCCATTTAATTTGTGGTTTATTAAATGATGAGTCCCTTCAATTTGACGATATATTCAAGATAGACTGTCAGGACCAGTCCTGTGACTAAGAAATGTCTATCAAGTGAACTTGAATGTCAAAGGTTGAAAATGGTCCCTAATCGGAGTTTTCTATAAAATTGGACGCATAGAAAACGTTAGACGATTAGAATGCAAGATGACTAGTAGTTCTGTTTCTTGAACTATGTGGACATGGCAATGTCATAATCATTTGCATAGATACTTACTTTGGGAAGACTAGTATCGGACAAGACCTATGAAACTTTACTGTAAGAGATGAAAGTCTGTCATAAGTAAATTTCATTAAATTATTAGACACTAAATCCTCAATACCTGAGTGATTTGAGATTACTTGTTTGAGAACTGGTTGCTTTGACGTTGACCAACCGTCGCACCGTAAAAGGAGGCTATAAAGGCAACGCTCAGGTAATCACCTATCAAACGAAGTCTAATCTCAAGATCGCAAGATTGGGATTGTCCTCCCATAAATCGGGATGAGATGCTTAAAAGTTGTACAAGGCCACTCGGAGAGCTAGAAACTGTGAAATGCATGGCCGTGCTCGGATGAATCATAGGCTATGATTATCTGTTTATTTGATCAGTTGAACTCTGAAACCGAGGAACACCTCTGGACATAATAAGGATGACAACTCTTACCTTATGTTCAAGAGCAAGCATCGAGCGACAAAGGAATTAGGAAATGCACACTTGTCCCTAAGGACAAGTGGGAGACTGAAGGAAATAATGCCCTTGGTCCAAGTATGCATTCTATGTTAAGTCTAATAAATGCGGTTCAGTATTAATTAACAAGTTAATAATTCAGTGAGATCAAGTGAGCTGAATGCCTAGCTAGAGGCCGCTTTAGTTCAAGTGGAATTAATGATATTAATCCACAGCTTACTCTTGACTGAACCCGTAGGGTCACACAAATAGTACGTAAACGGATCAAGTATTTAATAGCATTAAATACTCCATCTATGAATATTCGGAACCGACGGATCTTGGTTTCAGTGGGAGCTAAGATCGTCACAGGCAAGGAATGAATACTCCGGAAACGATGATATTGCCGGAAACGGAAATATGGATCGTATCGGAAATATAAATATTATCCAAGTCGTAGATGTTGCCGGAAACGGAAACATGGTACGTGTCGGAAAATATTATCGGAAATGGAAATATTGCCAGAATCGGAAATATTGCCGGAAACGGAAATATTGTCAGAATCGGAAATATTACCGGAATCGGAAAATAATTCCGGAAACGGAAATATTAAATATTTGTTCGAAACGGAAATTAATTCCGGAATCGGAAATATTAAATATTGTTCGTATCGGAAATGAATTCCGGAATCGGAAAATTTAATCGGAAGCGCATCGTACGAATAAGCATCGGACGAGGCCTGCCGGACGAGGCCCAGCACGAAGCCAGGCCATCGCCCAGCAAGCCAAGCGCGCCGCACAAACAGCCACGCCAGGCCCAGCGCAAGGCCAGGCCCAGCGGGCTGCGCGCAGCGCGCAGCGCGCACAGCGCGCAGCGCGCACAGCACGCGCAGCGCGCAGCGCGCGCGGGCGCTGAGTGGGCTGCTGCTCGCGCGCACGCATGGGGCCCATCGTGGCTGCCGTGCGTGTGTGTGCAAGTGTTTGTGTTCGTGCACGTTTCCCAAAACATGCAGAGTTCGGTTAATGATTAAATTCCTAATTCTATTTGATAAATTAATTAAATTAGAGTTCTTGTAGGATTCTAGGTTTAATTAATTTGTATCTGAATAGGATTTCGATTCCCTTTCCATACCGCTATAAATATGAGGCTAGGGCTCAAAATTTATAACACAAGTTTCAAAGTATTCAAAGTGAGTTTTTGAGAGAAAATTCAAACACACATCTTGCTCAAATTGCCGAAATTTTCTAGTACCTTAAGGGCGATTCTAGTTGGTCAATCTTAAGGCGGATCCGGACGTGCTGTGGACTATCTACGGAGGGACGACACTTGGAGTCCTAAAGACTTGTTCTTGTTCGGTTCGGGCGCAGCTAGGGAAGGCACGCAACAAAGAGTATGCATCTAATCTATGCTAAATGATTATGTGTAAATAATATGTTGTCCTGGGTTAATGGTTGTTTCCGCATGATCTATGTAATGTCATATGTATCATAACCTAACACGTTCTCCTTGAAGCACTTGTAAAGTCTTCTAAGAGATGTCTATTCTTAAAAGCCACTTCTAAAGTCCTTAAAGAATACGTGTTCGGATTTTCTGAAGAACTTCGAAAAGCCTCCGGAATGTCCGTTTATGTTTGTTGTTCGCCTCGAAGACTTTCGAGGTCTATTTTCTCCCACTTGTCATTTTGGAAACGAATCTCCAAAAGGACATTATTTCGAGCAAACAAACATTATGTTCTCATAAATTCGTGGTAGAAATAATACCCTTGTGTCTCATTTGAATAAATCACAATGAAACATATATCTAGTCTTGGGCCTTAGTTTGTTGAATAACAAACACTAAGCTCCCACTGAGTTTAGCAACTCTTTATATATATTATATATTATTGAAAAGATATTCTGAAATTACTTTTCAATAGCTTTGACGAATTTGGTTTAGTTTGGTGGTAGTTGAGCATTTTGTTTTAGAAATTATAGGAAAAATCTTTATGATTCATCATTGATCGAATCAAGCACTTAATTGACTTCGATCATTCCAACTGAGATATACCATATCTTATGGAGGTAGATCGTGAAATTACAACTCACAATCATTGATGATCATTCTTGGTATAAGTAATTAACAACATGATCTAACCTAGATCTTTATGATTTCTTGCCAAGTGGATTTTATACTTCTGAATCTTTGAACTAGCCAAATAGATTCAACTTATATCATATTTGAGTAAATAAACCTATATTCACTCAAATCCATGTGAAATAATAAAGTCATAAAATCTTTCTTTAGCTTTGAACTCTATTGTCTAGGCGTTCTAACAATAGTTCATATCTTTTGTTACTTTCAACAAGTAAGACTAGCTTGTCTTGAATGATCTAGAAATCAATCAACTTTCAAAAGTCCATTAAAATAGAGCTTATGAATGTTAACTTGTTGATATGGTCTAAGCAACAATGCCAAAGATTAGTGGAACTCAAACCAAGGGTTTGGCAGGAGAATAAGCTAGTAAACAACAACTTATATTATGCGAAATTGAAATGGATTTTGTTAGAATTAGCATAAGACCAATAATATTTTCCTTATAATCACACTGTTTTTGTACTAAATCTTCAAAAAGTATGTTGACCTTCTTATATAGGTGCTTCTATTTATCCTAATAACCTCTGTATAAGTACTTTTATAGTCTACCACCTCAACTAACATTGTTCAATCAGACCTCAGTTTTTCCACAATACACAAGATTATAATTCAAGTTTGTGGCTTAATGCTAGTACTAAAACTCTTTTTATTAGGTTGGACTAGTAAGATACATTACCTCTCTAATATATTACTATCACACTATCAATTACATTCCATGTGGCAGCAATATCATCTCCAACACATTAAAACTCATATCTAGTTAATTTCCCAACAATCACACTTTCCCATTCACCACTATAATTGAGTTTTTTAAAGATCAAACAATTACACAATAATGCGACAAAATATATCTAACCTCTTCGGAGCTTCCGCGGTTGCTGGAGCTTCTTGAGGATTTTAGTCCATATGAGTTTGTTGATTCCCCTCTTTATTACCATCTATAAAACACATAAAATCTAACAATTATAACATTAACGGGATGAAAATCAGCCTAAATCCAAATAAAAGTTAGCCAAATTGTACAAACCCAAAGAAGATTGAATTGTGGATTGAAGTAAAGTAAGATTTTTTGTTTCCGAACATTCCTTGAGCATAGACTCGAATGTCCGAGTGACAAACCCACCGCAACACCTGCCATTAATGGCTGCTGCACCATTTCCCAAACAAGAAGAGTAGTTGAGCATAAGAATTCATTCAAAACTTGCAAATAGAAATTCAACTGATTTTTAGCTCACCTTAATTACGTTTTGTCTTCCTCTGAGACTCTGATTGCTCTTTCCTCAATCTATCACTTCTTGGCATTTGTAGATCGTACAGAAAAAAAACGAAGATTCAAATCTCATAAACCATAAAAGTAACTATTAAATAGAAAAATTGTACAGTTAGGGTTAACTAAAAACCAAAATTAAGAAAAACAACACAAAATTTTGATAAACCCTAACACAAAACAAGATCTGAAAAATCAACGACATATAGAATAATCGAGGAGAGAGAGAAAAAAATTCATTACCAAAATGAGATCGAAGAAGGTATTGCGATCAAATTAAACAACCTCAGCATATGTCGTCGAACATGGGGGAGCTGTTGAGCTTCACGCCAGGACGAAGAAGTCATCCTCGAAATCGGAGGAGGTGGCGGTGAGGGAGTTGTTAAGGAAAAGTGTGGGATTTGAGCGTTGAGGATAGAAATGGGAGGTCGGCGAAAGAGTAGTAGCGAGGGTAGAGGGTGAATTGAAGGAAATAGGATAGTTGGGCGGGGACCTTTGACAGAGAAAGGGAGGAGACGAAGGTGGCGGAAGGGACGATGAAGAAAAGCGTTTGGGAGATAAAATAAGAGAGTGATCAGTTGGGATTAGAAACCGAGTTTTTGTTTTAGCCAGAGATTGTTTCCTTGAGACGTTTAAACAAAGTAACGCCGCTGACTAAAGCTTTAAATTGGTTTGAGGCGTTTTCTTCAAAATTGGCGCCGCCGATGAATGTTCACATACCCCAAAATGTGAATATGCGCTTTGCTACGAGGCGTATGCGAAAGAACGCCGCCAATCCGTAGCAACAAATGAATGATTTTCTACTAGTGGTATCACTGGAAATCTTAATAGTGGGTTCGGGGATTATAGAATTAGGATTCTCAATTTCAACAACATCGTCATAACTATCCTCATCCACAACTTCATCATTATCCCCATTCATAGGGTTCTCCACATCACTATCACCCTCCATGTGATTGATATTTTCTACCATTTTACAATCCTCAAAACATTGCTCTACAAGCTCTAAAATAGTGGTCATGACCTCTATGTCATACCTCCACCTACCATCAGGGTACCATACTTAAAGTAATTAGGAGTACAATTCTCGCAATGCATATCATGGAATCGATTCTTAAGCTCTATGTATGGATTATTATGAGGCAAGCAATCAATAATCATCTCAGACATAACATCCTTATTCCTTAGATGAGGCAAATTCTGGACCGTAGCATAGTAGTTACAAGCAAACTCAATTTTCTTTGCATAATTGTGTGGAGTCTCACAGTCTAACTTCTCTAGGTGTCCTAGGTTAGTGAACTTTGAAAGCAACGTCTTAAATCCTTAAAATACAAAACTTAAGAGTCTTACTAACGCGTTCTCAAACAAAATAATTCAATTCCCCCAAAATAATTAAGCTTTAACACATTCAATGCACAAATATATGCTTAATCATGGATTATGATGCAATTAATCACATAAAGCAAAATAAAACATGATTAAACTTTAAATACAAGATCACATAATCAATACTTAATCACATAGCACTTAATTAGATGCATACTTAAATTAAATTCCCTTCTTAACCTACCCTTTCTCATTTCAGAATAGTTGAAAATTTTCGAAATTAATTTAATAAATAACTTCAAATCTAAGCGAAATCATTAAAATTAAAATCGAAAATTAAAATAAATATTCTAATAACTTAATTAATTAATTCGAATAAGCTAAGTTGTTTCCGAAAAAAATATTTAAAAATAATTAATTAAATAAATAATAAATAGTTAATTTTGGATTAATTAATAACAAAGGGAAATTAACTAAATAATTCGGAAATTTCGAATTATTAGAAAATTCGAACCAATTTTTAAAATTAAGATAAAGAAATTCAGAATTTTAATCAATTTCAAATAACTTAAAATAATTGGCATTTGACTTTGCAAAATATTGAGTACTCAAAAACAACTTTTTAACTTTAGGAAAATAAATTTCAAAACATCATAACCCACTCAAATAGTATGAATTACTATTAAGTAGCTTCAAAATAGTAGTTTAAGGAATTACCACCTTGCATTATTATTTAATGCAAAACATCTCTTAAACTACAGCTCTGCGAATACCACTTTGTAACACCCTAATAATTCCTTATTTTTATAAAATCATTTTCAAACTAAAATAAAGAAATTACCAAGATATTACTGCCACCGTGATAACGGATAAGGCTTCTTGTTCTTTGTTGCTTCTTGTTCAACTAAAGTTAGCCTTCAAACGTGCATTACTATCTAGCCTAAAAGTTGTCTAATTCGCTCATAATTGGATAAGAGTAATTTGATTTGTGGTCCCTTAAGCCCCTAATTGTACTCATCTTTCCCCCAAAGTGAAACTCCACAAGAAACTTTAGTTCTAGCTTTGTTTCATTCAATAAGTGGCATCATAAGCCAAAAGTTCTCTATTCATTTTCTTTGCTCAAATAAAGTTTCTCATTGTAAAGAGAACAAAAATTTCCCATAATAAGGGAAAAGGAAAAGCGAAAAACAGTTAAGAAAGGCGTGAAAGAAAAGAAAAAAAGAAAAAAGAAAAAAAGACAGAAAGTCCAATAAGAGGTCAATTTTTGGATGCCTCCCACGCTTAGCTTGTAATCATTCATGTCTTAAGTAAAGGGAAGCAAAAGGGGTCTATTCGTGCATTTAGGGGAAGTGGGCCATTATTTTGAATTCTTTTAGCCTAAGAAGAGCTTATGAAACCTTTTCAATGGCTAGATGTGCTCTAATATACCAAGTAAAAGTGCCAATAGTAGTGTTCTCTAGGAATCAAGATTAATCCTCACCCCTACCCCTAATCTTGGCATACATTTGGAAGAAATTTTCCGAAAAGTCACTCAATTGTCTTAATTTGTGGACCATTTCCGTGATGGGTTTACTTGGGAATGACCGTGTAATTTAATTGTCTTTATTTATCTTTTAATTTCAGTTATGGGTGAAACTCGAAGAAAACCCTTGCGAGATCTCACTCGCCCTCTAGAATGACTTAGGGGTTTAAAGAGCTTATTGCATGTGCTTAAATGCAATTGTAATTCCTACGAAAGTGAGTTAGTGTATATTCTCATCCTTGATCTTCCTTATTTTTATTTGTTTGAATAAAGCCTCATTTTGTCTCCCATCTTTCTCTTTGTTTTGCTTTAGGGCAAGAAAAAACCTAGCTTGGGGGAGTTTGATGAGTAACATTAATGTCACTCTTAGGGTAGTATTTTTGCTTCTTTTTCTTCTTGATTTTGTTTGCTTTTCTCCCTTTTGTATTCGTTTTATTCCCCCTCGCCTTTCCTCGCTTGGTTGACTCGGTTACTCCCAACTACCGTCCTTTTTCCTTGTGTTTCTTATTTTTTGGCAAGCTTTTTCTTTTCACGGGTGTGTTAATGTGTAGGATAATAGGTAAAGCGGACGGTAAATTCGATGGAACTCTGCATCCCACCAAGGAAAATTCGAAGTGAAAAAAGGAGTCATGAAGTCAAGAGGCTCAAGATATTCGGTCGAACCCTTAAAGAAGTTCGGACGAACCAAAGCAGACTTAGTGAAGCAACGAAGCCCAGAAGTTCGCCGAACTCCCTCAGGTTCAGCCGAACATGCCTAAAAGTTTGATCGAACCCCGTGTTTGGAGGAGCCCCTGATCTTGTTGGTGTTCGATCGAACCTTTCCCTATGTTCGGCCGAACCCTCCCTCTAGTTTGGGCAAACTGATGTTATGAAGAGTTCCTGATCCCTGCCGAGTTCGGACGAACATGCTACAGGTTCGGCCGAACCTACCCTTCGGCTTAGCCGAACTCCTTCATACTTCGGGCGAACCTACTGTCAACACTTGCTTCTTTCCACGAGACTATTTAAAGCTTTTTTAGGAATTTTATTTATTTATCGTAGTTTTGAACAAAAATAGTCCGAATTTATTTTGGATAGAGATGTAACACCTAAAGGAAATATGTCCTTCACCCAAGGTGCTTTAAGTCTAATACCAGGGTTCAGATTAATTGCGAACAATTAATTCAGTAAGATCAAATGATCGGAACAGCTAGCTGGAGCAATGCTTCCGATCAGTGAGTTCTAATCTATATTAGGCTCACAACTTACTCTTGACTGAACCTATAAGGTCACACCAATGACATGTAACAGGTCACCGGATTAAATGAATCGGAAATTTATTTCATAGCTTTTCGGGAATTAGTTTGGAAAACGTATTATATGATACGACCTTGTATCGGAATTGTATATCGTATCGCGAATATTCGTAAGCTAGGTGAAACGAATAATCGTATCGTACGAAGTTAATTAGTCGTGTACGATGCGATAAATAATATCTCTAAGGCGTTCGTCGCGAATACGAGCCGCATCGGAGCTGCCGTCCCGTCGTGTCAAGCGCGCATGCGCGCAAGGCCCAATGAGCCAGCGAGCTCGCAACACAGCAAGCAAGCTAGCCCCCGTGGTCGTGGCAGCTCGCACAAATGCACAGCAACATAACAGCGAGCAAGCAAGGCCCACGGCCTATGCTGCTCGGTTGCGCGCTGTGGGCTTCGGCCTACAGTGTGTGTTGTGCGCGGGCTGTGCACGAGTGTGTGGGTGTGGCTGGTCAAGGCCCCTTGGTCTTGGCCGGTTACACCTAATATAACAATTAGGTTATATTATTTTCCACACACAACACAATTCAGTTTTCCTGTAACCCTAAACCTAATTCAAAAAGTACGTTGTTCAGTTTTTCTCTCTGCTCAAAAACTGGTCATCCCGAAAAGCAAAATATCTTGTGCGTTGTCTAAGCTACAATAATCAAGACGGATCTGAACGTGTCGATGAACCAAGTAGAGGAACGACAAGTGGAGTTCTTTGTTCGTATTTGTTGATACTATACTCGGGAAAACACGCTTCAAATGTAAGTATGCTTAAACTATGCTTTATACATGTTTCCTGGCTTTGGGGATGTTCTGCACATGTTATGTATGTTTAACTGTTTTCCCCTACTATGTTATCAGAGCCTCATTTATTCAAATCATTTTAGCATGAATTATTGTGTTTGCTGTTGTCGAATTTTCTTGTATATTTCGGAATTTTTTCGAATGTTTCTGGATTATTGGATTTATCGCAGGAAGCAGTTCTGAATTCAAAAATTGTTGAAATTTTAATTTTTCTGACGCTAATCTGATTGAAAACAATTTTCTAAGATCAACTCATGTGAACGGAATCGCAAACACAGGCCTCGAAGTATGTGTTTTTGGGCGGTTTTGTAAATTTTTGAGTTAAAATTAATAAATTCGGAAAGTTTTTTAATTAATTGGTCGACCTAAACTACTCGTAATTGATTGAAATTTTGACACAATATTCTTGGTTATATTCTATAATTATGGTAAAAATTTAGGTCATTTTTCTTAAGTATAAACCCTAATTTTGCTTTCCCCAAATTCGTAAATTTTAGATCGCTAATTGATTTTTTAAATAATTTGGATCTGGTAATTTGGTTAATTGGGAAAGGGAATATAATTTCATGTAAAGTGGAAGAATTTAAAAATTATTGGATTAAAATTTTGATTGGATTCGTTAATTTTAATCAACACTTAAACCAAATTCGTAAAAATCTGAAATTTAAATGTGTAGAACATTTTAAAGTTTTAGATTCGATTATTTAAAAGTTCAAATTTTTGGTTGAAATTGTTCATTCTTAAAATTTGAATAATGTTAGGCTAGATTTAATAAATTTAACGAAATTGGATTGTTGTTAGAATTAATTAAATCGTAAAGTCGTTATTTTTCGAAAATAAAAATCGTTAATTTTGTGAAAAATGACTTAATGCAAATTTTTTCGTGAAATTAATTTTTTTTTAAATTAGTTGGTCCGTAGGAACGAACCAAAGGCACGAACACGAGGGGTATGGGCGGACGTGTGGCTCGTCGAGCCATGCGGGCTACCACACCACTGCCGAGCCACAAAAACGCGGGCAGTAGCAATCGTGATGCGTGCCACGCGCGCTGGACGAGGAGCGCGAGCAAGGCAGGCAAGCCTTGGCTTGCGAGCTGCGAGCAAGTAAGGGCTGCCTTGCCTTGCGCGCATCGTCGAGCACCACACGACGACACAACGAGTGCCACAGCAGCGACGAGCTCGGATGTGTGCGCGTAGCTGCGAAGGCATGGGCGCATGCTCGTGTGCCTCGTAGGCCACACTGCACGGAGCATTGCTGGGCTGGGCTCAAGCCTAGCCCGCATTGCACTTGGGCATTATATTTTTTGTTTCGTTGGGCTTGAAAATTTATGTTTGCATTAAAATGGCTAACGGGATAAATAATTAATAATTATTTTCTTTAACTTGGGCCGGGCCGTGAGTTTAATTTAATATTTAAATAATTAATTATCCGGAATAATTATTGGTTTTGAGTGGGAGCCGCTAAATGAAATTAAAAATGAAATAATTATTTTAATTATTTTTGTAGGTCGCTTCATTTTAATTAAATTAAATTTTAATTAGAATAAATTCTAAGGATTAATAGTTTGGAATTGATTAATCTTTTAGGACGCGTTTATGTGAACGTGAATTTTTATTAATTCACGTACATACATGCATAATTATATATATATATATATATATATATATATATATATATATATATATATATATATATATATATATATATATATATATATATATATAATTATGCATGTATGTACGTGAATTAATATATATATATATATATATATATATATATATATATATATATATATATATTTTGAATGGTAAGAAGAATAATACATTAAGAGCCCCTCCGCTCGAGGGTCACTCCTAAGTAATCACTGCTAAGAATAGAAAGTAATTGCGGGCTATTACAAGGGTCTATAAACATTTTGTCACTAATAAGATGTCCAACATTTGCAATTCAGTCGGCTGCTCTATTTGTTTCTCTGAAAATATGCTTAATTTCCCATATGTCGAAAGTGAGGAGGAGACTTTTTATGTCATTGATGATGTTGTGAAGCTTCCACGGAGTTGACCATATTCCTTTAACTGAGTTGATGATGAGAAGGTTGTCACCTTCAATGTATAGTCTTCTGATATTGAGTCGCTTGGCTTCTTGGATACCTTTGTGAAGATCACTAGCTTCGGCCATAAAGGCTTGAGAATGACCAAGATTGTAGGTATAGGCCGTAATAGGTTGACCAATGTTGTCTCTGATAATGATTCCTGCTGCTGCTGAAGAAGATTTACAAGAACCATCAAAGTTAAGTTTGAAGGTATCCAATGGAGGGGGATACCAACGAACCATCCCTGGAGGAGGAGGAAGTGTGGTTAGTGAGTGTGTGAAGTGAGAGGGGTACCCTTGAGTTGGTGATGATCACATGTATAATTATATGGGCCATTAGTTTTAGCATACGAATGGGTGAATGCATAGAATGTATTTTTTATGTAATGCAGGTACTCCAAGTGACTAGTATGGCCAATCTAGGATAGTTAAATACGGTATGCAAACGGTTTTATCTTTGAATGTAAAGTTTTAAATATGGTCAACGAACCATTGAAATTTTGATGAAATTTTAATTATTTCAAGTATTTCTAGTTTAGAACTTTAAGTTAGCATTAAATTAAGATTCAAGACGGTGCCAAGCTAACAAGATGGTGAAGAAGATTGGATGCTTCAAGACAAAAGTTTTGGGCCATACTAGTTCATTAATTTATTATGCACTATATATATATATATATATATATATATATATATATATATATATATATGCTTGAATGAATGTATATTATGCATGAATATGTTGTTTGTATGACTCGATTAGATTTAGTTCACTAAATAATCGAACCAACATAGAAACAACTAGGTCCAAAATAATATTGAGTTCAAAAGTTGCCTTCCAAATCAAGCACTTAAAAAAAATATAAGGATCTAACGTAGTAGGTTTACGCCAAAGCGAGGTGCTATATTAGTTGACTTAGATGGTAAGGCGTCCCAAAGGAGCACGTTGATTGTGGTTTCAACTCAAACAACAATGGCATTATATTGTGGCAATGGGATAAATTATGGTATTAATTTATTAACCAAGAGTAATTTGGATATTACTAGCAATAGGTTTTGCTTACCTAGAATCTTAAAATACTTAAGATATGCCAAAGCTGCTTAAGGATTTAGGACTTTTAGGATCTTGGAATCGTTTCATTCATTTTCGACCATGTTTTTGCTTTTGCATTAATGAAATGTTTAATAGCTATAATGATTGCATGCTAGCATTTATTTTAAAGTTATTAAGTTATGAATGGTTATTTATTGCAAATTCTTTTCAAATGTAGTAATCAAATGGCCGGAAACATAACAACAATCAAATCATCGGAAATTCTGGATGTCGAGTTAAACTTGACTAACCTTCTTGAATGGGAAAGGAAACTTATCTAAGTTTTAAAATTTAACGACATGCATTATGTCATTGAACAAACTTTTACTAGCTATGATGCGTAGGGTATGACTCCAGAAAGGTACAGAAGTTGGGCACTTCACAAGTACCTTGTCACGGAGTTTATCCTAAAATCTATTCCCGAAAATTGGAGAGGGAGGTTCATTACTTTTGAGCCTCATGCTCTCCTAAGTCGTCTTGGGGATAGATGTCGTGTGGGGTTTCAACCCAAGGGTCAAACTAGTGGCAACAGAGTTGATGAATTGGCTAATTCAATGAGCAATCTCAAACTCATTACCCCACACAGGTCGTATCTAGAGAACGAGCTTCTAGAGGCACAAAAGCGCATTTACTCAATTGAGATGGACAAAAACACACCAATTCAGTCTCATGTGGATATGATGTCTGGATTATTTTTCACAATTGAGAGACTTGGTGGTTCCTTCAAAGATTCAATAGCTATTGCACTAGTGCTGAGTTCTCTTCATAGGGATTATGTGGGGTTTAAGATGCAGTATCTCTTTAATCAGAAAGAGAGCACATTATGTGAACTTGTGGAATTGCTCGAGAAATTTGAGAGAATCCTTAAGTTCAAGCAAGACCCTTTGAATGCGAGGTGCACCAAATTCAAGAAAGTGTGCAAGGGGAAGAAAAGCAAGGCTGGATCTTCATCCACTCCCGGAGGGAAACTTGCGCCTTCCAAGAGCAAGATGAGGAAAAATGCTTCTCATTCAACATCTCAATGCTTCAATTGTAATGAAATTGGTCATTATAAACGAGATTTCCCAAAACTAATGGAAGAGAAGAAGGATGGAAACGTTGCTTCTCCTTCAGGTATGTATGTTATACATTGTAATTTTGCTAATTCTACTACTTGGGTATTAGATACTGGTTGTGGCTCACACTTATCGCAGGGACTAAGGAGAAGTAGAAAGCTTGATAAAGGCGAGATGAATTTACGCGTGGGAAATGGAGCACGGATTGCTGCATTAGCCGTAGGATCTTATTTTATTTCTTTTCCTAGTGGTTTTGTTTTGAAACTAGAAAACTGTTACTATGTTCATAGTATCACCAGAAACATTATTTCCGTTTCAAGTTTGGATTCTAAAGGTTTTAGTTTTCAATTTAAAGAAAATTGTTGTTCTTTTGCTTTGAATGGAATATTTTATGGTTCAACACAACAAGAGAATGGTCTATATGTGCTAGATACGAGCAAACACATTTATAACATGAATACTAAATAGGCTAATACTAGTGATTCCGATCTCACATTTCTGTGGCATTGTCGATTAGGCCATGTAAACACAAAGTGCATGGAATTACTTCCACTACTACGTTACAAAAATAGCATAAGGAACCAGTTCTATAGCACCGATTATATTAGTAATCCGGTTTCTTAGATAAAGAAACCTTGTAGGATGAATATCTTGTTCCTTAGGAGAAAACTAAAAAACCAAATATCATTTATATTCGGTTTCTTAGGTAGCAGTCAATATTTAGTTTTCTAGTATGGTTCAATGAGATTGTATATTTAATCCAACCAATTGTTTCCATCTTTTCGAAAAAGTCCTTTATAAATTTAAAACCAATTCACTAAACCACTCATTCACTCCCCCACGCGTTCTTCATCTATTTCAAACAATAATAATCCTCTTTACTCCGCATACCCACTACACTCAATGTGTAGGATCCAGATTCTTCATCATTAAATCAGTAGAAACTATACTACCGAGATCAAAGAGAAAATCAGATAATTATTCTACTCAATGAAGAATTTGGTATAGGAAACTACTCTGAACGATTTGAAGGTATGTTGATAATTTTGTTATTGTACGATGAAGTATTTGCAAGCTTCATTTTTTACATTGCCGTTAACGTCCTTTATCCAAGATCTTTTCGGTTTTTTCCTTAGTCAATTTTATTTTATGTGTGTTTAATATTTAAACTTATCGTTGTTTTGTAGTTGATTTCAATACATATCTCACATCCAAAAAGAAGGAGAAAGAAAGGATGATTTTGGAAAGGGCTTAAAGTCAAAGAAAAAATTTCAAAGACAAATACGAAGTTTAATAGTTATAAGGAGTTAACTTAGAGGGAAATATGCATATTGTAGTGTAGTAGATAAGAATGCACTAAATTGTAACGCAAATTCTTTATAGTACTTCTGTAAATTAAATTTTTCCATTGTTGTTGATGGGTAGTATTTTTTATTTTATTTTTGTAATTTCTTTGCCAATTTCGTTGGTTGGTTTTTGCAGTTCTTGGTTTTACAAGATCTTGGATGAATTCATATTTAGATGATTGTGCATCTTTTCAAATCTTAGATAAAATTCTTATATTCATTTTGGGTACGTATCATGTTCATCCATGTTAATGAAATTGTATCGAATCTGATAAAGTAATTGTTTTTGACTTATTCTTTAAGCTTCAAACGTGGGTATGGCAGTAACAAACGATTGTTGCATAATTCAATTTCTTTTTAAAACAAAATTACGCAAAGAGATCGGATATTTAAAATCTATGATTAATAGGTAGGACACCAAGGAAACCATTTTTTACGGAAATCTGGTATCTTAGCCTCAGTAAAAACTACTTTAGAAGCTATCAAAGAGATCAATTTATTAAAATAACCAGTCACTTTCACTACAAGATATTGTACTATTAACGACGGGAAATTCCGTCGCGAAAGGCCAATAATGGTTGATTAACGACGGGATTTCCTGTCGCGAACCCGTCATAAAAGGGGGTCGTCGTTAATAGAAAATCTCGTCGTTAACCCGTCGTAAAAGACATTTTGCGACGGTTATTCCCGTCATTGTTTGGTTGTTAGCCCCGTCGCAAAAGGCTTTCGCGACGGGATTTTTGTCCCGTCGTAATTAGGTTGTCGTTAAAGATACAAATTCTTGTAGTGTTTGATAAACAAAGAAACCGCACCAAAAATCCGGTTTCTTAGGCTAAGAGACCTACCACTAGGCACCGTAATTTTTTCGGTCTCTTTGGCCCATTTTGTGCGGTTACTTTGGCTATTTTTGTAGTAGTGTTCAACGGAAGGGAATTCTAGAATCATTCGACTTAGAGAAGATTGATCAATGTGAATCTTGTTTACTTATGACAAAGCAACCTTTCTCAAAGGTGGGAGAAAGAGCAAGCGAACTACTAGGGATAATACATACGGACATATGTGGGCCTATGAGTACGAAAGCTAGAGGTGATTTCAGCTATTTCATAACGTTTACGGACGATTTCAGTAGATATGGCTATATTTACTAAATGAAACACAAGTCTGAATCGTTTGAGATATTCCGAGAATTTCAAAATGAAGTAGAGAATCAACATGGCAAGAAAATCAAAGCTCTATGATCAGATCGAGAAGGGAATATCTTAGCCACGAGTTTGATGACCATCTAAAAGAATGCGGTATTCTTTCTGAATTGACTGCTCCGGGGACACCTCAATGGAATGGAGTGTCGGAACGGAGAAACAGGACCTTGCTCAATATGGGCAGGTCAATGATGGGTCAAGCCGAACTTCCTTTACAATTTTGGGGACATGCGTTGCAAACAGCAGCACTCACACTGAATCGTGCTCCGTCAAAAGCTGTTGAAAAGACTTCATACGAATTAGGGACTGGGAAACTTCCAAAGTTATCTTTTCTAAAGATTTGGGGTTTCGCAGCATATGTCAAGCGATTAATTTCGGACAAGATCGAACCAAAATCTGACAAATGTTTCTTCGTTGGGTATCCAAAAGAAACAAATGGGTATTACTTCTACAACAAGTCAGACAACAAGGTATTCGTTGCTCGTGACGGTGTCTTTTTGGAAAGAAATCATATTTCCAAATTGACAAGTGGGAGAATAATAGACCTCGAAGAGATTCGAGACGAACAACGAACCAAGAACTCTTTAGAAGCAGTTCAAGGTGATGAACCTCCAAGGCCTTTAGAAGATCCAGTGGGAGTAGTTCCTCAAAACGTTGTTGCCCCTCGTAAGTCAAATAGAACTAAGGTTCAGCCGGACAGATGGACAGGTGTCCTCTTGACTGAAAACTTAGACGTTCTCATATTAGATAGTGATGAACCTATGACTTACAAACAAGCTATGACGAGCCCAAGCTCCACTAAATGGTTAAAGGCCATGAAATCCGAGATAGACTCCATGTCTGAAAATCAAGTCTGGGATTTGGTAGATTTGCCGGATGGGTTTACACCTATCGGATGCAAATGGGTCTCCAAATTGAAGAAAGGCAAAGATGGAATTGTATACATATACAAGGCTATATTGGTAGCAAAAGGTTATAGGCAAGTTCACGGTGTTGACTACGATGAAACCTTTTCTCCAGTCGCGATGCTTAAGTCTATTCGGATAATCCTTGCGATTGTTGCATTTAATGACTATGAAATATGGCAAATGGATGTCAAAACTGCCTTCTTGAATGGTGTTCTTGAAGAGACTGTGTTTATGATGCAGCCGGAGGGTTTTGTCGATCAAAAGAACCATGGAAAGGCATGCGAGCTTAAGAAATCCATTTATGGATTAAAGCAGGCATCAAGGAGTTGGAATAAACGATTTGATGAAGCAGTCAATAAGTTTGGCTTCATCAAGAATCAGGACGAATCTTGTGTATACAAGAAAGTTAGTGGGAGTAAAATTGCATTGCTAGTCTTGTATGTAGAAAACATACTACTTATTGGAAACGACATTCCTATGTTGGAGTCTGTAAAGACTTGGCTTGGAAAGTGTTTCTCAATGAAGGACTTAGGAGAGGGACAATACATATTGGGCACCAAGATCTATAGAGATAGATCTAAGAGGATGATTGGACTAAGCCAGAGCACTTACATTGACAAAGTGCTAGCTAGGTTCAATATGATGGAAGCCAAGAGAGGCCATCTACCCATGTCACATGGCACATATTTGAGCAAGACTCAGTGTCCCAAGACATCTGATGAGCGTAGAAAGATGAGTGGAATTCCATACGCTTCGGCTATCGGATCCATCATGTATGCTATGATTTGTACAGGCTGGATGTTTCGTTCGCACTCAGTGCAACGAGCAAGTACCAGTCAGAATCAGGTGAGGCGCATTGGACTGCTGCCAAGAATATCCTAAAGTACCTAAAGAGGACTAAGGATCAGTTTCTGGTCTATGGTGGTACAAATGAGTTGATTGTTAAGGGCTATACGGACGCAAGCTTTCAAACCAACATAGATGATTTCAGATCATAGTCTGGGTTTGTGTTCTACGTTAATGGCGGAGCAGTAAGCTGGAAAAGTGCTAAGAAAAGCACTGTTGCGGATTCTACGACTGAAGCCGAGTACATTGCTGTCTCAGAAGCAACAAAGGAAGTTGTTTGGATTTGGAAGTTCATCCTCTCCATTAAAGGACCAATGGCTTTGTATTGCGACAATGGCGGAGCCATTGCCCAGGCAAAGGAGCCTAGAAGCCACTAGAAGTCCAAGCACATACTGCGGCGATTTCATATACTTCGAGAAATCATTGAAAGGAAAGAAATCGAGATTCGCGAGGTTGGAATTGACGACAACGTCGAGGATCCATTGACTAAACCGTTGCCACAAGCGAAGCACAACGCACATGTAGCAACCATGGGAATCAAGCATATTGGAGAATGGCTTTGATTTTTTTAAGTTTTGTTTTAGAAAATCTGTTAGATCTATGTTTAAAACAATTGGTTTAACCATTTCATATTTATGAACTTTATTATTTCATATTCATTTAATTTTGGTTTAGTATTAAATGATAAGTCCATGTGATTCAAAACATTCAAATGGGATGTCAAGATGGATTCTTCGACAAAGAAACACCCATAAGTGAACTTGAATATTGAAGTCACAAAGGATCCCTAATCCAGGTCATTTAAAGGTGGACGACCAATGACTAATGAAGATCAGATTGCAAATAGATTTGTAGTTCGGTTTCTTGAACTAAATTGACTGGATGTTAGAATCTTTTGCATAGATACTTATTGGATCTTGTATCGGATTGACCATGAGAACACTTTAAGAGATTAAAGTCATGTCTAAGTAGTTTTCATTAATGGTGATTAGAACCATTCCTCAGAACATGAGTGATTATGTCTGCTCGTTTGAGAATTAGTTCGCTTTGATACTAGCTAAACGTCGCACCGTAAAAGGAGGCTACACAAGAAATTATTGGGCGTACTATGAATCAAAGTGAGTGTTCATAGATTGCAAGAATGGATTTTCCTCCTATCTTTGATAGGATATGGTGTTGTTGTGTAACAAGGCCTCTCGGAGAGTTAGATACTGTGAAAATGCATGGCCATGCTAAGAATGGTTAAGTCTTAACTTCTGTAAAAGTTTAACAGTTGAGCTCTGTAATCCGAGAAACACTTCTGGACCTAATAAGGATGGCTTGGATCTTACCTTATGTTCAGCAAGTAACACTAAGAGACAAAGGAATGTGAATGCACACTAGCTTGTCTGAATGACAAGTGGAAGACTGAAGGAAATATGTCCTTCACCCACGGTTCATTAAGTCTAATACCAGGGTTCAGATTAATTGCGAACAATTAACTCAGTAAGATCAAGTGATCGGAACAGCTAGCTGGAGCAATGCTTCTAATCAATGAGTTCTAATCTATATTAGGATGACAACTTACTCTTTACTGAACCTATAAGGTCACACCAATGACATGTAACAGATCACCGGATTAAATGAATCGGAAATTCATTTAATAGCTTTTTGGGAATTAGTTTGGAAAATGTATTATACGATACGACCTTGTATCGGAATCGTATATCGTATCGCGAATATTCGTAAGCTAAGAGAAACGAATAATCGTTTCGTACGACGGTGATTCGTCGTGTACGATACGATAAATAATAGCCGTAAGACGTTCGTCGCGAATACGAGCCGCATTGGAGCTGCCGGCCCGTCGAGCCAAGCGCGCATGCGCGCAAGGCCCAATGAGCCAGCGAGCTCGCAACGCAGCAAGCAAGCCAGCCCACGTGGGCGTGGCAGCGCGCACAAACGGGCAGCAACACAGCAACGAGCAAGCAAGGCCCACGGCCCATGCTGCTCGGCTGCGCGCTTTGGGCTTCGGCCTACAGTGTGTGAGTTGTGCGCGGGCTGTGCACGAGTGTGTGGGTGTGGCCGGTCAAGGCCCCTTGGTCTTGGCCGGTTACACCTAATATAACAATTAGGTTATATTATTTTCCACACACAACACAATTCAGTTTTCTTGTAACCCTAAACCTAATTCAAAAAGTACGTTGTTCAGTTTTTCTCTCTACTTAAAAAATGTTCATCCCAAAAAGCAAAATATCTTGTACGTTCAATAATCAAGACGGATCTGAACGTGTCGGTGAACCAAGTAGAGGAACGACAACTGGAGTTCTTTGTTCGTGTTCGTTGATACTATACTCGGGAAAACACGCTTCAAATGTAAGTATGCTTAAACTGTGCTTTATACATGTTTCCTGGCCTTGGGGATGTTCCTCACATGTTATGTATGTTTAACTGTATTCCCCTACAACACCATAATAATTCCTTATTTTTATAAAACAATTTTCCAACTTAAATAAAGGAATTGCCAAGTTATTACCTCCACCGTTATAACGGTTAAGGCTATTTACCAGAATTACGCAGCGGAATTTAACTAACTTTCAAACATAATAAATAGTTAATGGCCATCGTACAACTCGGAACCATTAAGGCCCAAACAAAAACATTTAATAGTTTTAAAAATCCATTAACCAAAGATTAAGTAAATACTGAAGTCATGACTTGAAAATAAATATGGAGTTTATAAATGCGGAAGAGAAAATAATCTCTCAAACTCAATACCATGATAACTTCTCCCGCAAGTCATCTCTTCAAACCATTTATTCAAAATCTACCCCCTAACAACGCAAGTGAAATAATGGATCATCATAGGGTCATTAAGACAAAGGCCATAATCGAAGGAAACGTGAAGCACGAAGTCAGCGAAAGCTGAGTACGAACAAGCTAGAATGAAATCCTATTCTAACATTCTTCACTCAACAATATAATAATCCACATGCAAAAGCCATTAAATAAACAAGTAATCATGGAGACAAGATTGGACACTTGACACGACTCTTGACTCACAGATTAATTAAGAATTAGCTTTGAACGGGTAAAAGAAAATATCCATAAAAGGAAAAGAAAAGGTGTTGGAAGCTAACTACACACCAAAATAATAAATATCGGACCATACCGACTGTCGAACCATACCGACGGAATTCCCGCGCTTAAAATAAAGAATGAAACAACCTCTTATATCATTTAAAGAGTACAAGTTTTCCGGCAAGACTCCCTCCATTGTTCATACTTAAGGTACATACGTTCCAAGAGTTTTGAAGCTCGTTTTGGTTGCACTTTACGTTAATTAGTATTTTATGCACAAGGTGAACTCAAGACACAACAACAAGTCATAAAACACAAGCGACCAAACAATGACACTTCATTTTAATCCTTTAGGACATGTGGTCAAGCATAGGACTCAAGTGATATTACTCCCATTGTTCCTTCTCAATATACTAATGAGATGACCCGACATTGCCAGTTAACAAGCGGGGTGTGAACAAGGCACGAATAGTCCTTAGTTACGTTCAATTCACATAGATTTCCCAAACATATTCTACACGGCGGTAGAATAAATAGTACACTAAGGCACAACTACTTGTCTTAAAGTATGCTAGACATCCCGTACAATAGCATAAACATAATCCTTACATGTGAAACACTCATACATGCATATAAACTTGAACAACATGCTTGACATAATTCAGCGATTATAATTGATCACAACATGACTGTCCACTTAGGCTACATAATTCAACAATAAAACATAACATGCTTGTTCACCACATCAAACATTAATTCCATAATACTTCAAATCATATGATTCACAAATAATAATCGTCACATAATCCTCATGGTAAATGGAGGTCACCCTAGGCATGTACGTACCTCGAGTATCTAAGTACGAGGGCCACTTTGCGAATCACAATCAAGGTTAGAAATCACCTCCTATAATTAAAATAATAAAACTTTGTTATTATCCATGCTTACTAAATTTCCAGCAATTTTTAAGAATTCTAAAACCTTTGATTTAATTAGAAATTAGTTGCTCATAATTAAAATAATAGTCTCAATTGAACGATTAAAGTCCTAGTACCAAAATATTAATAATTCGCCTTTAAAATCATCGATCAAAATCAACACTTTAAAGTTTTGAATTAAATATGAAAATTAGATTTGATTTCCATAATTGAAAATGACTTTAAATTATGTAAATCAATCATCCATTACACCAAGATTAAAACCCTAATCTTAATTAATCATAAAAGTCACGTTTAATCATTAAAAATCCAAGCTTTAATAAATAATCAAATATGAAAATAATAACTCTTTTATTTAAAATCATCCTCATGAATTCAAACACGTACAACATCACAATACGGTGTTCATAATCGTTCCCAGCAGTTTAATTAATCAAAATCTATAATAATAATATAATTTTAAATACGGACTTGAAATAGAATATGCAAGGAAGAAGAGAATTATACCAATCCGGCCTATAGCACGGTATGATGAGCGACATTTATGTCGCTCTTATCTTTGGATTTTAATTCATTGTATTAGCATTTTATTATTATTTTTGCTTAGTTTTATCGTTTTTAGTTCGTTTATCGCTTTTTGCATTAATCGTAACATTTTCTCGTCTTGCGTATATTTTAGTCGTTTTTGCTCTAAACGTGCCTTTTGTGCGCATTCTCATTGCGTAAGGGTAGTTTTGAGTATTAAAGTGTTAAATAATGTGTCATTATGCTTTTCGACGAATTATAAGTTTTACGATTTGTAAAAATGTTAGACGAATTAATAATACGATTTTCGATTTTTAATATTGTGCTTTACGATTTTCTGATTTGCTATACGATACTTTGCATTGTGCAGCGACGTAGCATCCTTGTGCAGCGACGTAGCATCCTTATGCAGCAACAAGCCATTACAACAGCACACGAACAGTAGCAGTAGCAAGGCATTGACAGCAGTCTTGTGCACGAGCATGTCAGCAACTTTGCTTGCCTTGTGTGTGCGGTTCAGTCAGCCACGAGCTGCTGCACACAAGCTAGCTCCATACAACGAACAACAGCTCCACAGCCATTGTAACAACAGCCAGGAAAGCCCATTACAGCAGCTACACACGAGCCAAACTCCAAGCAGAAGTAGAAGCAAGAACAAGCAGCAAACAACATTGCACACATCAACTATGGGTTGTGTGTGTACTCTTCCTTGCTTGGTTTGTGTGTGTACGATTCATTGCATACCGACAAAAGCACCATTGCAGCCAAGTTGAGACACTGTACAGACCAGCAACAACAACAAACAACCACTCCAACACGAGCAGAAGTGAGCATCTACAAACTGCAGGAAGCAAACACGCAAAACTGCAGTTTGCAGAGCTGTGCGCTCGCACGGTTTTTCTGTGCGTTTGCACGGCCTTGCTGTGCGACCACACGGAGTTGCTAGACCGCACAAAACAGCAAAAAGCTTGCAGGAACTCCCCGTGTTTTAGTGCGAACGCACGGACCCTTGTGTGCGATCGCACGGCTACGCGGAAGTGTCATTTAAAAGCGAAATCGCAACATTGTTTCGAAAAGTAGAATTTCATAATTAGAATTAGATTTCTCAAATTAGTTTAGGCTTAGAGAGAGAAATAGATTAGAGCTTAGATTAGAGGTTAGAACCTAGGTTCTTACCTTGAATTAGTGAATTCAAACACTAAATTTCAGATTCTCTTCTCTTAATTTTGAGCTCAGTTCTTCAATTTTCTTGTTCTTCAATTTTGGTGCAATTTCACCAATTCAATGTATGATTCTTACTTTTCTCTTTATTTTGTTCTTTCATTCTTTAAATGCTTCATTAATTTCGTTCAAGCTTTGATTTCATTGTTGAATAATAGATTAAGTTTCATATTTTCAATTTCATTTATTTTCCCCCCAATTTTGGTATTTGAATTTTCTATTTTTGTGAATTCAATTAGTTTCATTAATTCAATTAGTGTCATGATTAGTATTACTTTTAGTTTAATCTTAGTCATAATCATGCCTATTAAATAGTTCATAGTCTAGAGATTTGGGTTGAAGCCTTGGATTAGAATTAGGGATTTTTGAGATAATTTTGTGATTGATTTTGTGATTAAATGGATTAATTGATGTTTGATTCCATGTCTAGTTAGTATAGGATTAGCTAACCTAAATTGCTAGAATATTGGAGTGTTTGGCTTCGGATTGGCGCGGGAGCGTGATTAGTTGCTTGCATTACTTTGGCTTGATATTTTCGTTCTTAGTTTCCTCTTCGAGTCTTGATTGTAGCGAGAGCTAGATTAGGATTGGTTGAGCATGACTCGTCCAAGCCACCATTGGTCATTGCATTCATTCGTTAGTCATTCCATATCATGAGAATTTTGGATCTTCGGAACTCCCAATTCAACTTCCATTGCCAATTCCCGAAATCCCTAGAATTTCTTTACTTGTTCATATTTCATACTTTTTTTTGATTTCAATAGATTCATAAATACATTTTCCATTCAAATTAGCTTTTGAACGCATTAGATTGAAATGTCAAACATATTCATTCTCTTGTGACGATCCCTATGCTTGCCGCTCAAGTCAATACAGCCGGTTAGTTAGGAGTTTAAAAAATTTGTTTGATTGAGTAGTATCCGTCAACGACCGGAAATTGGCTCATCACGGTACGATCACGAGTTGAATGTGATTGGGGGAAAAAGGGCTAAAATATACGGAGTATATGGAACATAGCAATACACACAACACACACGAGGGACGTGTGTGCGTTGCGGGTGCGTGCGGGCAGCGAAGGCAACATGCAGCAGGGTAGGGCTCGGTGCAGCGCGCAAGCTAGGGGAAAGAGAGAAGAGAGAGGGCGTGTGTGTTGGATAGCGTGTAGCTGGGCAGGGACCAACAACAACGACAACAACACACAACAACAACAGCAGCATTAACACGCAACAGCGCCGTGCGTGTTGGGCGAGAGAGACGCGAAGGGAGTGAGAGGTGTGCGGGCTGTGTGCGAGAGGCACGAGAAGAGTGCAAGAAGAGGGGTGAGGCGAGTGCTCGAGGCCCGACACAAGGCAGCAGTGAGCAGTGTGCTCGGCTGCGTGCGTCCGGGTGAGGGGCTAGCAAAGAGCCGGACAAAAGAGAGAGGAGAGCAAAGTAGAGGAGAGAGAAATTTCTGAAGTTTAAGTAGGTATAATTAATGAGAGTGGTTATATTTATAGGTTCCTAATCCCTAGCTAGTGGGCTTAGGCTTAGGTTTTTGCATTGGGCTTTGCAATTGAATTTAAATTAGAATTGAAAGCTTTAAAACTTTGTTGGGTTCACCAACTGAATTGGATTGGGCTCGGAATTGAATTTAAATTGTTTTGAAATACGACCAAATACATTTCCCGACTTGAATAATAAAATAATAAATTTATTTAATTTTATTTGGGAGTTAAATAGAAATAATAAATATTTGATTTAATTAAAAATACATCTAATTCCATATTAAATGTGATTTAAATTCTAAAATTCGTGAAAATACTTTATAAATACGTTAAAATAAATTTATAAATTCAGAAAAATACGAGGTATTACAAGAGAAGGTAAAGAACTTAATTGATTGCTCATTTGTGCTTGGGATTCTCCCTAATCTTGGATTGAAGCTTTATTGTAAAAATATTAACTCTTGTTTTCATTTATTGCCATTAATTTTTGATTTTGCTTACTTTGTCTCATTATTTTCTCCTTAATTAAAAACCCTAAAAATAAACACTTTTATATTTCCTTTTCCATTTTTCTTTTCTATTTAGTTTTTCCTAATCTTCTATGATTAGATTTAGTGCTTATTTGGATAATCTTTAAAGATTTGGTGATATTGATTGCATTATTGGTGATGGTTTTGTCAATAGATTTGATTGCTATGATGAAATTAGTCTAGACCATATGGTTAAAGATTTTTGCTTTGATTATTTGAAAATACATGCTTCTATTGAATACATCATGTTGAAATTTATGGTCAACTCCATAAGTGAGTAGTTTCCTATCTAGGGGTTTGGGCATAGCTTAGGTTTCCATGTTAGCGGGTTTAAGGTAGAGTTCATTAGTTCTTGCAATTAAACGCATGAGTTGTGGAGTTTATTCTTTGCTTGCTTGATTAGACGTAACTCTGCTTGGTCAATGGAATGCGGTGCATTGACTTGGCAAGGAATGGTTTGTTCTTGCATCAAATGATTTTGGTAGAGTTTCTTTTGGTTGACTCTCTAGTTTTGGGTTAGTGTGGGAGCATGATTCATTATCTAGTGAGTAGTTTAAAAGATCCATTCCCTTTTCAATTTGTCTTTTTAAGTCTAGTTAGTTCTTAAACCCTTAATCCCCTATTGCATATACCCCTTGGTGAACCTGTAGACACCTAATTCCTGTCTCCCCTAATGGGATGATGACGATACTATTATCCTTGCTAGGTGGTTGGTGCAACTCTTTGTGGAAGTCCCAATTGCTAAAGTATGTTCCAAAATCCAAAATCCAAAATCCAAAGTCCAATCTCCGAGCTCATTCTGATTACAGAACTCGGTACAAAATTCAACTTCCAAAAATCAATTTTAAAATCCAAACACAATCTTACCCAATGGACCTCTCCATTGGTTTTACAAGGCCTTTTCCTGTCAAAATGACATTAAACAATCCAAATACGGGCGCCGACCCACAAAATCGAGCATACCGGGCCCCTACAAAATACAAGTACAAAATAAATGTTCAAGGAGTTCCAAAAACCTCCAGCACTCTCCACAAGGCAGCTATTCCAACCGAGCTCTCCGGGGCAGTACTTGAAGTATTCTTCATCTCGTACAAAAGGTGGCTATATGCCAAGCTACCCCATCTGAGGCCCGAAACATCTCGCAAGTCCCTCAAAGACCTCAAAAAGCCCACCAACACACGGCTATTCCTTCCAAGGGAAACCATTCGGCCTACAAGTGCCAGGAGAACGAGCCGAACCTCCATTGAAGCATCGGTGTCGCTATCAGTGATCAAGTCTGCGACAGGGCCGATCAAGCCCCTGATGCCAGCAGATATCCATGTCAAGTCGGAGTCCGAAACAACCTCTGGAGGCTGGTAATCATGGCAAACTCGAAGGGAGTAATGGTGATCTCCTCCCATCTCATATGAAACGTGTCAGTGGTATCCCACCACCACTCCAAAGGAGCTTGTTTCTGGGCTTTGACGTTCTTCATCCCCCCAAAACCTCTTATTGCCTCCCAGAAGGCAGCAAAACCAGTCTGAGCCCATATCACTTTTGTGTCCTCAACATCAAGAATGGTCCGAGAGACATCCAACAGTTTCTTTAGAGACTAGAACACTCGGATCCCTATCCTATCGGTCTACAAAAAGGGTGGGTTAGTACAAACTAATACAATTCAAATAACAAGTTCAAAAGTAGAGTGCAAGGCATACAAAGCCGGCACGTGGCCGCTGAGATAAATGATGTCTCGGGTGGAATAAAAGGTCTGTTGGCTGCCACCCACGACCGTCGAAAGTAGGTCTTCCCCTAGGGGTCATGCCTGAAGGGAGCGCCTCCATCTTAGCAGCTTAATTGTGAGAAGCATCCTCCATAGCCGCTCGACTGCTCGAGCATTTAGCAAGCTTCCTCCGAGTGTCACGAGGCATACTAAAGCATTCAAATTACAAAAATCAAACATCCAAGCCTGGGGGATATCTTATACTAGCCCG
Source organism: Spinacia oleracea (assembly GCF_020520425.1). Taxonomy (NCBI): domain Eukaryota; kingdom Viridiplantae; phylum Streptophyta; class Magnoliopsida; order Caryophyllales; family Amaranthaceae; genus Spinacia; species Spinacia oleracea. The sequence goes on from NC_079487.1 coordinate 63,110,335, forward strand.
TACAAAAATTTCAAGAGCCTAAAAAATCCCAGTGCGCAACAAGTTTAGCCAGGGACTTCTATTTCAAGGGACTATCAAGGTCTACACCAACTCCTAAGCTATCCAAGCCAAAGCAGGTATTCAAGGTCTACACCAAGGCCTAGCTAGGCTATACATGCTAAAGCAAGTGTTCAAGGTCTACACCAACGCTTAGGTTATCCATGTCGAAGTAGGTATTTAAGGTTTACACCAACGCCTAGGCTATCCGTGCCTATTTCTATGCAAGACTCACAAAGGTCCCTAGTAAAATCTTCTTCTACAAATTCTAAGTACAAAAGTTTAAGTGCAAGAGTTCAAGTTCAAATCCTACAATGTTTCAACAGTTCAAGTTCAAGGTGGCTATTAAAAAAAATTTATACAAAGTACAAGAAGCCTACTACTATTCAAACATTCTCAGGATACAAGTGCAAACATCAACAAGTACAAGAACATTTCAAGTACAAAAATTTATCCCACATGCAATCCTAAGGTAATTTCAAAAACAAAACTCGAAATACTTACATGGATAAGTGTAGAGGAAATGCAAGAGCAACAAGATCAAAGGGAGATGACAATCGAACTTTGAGAAATAAAGAGCAAAACAAGTGAATGTGCTCATGCAAGAGCACGGAGGAGGGTATATGTACTCAAGCCCTGCGTCAGGCGTTGGCCTTGCGCCAGACGCTGGCCTCTTTAGCCTATGTTCGGAATCTTGAGGCGGTCATGCGTGCTTTTTATATATACTTTGCTGCTATGCTTTTCTGCACCAAGCATCAAACGTCGAATCGTGCTATTTTCGAATAAATACGGGTCTACATTTGTTCCGCTAGCATCAATAGATAAATATCTCAAGCATACCAAGTCCGAAAAATATGCGGATTTAGGATTTTTACTCCCAGCGGACCCAAGCTCCGGGAAATTCAAAGAAATTCAAAACCCGAGAGTCAATAAAAAAACTCTCTTTCCCCGGTGGGCATATTCCCTAGAGGTTCAATCCTCAGACGGCATTTGAAACAAGTACAAAGCCAAGAGGATTCATTCCGGTTATTCAAATTCAAAATGCAAAATTCAAAATTCCAAATTCGAAATTCAAGATTCAAAATTCAAAATTTTCGATGACGAGCTCCGTTCTATGTCAAAGACGGAAAAAAATACAATCCTTACAAATATCAGAGTCGTCAAGCCGCACGGAGGTAGACTCTATCCTTTTTTTTTCTAACACTTGTCTGGTGCAGGTAACGGCGTACAAAGAATGGTCTTGATTGCAGAACATCTTGACTATTCGATCTCCACCCCTATTCGAAAACATTGACTTTCGCTTTCCTAAACGAATGCTCAGTCAAAGTGCGGGCTTTTGTGGTCCCCTAATTCGTGTCTCCCCTAATGGGATAATGAAGAAACCATTACCCTTGCTAGGTGGTAGGTACAAGTCCGTGCGGAAATCCCAATTGCTAAGATATATTCCAAAATCAAAAATCCAAAGTCCAATTCCCGAGCCCGTTCCCATTCGGAACTCGGTACAAAATTCAATGTAACACCCCGACAATTCTCCCTTTTCTAAAGTACTCTTTTAATATAAAACATAGAGAATTATCAAGGCATTATCGCCCGTGTGAAAACGTAACGGCTTATTCAGAATTTTGCAGCGGAAAACATAAAATTAACTTTAGGTTTATAAATAATCGATTACATAGTTAATCCCAAAACCAATCAACGAAAATAAGATCAACTAACAAGTTTAAAGTCCAATTAAACAAACCCAAGTCAATTTAGCAAATCAAAACTAAATATAAGCTCTCTATTCCCGATCCCAATGATGCAACATCTTCAAACCTGCAGATGGACAATGCTTATTGATCCTTAGAGACTGCTCACCAAAGATTGGGTCATCACATGATCAATAAGGCATAGCCATGATCAACATGCACAAGCAAAAGCACGTAATCAGCAAAGCTGAGTACTACATACTAAATCAATAATACTCCTAACATGATTCTATTAAACAAACAATCCTAACATGATACTAAATAAAACATAAGCAAGGATAACCAAAACATATTGACTTGAATACTATATTTGACTGAACTAGACCTTTGTATCATTAACATTATTTTAATTGAAATAGTCAATGGACTGAGCTGTCTACTAGAAACTTCTTCTTCTTCACTAAGGAAGACGAGGTACGGGCGCGACTCCGTAAACCACAATGACCTGCGATATCAAGGGACTTTTGAATAAAATAGAACCGGTGATCAATCCGGCCCAGAGAAAGCCATAGGCGACCCATGACCCCAACTTCTGATTGTCCGTCACTTTAGACGTGCACAGTCTAAAGCTATTGCTACTCAGTTTCACTTTACATGCTTTACCAATTAAACTCCGTTATGACTCAACAATCACACAAGTCATACAATCAACAATTATTCTCCACTGTTTTTATATTGGAATTAAGTATGTGATCACAAGGCATCAAGCTTGACTCATTCCAATTAAATCCAACCTTTCCTTTAATACTTATCAACCCCTCTATATGGGTATAAGGTTTCAACGAACTTACTAAACAAGGTCCTCGGCCCTTATAAAGTAGTGAAAAGCTAAAAGGGAACAATGAACAATCGATCTGAATCAATATATATAATAATCTAATGTTCCCAACCAACATGTTCGCATCAATCATCTACTAACATGTTATAATTCTCATAACGAAATATATATGTTCAACACGTCCATCCAACAATCTTAAACATGTAATTCCAACATAACCAAGTTCATCAACAACTTTCAACATGGATTCAACAGATAACACACATTCCAAGCACACAGGTATGTACGTACCTTGTGTAAACAACTAATAGGCCGCTTTAACACTTTCAAAAGTCGCCTAAAGAGAATTCTCCGCCTAAAACAACCAACAAATATTCCCAATCAACTTCTAATCACTCACAACAATAACAAAGAATTCTAAATACATCCTAAACATATTTAGAACATTCCCTAACATTAAAACATGAACATTTGATTTCCTAACATCATAATTATTGAATTAATTATTGAAATTCGTTGAAAACTCTTCGCAAACATTATACTTTAAAATTTTCAGCAATAAAACTTGTTTAAAAACTTCACCAAGACCAATTAACGGTCTTAGAACGTTGAAACAATCAATTTCAAAATCCCTAATCATCCCACTATGATTTCCAACCATTAAAGACTTAAAATTCAAGCTTCAAATAATTAAAATCGTTATTTCAATGCATTTATATAATCTGAAAATTAAATTTATTACTTAAACAAAATATATAAATCCGAAAATTCTAATTTAATTATAAAAATTCTAAATTCAATACAATTAAAACATAACTTAAATTGGTAACAAAAAAATTAGAATATTTAATTAAATTACTTAGAGTATAAGAAAAAACCAAAAGGAGAGGAGAAAAGTAGGCAGGGCGGCGGCGCACGGCGCGACAGCGACGGACTATCAGCCGACGAAGGTGGTGTTGTGCGGGTGGCGAGGACGACTCGCAGAGGCTGTGCGAAACAGAGGTAGGAGTGAGGGGAGCAAGCACAAAACAAAGAGAAGAGGGGGAACGAAAGAGAGAAGGGAGAAGAAGAACTACCGTGCTGGACGGCGAGCCTGCGGTAAGGTGGTGGACGGCAGCGACAAGACTCGGGTTGTGGCTGTGATTGCTGTCGAACAAACAACAACCATTAAGGGCGTGCAAGAATAAAACCAAAGGAGAAAAATAGAAGAACGAAGGAGAGTATGAAGAGGGAGGAGTTACCGACGGTGGTCCGACGTGGTGGCGGGTGGTCGGTGGCTGGCGGCGCGAGCAGTGGCAGCAAGGGGAAGCAGGTGTGTGAGAGAAAAGAAAAGAGGAGGTTGAGTAACTGTACGTGAAAGAAGGAGGAGAAATAAGGAGGGTTTTGGGAGTTTTTTTGTTTTCACGTGAATGTTGAAACAAGGGTAGGAAAATTATGGGCTTATTTACTTTGGGCTTTACCAAGTTGGGCTAGGATTATGATTGAGCTTTAATGTTTGAATCAAAAACCGATTAGATTGTTTTCCAAATTCAAACATATTTTCGCAATTCAAATTCTTTTCAACATAAAATTCTAAAATCATTTTGATTGCATAAATCGTTAAAATATTTAGGATTTAATTAAATAGAATAAATATATGTTAATTATATATTTATTACTAAAATTCCTAAATTCTATTTAAATATAAATAACTATACGTTAAAATATATTAATAAAATTTATAAATTTGCGGGGGATTACAATCTACCCCTCTTAAAAGAAGTTCCGTCCCGAAACTTGACACGAAAATTCACACATTTTTCAAAAGTTTTCAACTTATTCTTACTGGAGAAGTACTTGTGTCACTCATGTGCACCTTTTTCCAACTTAAAATTGCTTGTGTTACTCATGAACATTTTTTTTTCTTATGCGGAGAATCTATTTACTTTGCACCAACATGTATAAGTTGCTAAAAAGAGCATAAAATTGCTATAAAAATAGGTAAAAAGCGCGATTTTCTATCGCATTCTACCCCCCTAAAAGAAAACGAGTTACGCCCTCGTAACTCATCTCAGGGAATAACTTTGGATATTTTTACTTCAACGAATCATGTCCCCAATGCTATATTTCCACTAAAATCGTAGCAAGTGGGATTTCCACCCTTCTTTCCACACAATGCCTCAACAGATGCCATCTTACAGCTCGCATAGTAACTATTGTTGCAAGAAATTCAATCGAATCTAGGTGGTTTTCCAAACTACCCTTGAAGTCAATAACACAGGCTTTCAACATATATTCCATTAGTAATCTCAGTTTGTCCATCGCTCGCAGGGTGGAAAGCAGTACTCATTTTCAATGTCGTCCCCAAGATTCACTAGACCTTTTTGCCATAGTTTCAGACTTTTATGGTAAGGATCTCAAATGTTGCCCCATAAAGATAATGTCTCCAAATTATTCAAAGTAAACACAATAACAGCTAACTCTAGGTCATGGGTAGGGTAATTGATTTCATAAGGTTTCAATTGTCGTGACGACAGGTGCGGAGGTCAAACGCTCTTTTAAAATCTAGAAAGCTTTCTCACATTTCTCACTCAACTCGAATTTCTATTCCTCTTTCAACAAGTTGGTCAATGGTTTTGCTCTCTTCGAAAAGTCTTTCTCAACCTCCTATAATAGTCAAACAGGCCTAGGAAACTTCAGATATCAGACACGTTCTTTGGAGTAGGTCACTCGCTCACAACTTGAATCTTAGCAGGATTTACAGAGACTCCTTCTGCTCAACTTTTCTTTTTACCGAACCTCATCACGCCTTTCATGTATGCATAACTTTCAGGCTTAACTCTTAGTTCTTTCACCAATTCATATATTTCCAATCTTTTCAAGACAACAAATGATTTCTAACGATCCTGGACCACTCGAATCTTCTCTTAATTTTATTCCCTTAAGTAACGTAGTTTTCAATCAATTTAGTCTTCACTTTTCCGTCGGTGTCACTTATACACATATGTCTTCAAGATTTATATACTTCATTTAATAAAACTAGATTATTTCTAAGCGTCTCCAAAATAATCCTCAAGTGTTTATCATGTTCTTTCTCATTCCTTGGATAAATCAGGATATCATCAATAACATAAGAACGAACTTAATTCGGAATTCGTGGAAAATCTTATTCATCAAATCCATAATTATGGCAGGTGCATTGTTTAACCCAAAAGACATTACTCTAAACCCATAATGACAATAACGAGTCCTAATGGGGTCTTAGGCCCTTATCAGCTATCCTCAATTGGTGATACTTCAAACACAAATCAGTTTTCGAGAACACACTCGCCCAATTCAATCGATCCAATATGTCATCTATTCTAGGCAAAGGATACTTGTTCTTGATGGTGTTTAGCTCCCTAAAATCGATGCATAATTCCATACTCTTGTCTTTTCCTTAACAAACAACACATGAGCTCCCCACGGTGATGTACTAGGCCTAATATACCCCTTAACGAAACAACTCTTGCAATTGTCTCTTAATTCGCTCATTTTAGGAGGTGTCATTCTATATGGTGCTTTAGATATAGGTGTCGTTTCAGGATTTAATTCTATAGTGAACTCAAAGGCTCTAACAGGTAACATACTTGCAACTTCACTTGGAAACACATCAATGATTCCACTCACAATGGCAACATCCTCGATTTTCACTCCAACTTCTTTACTAACAACTAGCACACTACAGAAAAATAAGCTCACACTCCTTCTTAATCGATTTCTCACTTGCATTGCAGAGATAACCCTAAGGTTCTTGGACTTTTCAAGACGTCTATATGAGGTCAACTTCCCAATAAGGTTCCTTAAACTTACTTTATGAATTTCACAATCTACCTTAGCCTTGTAAAAACTTTACCAATCCATTCCCAGAATTACAACTAGGTTTCCCAGAGTAAACTCTATCAAATCAGAAAGAAAACACAATCTTTTATCTTCCAAGAAAAGTTCTTAAACAACTTGATATACCCTATGGTTACACCAGTAGGTATAGTAACAGGTAAATCAACTACCTCAAAATCTACTAAATTTAGACTCTTAACAACCGATGACGAGACAAAATAATGAGTTACCCCTTAATCAAACAACGTTTTAACTAGCACAGAGTTAATAGAAAAAGTACCCTGAACTATGTCTGTAAAACGTTCAGCTTCATTTCTCATCACGAACAGTTTACCCGGAGCCTTATTATGGTTGTTATTCTAATCAACAGACTTATGGAGGTTTCCTTGGTTGTTATGCGCTCTTATAGGCTTCGAACCCTGAATTCTTGATTGGTTATACCCTGACTATCCCTGGTTACCACTCTCATTACCATTTTGACCCTTTTTCTGCTTAGTAAAGCACTCATACTCTCTATGCCCCTTGTTCTGACAATAGTTACAGGTCACTAATTCTCCCTTACAGTTTCTACCAGGATGGTTGTTATTGCACATCTTACAGTGATACACTCTCTCATATTGGTTCCTATTGTTGTGACCTTGTTTGTTCCTTCCTTGAAAGTTTCCATTCCCATTCCCATTTTCATTCATATTTCTCTTGAAATTCCCTTGGTTTTCCCCAACATTAAACTCTTTTCTTTTGTTCCCAACAACAATATTTTTCTTGTCCCTTCTAGACTGCAAACCATAAATATGAGTAGCTTCCCCATACACAATATCCAAAGATGTAGAGGTTTCCCCACCTAATCCTAAGGTAGTCATGCTATAAGTCTGCTATAGTATTCATCGATGGTCATGCTCCCTATAATAAGGTTTATGAATTCCTAAACTTTTTGCTTTATCATAAAAGGTAGGGTAAGACTTTCCCTTAAGGCAGTAACAATTGAATCCTAATTGAATCTCTCCGCAGCGCTAAGCCTAACTCTATTCTCTCTCCACCATAAATCAACGTCATCTTTCAAGTACATGACAACTTGACCCACTCTCATATTCTCAGGACAGTTCAAAACCCCAAACAATTTCTCAAACTCTCCAACCCGATTTTCTAAAAAGGTAGGGTCAGCTTTTCCGCCAAAAGGCGAATAACAGCAGCTAGGTCATTATTGTTGGTCCTCCACGTAATATATATATTCTACTTTAGGTATAAAACATCACTTACTAGTATCCTATACCACGTAATATCGCCTCAACAGACAAAATTCACGTAAATCGAACAATCATTTACGAATGTGCAGCAATTATTTCAAGGTAATCTCCTCGATCATTCATGAACGATATTCACATATAGGACATTCAACTGAGAAACAAGGAACAAAATCCAATCATCACGAATAACAAGGTAGCATAAAAGAAGAAAACATTTTATTCCTGAAAGAGACAACTTAAGGTCTTACTAACGATTTCCCAACCAAAGCATAATCAGAATTCAATAAAACAATAAGTTTGGTGGAATCAAACAATTTCTATGCACATTTAAATGCAACACTTAAACATTTAACACATGCACGTAGTGACGTAGCAATGAACTTCTTATGCTAGCAATTAACTACTAATGCACATACAATTCTATCCTATATGCCCTTTCCTATATTACCCATCTCTCGTAATAAATCAACATAAGTAAAACATTGAAGCATTTAAAGAATGAAACAAGAACGATTAATAAAAAAAAGAAATTTTTATTAAACGAAGAAAAATTATAAACGAATATTTTTTTTTATTTATTTATTTTTTTAAACGAATAAAAAATAAGAAATTTTTATTAAACGAATAAATAATAAACGAATAAATATTTATTAAACGAATAAATATACTTGAGGAATAATTTTTTTTTTTGTGAATATTTAATTTAATTTCAAAAATAAAGAAAAAACGTACTTAATTCACATAAACGAAAAGTTTCAAAAATACGTTACTTTCGAACTTAAATAAGAAATATTAATATACTTTCAAACAAAATAAAATGAATTTGGTCCCCCAAAAAAAGTAAGCATTTTTTAACACTATAATACGTAGAAGCTCGATTTTTAAGAAATTTATTTTAAATAACTAGATAGTTAGGCGCCTAAAAATTTATTAAAGTAAAACCTTAGCTCTGATACCACTTTGTAACACCCCGACAATTCTCCCTTTTCTAAAGTACTCTTTTAATATAAAACATAGAGAATTATCAAGGCATTATCGCCCGTGTGAAAACGTAACGGCTTATTCAGAATTTTGCAGCGGAAAACATAAAATTAACTTTAGGTTTATAAATAATCGATTACATAGTTAATCCCAAAACCAATCAACGAAAATAAGATCAACTAACAAGTTTAAAGTCCACTTAAACAAACCCAAGTCAATTTAGCAAATCAAAACTAAATACAAGCTCTCTATTCCCGATCCCAATGATGCTACATCTTCAAACCTGCAGATGGACAATGCTTATTGATCATTAGAGACTGCTCACCAAAGATTGGGTCATCACAAGATCAATAAGGCATAGCCATGATCAACATGCACAAGCAAAAGCACGTAATCAGCAAAGCTGAGTACTACATACTAAATCAATAATAATCCTAACATGATTCTATTAAACGAACAATCCTAACATGATACTAAATAAAACATAAGCAAGGATAACCAAAACATATTGACTTGAATACTATATTTGACTGAACTAGACCTTTGTATCATTAACATTATTTTAATTGAAATAGTCAATGGACTGAGCTGTCTACTAGAAACTTCTTCTTCTTCACTAAGAAAGACGAGGTATGGGCGCGACTCCGTAAACCCCAATGACCTGCAATATCGAGGGACTTTTGAATAAAATAGAACCGGTGATCAATCCGGCCTAGAGAAAGCCATAGGCGACCCATGACCCTAACTCCTGATTGTCCGTCACTTTAGACGTGCACAGTCTAAAGCTATTGCTACTCAGTTTCACTTTACATGCTTTACCAATTAAACTCCGTTATGACTCAACAATCACATAAGTCATACAATCAACAATTATTCTCCACTGTTTTTATCTTGGAATTAAGTATGTGATCACAAGGCATCAAGCATGACTCATTCCAATTAAATCCAACCTTTCCTTTAATACTGATCAACCCCTCTATATGGGTATAAGGTTTCAACGAACTTACTAAACAAGGTCATCGGCCCTGATAAATTAGTGAAAAGCTAAAAGGGAACAATGAACAATCGATCTGAATCAATATATATAATAATCTAATGTTCCCAACCAACATGTTCGCATCAATCATCTACTAACATGTTATAATTTTCATAACGAAATATATATGTTCAACACGTCCATCCAACAATCTTAAACATGTAATTCCAACATAACCAAGTTCATCAACAACTTTCAACATGGATTCAACAGATAACACACATTCCAAGCACACAGGTATGTACGTACCTTGTGTAAACAACTAATAGGCCACTTTAATACTTTCAAAAGTCGCCTAAAGAGAATTCTCCGCCTAAAACAACCAACAAAAATTCCCAGTCAACTTCTAATCACTCACAACAATAACAAAGCATTCTAAATACATCCTAAACATATTTAGAACATTCCCTAACATTAAAACTTGAACATTTGATTTCCTAGCATCATAATTATTGAATTAATTATTGAAATTCGTTGAAAACTCTTCGCAAACATTATACTTTAAAATTGTCAGCAATAAAACTTGTTTAAAAACTTCACCAAGACCAATTAACGTTCTTAGAACGTTGAAACAATCAATTTCAAAATCCCTAATCATCCCACTATGATTTCCAACCATTAAAGATTTAAAATTCAAGCTTCAAATAATTAAAATCGTTATTTCAATGCATTTATATAATCTGAAAATTTAATTTATTACTTAAACAAAATATATAAATCTGAAAATTCTAATTTAATTATAAAAATTCTAAATTCAATATAATTAAAACATAACTTAAATTGGTAACAAAAAAATTAGAATATTTAATTAAATTACTTAGAGTATAAGAAACAACCAAAAGGAGAGGAGAGAAGTAGGCAGGGCGGCGGCGCACGGCGCGGCAGCGAAGAAATGTCAGCCGACGAAGGTGGTGTTGTGCGGGTGGCGAGGACGACTCGCAGAGGCTGTGCGAAACAGAGGTAGGAGTGAGGGGAGCAAGCACAAAACAAAGAGAAGAGGGGGAACGAAAGAGAGAAGGGAGAAGAAGAACTATTGTGCTGGACGGCGAGCCTGCGGTAAGGTGGTGGACAGCGGCGACAAGACTCGGGTTGTGGCCGTGATTGCTGGTCGAACAAACAACAACCATTAAGGGCGTGCAAGAACAAAACCAAAGGAGAAAAATAGAAGAACGAAGGAGAGTAGGAAGAGGGAGGAGTTACCGACGGTAGTCCGACGTGGTGGCGGGTGGTCGGTGGCTGGCGGCGCGAGCAGTGGCAGCAAGGGGAAGCAGGTGTGTGAGAGAAAAGAGAAGAGGAGGCTGAGTAACTGTACGTGAAAGAAGGAGGAGAAATAAGGAGGGTTTTGGGAGTTTTTTTGTTTTCACGTGAATGTTGAAACAAGGGTAGGAAAATTATGGGCTTATTTACTTTGGGCTTTACCAAGTTGGGCTAGGATTAGGATTGAGCTTTAATGTTTGAATCAAAAACCGATTAGGATTGTTTTCCAAATTCAAACGTATTTTCGCAATTCAAATTCTTTTCAACATAAAATTCTAAAATCATTTTGATTTCATAAATCGTTAAAATATTTAGGATTTAATTAAATAGAATAAATATATGTTAATTATATATTTATTACTAAAATTCGTAAATTCTATTTAAATATAAATAACTATATGTTAAAATATATTAATAAATTTTATAAATTTGCGGGGGATTACATTCAATTTCAAAAAATCAAATTCAAAATCAAAACACAATCTCACCCAAGGACCTCTCCGTTGATTTTACAAGGCCATTTCTAGTCAAAATTCCATTAAGCAATCCAAAATCGGGCGCCGACCCATAAAACCGAGCATGTCGGACCCCGTCCCGTAAAACTGATTCCAAAATACAAAACCCGGCTACGAAAAGGTGTGTTTTTAGTCTCAAAAATGCCTCAGCCACCAAGAAATGCTACCCCCCAAAACTCGTACAAATGTACAAAGCCACGATACAAAAAAAAAGGATGGTGTCATCGTACTTGTTTTGCGGCCTCAAAAAAAAAAGGAGTAATATTTGAAGGGATTTCATACTTGAAACCCCCCTCAAATGATCTTCCAAACTCCTTCTACGAGTTTCAAGTTTCAATCTCTATGTTTTATTTTCAAAAAACATGATTAGTAAGTTGAAGCTTTCATTCTTGAAAGTATTCCTTACAACAATCATCAACAAATCTTCAAAAAACCTCAACTTTATACAAGTTCAAGGATTTTTGGGAAAGTGCAAACCCTTTTCCAAACTAGAACCCATGAACATTTCAATTTATATATTCAATATTCAATGATGTTTAAATGGGATCAACTTCTCTTTATAAACTAGAATCAAATTCAAGTCATGGAGCATATTAAAGGTGAGGCCTTTTAACAAGGAAAGGTCTAACCTTTAAGAATCAAACCTCCTAATTTTAATATCTAAGTTCTATATTCAAGTTGAAGTTTCATTTTAAATTCTATATTCAAAGTAAACGATGCTTCAAGATGAGCAACTCATCTAAAGTTAAGATTTTCTAGAGAATTGAATCTGTGTCGGGCACACTTATTAGTAAGAAGTTGCTTGGCGTTCGGATTTCAAATACAATAGTACAATTTCAATATCGTCATTTCAATATAGCACTTTCAATATCGCACTTTTAATATCGCTCTTTCAATATCACAATTTCAATATCCCATTCTTTACTCGTCTTTTCAAGGCGATGTGGTTTTGTACGCATTTCAATAATTCCTCCTATATTTGTGATGATGCTTTACATGTTTATTGCTTTCATCACCTATCATGCTAAATACAACAATATGCAAAAGGTTACATCACGCTTAACAAAGATAATTTTTGGAAAACCCGGCCTTAGGTTCCTTGAATTAACTCTAAAGAAAATTGATCACGTATAAGTAGCAATTTCAATGTTCTAAATGCATGATTCAACCAATCTAGTGCCATGATTAGGATTTCGCAAAACAATCATTGTCTTGTGTTAGGATGTATTTCTAAAGCTTACCAAAATAAGAGGTTCGTTCCCGTACCCGAATCTCACACATTCGATTTCAAGATTCAATGCCTTGTCCAAAAAGAGTCAACTTTGGTCCTTCCGAACGGGACCCTTAAAATGTTTGGTGGCGACTCCGTCGAAGTTCAATATTTGAAAGCTGTAGTGGTATTTTGCGCACTTTCTTAAATTTTGAGCTTTGATTTTTCTATGTTCAAATCCAATTACGTCATTTGTGTGAACCTAGGATTTGGCTCTCCTTTTGGGATGGGATTGAAAAGATCAAGTCAAACAAGTTAGAGACTTTGATGAGTCTTAAACAAGACTCATTAAGCTGTCATAACTTACATACAAAATTCAATGTACAAATTATGGGAAATACGAAAAATACCACTACAAGAGCAAATGCAATTCAAGTATACAAAAAAAAATCCCTACAAGGGGGGACACCATTTTTGTGGATGAAGAACTCAGAACATGAACAAAGAATGACAGGGAAGAGTGGAGAAGAAAGAGATGGGTTAGGTTGTAATTGGGGAAAACCCCATTAAAAAGAGTTTGATAGAGTTTCTGATATTTAATTTTTGATTAATTATATTGTTTTATAAATCATTTAATTGGACCCAAATATATTAATGACATCAATTGTTGATTGTTTTTGCCGGAATTTGACCCGAGGTTGTAATTTGAAGTTTATGATTATGTTTTAGGGTATAATTCACAAAACTTAAAGTTTGAGGTGGTAACTCGTAAAGTAGAGAGTTTATAGGACTGCATTTGGAAAATTTTCCTCAATTTTTTTACAAATGAATCAATAATTTTAAAAAGAGATTGTAATCTCGAGTTAAATATAAATTAAAGTTGGGGTCCAACCTTTTACATTTTCACCGTTTGGGACTTCTAATTTTTTTTTTCACCTTTTGGGATCTACTATTCATTTTCCGGCCATAATTAACCAAAGCAAACCAAAAGGTTAGTTACTTGGGTTAAAATTTAGTCCCTTTATTTATTTCCATGTGGCGGCATTTAATGTGTTTATGGGTTTATAGAAATTAGAAGAATTAAACACAACTTTGGGGTCTCATCCTTCCATTTTTTCACTGTTTAGGATCCGAACATTTAATTTTCACCCTTTAGGACATAATTTTTATAAACCCATAATCAAATTAAATGTCCCCACGTGGAAGTTAACTCAAGGGACTGTACTTTTAAGCCAAGTAACTAACCATTTGTGTTGCTTTGGTTAATTGTGGCCGGAAAATGAATGGTAGGTTCCAAAAGGTGGAAAGAAAAATACATGTCCCAAACAGTGAAAAATGTAAAATGTTAGACCCCAACTTTGTACTTAACTCCTGTAATCTCAATACTTAGAAAATCTCAATAGTCAATAGCAATCTTCTGTAGTAGTAAAATCATGGAAAAATGGATTCTAAAAGTACAACATTTAAGCGATCTGCTTAAAAGGGCTGACTTTATGTTTATCTAAGAATAACACAACCTTTTGGACCTATCTTCTTTTAAATGACTCCCCTCTACAATAACTAGCTAAAATAGGTAATATGCTACAACATTTTTTAATATTCTTGTTAATTATATAAAGAAAAAATGTTTAATTTGTGAGTTTGATTTTCATTTTACTTATATATTGTAGCAAGTCATTTTTGAAGAGAGTTCTTTAAAAAAATCAGGTCTAAAAGGTTGTGTTATTAAAAGTTAAACGAAAACTCGACCCTTTTTAAGCAGATCGCTTCAAGGTTGTATTTTTAGAATCCATTTTTCCTAAAATCATTTGTTCTAGTAGCTTATGGCCATGTTCACTTAACTTTCAAAAAAACCATAATCTTCAGAAAATTAAATTTTAATTTTTGAAAATTAGTTGCAATAAATAAATAAGATTTATTTATTAAAGTCAATTTTAATCAATAAAATTGGATAAAGTGAACATATACGACAACTAATTTTCGTATAATCATTTAGCAAAAATAATCTGTACAATCAGCTAAAATATTTTGCGATCAGTAAAAATCTGTTTTAGCAAGTAAAAAAGAAGTTCGTTATATTCTAGTAAAAATAAAATGAATAGAACCTGGCTTAAGTTAGAAAATAGTGAAAATTAAGGGAAAATTTTCTAGAAAAAATGGAAAACACTTTTGTAAAGCGTAGAATTATCATAGACAAACACATTACTTTTTATGTTAACTCAATGATTATGCAATATATGAATGGGTTGACTTACGAAGATGCTTGGAAATCAATTACTCCCTCCTTTTTTTTTTTCTTTCCCTTTGGTATTTTGCAAGCGTTATAACAACTAATTTATTGTGCATTAAAATTTCTCTATTATTTTATTTAAACAAGATAAATTACGTTTATTATAATGTTTTCACTTTTATTAAAATTCTGATATTGGAAAAATGAGAAAGATTAATGTCCCAATAGAAAAGTATGGGAGATTAAATGACCCAATGAATTTAAATTGTTAAAATAATTATTGGACACAAATTTTGATAGAATATTAAAATATTTACGTGATAATAGAAAAATAAATGTAAAAAACATTTTGGGACATCCAAAAATGAAAACGTAAAGAACAAAAGTAGACAGATGAAGTAACTACCATGAGAAGTGACGATTGGTCGGGCCAGGGCACCCCACTAACCAGCTTGGGCAAGGAAAAAGTATGAATTCGTGAGCGTGGGCCATATATGGTTTTGAAAAAGACACGACATCACACGACCCGATACAATAAAGTACATTGTTGACCAAAATTAATTTTAGACAAGGAAGTCCGATACGAAACGACATGGCACGAGGGCAGATGATCTTGGGCCATTCCTGGGCAACACTTTTGAAGATTGTAGTACGACATAAAACTAGTGAGTTTGGCGTGATCGGAGCTATTTAAAGTCAAAACACACGAGTTTGATACAAAATACGACCAAGCACAGCCTACGACTATCTTTAACGAGAAGGGTTGGTTAGGTTAACGTCCAATGACAAACTTATTATTAATGTCGAGACCACGGAGTTATATCAAAACATGTAGTGGTGGACGACAAAAATTGTTTTAGTGTTCAAAGTTGCTATTACTACTAATCTTTTACGCGCTCGATCGCCACTTTAATGTCTTTCTTGTTTGACCTTTATTTATCGGTATATCGCTCGATCGCCACTTTAATGTCTTTCTTGTTTGATCTTTATTTATCGCTCAACTCACTAGCTATATATATATATATATATATATATAGAGGTTCCTATGAGAACCACCCTTAAGGTGAGAACCGTCTTATGGTGAGAACTATAATCCTCACCGTTTATTATTTCGTATCTTATCCGTTCAATACTTTTAAACACGCCAGTACACCACTAGTTCACTATTCAACATTATCCCTACATCCTCTAGCTTTCCCCGCACACTTTCTTCGACGCGCGCCATTGATCTCAAGCTATCATCAAAAGACTCATCACTAATGACTAATGAGTCTCTCCTATTTTACGGTGGTAATGTTAGAGCTGATTAATTACAGTTCACGGTAGTTTTCCGGTTAATATGTGTCGACAATGGTGTGTTTAGTGATCCCTTTGGCATATATTCATTCATAAACCAACAACCTCTAGCTTGTAGCCTTACGAGCAAAGCCCACCATTAACGTGCTGAATCATCCCAATTATACTTACCTCTGCTCTGAATTGCTTCTCCCCTTGAGCGTGCTTCATTCTTTCAAGTTAATTTCTTGGCAGAGACAACCGTTGAATCTCGGAAAATTCCTTTGAAAACAGATCCAAAACCCCCTCCTCCAAGTTTAGCAAATTACCTTAAAGTTCATATGCTTGGCCAAGGAAGCTAGCAGAGAAGAATATTGAAGCAAAGAATTTATGTTTCGATCGGGTCCTTCGTTTCTACTAATTTGAGTGACTTCGGGCTTGCAATTAAACATATTTTATTGTTGTACTTGTGTATTTGGTTTTAATCAGTGCAATCAGAATTTGTCATTCCACTTCTCAATTAAAATTTAAACAACAAGCCTCCAAATCTCCAATAACTAATTTCCCACAATATAACAAAACGAGGAGAAGTACTATTTTTGAAGCAATATTTGTGCGATGATTATTAAAGTTGGTGTATGATGAAAATATATGTATGTAACTGATTAATAAAACTTTTCATATTGTTTTTTTCACTGTAGGATTTAACGAGGTTTCTTAGTGAACACAAGTATTGAAGTATATAACTTTTGAATTATATGTGCATATTTTCTTTACTAAATATGCATAACTTTTGAATTATATGTGCATATTTTCTTTACTAAATATGTATATTTTTTCGTTTCCAGAAAACCAAAAATTATATTCATCTCGAAAAATGGGTGCACATATAGTTGAAATATTATGCACATTTAGTTCAAAAAATATGCTTATTTAGTTTAAACAATATGCACAAAAGTTCTCACTGTAAGAGAAGTTCTCACGATAAGAGATTCTCACCGGAACCTCACCCTATATATATATATATATATATATATATATATATATATATATATATATGGTCCACATGGGGATGTATTGGCCCACAAATATCCCCTTTTATACGTTCCATAAAATTGATTGATTCGAAATTTATCTTAGCTGGTGTTGGCTGAATGATCAACTTTCCTTGTGAGCAAGCAACACATGAAATTTTTTTAGAGAAAATCAGCTGGCTCTTTAATGAATGCCCACAAGAATTTTCAATGATTTTTCGCATCATTATTGAACCGGGACGGCCTAACCGGTCATGCCAAACTATGAAGCTATCAGTAAACTTCTGGTTTACTATAGCATGTGTTTCAATTGAAAATTTTCGTGTAGTGCAAACCAGTGGAGAATGTAGGTAATCTCACCAAGACAGTCTTTGTGCCATTGGTTATGCTCGTGAATTGAAGGAATTCGTCATTTTCTTCACTAATTGTCTCAATATGATAACCATTACTTCGAATATCTTTAAAACTCAATAAATTTCTTTGAGACTTGGGAGAATATAATGCATCAATGATGACAAATTTAGTTCCCATAAGCAACAATATATTTGCTCTTTCGGAGCCTTCTATAATATTTGTACTATCCGATATAGTACTCACACTAGTTTTTCTCATCATCAATTGAGAGAAATATTTCTTATTCTTAAGTATAGTATGAGTAGTTGCACTGTCTGCAAGACACAATTCTTCATCTTTTATTTCCCACCGACCTTGAGAGGTATTCATATTCGATAACGATGATTCTTGTAGTTACTTTCTCGTTTGTTTAATCGCGGTTTCTTTTGATTTCCATCAACGATTAGCAATGGTGCTGGTAACGTATTATGAAAGTAGAGAGAAAGGGAGAGAGAGGAAGAGAGAAACTAACTGTCGGTTATATTATCATTCATCCATATCCAAAGGCCTATATATATATATATATATATATATATATATATATATATATATATATATATATATATATATATAAGCCAGCTCCCGAGGGTATTTTAGTAAATTAACTTTTCGTGTCCACTTGCAAAAACTCAATTATACCTTCTCCGTTTAACAGTTACTCACAATACAAATTTTCGTGCCCACTTGCGAACAGACTATAATACCCTCCCCGTTTAATAGTTGATCACACTTACAAGGCTGACTTATTCAGTAACGTTCACAACATTCTTACTAGGCCCAAAACCACAACTATGCAGCTTATTTGACTTCTAAAATTAAAACATTCAATGCTAAAGAAAAGGGAAGGAAATCAATTAGGGGAATATAATACATTTAATCCAGGAAAGGAAATACTGAAAATTAGGGAAATACGACACAATTAAATCAGGAAAGGAAATAATACAAACACAGAATCAAAAAAACACAATTAATACAAAAAATGAAATTATTACAAATTATTTCAAATGCCAAAAAAAAGCTCCAGAAAACTCTGTAAAACCTCCATCACTGTTCTTCGTGAAAGCACCATCACCAAAACCTCCATCATCGTTCTTCACGAAGTCGCTCCAACACACATAAGTACCAGTTTTCTCACGAATCCTTGCAAGAAATTAAAAACAGAAATAAAACAATTTTGTAATAATAATAATTCGTGATTTTTATGCATAACCATACAAAACAGTAATTAAATAATTAAATAAAATATGAGGAGTAATAATTCCTTATGGATCTTAATTAATTATTTCGGTTTAATTCATGATTTTAATTTCTTATGGATCTTAATTAGAGATTCGCGAATTTTTTTGCATACCCAAAAAATAAATAGAAATTAAACAATTAATGATTTTTTAATTTAATTGAATGGACATATTCAAATCTGTTTGTGCATAAAAATACGCATAACAATTATATTTTTTTGTACATAAGATTAAATATCAAATAAAAGCAGAAATTAAATATTTTTTAATATTGCTGCTTTGTAAATTGAGTATGTCTAACTAACACACTTGGGATTATTTATTTTGCCGATTTGAAAATACAAGGTATGTAATATCCCTTGCTTTTATGGACTGAACTTTATTATTACATATTTTAATTCATTCTTTTAGTACAATAATCTCTTATATTAGTTAATCGGTTTTTATGGAAGATTTATTCAAAATATAAGGTATGTTTATATGTTTTTGTGGGTGTGCAATAGATTCTGAAAAGACACCTCGTTGTAAATCTGTTTTGTTAGAATTATGAATTGGAAAATAATTGACTTTGAATCGGTTTTTTTGCAGATTTTAAGTTGGGTTTGAAGTTCAAAACGAGATAAAATTGCGAACAACATACGGTATGTGATTTTAATTCATGGTTTTAATTAAATAATCTATTATATTTTTTTAATCTCTAATTGCATATTTCAAAATATAAGGTATATTCAAAAATATTTCTTCTTATGAATTGAAACCATTAGTTTTTTTATTATATAAAATCAATGATGAAAACTGAAATGAAAAATGGTTTTGGCATGTTTTAATTTCGATTTCAAGTTCGACTTTGCATCTGGTGTCAAGTTCGTCAAGGCATACAAAACACACGACAAAGGCAACGACATAAGGTATGTCCCCTATCAATCCCTTAAACAAAATAGTCCATTAGTTTTTTTTATTATTATCTACAATCAATGATGAAAACTGAAATGAATAATGATTTTGGCATGTTTTAATTTTGATTTCAAGTTCGACTTTGCATCTGGTGTCAAATTCGTCAAGGCATACAAAACACACGACAAAACCAACGACATAAGGTATGTTCCCTATATATATCTTAAACAAAATAGTAATATGCATGCAGATTTTAATTAATATGCATGCTTTTATTGATTTTAATTAATTATTACAGATTTTAATTCATACTTTTTATTCAGAAAAGTTGTTATTTGAATGTGATCTCTACTTTCAGATTTTATTAGGATTTAAGAATGCAACAAACTTTATAAATTAGAAAGGTATATATGTAAAGCTTTTAAAATGACATTTTACACAAACTCAATAGAGCTAAACAAATTAACAAAACGAAATTGTAACAAAACAAAACATTAGTTTAGAATAGTCAGTGACAATATGAATTTAAAACTGCTTTGGATTGGTTTGTTAGTTCTTAAAAACTCAAAAATGTGTTCTAAAACATTCTAAACTGATTCGGATTTAAACCGATTTGGATTGACATGTGAGCTCACATTTTTAGTTAACTAAACAGAATGAACCTAATTAACTTTAACAAAACAAACTCTGTTAACTTTATTGCAAATACACTAAAAACTTAAGTTTCCATTGCTTACAAATATAAGATAATTGATTGATTTTTTGAGATTAGATTGGACTTTTTAAGATTAGATTAAAACAAACAAAATACTTTGTCATACTCATAGTTTTATAATATGTTTGGTTAAATCTATTTTTTAACGAGGTATTTGGTTAAAAAGATTGCTAAATGTTATTTACAACTCCAAGCGATTTTTATTTTAACAGAGTAAAAGCCAATAAAAACTGAATAATATCTTTATAAACAAAAGTTGATAAACCCAAGCACTCAATTTCTACTGTATTTTCCAAAATCTCAAGTTTTTCGATTAAAAATTCCACCAAGAATTTTCACAAAAAACAAAAACCACACCAACAAGAATGCCACACTATCACAAAATCTCAATCTTATTAACTCCCAACAAAATTGATTAACTCAACAGATAAAGGAAACTTTCAAATTCACAAGTCAACAACATGCAGAATAAACAAGGATAAAATTCAACAATACATCATACATAAATTACACAAAAACAATCAAGGTCTAGAAAATCAAACGAATCTACAAGAAAATCAATCAAAATTTTAAGAATATAGTAAACCGAAGCAAACAGTAGATGAACAACATAGATTAATTACAATATTAAACAACACAAGTAGGAGCACAGCAAAATTGATTAAAAACAAAAAAAAAGGTTAAAATACAAGATTTGAAACTAAAGAAGATTAGAAGAGAGAAAGAGAGCAAACCTCACGCGCCTTGCCAGCCGCCTTTGCATCTTCCTCTCCATTCAGTATAATTTCAGGACATGCAAACCAAAAATTCCATAAATAATAGTGATTAAACAAAAACAAAAATTCCATAAATAATTAGTGATTAAACAAAAACAACAGAAATACGAAAAATCAGAATCAAAACAACAAGATCGGAAATTTAGAAGGAAATAAAGCAAAAAAATCACAAGAACTCACCAGAAACTTTGATGCGCCGCCCATCGCCTCGCCCAACCGCCTCGATCAGCGCCTCGACCAACGCCTCGACCAGCGCCTCTCCGGTTTTCTCTCCAACAGGACATGCAAATCAAAATTGCCAAAAAAATCAGTTAAGCATTAAGAAAATGAACCCAACTGAGATTAGTTAAGCAAACCCTAAATAACCTATCTATTCCACAAATCGATATTGTGCATGAAGTAAATTTCGATTATAAAACAAAAAACATGAAGTAATCAAAACCCTAAAATTCTAAATCAAGGTTAAATAAGGCAAAATTAAGACGAAAAGAAGGGTAATATACCTGTGAAAGGAGAGAGATCTTCCTGATCTTTAGATTTCATAGTGTTGTCACCATATTTTTCCTCAAAACATAGAAAGAAACAATTTTAGGCATCGCCATTTTTTTATGAGATCAAAGAAGAACCGGGTTAAAGAGAGAAAGGAATGAAGAAAAGAGAGGAGTGCTGCTATGAGATCGGCGGTGGTGGGAAAAGAGAGAGAAAGGAAAACAAACTACTCCGTAAAATGTAACAAGAAGAGAGAAGAGAGGATGAGCGGCGGTGAGAAGGAGAGAGAAAGTAAAACAAAACAAAATAGGTTAAAGGAGATATGATATAAAGAGAGAAACAAAATGAAATAGGGCTAGACTTTGGAAAGAAATGACCCAATTAATCTATTATCAACCTTTGAGAACGAAATGGGCCGGCCTATTCTCTGAAATGAGCTTAAAACGAAATGAATATATATCTCTTATTAGCTTGACAAGTTATGTTCGATTATAGACCCGTTATCCGAACTTTATTAAAACGAAATGAATAGACTTTTATTTTCGCCGAAAATAAAAAATAAAAAGCATCAAACTAAAATATTTTGTTTAATTTAAATTGAAATTTTTGTTTAAGCAGAAAAGAAAAAACAAAAGGAAACACAATAAAATATTATTTTAATTTAAATTAAAACATTCGTTTAAGTAGAAAATAAAAACAAAAGGCATCAAAATAATAAATTAATTTTATATTATATTTTAAAATGAAACTTTGTATTAGCAGAAAAGAAAAACTTGATTATAATCTATATGAAAACTTAAAAAGTAATCTTTTAAAAAAATAAATTATTTAGTAAATAACTTACATTATTCACTCTCCAATATACTTCGTACAACACGTGAATTTTAATATAAAAGTTTGTTACTGATTTTTAAAAAGGATATTGAAAGGAGACAAATTGGAACAGGTGATTGGAAACATTAGCGTTCCAATTTAATTACCATAAAAATTAGCAATATCAATATTACAACAATACATAGTATAATTAACTTATAAAAACAAAATCCTGAACATTCGTATACGGTTGGTTATGTTTTGCATCTTGATTGGGCGGATAAGTGCATATGGTTAAACAAATATATTGCGAGCAAAAGAAGAAAGTGATACTTACTATTTTGTATGTTTAATAACTTTACTTCAGTACTTTAATTTTGGTTTTTCGATGGGATATGTTAGTTGTATCAAAATAATGTTAAGTTTTTTAATAGCTTTAATTGGTCATAAGATCCGATCATTCATCATGTAAGGCTACGAGTATTGTATGACCTCAATATAGAAAAATATGGACTTTGCGAATGATTTTTGGTGCCTAAAATTTGTAAAATCCGCAAGGATCGCGTGCATAAAATACTAGTGTATATATATATATATATACTATCCTCGTTTCAAAATGATCTTTACACTTTTTGCTTTAGTCCGATTTATAATGTTCTTTACACTTTAATTTATTCTATTTTTTGACATAAAAATTTACCAACTTACCCTTCCTGCCCCACCATATTTACAATTTTTCCCACATTTTCTTTTACTTTATTCATTTTTTTCTTTTCACACATTTCTCTTACTTTTTCCATATTCTATTATAACCAACCAACTTTTCGATTTTTTATTTAATCTTTGTGTAAATAGTAACTGTAAACATTTTTATGAAACGGAGGTAGTATGTAACACGAAAGATGAGTTGAACATTTTAAATACACTTTAATTAATTAACTTCCATATTTTCAAATGTGCTTTTCTACTTTAATTTTCTTTTCCACTTTTATATTCTTTACTTCTTTTAAATATTTTAGAGGGATTTAGTAAAACCCGTGTTTTGAATTTATGAAGGCATGGGATGTCAACAAGCCATTTAGATCTTTGAAAGTGGAGATGGTTGACTGTGAGCTAAGGATGACAATAGGATCTCCATAATATTCAAAATGACCCTTAATTTAAGTAATTAAATCCAAAAAATAATCAATTAACCCAAAAAACATCAATTAAAAACTTTTGTTGGGGGATTCTTCTTCACTTTTGATATTCTTCTTCTTCACTTCAAATCTCCATCATCATCATCTTCATCTTCTACTTCTTCTTTCTCATCTCTCATCACCATGGAAACCATTATTACCGCTCAATCCCATAACTAATCAACGGGAAGGTGGAAGGTGTCACGAATTTTGTTAGCATTGAACTCTTTGAAACTCTCAGCGCAGTCGCCGCCCATGAGAACGAAAGCATTGTCGAGGGCGGCGTCAGTGAGATGTTCTTCGAGAATACGAGCCTCACCGGCGAAGACGATCAGGGGGATATCTTCAATAGTTTTGAGAAATACGTCGATTTCTTTCTGAACTGGGTATTCAGGCAATTGTAATGCCTCATTTGACCTCCAGCTTTCCAGGGTCCATTGTTGTTCAGACGACTTTTTAGCAATGGATGGGATAGCGAAGGTAGAGGCAGCGACTGCAAGAGGGTGGGTGGGTTTGGAGGAGATAATGGGGTAGTTTTGTCCCAGGATTGGACGGGGGAGATGTGGCGGGGTTTGAGAGGGAGGAGAGAGAGAGAGTGGTGGGTTTTGTAGTGGTGGTGGTGGAGGGTAAGAAGGTGGTTTTGCTAGGGAGAATGATGTTGTTGGAGAGAGCCATTTTAATGTTTTTGTGTTAAAATGTTTATCTGCCGCCGTAGTTAGGAGAGGGAAAGACTGGGGTTATGATGTTTTGAGGGGTTGAAGAGAGAGAGGAAGGAGGGAGGTGGGCTTTTATAAGGAAGGGGGTAGTTGGAGAAAAGAGAAGAAGTGGAACAAGCTTGGGATGGTTGTGAGGAAGAAAGACAAAGGAGCTGATCGAGAGTCAACCATGGAGGAGAGAGGGGGCTTGGGGTGGTTGCGGATTTGGTTGTTTTGAGTGGCGGTTTTGGTGGCTCGGGTTTTAGGATTTCACTTGTGATGTGATTATGATGGCAAAGAAGAGAAAATAATTTTTTTGAAAATAATTTTTTTGGTGGAGGATTGGAGATGGCAGAGAAACCATAGAAGCCATAGAAGGAGAAGAAAGGAAAGAGAGTTGAGAGAGAGTGTGAGAGAGAGTGTGAGAGAGAAAGAGAGATGAGCAAAGTAAATAAAAAGAAAAAAAATAGGAAAATAAACAAAATAAATAAAATAAGAAAATAAGAAAATAATAGGAAAATAATAATAATTAGAGGCTATGTTCACGGAAAAGTTAACGGAATGGACGAAAAATGCTCATTAAGGGAATTTTGTGTTATTTTTTAAAACATCAGGGGTATTTGGTGCATTTGGGAAACATTAGGGGTATTTGGTGCATTAACGCAAACCTCGGGGTCATTTCATGAAATATACGTTATTTTTATGTAAGAAGAAAATATTATACAATTTCCATTGTATGGATTTGAATATTTTGTTTCCCCTTTAAGAACCTGATAATTTTAAATTGATAATACATGGTTTAATGGAGGTAAGTCTTAATTGAATTTCAATTGATAACTGAAAGTAATTTAAGGATGAAGAGATAATCTTAAGCCCCGTTTAATTCACCTTATTTCTCCTTATCTGATATGATCTGATCTGATCTGAACTTAATTTTTTTTATCTGATCTGATCTGACCTTATTTTTTTTCTGATCTGAATGAGTTTTCATAATTACGGTTTAAATAACAAAACTACAATTATTAATAATTAATGATTTACATGTAACATAAATTTATATTATTGTTATAAATTATAAATTATTTATTTGACTTATATCATTATTTAACTATTCCATATATTAGATAGATTTGGACATGGTCTGGATAGATCGGTTCTAATCTGGACATGATCAGAACATACATGTTTTCATATAGACCTAATGGTTCTGACTTGACATTATTTGGATACACCGGTTCTGATTTGGACGTATGGGTTCTGAATTGGACATAATTGTTCAGTTTTGGACATGATCTGTACACATCTGTTTTGATCTGGACATGATCTGTACAGATCGATTTGATCTGGGCATGAGTTGTACACATCAATTATGATCGGGACATGATCTGCACAAACTGATTATGATCTGAACATAATAGTTCTGATCTGGACATGAAGGTTCTGGTCTGGACATGATTTGTGTTGTGGGCAAAATTACCATGCCAACTTGTACTGATAAAGATACGACACGTGGCACGTATTATGCCCCATAAGCAAACCATACGCCTTTTTATCTGGAGTGTAGGTACTTATCTAAGTATCTACGGAGTATACGTATTAGTATTCATATACGGATAAATATATGTATTCAAGTCCATACATAAGTGGCATACTTGGAAAATACCTTATGATGGCACAAAAGCCCAAAAAGCTAAAAGGCCAATAACTGCAAAAGGGAAAGGACACTTGTCCTCTCCTCCTACCTCAGCCAATCATATGAGGGAATATTAGGTCATTCTCCCCAAAACCTAGTACTATATAAAGCCTCATTTCCCAAGAAAAAAGGGGGTTACAATCACAACACAACCAGATATATTAATTGCCCTGCCTTCTCTCTACTTTCTCTCTCTACAAACACATACTTACTTAAGAATCGGAGGGAATATTCCGAGAGGAATATTCTTGTTTTGCAGGTAGGAGCGGAGATCGTATCGCAAGCTACCGGAAACCTCCAAGTCATCAGCTTACTGGAAAAACCCCACAAAATTTGGCGCCGTCTGTGGGGAGGTACTGTAGCATGGAAGATCAACGGCAGGACAATGATGCTGGGCGGCCTACTCGAGTGGAGCGGCCACCCCTGGAAAGGGAAATGCCGACCGAGCAGCTGACGCCGGCTCCAAGAATCACAGGAGATCCGCCTAGGTTTTTGCAGCAGGGCACACACCTCGTCATGCTGCCGAGGTAGAGGTGCTCAGTGAAGAGGACGACCAGGCCAACAACACACCCCCTGGGGGACACCTGGATCCTCATGCAGAAACAGTAATGGAAGAGAACCCTGACATGCCCGTGTCTGTGGGCGCCCTACGAGCTATCTTGGCCGAGTTTCAAGCTGATATGGGCGAGACAGTTAACGCTGAGGTACAGAAGAGCATGCTGATCTACACTACCAGATCGGCTGCCATTCACGAGAGGCCGATCGATAATAGACCATCACTTTCTCTGCGTCCCCCGAATGTCTGGACCAGGCAGACCCGGGAGGACGTCAGGAGGCGGTTGCTAGAGAACCAAGCCAATCCGACCCTGTCTTACCTGCCGCGCCGACTGCCTCAGCGGCTGGTCAGAGACACGTCTCGAGGACATGAGCAGGCACACGCGGAGCAGGTAACTGATTCTGAATCTGAACTTTCTGATACCGGGTTAACCCCCGTCATGCCGAATAGACCTCTACCTCACCCAACTTACACGCACTTGAGCCAAGCGCGCCCACGGGCCACCCGTCCAAGTCTTCAAACTCGCTGTCGTGAGTCCTATCGGCGGGAGCCGTACTCAAGGTACCAGGATCCTGTGTATCACATTCAAGACGGAGTGTCCAACATGGCCCTAGGACATTCCACTCCTTTTGCAGATAATATCATGAGAGCACCGAAGGAACCCAAGGTTAAGCCGCCCAACATTGACGCCTACGATGGGACTACAGATCTAGACATGCATCTCCTAGTTTACCGGCATCATATGTATGTTCAAGGAACAACCGACTCAACTTGGTGTAAGTATTTCCCGGGTACGCTCAAAGGAGTAGCGTCTAAGTAGTTTGAGAGGCTTCCGGCTGGAACCATTTGCTCTTTTTCTGAGCTCGAGTTATTGTTTTCCACTCGGTTCATGGCTCACAAATAAGAAAAGAAGACGAGCATGCATTTGAGTCGAATTCAGCAAGGGAGAGATGAGTCTTTGAGGAGTTATGTGAAAAGATTCAACTTAGAAGCGGGGCAAATCCCATATTTGCCGGATGGGGTTGCGTTTCATAACTTTATTAGGGGGATTAAGAAAGGCTCATTCAAGTTTGACTCGGTAAAGAAAAGTGTGCGAACCATGGCAGAGGTGCTAGATGAGGCCGAGGCCTTTATCCACGCAACAGAAATTTGCAGCGTCCCAAAAGAACCTCGAGGAAGTGATATCGCTGAGCCGACAACTAAGAAAGAAAAATTTGAGAAGAAAAGCCGCCTAATGGGACTTGGGCTATTGCAAAAGAGTCAGACAGGTCTCCCGGGGCGTCAGGTCACAATAGGTCCAGAACTTATGACCGGGAGCGATTCGAATATAACACAGATATGTACACCATCCTCATGGACGTTGGGTCCAAGTATGAGATTAATCGACCGTTTCCTATGAAGTCGCCGCCAGAGAGTAGGGACCCCAAGTTGTATTGTCACTTTCATAGTGACATTGGACATGACACCAAAGAGTGTAAGAGCCTGAAAAAGGCACTGGATGGACTAGCCTCTAAGGGATTCCTAAAGAGTTATATCAGCAAGAACACTGTAGGTTCTGGAAAACCGTTCTACAAAAAGAATAAATCACCTCCCTCGGAAGAGGATGGAAACCGTACTGATCCAGAGTTTGTGGCCGTCATATCAGGAGGGTTGGCCGCCGGGGGTCCAACCATGAGGGGTCAGAAAGATTATGCCAAGCGGCTGGGGCAAGTGATGTTGTCAGGAAAGGCCACAACCGACCCCTTCCCAAAAGTGGAGATTGGCGAGGCCGACCGGGGAAAAATAGCCACCCCACATGATGATCCACTGGTAATCGAGTTGAAGGTTGCCAATCTGAGGGTTAGGCGCATTCTGGTTGATACAGGGAGTACGTCAGATATAATTAGCCTTGAGTGTTTAAACCGACTACAGCATGATTCCTCAAAAATAGAGAAAATTCACTATCCTATTATAGGCTTTGGAGGTAGTATCATCCATCCAGTTGGCATCATTTCTCTCCCTCTGCGGATGGGAAATAAGAAAGAGTCTCGTCAAATGGACGTCCGTTTCCTCATAGTAAAAGATCTGACTGCCTATAATATTATATTGGGGCGTCCTACTTTGAACAAGGCAAAGGCTGTTATTGTTACTCACTTGATGCTTCTAAAGTTTGTCTGTGATTATGGGAGCGTCAGCACCATACATGTTAATCAGCAGCAAGCTAAAAACTGCTATTTAACCACGCCGAATTCAGAGGCATGGGGGTCAGGGGAAGAGAAAGATGTGTTAGGTAACAAACGAAAGTGCGGCGGCACACAATCCAAATCCCTGAAAGAAACACTAACTATATCAGCGGCACACATGGAATAAAGACGACCAGAGCCTGTTGGGGCTCATTACAATGTGGTGTTGAATGCAGATAAGCCAGGTAGAGTAGTGCCCATTGGAATTTCTCCTGATGACCCGCTAGCGGCAGAGTTGGTCAACCTATTGAGAGAATTTGAAGATATCTTTGCTTTTACTGTTGAATAGATGCCCGACATTGATCCTGCTGTGGCCGTCCATAAGCTCAATGTGGACCCAAATTTCAAACCGGTCCGTTAGAAGAAAAGGAACCATGGGGAAGATAGAAACCAGGCGGCGGCGGCAGAAGTGAAAAAGTTGATGGATGCAGGGTTTGTTCGACCTAGCCAATATCCGGACTGGGTTGCTAATGTGGTCCTCGTCCCAAAACCCAACGGCACCTGGAGGATGTGTGTTGACTACACCAACCTCAACAAGGCATGTCACTAGTAGAAAAAATCACATTTGCAGCGCGCGTAAAACAGGCTTTTTGCGGCGTTTTCGCGCGCTGCAATTGTGATGGCTGCAAATACGGTAAGATTTTTTGCAGCGAGCGTACACGCTGCATATAACAGGTTAATTGCAGCGCGGGTTACATGTATAGGTTGCAAATAGTGTATTAGTTGCAGCGCAGATCGACCCCTATAAGCTGCAAATAAAAAGTAGTTGTAGCGCATTGTTGAGAAATACGCGCTGCAATTAGTTGTCATTTTGCAGCTTATTTTTAGTACACGCGCTGCAAATACTTTACTTTTTTTTAATAAAGAAATATAATAGCTCCGATCAGATGCAGATTTATATATTATCCTTGGACAATCCTGTTATTTTGACAAAAAATTATAATAAAAACATTATTAATAGGTTGCAAAAATTTTGCCATAGTTTCCCTTGTAATTTGCGAAACCCGGACAAAACGGGAATTTATAAAAACCTGTATAAAAGACATAACATACATAGATGTTCCAACAACTACATATATATATGCTCCAAGTGGCATCCAACGTCATATCCAACATAACAAAAACATAAAACATAACATTAGTAGATCACAACAAACTCATTCGCCGGCATCCATTAAATAGTTGTCCTTAAAATACTTTGCCCATTGTTCTCGAGTTTCTTCTAACTCCTCATCAGAATATGGCATTTCTCTTTGTACATAACCCTTCAAAAAAGAAAAACTTGGTATTAATTACTCGAAAACTAATTTAAGAGAAAATTGAATCTTATACCTAATTAAATAAGTTCACGTACCTCAGACAAATTATCCTTGTATTCATTGTATACTGTGACAACATCATGCATGTATTTCATCACATAATAACCACTATCCACTGCATCAACTTGTTGAGCACACTATTTACACAAATGAAGCACGTATATATGCTTTGTTTAAACTTTCTAAGACTCATTCCAATCAAGTTATGCACGTTTTAGGCTTGTTGGGTCGTTATGAATATATTTAGGCTAAAATGAGACATTTTCGCTCCCATTCTTGAACTAATGAACTTAATGATTCATTTTAATCTAATTACAAGTTTTATATGCATTGTTTAAACTTTCTAAGACTCATTCCAATCTTGTTATGCACGTTTAAGGCTCGTTGGGACGTTATAGAACATATTTAGGCCAAATTGAGGAATTTTCGCTCCCAACTTTGCACTAAAGAACCTAAGGACTCATTTAAAACTAATTACATGTTTTATATGCTTTGTTTAAACTTTATAAGACCCATTCCAATCAAGTTATGTACGTTTTAGGCTTGTTGGGTCGTTAAAGGACATATTTAGGCAAGTTGAGGCATTTTCGCTCCCAACTTTGCACTAAAGAACCTAAGGACTCATTTAAAACTAATTACATGTTTTATATGCTTTGTTTAAACTTTCTAAGACCCATTCCAATCAAGTTATGCACGTTTAGGCTTGTTGGGTCGTTATGGACATATTTAGGCTAAAATGAGACATTCTCGCTCCCATTTTGGAACTAATGAACCTAAGGACTCACTTTAAACTAATGACATGTTTTATATGCTTTGTTTAAACTTTCTAAGACTCATTCCAATCAAGTTATGCACGTTTTAGGCTTGTTGGGTCGTTAAAGGACATATTTAGGCAAATTGAGGCATTTTCGCTCCCAACTTTGCACTAAAGAACCTAAGGACTCATTTAAAACTAATTACATGTTTTATATGCTTTGTTTAAACTTTCTAAGACCCATTCCAATCAAGTTATGCACGTTATAGGCTTGTTGGGTCATTATAGGACATATTTAGGCAAAAATGAGACATTTTCGCTCCCATTTTTGAACTAATGAACCTAAGGACTCATTTGAAACTAATTACATGTTTTATATGCTTAGTTTAAACTTTCTAAGACTCATTCCAATCAAGTTATGCACGTTTTTGGATCGTTGGGTCGTTATGGACATATTTAGGCAAATTGAGGCATTTTCGCTCCCATTTTTGAACTAATGAACCTAAGGACTCATTTTAAACTAATTACATGTTTTATATGCTTTGTTTAAACTTTCTAAGACTCATTCCAATCAAGTTATGCACGTTTTAGGCTTGTTGGGTCGTTATGAACATATTTAGGCTAAAATGAGACATTTTCGCTCTCATTTTTTAACTAATTAATGAACCTAAGACTAATTATTATCGTATAACACACTGTTCAACTATGTTACTTGGAATCTTCATTTTACCCCAAGTACCTTGGATCCTCGGCACCCGAACGTGGGTATGGACACTTGACATTTTATTTTGGACCAAAATAATGAATTAACATAGCTGTTCAATTTATAATCTAAACACGATTAAGAGATTCATGCCAACCCTAAAAAACGATAATTTTGGGATACATGGTAATCATAATAAGCTACGAAGTGTGCTGAAACTGAAATATAAGTATGGTTAGAATGATAAAAATGATTTCCAAAGAACACAGTTTGAAGATCTTTACAAAAACTTCCTCTCACGGGAAAGAAAATTAAATGGAAGAATGAAGGAAAACTCCTTAAACCTAAAAGTTACATCTTACTTTTAGCCGAGTAAAGCAAATAAGGGGCTACGGATGCTAAGAGGTAGGTCTGAGAATTTGTAAAAGAACTAAAATAGAGTCCCACAAGTATAATGTGGAACCCAAGGGCTCTCAAAATGATGAATCATGGAAGACCTAAACCAAAGTCCCACAAGTATACTAATGCAGAGGGTTGAAATGATCTATGTCCTACACTCACAATATTCACAACTTGCTAATCTTTATGACTCGTGGAAAAAGCACGAGCATTTTGGCAAAATCCTAGACTAAAGCTTAGAAAATTATTCTATTATTAAATATGAGTTCTACAGGTCTGTTATTATCAAATATGAGTTCTACACGAATTCTTCTGCTTGTTTTGTCGACATAAAAACCCAAGTAATTTTCACCCTCAGCTTTTCTTTCAGTCCCAATTCAAAATAATGGACTAAACTACATGGTTGTCCCTAGGGCTTGTCATCCATGGCTTTGAAATCATTAAAAAGTCTAATCAAGGCCAGGTTTTACCACGGCCAAGCAAAAGTGGGTTGTTAGACCTGTTACTACTTAATGAGGGCATGAGGCAGGTCAAACACAATGTATGTTGTTCATCCTCTATACTAGAAACCAATTTGCACAAATATGTCTCTTAATGCCCCCGATGTTCCCGTTCCCGTGACATTGACATTACAACTTGTATTAATTAACTTAGTTCCCGGTGCATTTTTCCTTTTTATGGTAGAACTTGCCATATTTTAGTCCCTGTAATCAACCTACTGTAATAAAAAAAAAGGTTGGAAAATGGAAGGAAACTTATGTTCTTCATTTTAGTTAACAATGAGAGTTGGTTTTCGTATTTTTGAAGATGAAACATTCCAAACTAAGATTAGTTATGGGATTTAATTTGTAGCTTTTTTCCAACTAAAACAGGAGCACCACAAATCACAATAACTAAACTAACCAACTAAAACATGGTAATATCATATGGGAATTGGGAGCAGCACGCCAGCACCACAAGTCTACAGACTACAATAACTAAACTAACATGTAATTGCAATAAAAGACTTGACTGAAATTGCAGACTAACTCACTCACTAACTCTCAGCCACACACTAACTCACTCACAGTCACACACTAACTCACTTACTTACAAATTGATCAGGGATGAATCGCATCAGATCAAGTTAATTAACAACATGAAGTTCAATGAAATTGATTTGGGCGGGACATTTATAAATTAAAATTTCGATAATACATAAATCAAATTAAAATTTCGAAAATCAAATCAATTAATCAAATGAATGTTGCGAAAATATTAACAGAATATCTGAATTGCTCAAATTGAAGAGGTGAAGAACAAGAAGCAAAAATTTACCTTGTATTAGTCGAAAAATTGGTTGAACTCGTTCCAAACAAGTTATGCACGAGTTCCCTTGAACAGATCGAAAAAGAACAGATGGTGGAGCAGCGGAGAAGAGGAAGGTACGTAGTGGAGCAGAGGAGAAGATGAAGGTACGCAGGCGGTGAAGTAGCGGAGGAGCGAGCTGCAGATGCGGAGGAGCGAGCGAGCTGCGGTGAAGTAGCGAGTGGCTATGGAGATTGGGAGAATATGCGGAGGAGAGAGATTGCGATTCTAGATCTGTGGTGGCTAGGTTGAGAAGATAGATTGAGATTGGGAATTCGAAAAAATTTCCTTAATTGCAGCAAACTCGAGACATGGAGGCTGCGAATATTATGAGTTGCAGCATTCAGTACGGCCACAAGCTGCGATTAATCAGTTTAATTGCAACTTGTACATGGTTCCCGCGCTGCGAAATCGTCTTTCAAAAAAAAAATTAGCTTTTTCGCAGTGCTTAGTCAATGAAGTTGCTGCGAATAGTTCATTAAAACGTTGACCCGCGTTGACCAAACCCTTGTTGCAACTCGTATGACTTGCGTGAGTTGCAATTGATGAGTTGCAAATGACGATTTCTCTACTAGTGTGTCCAAAAGACAGCTTCCCATTGCCAAAGATCGACCGACTTGTCGACTCCACGACGGGGCATGCCATGATGAGCTTCATGGATGCATACTCGGGATTTCATCAAATTCCTCTGTGGCCTAACAACCAGGAAAAGACGTCATTTGTTACAGAACAAGCGCTATATTGCTACAAAGTAATGTCGTTTGGGTTAAAGAACGCACCACCCACCTTTCAGCGTCTTATTAACACTGTGTTCAGGAAACAGCTCGACAGAAACATTGAAGCTTATATTGATGATATGATAGTAAAGAGTAAGCAGCGGGCGGCACATATAGCTGATTTGAGGGAAACATTCATGACTATTCGAACTTACAACATGAGGTTAAATCCTAAGAAGTGTGTGTTTGGGGTAACGTTTGGCAAGTTCCTAGGTTTCTTGATTGACGAAAGAGGAATTCAAGGCAACCAAGACAAGATTCAGACAGTAATTGATATGAGCTCACCAAAGACGGTAAAAGAAGTCCAACGGCTTACAGGTTGTTTGGCCGCCCTGGGCAGGTTCCTTTCAAGAGCCGGGGACAAATGTCACTACTTTTTTAAAGCAATCAGAATGAAGGCCAAGTTTGAATGGTCGGATGAGGCGGAGGCGGCACTGGTAAAATTAAAAGATCATTTGCACACATTACCCCGTCTTGTTTTCCCTTTGCAGGGAGAGACTTTATACATGTATCTTGCTGTATATGAACACTCGCTGAGTGCCGTTATGCTGACAGAAAGGGAAGGAGTACAGATGCCAGTGTACTTTGTGAGTCATGTACTTCAAAACGCTGAAATTAGATACCCAACAGTGGAAAAGTTGGGTTTAGCCTTGTTCATGGCCAACAAAAAGCTCCGTCCTTATTTCCTAGAACACAGATTAGTGGTTTACACTGACCAACCACTCAAACTGCCTTTCACGAAGCTGGAGGCGTCAGTCCGAATGTTGAATTGGGCTATTGAGCTTAATGCCTTCGACATCACTTATGAACCCAGGAAGGCCGTCAAGGGGCAAGCTTGTGCAGATTTTATTGTTGAAATGACGAGGCCTGTCTTTGCAAAGAATACCAAGACGGTGTGGACACTGTATGCTATGCGGTTTAACTTTCAGGTGTCCAACAACGAGGCCGAGTATGAGGCCCTGCTCCGTGGCATTAAAATGTGTAAAGCGGCTGGCGCCGAGGAGATCTTAGCCCTATCTGACTCTCAACTGATTGTGAGCCAAGTCAATGGAACCTACCAGGCTAGGGATCCGACGATGATTAAGTATATGCAGGCCGTCAACCAAGAGGTGGAGCAACTGAAAAGCTTTGAAGTAAGGCAAGTCCCTCGCTCTGAAAACAATCAAGCTGATGCATTGTCAAAATTGGCCAGTTCTGCATCCTGTGATACCCCTCGTCATGTGTTATGGGAAGTAAAGGAGCGTAAAAGCGTTGAGCAAGTGGAAGTAGCAACTCTGGACAGATCCTCCACATGGATGGATGACATAATTAACTTCAAAATGAACGGAGTTTTGCCAGAAGACTCAAGGCAGGCGGCAAAGTTTCAGAAAAAATGCACCTGGTTTGAAATGTGGAACGACACACTTTACAAAAAGGCATACTCCCGCCCTTTGTTGAGATGTGTGACGCCTGAGAAGGGGCAGGAAATTCTAGAAGACCTTCACCAGGGACTATGTAGCTCGCATATTGGGGGAAGGGCTTTGGCAGAAAAGGAACTTTGACCTGGCTATTACTGGCCGACTCTTAAGGATGATGCAATCTCATTGGTCAAGAAGTGTGACAAATGTCAACGCTTTGCTCACCTAATACATCGACCGACTCGAGTTCTGACACCCATCACGAGTCCAATTCCTTTTGCTAAGTGGGGAATGGATCTCCTAGGCCCGTATACTGCCGCTCCCGGAGGGAGGCGTTATGTCATTGTTGCTGTAGATTACTTCACCAAGTGGGTGGAGGCAGAAGCACTCAAGAATATAAGAACCAGTGATGTAAGAGCGTTCATTTGGAAAATTATCATGACTCGTTTCGGAATTCCACAGGCTATCGTTTTTCATAATGGGCCTCAGTTTGAGACGCCTAAGCTGAAAGAATGGTTAGCGGACCATGGCATACACAGCTGTTTTGCCTCTGTCGGACGTCCCCAAGCCAATGGCCAAGTTGAGGCGTTCAACAAAATAATCTCTGAAGGGATGAAAAAGAAGCTTGACGAAGCCAAGGGTCTATGGGCTGATGAGTTGGCAAACGTCTTATGGTCAATCCGCACCACGGCTAAGAACTCCACCGGCGAAACCCCCTTCTTACTAGCTTATGGTGCCGAGGCCGTCCTACCCATAGAGATGTGTGAACCGACCTTGAGAGTCATGCTATACGACGAAAGTGCTAACTGGGAAATGATGAAAGTGGCCTTGGATTTGTTGCCTGAGGTTAGAGGAAATGCAGCCCTAAGACAAAAGTTGTACAAGATAAGAATGGCGAGGGAATACAACAAGAAAGTCTCTAACAGAGTGCCCAAAGTGGGAGATTTTGTCCTCCGAAAAATGGAATCCACAGGCCGAGCCAATGAACAGGGTAAGTTGACGCCTACCTAGGAAGGACCTTATGAGATTTATGATGAAGTCAGGGATGGAACTTACCGCATTCAAGACATGCAAGGCCGACCTATTCTGCGCACTTGGAATGCCGACAATCTCAAGAAATATTTCATCTAGATGTGTGGTCGCTTCTTCTTACATAGAAGGATATGTTGCTTAAGGGGTGACCTCTAATGGTCCTGATAGGGTAGTAATCACTCTTGTAACCGGCTAAATTTTCCTTGCAAAGTTATAAATAATACTACTCTACTTGTTTCATATTATTTATTACTCGCACGTCGAATACAAAATTATTCAACACATGCATACAAAAGCCTAATTGAATGACGACCTGAGAAGTGGCCCAGATTAGCACCTATTCATAATAAGACTAATTGTTTGAAGCCTAAGAAGTGGCCTAGATTAGCACTAAGTTGTAGGCTGATCACCTATCCAACTTTCACCTCAGCGGCACAGCATGCCGCTGGCTAACACATATGCAAAATCAAGGTTTCTTCCTGCTAACCGCCTAGCGGCACACTAGCATACATAAGAAGTCTGTAATTCACATACGGCATAATTAGTTGCCTGCGGCAAGAATGACCTTGGACCAAAGGTTGTTTGCCCAAGTGCTTAGCGGCACATACGAACTTGGAACAAAGGTGGTTTGCCCAAAAGCTCTGCGGCAAGAATGACCTTGAAACAAAGGTTGTTTGCCCAAAAGTTCGGTTGCACGAACGTCCTTGGAACAAAGGTTGTTTGTGCCCATTCCTTGGTCGTCCACTTCATTTGACGATCATGTCTAGCGGCAATCATACCTATTGATTGACTTGCGTCAATCAATATCATTGTAGACATATTCGTCAAAGAACGAGACGACCACAGAAGTGCCTAGCGCATACCGACAGGCTAAATCGCACTCCTATCAAAGATAAACCTAACGTTCACCAACTAAAAATATAGCAAGGGAAGCAGGGATCGTATCCACAGGGAAACAATGTTCTTTCTACTATTAATTAACTAATCTAGACTACTGGTAACAAAGAGTTGGATTGGTTTGTATATTAAATTAAGGCAAATAATCAAATTGGAATAACAATATTAAGGGAATCTAGGGCAGCGATTCACCATAAATGCAGACCGGGATTGGACAACGGACAATAATAATCAATTAACAATCATAACTAGGAAAACATGCATCTCTCGAATCTTATGAATTCCTTAGGATAAAACAACTAGTAGGCTCTCGCTATGTACTAGGAATGATTCCTATCTAATAGCCACAGACCAAAAACATCAGATTGATACCTCTCGGCACATAATATAAGGTTAATCAAACTCAAATCAAAACAGTCCGGCCGAACAGAATTGACGAGCAATAATAATAAGCTATAGAAATTATAATCAATCAATCAATAATCAAGTCCACATATAATCCCAATCATGCATTCATGGATCCCCTAAACCCTAGAAATTAAACTACTCACTCATGATAATAAATAACAACGCATATAACATAATGGAAAACATGATTAAAGCAATAAAATAAATTAAAGCAAGAAACAATACTGAATTGAAGAACAATGAAATAATAAAGCTTGAATTTTACTTGGAATTAAAAACTAAGTGTTTGAACAAATTAGAGAGAAACTAAAAATAAACTATGTATTGAAAACTAGAATCCAAGATGTCACTCAAAATAAAAGGGCTAAGTATATATAGTTTGCCCAAAATAACACTCAAAAATTCCGCCCGATCGGGCGGTTTGCGAAGGGTCCATAGCTGCACTCTGATGGCCGCCCGTTCCGGACCGGGCGAAGTGCGCCTGATCGGGCGTGCACGTAAGGCTTCAGTTCTCTTTTCTTTCGCCCGATCTTCGTGTTTCGCCCTCAGCTCACAGGGCGATTTGCAATTATCAACATCCTTCGCCCATATCACCGAGTCTAACTCCCAGGGCTCAATCATAAGCATCTATGGCTCCCGAAAGTCGACGATAATGGTCCTAAACTTCCTCGGGCTCGTGTAGTGGCCTAAATCACCATGAAACGGGTCTAAAAAGACCTTATTTCTCACTAATCAAACCTGAAACTCAAGGCACACTCAATAGCAATATTAGTACCAAAAATGGCTCCTAAGAGCTCATTTGACGCATAAAAGTACTAAAGGACGGGGGTAAAACTCTATATAAAACACACATATCAAACTCCCCCAAGCTAGATCCTTGCTTGTCCCTAAGCAAGGAAATCATCGATGAATACAAGAACAACTTCACCCCCAACATATTTCAAAATGAAAAACATAATTCAAGGCAAAATCTAACGAGCATGCATCAATGTCAACCAATCAAATCCACCCAACCACAAATCCTCCCTAACAATCGTCACGCAAAGCGAAACACATGTGCACAATGGAATTCAAGACTAGTGCTCACACACTCGTCACTCATTTATGTGGCGGGTAAAATATGCACCCGTTCGCTCTCCTCCCAACATATAAGTGAACAATGCCCTCCCAAACTCACTTCACTCGTGTGTCTAGAATAGCATACACTCAACCTAGTAGTCGACTCGAAATGTGTCATGTCATAACTTGCATTGATAAACAACTATTTTCACACAAATACGACTCTATGCACAAAGGTCGGAAGGTCTTCAAAGCTTGTAATGTTAGGCTTAGGTAAGGGTGTGGTAAATTGGGATAAAATGTGAGCTTAAAGCCTTGGCTTTGGGGAGCATAAATCCTAGATACAACCATGATCAACCAAAATAATGACCATAACTCTCCCACTCAACACATGACAAAACAACAAATAACCAACACCATACTTTCCTGCCTTTTTCACAATTATAACCAATCACTCATAAGGATATGAATTTGCAAAACTTGATTGAAACAATACTTTGAACTTTTTCTGAGAGTAATAGATTTTTCTCTTTATTGTTTTTTCAATCTTTTTTTTTTCTTTCTTTTAGAAACCTTCACATTTGTTTCATTCTTTCATCTCTTTCATTTTCAACTCATTTTTCAACAACAAAACTGATAAGAAGAACTCCTTTTTCAACACTCACTTCGTGTTCAAAATGTAGCACACTACAACTCCCTCACCTCACTACTATTAGCTCCCCCAAGCTAGGCTTGGGACTAGTAACCAATGGGGTTTTCATGGGCTTGTAATGTGGCTAGTCACCGAATAAAGGGCACAAGCAACAACATGCATGGGTAGAAAAGGAGGGAACAACTGTATCTAAATTCATCTGAAGGCTACCTAAATAGAAAAATTGCCTTCATCCTCCACAATGTGCATGTATATGAGTCATAAAACACTACTAATAGTTGCAAATCAATACTCAAAATCAATGTCACACCAGGAAACTATCACACATTCCTAACCAAGTCAACTAGTCAAGCACCAAGTCCACAAATAGTTGGTCAGAGTTGACTCATGTCATGGCATCAAGGAATCGAATATCAAATCATGGCTAACACATCTACGTTGCTCATCATCAAATACCAAGAATTAAAACAATTTTCAACCAAGGGGCACAGGGAATCATGATTTTGTATTCATCGGAATCTATTTTTGTATTTTTTTTTTCAAAGCAATAAAATACTCTAGAAAGCAATAAACACACCAAATTAAACACACCAAAATAAGTAAATGCAAAAATAAAAAGAAAACATACCTAAAATGTACAAGTGAGTGAAACACCCCCCCAAGCTAAATCGGAGAATGTCCTCATTGGCTCAACGGGTATCGAACCATCTCGATCATCCTCAGCATCATTGATGGCCTTGACCATCATCACCATCATCACCATCATCACCATCATCACCACCTCGACCACCATAACCGCTAGTGTCTTCTCCATACCCACCGTAGTGGGTGGGTGTGAAGGTGCCCATGGAACCGGGAGCTCCATATCCCTCCGCGGGATAGGTAAACCAGGAAGGGTGCTGGGCATCCGGAGCAATGTAGCTCTGTCTGGCATACTGATCATAGATAGGGAACATGGCCCTCTGGTGATCACTCGCAAACTCATGAAAACCGATCTCAAGCCTGCCCAATCTCTCATGAACAGACCCCTGCTCCTCTTCTGGTGTAGGCCCACCCTGTGGCCTCCCCTCATCCCTTCGACGCCCCCTCCTAAAGTAGGTGCGAGGCTCGGACTGAAACTGGTGGGGCTCTGGCTGTGCGTCAGGCTGGGGCTGTGGGTCAGGCTGCTCTTGCTCAAATCCAACATATAAATAGTGAGCCTAGCCGGGTCTGAAACGGGTGCGGCCTTGAGGGCCAGGCAAGGAGAAAAGCCTGTTCCCCTCGAACATCCAATACATGGCACCCGGGCGAAACAACCCATGCTCACCCTGCAAGCGGCGAAGCCCAGCAAAATAGGCCAAGTCTAGTAAATTGCTACCCAAAACCGGAGTCTGGTTAGCCTCAACAAAGTTTACCGTGGCCATGGCAATGTGGGTGATCAACCCACCAATGGTGATGCGAGTGGTGTGGGAGCTAGTGGCTATTGAATAAAGTTGGGAAGCCATATGATGGGCTAAGTTCATTGTAGACCTCTGTTCCCCCTCTAAAACATAGCCACCCAAAATCTCCAGCTCCGTACTCCTAACATTCTGAGTCTCCTCTCTGCCAAATATAGTGAACCCCAGGAACATGTAGAATACAATGGGGACGGGGTGTTTGTAATACCTCGTATTTTTATAATATTTATAGGTATGTTTTATTATATTTATAAAGCATTTTACGATTTATTAGCATTTAATTAATATTTA
Source organism: Spinacia oleracea (assembly GCF_020520425.1). Classification (NCBI taxonomy): domain Eukaryota; kingdom Viridiplantae; phylum Streptophyta; class Magnoliopsida; order Caryophyllales; family Amaranthaceae; genus Spinacia; species Spinacia oleracea. The sequence continues at coordinate 63,151,669 of NC_079487.1, forward strand.
AATGTATTTTATTTAAATGTATTTTAATTTATTAGAATATTTATCATTTTAATTAATTACGAAACAAATTTAATTCTTGAGTCGGGAAATTAAATGGGTTGCAAATGATTTTTAAAGCCTTAGGGTTTTAAATAAAAAGTCCAATTCGTTTTATTAAACGAGCCCAATCAAAAGAGTTTAATTCAAGTCCTAAGCTAGCCCAATCATTTAATTCCCTAAGCCCAATTCTATTTTCCTAAGCCTAGCCCATTGAAAATAAGGAGCCTATAAATAGGACTCCTCATCATTAATTGAGCCCCTAAAATTTCATAAACCCTCTCTTTTGCTTTGCTTGCCCATCACTCTTCCTCTCTCCTCTTTTGCTCGGCTCGTCCGCACGCCCGCACAGCCCCGTGCTCGTGCCTTCGTGATGCTGTTGCGTCGTGCTGCTCGGCCTCACGCCCCAGCGCGCGCTGCACTCCCTCCCTCGCTCCCTCTCGCGCGCCAGCGCCCAGCACCTCCCTCGCTCTCTCGTCTCTCTTTCGCGCACAGCTCCCAACACCTCGCGCCCTCGCCCATCCGTCCCGCGCGCCCAGCGCGCTGCTGCTGCTGCCTCGCCCCTTCGTCGCTGCGCGCACCCGCACACAAGTTGTGCGCGTGTGTGTGTGTGTGTGGTGTTGTTCGTGTTTTGTTCGTTCTTGTTTACTCTTTTCGCCCAAACACATTAATTTGTGGTTGTTCCGTGCTATAGGCCGGATTGGTATAATTCTCTTCTTCCTTGCCTATTCTATTTCAATTCCGTATTTTAAATTATAATATTAATATTGTTTTGAGTAATTAAAATGCCGGGAACCGGTTATGAATACCGTGGTTTGAGGATTTGCGTGTTGTGATTCATTAGGCTTGTTTTAATTATTAAAGGACGAATTTTCAGATTTGTTTATTGGATAAAGAATTGATTTTCATGATAATAAATTAGTTTTATTGGGATTTTCAAGTTAGGGTTTTAACCTAGACCTAATGAGTCTATTGATTAGCATAATTAGGTGATGATTTTAATTATGATAATAATTATATTTTCAGATTTGAATAAAGGCTTAAAGTGTTGATTTTATTGATTTTAAAGGCGGAAAAAGTATGTTTTCGTACAAGGGATTGATTTTGCAAATTGAGACAATTATATTATTGAAAAACGATTGAATTCTAAAGTTTAAATGAGGTTTTAGATTTTATAAAGTTGCTGGAAATTTAATGAACATGGAAATAATTTAAGTTTCATTATTTTGATGATAGGAGGTGATTTCTAGTTGAGTGCTCGTTATTGCAAAGTGACCCCTACGCTTAGGTATTCAAGGTACGTACAAGTCTAGGGCGATCACACCTTTTGTCAATGATATTACATGATTGCTGATGATGTGAATTATATTATGTGGATTCATATATGCTTTGGTGAACGATCATGTGGATTAATATTACTGGAATTATTGAATTGTTGGTTGAACAAGCATGTTGAGTTTATTATGAGCATGAATTTCCTTGTCAATCATGTTGTTCAACATTTATGTATGTATGGTTTGTTTCACATGCAAGGGATGGATTATTTATTTGTATGCTATTGTACGGGATGTCTAGCATACTTTGAGCCAATTATTCGTACCTCGTTGTACTATTTATTTTACCACATGTGAAGGGTTAGCTCGTGTAAGCCACCGCACATGTAGGGTTCAGTTGGGAATATTATGTATGAAATGAATTAGGATTTTTCGTGCAAGGGCACAACCCTCATGTTAATGTGCATGATGTGGAGTCTCACTTTGGTGAGGAGGAACGTGGTAGTAATTTCACAAGAGTCTTGCTTGGTTGATCACAAGTCTTAACGCATTAAAACAAGATTGTTTTTGTTGTTGTTTATTAATTGTATGAATGTACATTGTTGAGTCTTGAGTTCACCTTTAATAAAATATTAATAAACGTAAAGTGCAACCAGAATTAGCTTCAAAACTATTGGAACGTATATACCTTGAGTATGAACAATGGGGGGAGTCTTGCCGGAAAGCTCGTACTCCTACTAATGATACAAGACGTTGTTTCATTTATAATATGCGCAGGAATTCCGTCGGTATGGCCCGACACTCGGTATGGCCCGACACTCGGTATGGCCCGAATTTATTATTTATTATTTGGTGTATGGTTGTCTCCCATCACTTTTTCCTTTATGGAACTTTCTTTGTCCTGTTCGAACCTTATTCTAATTGAATTGTGAGTCAAGAGTCGAGTCAAGAGTCGAGTCTTGTATTCATGATTGATTGTTTATTATTATATGGCTTTTGCATGTTGATTAGTACTTAAATTAGTGAGTGAGGCATGTTTTAGTTTCATTCACTCTATTCTTGTAAGTACTCAGCTTTGGCTGACTACGTGCTTTGTGTGTTTTGGTCATGGCCTTTGCCTTAATGACCCTATGATGATATATCATTTGCACTTGCATTGATGGGGAGAAGAATAAAATAGCAGGTTGGTAGATCGGAATCATGTGGCTTGGGATGATCGAGAGAGTTGCATGTTTTCGTATTTCGAACTATTTAATTATACTTTAATTATGTTTTCGTATTTAAACTATTTATACTTTGGTTTTTGGGCCATTATGGTTCCAAATTGTAGGAGGCCTCAATATTACATTAATTATGTTTTTAAAAGTTAGTTGACATTAAATTCCGCTGCGTAATTCTGGTAATAGCCTTAACCGTTATCACGGTGGCGGTAATACTTTAGTGATTCCTTTATTTTAAGTTGGAAAATGATTTTATAAAAGCAAGGAATTATTAGGGTGTTACAATGTTGGATCTTGAAGGCATGCAAATATTGCATACTACCGGGATCACTATTACCGGTCAGCTTTCCCCACATTTCACAGTTATTATGGGCACTACCAGGCTTCCTACTAGGGGTAGTGGACAATCCAAAAATTCCACCAAAATCAGCAATACTCGAGCTAACATCACGGTTCATTAAACGAAAATGAACCGAAGACACATTCCTCTAACCATCTTTGCGCAAATTTAAAGAACTCAAAAATTCCAAAGTCAAACGCTTAAAGGTGAGACGCAACATGCTATACATTCCTTTCATACCGACACCATAAAAGACTCGTTTAACATCATTCTAAATACCCATATCATTCAATTTCCTTTGATAAATAAATCGGGTTGGAATTACCTCCCTCTTTTTGAGGTGGACGAATCGATCCCGTTGCCACTCCGTTTTGAAAATAAATTCCGGAAAGTCCCGGTCGGGTTCGAACTGGGGTGGCGGCGGTGGTGGTGTCGGCTCACGAGCTCGGCTAGTTGAAGCCTCATGTTGGTTCCTTGCTTGCAGTGTACAATTCCTCTTAGGACGGCTAGACATCTTTTGAAAATCTAAAATTTTGAAGGTTTTTGAGGTTTTTGGAGGAATTTGGGGGTTTGGTGGAGAGTTGAGGAAACTGAAATTAGTTAGGTGTAGGTTGTAGAGGATGATGAGAGGAAGATTTTGATGTAAGGTGTGTTGAATTTGGTGTAGATTTGAGGTAGATACTAGATTAGGTCTCGTGCACACACGGATATTTAAAAATTTATTATTTGACCTGACCATCTTTTAAAAGAAAAATTAATTGAATTATTTATTTTAAAAATTATTATTTGACCTTATTTTTACTTACTACGTATTATATATTTTATATGTTTAATATGATGGTCTGACTAAAATATTTGATATATTTAATATGCTAATTTGACCAATTCAAATATTTAATGTATTTAATATGCTAATATGATGATCTGACTAAAATATTTGATATACTAAAATATTTGATATATTTAATATTTTCTATTATTGATATTACAGTTTGACTAAAATATTACCAAAATTTTAATAATGGCATATTTCATAATCCTGTATTTTTTTCCATATATAAACATTTATACAAAAGGAGAGAGAATAAAAAAAGATTAAAGAAAATATGTCTTTTTAGGAAAGAGTTTTTGGCGGGAAAATTTTTCACCAGGAAGTGACACGTGTCATTCCTGGTGTCTCTTTTAGTATATAGTAATATATGAGGGTTGGAAGTTTGTGAAGCTTGGGGTTTAATGGAGGAAGAGAGAGAATTTGAGGTTGAAGATGGAATAGAATGAGGGGAAGTGAAGGAGCCCGTGCTGTTTTATCCGCTGATTCGCATCTCGCCCGATCGGGCGAAATAATAAATTTCAGAACTCGTCCGTGCGCGCCCGATCGGGCGCACCTCGCCCGATCCGGATCGGGCAGTATGCGAAACTGACTTTTGACTTCTTCTCCGACCCAGATTTTCACCCCTGACTTCAAATCGACCTCATCACACATCGCCCGATCGGGCGGAGCTTTGCCAGATCGGGCATCCTACTCGCCCATCAAGTCGATGGGGCAACCATCGCCCTTTCGGGCGATTTTCAAGATTTTTCTTTGGATCGACACGCGCCCAATCGGGCGCACCTTGCCCGATCCGATCGGGCGCACCTCGCCTGATCCGGATCGGGCGATTTGCAGGCTGCTCCGTTTCAGCTTTAATTCCGCTTTGTTCGAACTTGGAGCCTTAGACCTGCAAGCATTAAACACCAAAACCGTAAAATACCCTCTTCTCACCTCTCCAATACTAAAGACTACACTGAAACACGCACTTTAAAAAAATTATACTAAAACACACAAACGAAAGCAAAAAGTATACTACGGAAAGCAATAAGTGGATAGTGAAGTACTCATCCCCCGATTAGATTGATGCAATGTCCCCATTACACAATCCCAGTTTATGCGCAGATGTTTTGGGCAAATTCGACTTAGAGACGAGCTTTCCTTGATGATGGTGCTAACAATCGATCGAGCTAGATAATTGAAAATGGTGAGAGCAAGTTGTAATAGCATGGAATGACAGGATGTTTATTGCTTAGAAATTGTATATGTAAAATAGACAAGATCAAGCCATTTTATAGGCATTTACAATAAAAGTGTAACGTTTTGTGCTTAATTGCACATAATTACACAATAAATGCGTAATAAAGGCAGGCTTCATCAAGGGTTTGCAACAGCTATTTTGATCCCAACAGTTGAGAGTGAGCTCGAACGGTGCCACCATATGCCTTGCTGGCAGCCACGTATGCAATGCTTGCCAGGTTTGCCTACGTCACCAAGAGGGTATTTTCCCCCCTAAAAATTGTCCCCAAACCCATTTTTAATTTATTCCGGGAAGTTCAAAAAGGAAAAATGGGTTTCACGGAAGGAAAATGGAAACCGCCTCTTAACCTCCCCAATGCTGACGGCGTTAGAGCAATGATGACTTTTGGTTTGGAAAGACCAACCGCCCAACTGCGCCAATAAATAGGGCTGTGCACCCAACCACCCGTACTCACTTCTGCAATCTCTCTCTTCTCTTTCCCAGAAAAAGCAATCGTCGCTCTTTCTCTCTCCTTTCTTCAGGTAACTGCTCGGCTTCCATCCTCTTCCCTTCTTATTTCTTTCTTCAATTTTTTCTTCAATTCTTTCTATGTCACAACGAATGGGAACGAAATCCACCCGTGCGAAGAACAAAAGGGCGGTGGTGGAGTGCGACCTGGTTGAGGGTCCAATCTTCAGCCCTACCCATATTCTGGAAAGAAAGAATGCTCGGCCGACCACTTGGGGGAAGCAAGATGTGGAGGCGCTCAAGGAGGAGTGTGGTTTCCCTCCGTCGGCGGTAATTCGGTTGCCGCAGCCCGATGAAAGGGCCGATTGGGTATCGGACGGTTGGGTGTGCTTTTATGAGTACCCCTTCAGAATTGGGTACACTTATCCTTTCTCGCCACTGGTGCGAGGAGTTCTGAGGGCACTGGCGGTGCCGCCGGCGCAACTGATGCCGCAGGTCTGGAGGGTAATGCACCTGGTCGACCATTTGGCTGGCAAACTGGATATGGAATTCCGGGTTGAGGACCTTGTTTACACCTACAAGGTCCAGAATTATGGGGCTGGTAGATACTTGCTACATGTCAAGGATGACAGGGAGGCTCTTCTTGGTGCGGACAAGTCGAACTACCGCGGGTGGATGGGTCGGTTCTTTTTTGTCGAGTTGGCTAGTTTAGGGCCCGACTCCGACTTCTTGACGGGGGAATGGATGGCTAGAGGTATTTTGCTTTGTTTTTTCTGTTTTTTGGGCTTGTTGATTTGACTTTGTCTCACTCTCTTCTTTTTGTAGGTGCATCCTTCGACACAGTTGGAGTCGGTGCCGAAGCTGTAGAAAAGACTGTCGTGCTGTTGGGGGTTCCTCTAAAGAACAGAGCTTTTATCGGCATCAAGTTCGATCGTGAGGAGACATCTCAAGAAGAAGAAATTTCTGAGCCTGCAAACATGTTGATGTCAACAGGTAAACATGGGTTAGGGTTAGTTTTACAGCTTTGGGTTCGTTGCCCTTTTCAAAACAAATATAAATTACAACTGTTGTGACGAGACTGAGTCGTCAAAAAATGCTGCCAACAAGAACTGGCCCATCGACACGCTCTGGCAAGGCCCCATCTGCGGACGTGTTGCTGAGGAAGAGGCTGGAGTCACTGGGGAGTGTGTCTCAAGCCAAATCCATCACTGTGCTGTCACCTCCGAAGCCGCCAAAGGCTTCAATTGACGCCACGGTGACGGGGGAGACCAGCTCGCTCATGCCTGCTGAGAAAAAGCTGCTGCCTCCAACTCGGAAGAGGAAGCTCGCAGTGGAGTTTCCTGACGACTACGGGTCGGCAGATGCGCCGCGGGTTCAGCTTTGGCCTGAGGTTGACCGTCTATGGATGCCGTCAAGCCGGGAGCGTCAGGAATCCCTGTCCCCAGTTGCTGCAACTGTCGAGAGCGTCTCGGATGCATGGAGGGTATGTTTTTGCTTCTCTTTTCCTTTTTTATCCTTCGTCTCCTTACTTTCCTGCATGCCATCTTCATCTCGTCATTTTAGTGACTTTGAATAATTTTCTTTCCCTGTTCAAATAGGCCCTGCAATCTGCTTTAGCCTCACGTCATCATGTCATAATGTTAGAAGATCAAATAGTAAAACTGAAAATCGACATAAAGAAGGCAAAGCAGGAAGCTGGTCGTCTTGGCGGTGTGGCCAAGGAGGCGACGGCTAGAGCTGAGGCGCTGCAAGTGGCGCAAGAAAAGGGGGCTGCTGAGGTCGCATAGCTGAATGCCGAGAAGGAGACGCTGGTTGCTGAGGTTGACGAGCTGAAGACGTCTCTCTCCAAAGTCAAGGCGAGGATTTACGAGTGTGCTGGTTATTACGCTTGGAAGATGAAGGCCGAGATGATGGAGGAATTCAAGGCGGGCAAACATGTGAACTGGACTCCTGACGAAGACATTGCTCAGTTCAACATTGCATTCCCCGAGGACTATATGCCCCCTGGTGCCGTTAGCGATGAAGAAGACGTTGAGGAGGGTGCAACTACAACCAGCCCCAATGCCGAGACGGTGGCGGCACCAGGCGATGGCGAACAAGGGGAGAATGCAGGCCCAGCAGATCCTCAGGAGTAGTTCTGTCCCCCCTCCTCAAAAATTTAAAATTTTAATGGTGTGTGTTTCAAACAATGGTTCGTTTTAAACAATATTTTGTATGTTCGGCCTTTGGAAAGGTCGAAAAGATATTTGTGGCTGTGTTTCGCCTTGATGGCGGCAGTCTTTTGGACGTTTTTGGGCTCGTCCAAGGGGGCGAGTCATGTAAATATTTGGTGGGTTTTCAATCCTGGGTTGCTTGCTTTGTGTTTGGAAAAAATATGTTTTGGTTTGGTGTTTTGTTTTGCAGGTTGGGCACATACCTCGAGTTCGACTTTGGAGACGTCTCCAGCCTGTCAAAGGAGAACCTGCAAAATGTATACTGTAGGAAATGTAGATCTGTATTCCAGTATGTAACGTACATTGTAGTGTACCAGGCGTTTTTGTAATGGCCTTAATTGTGTTTTGTAGTTTGTCAAATTGTAATATGTGATGTATAAAATCATGTTTGAATAAAATTAACAATGTTTCTTTTCACTTCGTTTCTTTGAACATTTGTGCTCAGTTTCGAATTTTGTTTTCTTGTATGCTGTGTTGTATACTTCACTTCATCTGTTTTCTCCTTATTGAATCTGTCATCATGTGGGCATCATACTGTCAACATAGCAGAGCATGAGGATTGGCCGTTGGTGGAGCCAACGGCCCTCCGATGCTTAAGTCAGTATAGAGCGACATGAAAATGAGAGGGAATTACGACAAGGAGAAGAAAGAAAGGAAAGGTTAAAGAGAGATACTAGTCGAATGCTTTATGTTTGTTACTCCTTCTAAGTGTGTACTTCATGTTGGCGTCATGTTATTGTCTGCAAAATAGAACGATGGCGTGAGGATTGGCCGTTGGTGGAGCCAACGGCCCTCCGATGCCTAAGTCGGTAAGGATAATAATATGTAGAGAGAAAAAGAAGAAAAAAGGATAGAGGAGAGGGACATAACTTCTTGTTACTTGTAGGTGTATACTGTCCGAGATGTTCTCGGTTTCGTGATACGTCGTGCCCACTCTGTTTTGGGGGCGTCGTCTTAATAACGACAAATGCTAGAGTGCCTGTGTGTTAGGAAAAACTAGAAAGCAAGAAAAAAGGCTTGAGTGTTCAGAAATGGTACAATTTTAGGTGTGTTGCATTCCAACTTCTTGGGATTGACGTGCCATCTTTGTCAACCAACTCGTACGCACCATGACCTGTTCGTCTTACGATATGGTAAGGACCTTCCCATGTCAGGGCCAATTTGTCGTGCCGAGGATCCTTTTTGTTTGGGAAAACTTTGCGCAGAACCCAATCTCCCTGCTGAAATACTCGAACCCTCACATTCTTATTGTAGCTGTTTGCAACTGCTTGTTGGTAGGACGCCATCCTGACCAATGCTGCTTCTCTGAGTTCGTCGACAGTATCGATTTCGTAAGCCAAGACTGAGTCGTTCATTCCTGGAGCCATAAAACTGCTTCTTGTTGTGGGGAGCTTGACTTCGGGAGGGATGACTGCCTCACAACCGAAGACTAAGGCGAAAGGAGTGTGATTGGTCGCCGTCTTGGGCGTCGTCCTGTCGGCCCAAAGGATCATAGGTAATTCGTCTGCCCAAATTGCTTTGGCGTCGTCGAGGCGCTTTTTGAGGTTGTTGATGATGATTTTGTTACTTGACTCGGCTTGGACATTTGCTTGAGGATATCTTGGTGTTGAGGTGTGCAAGGTGATGTTATATCTGCTGTAGAATTCCTTGGTCTTGTTGCTGATGAACTGAGAACCATTGTCGCAGATGATCTCGGAAGGGATACCTAACCGACTAAGGATGTTTCGCTTGATGAAAGAGATGACCTCAGTATCTCGAACTCGCTTAAAAGCTTCTGCTTCGATCCCTTTGGAGAAGTAATCAGTCATTGCCAACATGAAGACGCGCTGCCCGATGCTTGTGGTAAGGGTCCCACTATGTCCATCCCCCACTTCATGAAGGGCCAAGGAGATAGGATGGGGTGGAGTACTTCACAAGGTTGGTGAGAGATAGATGCGAACCGCTGGCAAGAGTCGCATTTCTTAGCAAAGGCGATTGCGTCTTTCTTCATGGTGGGCCAAAAATATCCCATGGTAAGAGTTTTGTGAGCTAAGCTTCCTCCGGCGTGATTTCCACATTCTCCATCATGTATATTGCGCAGTGTCGACTCGATATCGTCATGATCTAGGCATCTCAGGTACGGTCCTGCAACTGATTTTCTGAACAATACTCCATGAATTAGGATGAATCTGGAGGATTTCATGCGGAAGGATTTTTTCGTGGGTGACTCCAGGTGGGGTGGTGTTGTGTTTGAGCCAGTGTATGTAGGGGTCGCGCCATGAAGGCATTTGGTTAGGTTGGGACTGTTCGGTGATGGGTAGGTTATCTTTGGTGATGGCTGGATACATTAAGTGGACTACGGGGATGGAAGTGAGTTTAGGTTTGATGTTTGAGCCGAGGTTGGCTAAGGCGTCAGCCTGGGTGTTTTGATCTCTTGGTATTTGTTGTAAGGTGCATGAGTCGAACTTGTTCACGAGCCTTTTTGCTATTTCCAAGTAGGACTGCATCTTTGAGTCCTTCGCTGCATACGAACCGTTAATCTGACTGATAATCAATAACGAATCACAACGTACCTCGAGTCGGCGGATATTCATGTCGAGTGCTAATGATAATCCCATGATCAAGGCTTCGTATTCTGCTTCGTTGTTGGTAGCTTTGAACTCGCAACAGACAGACTGTACTATGGTGTCCCCTTGTGGCGACTTTAGCACGATGCCGAGGCCTGTCCCCCGTATATTGGAGGAACCATCAGTATGTAGAGTCCATGTTGATGAGGATCCACTGTCGGTCAATATGTTGACTTCGTGATCGACTTCATGTTGGAGGCTCGGGCTAAAGTCAACCACAAAATCAGCCAGAGCTTGCGACTTGATGGCTGTGCGAGGTTCGTACCTGATGTCATAACAACCCAATTGTATTGCCCATTTGGACATCCTGCCAGACAACTCGGGCTTCCTCATGATTGACTTCATGGGATAGTTAGTTCTAACAGTGATAGGATGACATTCAAAATAAGGGCGTAACTTAACAGAAGCGACGACTAGTGCAAGGACAAGTTTTTCGAGATGAGAGTACCTTGTTTCGGCGCTAAGTAAAGACTTACTGACGTAATAAACAGGTAGCTGCTTTCCGTCTTCTTCTCGTACTAGTACTGCACTGATGGTCGACTCTGTAACTGCAAGGTATATCTGTAGTTCTTCATTGGCTTTTGGTTTGGACAGCAGCGGAGGGTTTGACAGGTATTGCTTGAGTTGCTGCAATGCGGCTTCGTGTAGGTCGGTCCAGCTAAACTTCTCGTTTTTTCTGAGGATGTCGTAGAACAATTTGCATTTGTCGGACGACCTAGAGATGAAACGGTTGAGGGCAGCCACTCTGCCTGCTAACTTCTGTACGTCCTTTTGATTTCGAGGTGATTGTAGGTTGATGATTGCGCGGATATGATCAGGACTAGCTTCGATGCCTCTTTGAGTAACCATATAACCCAAGAACTTCCCGGAGGAGACTCCGAATGAACATTTGGTGGGGTTGAGCTTCATGTTGTACTCCCGTAGTACGTCGAAGGCTTGTTGGAGATGCGAGATGTGATCTGAGGCTCTCTTGAATTTTACTAACATGTCGTCGATGTAGACCTCCATTGTGTCGCCTAGCTGTTTTCTGAACATTTTGTTGACCAGGCGTTGATAGGTGGCGCCTGCATTTCTCAAACCGAACGGTATGACCTTATAACAATAAGTTCCCCGCTCCGTGATGAAGGCGGTTTTCTCTTGGTCTTCTGGGTGCATCAAAATCTGGTTGTATCCACTGAACGCATCCATGAATGTGAGCATCTCGTGCCCCGCAGTAGCATCAACCATGGCGTCGATGTGGGGTAAAGGAAAAGAATCTTTGGGGCACGCCTTGTTGATGTCGGTGAAGTCTATTCAAACTCGCCATTTCCCATTCTTCTTTCTCACTACGGCGACATAGGCCAGCCAGTCTGGGTATTTTACTTCCCTGCTCTTTCCCGTATCTAATAGTTGCTGCACTTCATCGTTGATAATTTGGTTGCGTTCTGGAGCGAACTTCCATCGTTTTTGTTTGACGGGCATGTAACGGGGGTCAACACTGAGTTTGTGAGTAATGACGTCTGGACTGATGCCTGGCATATCTTCATGGGACCATGCGAAGCAATCTGCATTGGCTTTGATAAACGTGATAAGTTCCGACCTGATGTAGTCGGGTACGTCACATCCGATAAAGACAACCTGTTCCGGCTTTGTGGGATCTAAAACGACCTCGTCGAGTTGCTCGGACTTGGGCTCATTGTAGCTTGTTGGTTCAGAACTGGACTGTAATTGCTATAATGAGGATTTATTGGTGGCTGAGGGTTTTAGGGCTGCTTTGTAACACTCTTTGAACTCTTGTTGATCTCTCTTGATTTCCTGAACCCCCCATCGAGTTGGGAACTTGATGGTTTGGTGATACGTCGAAGGGATGGCTTTCATGTCGTGGATCCATGGCCTGCCCAAGATAATGTTGTAAGATGAAGGGCAATCAATAACACAAAATTTTACCTGTTGGTTGATTCCTTGAGCGTAAACAGGTAGGGTAACTTCTCCGAAGGTGGTCTTTGCTTCACCACTGAACCCTATTAGCACGGTGGACTTTTTGACGACATCTGTATCCGAGTTGAGCCCCATCTCTTTGAGGGCGTCGAGCATCATCACGTTAGTTGAGCTACCGTTGTCGACAAGGACTCGTTTGATCATGCAGTTCCCAACAAGAATGGATATTACCAAGCCGTCATGATGTTTATCCGAGATGTCCCCTGCATCAGATTCATCAAAAGATATAGGGGTTAGATATTTTGTGGCTGCGGCTCGGACCGGTCTATCTATCTCATTTTCTCGGGCGTGTCTCTTCTCTGCAGAATAAGTCAAACCACAAATGTCAGAACCTCCAGCAATAAAATTCACAGTTTTAGTATGAGGGGGAGGTGGAGGAGGTCGAGATGTAGAGTTAGAGTTATCTTTCTTGACGACACCACGAGCTTTGTCTGACATGATGTCCTTGAGATAACCATTTTTCAACAGATAGGCTACTTCTCTTCTCAACGCAACGCAGTCGTTGGTGGTGTGACCGATGTCGGCATGGAAATCACACCATTTTGAGGGATTCTTCTTCGACTCGGGTTTGCTGGACTTCGGTGGCCATTGCACTGCTTTCCCCATCTTCGAGAGGTGGTTCATCAGACCTACAATGTCAACACAGAAAGAATATTCGTTAATTTTCGGAGGCAGATCCGGGCTGTTCTTCTAGTCAGAGTCGTCGTCATCTTCCACCATTGCTACATGTTGAGGTCGGGAATAAGGAGCAGGACGATCATTGCTTCTCTTGGAATAGGGCAGTCGTCTTTCTGTCTTTGTGTAGTTGTTACCCCCTTTCCGGGAATAGAGAGTTTCTTCCGACCTTACTTGGGCCATTGCTTTGGCTTGAGCATCTTCGAACGTTTTGCAGGGCTATTTGATCAGATCCCTCCACAGGTCGGTTTCGCCATACAATCCTTGCCTGAACGCTTCAATAGCTGTCGGGACATCATATTCAGGAACAATCACCTTCTCCCTGATTAACCGGGCTATATAATCCTTCCGGGGTTCGTCAGGGCGTTGGATCACTCGGTATAGGTCGCTTGTCTGCTTCTCCCGGCTCCTGCTGCTAGCGAACTGCTGATTAAACATGTTGTCGAGATGAGAAAAAGTGGTGATGCATCCATTTGGCAGGCTGGTTAACCACTTCAAGGCGGGTCCAACCAGTGTCGAACCGAACCCCTTGCAAAGGCTGGCTTCTCTCATGTGTTTGGGGACCGGAATGGTCATCATCTGTTGTTTGTAGGTCGAATATGCTCCCTTGGATCGGTTGTCCCGTCATACATGGGCATGTTGGGTGGGCTGAATCGCTTCGAGATGTCGATTGCATCAATGGGATCGGCATATGGGGAGTCGGCATAACTGTCTAGGCTGGCTTCTTTTATTGGCGTTGGCACACCTGGGATTTTGTTTATCATAGTCATGATTTGTTGGAGTTGGTGATTGGTGTTCTCAGAGATGTTGTTGAGCACCGGGACGAGGGGGCTGAATGTTTCGGGAAGGCTAGCTTGGAGATGTTGATAGTAGGTGTTTTGTGGATATACACCATGGGGTTGGTGAGGAGTGAACTGCGGTACCACCTGTTGCATGTAAGGGGGCGTTCCTTGAGTAGTGTGGGTACCTGCAACATAAGGAAAAGGAGTTACGAAACCGTGACTAATTGGAACGACTGACCTGTTAAGAGGAGTGTATGGAGAATAATTTCGAGAAGAGTCAGGGCGCATTAGGGCATTTGGGAACGCTGCTTGTGGCGCCTGGCTGGCTAAAGGAACCGCCAACAATTGGGGGGTGCTCCTGGCGCCGAAGTGACCAGGTTGACAATAGGTTGGACGACTTGTTGAGAGAAGAGTTGATCCCACGGCATTTGAGTCACTGGCGTTGATCCTTGCGCCGGAAGTGTAACGGGCAGGGGCATCGACATGGTTACCATTGGGGGTGGTAACGGACGAGACGCCGGAACAGAGGCGGGAGCCGACACCATGGTGGATGTCGTCATGCCGACCTGAGGTGGGGCGGCCCGGGCAGCTGTCGTGGCGACGACTGTCGCCGATGTACCTGCAGAAGATGGTCGAGTTGGAGGCGGGGGAAGCCAACTCGGGTTAGAGCGGGGCTGATTTGGTAGCGGATCGAACTCGCGGATCTGTTCGAGAACAGGACCCCCACGCTCGCCAAAGGGTATATGGAGGGGATGGTCTGGAGCGGCGTCAAGATCCAAGCGGCGGTTTAGCCCGGAGGTGTCTCGCCGGTACTGGAACCTGGATCCGGTGGCGATAGAGGCGGTGGACCTGACTTGGGAGTGCAATGCTTCGTTTTCCTTTTGGAGGATGTTGATGCGTTGCTCGATGGCTTCAAAGCGACGAGTAATATCTTCGGATGAGCTAGTATTTCCGGCCATGGTGATCGGAATGGTATTATCAAGCTGTTTTTGATTGTCAGCCCCACGGTGGGCGCCAAATTATTTTGGGCAAATTCGACTTAGAGACGAGCTTGCCTTGATGATGGTGCTAACAATCGATCGAGCTAGATAATTGAAAATGGTGAGAGCAAGTTGTAATAGCATGGAATGACAGTGTGTTTATTGCTTAGAAATTGTATATCTAAAATAGACAAGATCAAGCCATTTTATAGGCATTTACAATAAAAGTGTAACGTTTGTGCTTAATTGCACATAATTAGACAATAAATGCGTAATGAAGGCCGGCTTCATCAAGGGTTTGCAACGGTTGTTTTGATCCCAACAGTTGAGAGTGAGCTCGAACGGTGCCACCATATGCCTTGCTGGCAGCCACGTATGCAATGCTTGCCACGTTTGCCTACGTCACCAAGAGGGTATTTCCCCCCCTAACAGTAGACAACGAAAGGAAGGGGATGAGAGCCACGACAACTCATTGAATGGGGGCACCAAAGATGGTGCCATCTGGTGTCAAAACAATTGCCTTTTGAGCTATGTGGCGCGGGAAGTGACAGATCACGACCCTAATCATGAATACGGTGCCCAACGTTTACAGAACTTTCGGCCTTTTGGGTCGCAGCATCATGAAATCGTGCCTCCTTTCGAACCCATGCCAAAGAGTTGATACTCCGGTCACCTCCACCTGCAAAACAATTTTGAACACGTGCTTTCTCCGAAGAGTTGTTAGAGTTAGTATGAGTCAATCCATTATTGAAATAATCATTAGAAACATTGACACCACAACATGACTCCTCTATCATAGGACTCTTAGCAATATGGGTTAAATTGAAAGTAACTTTGTCATCCCCCACATTTAAAGTCAGCTTGCCATTCTTGACATCTATGATTGCCCCCACAGTATGTAGGAAGGGTCGACCTAAAATAATAGGAATCTGCCTGTCCTCTTCCATGTCCAACACAACAAAGTCGACAGGAATAAAAAATTTACCTACTCTAACAGGCACATCTTCTAGAACACCTAGGGGGTACTTCACAGATCGATCAGCCATTTGCAGAGTTATGTTGGTAACTTTTAAATCACACATGTTCAACTTAGTACAGACAGACAGGGGCATGACACTAACACTGGCACCTAAATCACATAAAACTTTGTCAATAAAAAGGTTTCCAATGTTACACGGGATAAAGAAACTCCCAGGGTCCTTCAACTTGGGTGGAGACTTATTTTGTAGTAGGGCACTGCACTCTTCAGTAAATGCAACAGTCTCCACCTCACTAAATGATCTCTTCCTAGTCAAGATGTCTTTCTTATATTTAGCATATGCAGGTACTTGAGTAATTAATTCAGTGAAAGGGACTGTTACCTGCAGATTCTTTACCACTTCTACGAACTTATCAAACTGCTTGTCTACCTTGTTCTTTAGCTGAGGGTGAGAGAAGGGAAGTTTGATAGCTGGAACTTGCATCTCAACCCTTGTGCTAGCTTCCTTCTCCTTGACCACTTTCCCACTTTCTTCTGGCACAACATCACTGACAGACGTTTCAACATCTTTTTTAATAGTCATAGGCGGCCCATCATAC
Source organism: Spinacia oleracea (assembly GCF_020520425.1). Classification (NCBI taxonomy): domain Eukaryota; kingdom Viridiplantae; phylum Streptophyta; class Magnoliopsida; order Caryophyllales; family Amaranthaceae; genus Spinacia; species Spinacia oleracea. Next base: position 63,167,866 of record NC_079487.1, read on the forward strand.
TCATATCCACTCCGCAAAGTGACAGCATTTACAGACTCTCTAGTCATGGGCTGTGAAGGGAGTTGACCTTGGGGTCTCTCTGCAAGAGTGGTAGCTATTTGTGCCAACTGTTTATCCATGATCTTGTTATGAGCAGTGAGAGCATCAATTTTGGCATCCTTTTTGCTCAGAGACCTCTGCAATTCCAACATCATATTCCTCATCTCTACAAGCATATGATCAGACTGTGTGGGTTGAGGTTGTGGAGGAAACCCAGGTGGTCCACTAGACTGCGGGCTGTAGTTACTCCGCGGTTGGTATGACTGTTGTGGTGATTGGTAAGGTTGTTGTGGTGGTGGAGGGTGTTGAATCTGATGGGGGTTCTAGACATTAGTACTCCTATATGATAGCAGGGGGTTATTTTTATACCCCTCATTGTAAGAGTTGGAGTACGGATTGTTCTGCTTGTAGGACTGGAATGCATTTCATTGTTCGATGGAGCTCTTGCATTCCTGTGCATAATGACCTTGCATCCCACAACTATTACAGACATTGGCAGATTGGGCACTCATTGCAGCGAAACTAGCATGTTGGGTGGATTGGGAAGATGCGATTTGCATATTATCCAGCTTGTGATGTAGGGCAGTTAGCTGAGCAGTAAGCTGTTCAATGGAATTCATCTCATGCTTAACACCCTGGTCGGCAAAACCTCTAGGATTCCCATATTAGGCACTATGGATGGCCATCTCCTCAATCACCTCTAAAGCTCTAGGCACCTCCAGTTGCATAAATCTTCCCTAGCAGCAGAATCTAGAATAAGTCTAGACTCGTTACCCAGACCGTTGTAAAATTGTTGGATCAAGAACCAGTCATCCATACCATGGTGTGGGCACTCTCTCTACAGATCCTTGAACCTTTCCTAGACTTCAAACAATCTCTCGTCTGCTCGTTGGGTGATGGAAATTATCTCTCCCCTCAAACGAGCCGTCTTCTCAGGTGGGAAGTACTTCACATAGAAAGCAAGAGCCAAGGAATCCCAATCGGTGATTTTCATAGCTGCGCGGTTGAGACTATTTATCCATAGCTTTGCCTTCCCACTCAATGAAAATGGAAAGAGTAACTCCATAGTCTGCTCTGGTGTTAAATTCTTCTTCTTAATAGTAGCACAATATTGAATGAAAGACTGAATATGGAGATTAGGATCTTCACCCTTTTCCCCACCGAATTGGTGTCTCTCAATCATATTTATCAGCTGGGGTTCAATCTTGAAGTTCTCGACCGCAATAGAAGGCATGATCGCCTTGGAAAGCACAGACAGACTTGGCTTAGAATAGTCTGTAAGCCTTGGCACAGGTGGGGGTGGTGGTGGTGGTGTTTGGCCACCCATCTCTGAATCTGTGTGGAATAAATTGCCAATCAGATGGTCGGATTCAGAGTCCGAAAAGTCTCTCAACAGTTCAACGAATCTACGTCGTCTACAGAAGGTCCGTTCAGGCCCAGGATCGAACAAAGTCAGATCGCTGGTATAGACAGTCCTAGGCATAAACAAGCAAAACTAGAAAAGAGTCGTGAGATCTGATCTCAAGGAACGGGAGTTCCTTGAGAAGTAACAAACAATAATCTAGAAATAACAATTAATAACAAAACATAAAACCGTTTCCCCTGCAACGGCGCCAAAATTTTACAGGCTAAATCGCACTCCTATCAAAGATAAACCTAAAGTTCACCAACTAAAAATATAGCAAGGGAAGCAGGGATCGTATCCACAGGGAACAATGTTCTTTCTACTATTAATTAACTAATCTAGACTACTGGTAACAAAGAGTTGGATTGGTTTGTATATTAAACTAAGGCAAATAATCAAATTGGAATATAACAATATTAAGGGAATCTAGGGCAGCGGTTCACCATAAATGCAGACCGGGATTGGACAACGGAGAATAATAATCAATTAACAATCATAACTAGGAAAAAATGCATCTCTCGAATCTTATGAATTCCTTAGGATAAAACAACTAGCAGGCTCTCGCTATGTACTAGAAATGATTCCTATCTAATAGCCACAGACCAAAAACATCAGATTTATACCTCTCGGCGCATAATCTAAGGTTAATCAAACTCAAATCAAAACAGTCCGGCCGAACAGAATTGACGAGCAATAATAATAAGCTATAGAAATTATAATCAATCAATCAATAATCAAGTCCACATATAATCCCAATCATGCATTCATGGATCCCCTAAACCCTAGAAATTAAACTACCACTCATGATAATAAATAACAACGCATTTAACATAATGGAAAACATGATTAAAGCAATAAAATAAATTAAAGTAAGAAACAATACCGAATTGAAGAACAATGAAATAATAAAGCTTGAATTTTACTTGGAATTAAAAACTAAGTGTTTGAACAAATTAAAGAGAAACTGAAAATAAACTAAGTATTGAAAACTAGAATCCAAGCTGTCACTCGAAATAAAAGGGCTAAGTATATATAGTTTGCCCAAAATAACACTCAAAAACGGAAATAAACTACGCGAAAAACTACTGGAGTTTGGCGTCGCCCGATCGGGCGACGCTTCTCCTGATCGGGCGATGTGCTCGATAGTCTTCCCGATCGGGCCAAATTCCGCCCGATCGGGCTGTTTTCGAAGGGTCCATAGCTGCACTCTGATGGCTGCCCGATCCGGACCAGGCGAAGTGCGCCCGATCGGGCGCGCACGTAAGGCTTCTGTTCTCTTTTCTTTCGCCCGATCTTCGCGTTTCTCCCTCAGCTCACAGGGCGATTTGCAATTATCAACATCCTTCGCCCATATCACCGAGTCTAACTCCCGGGGCTAAATCATAACCATCTAAGGCTCCCGAAAGTCGATGATAATCGTCCCGAACTTCCTCGGGCTCGTGTAGTGGCCTAAATCACCATGTAACGGGTCTAAAAAGACCAATTTCTCACTAATCAAACCTGAAACTCAAGGCACACTCAATAGCAATATTAGTACCAAAAACGGCTCCTAAGAGCTCATTTGACGCATAAAAGTACTAAAGGACGGGGGTAAAACCCTATATAAAACACACATATAACATACTTAGTTGCCCGCGGCAAGAATGTCCTTGGAACAAAGGTTGTTTGCCCAAAAGTTCGGCGGCACGAACGTCCTTGGAACAAAGCTTGTTTATGTCCATTCCTTGGTCGTCCACTTTATTTGACGATCATGTCTAGCGGCAATCATACCTATTGATTGACTTGTGTCAATCAATATCATTGTAGACACACTCATCAAAGAACGAGACGACCACAGAAGTGCCTAGCGCATACTTAGTTGCCCGCGGCAAGAATGTCCTTGGAACAAAGGTTGTTTGTGCAATTCCTTGGTCGTCTACTTCATTTGACGAGCATGTCTAGCGGAAATCATACCTATTGATTGACTTGCGTCAATCAATATAATTGTAGACACGCTCGTCATAGAACGTGACGACCACAGAAGTGCCTAGCACATACTGTTAGGTTATGATACATATGACAATTCATAAATCATGCGGAAAAACCATTTAGCCAGGAATACATATTATTTACACATAATCATATAGCATAGTTTAGATGCATACTCTTTGTTGCGTGCCTTCCCTAGCTGCGCCCGAACCGAACAAGAACAAGTCTTTAGGACTCCAAGTGTCGTCCCTCCGTAGATAGTCCACAGCACGTCCGGATCCGCCTTAAGATTGACCAACTAGAATCGCCCTTAAGGTACTAATAATTTTCGGCACTTTTAGGCAAATATGTGACTGAATTTTTTTTCTCAAAAACTCACTTTGAATACTTGAAAACCCAATTGTATATTATAAATTATGACCCTAGGCACCTATTTATAGAGGTATGGAAAAGGAACTGGAATCCTATTAGGATACGAATTAATTAAACTAGAATCCTAATAGAATTCTTATTTAATTAATTCATCCTTTTAGTTTTAGGAATTTAATCATATGTCGAAACCTGATAGCTTTAGGATTCGTATAGCACACAAACACACACGCACGCACAGCAGCCCACGAGGGGCACCATGCGCGCGCGCGCAGCCCGCGAGCTCGCAGCCCATTGCCACGCGGCCCACACGCTGCCGCAGCCTTGGCGCGCGCTGGGCCTGCCTTGCGGTGGGCCTGGCGCAGCCTTGGCTGGTGCGTTGTGGCGCGCTGGCTTGCTGGGGGATGGCCCGGCTTCGTGCTGGGCCTTCATCTGGCAGGCCTCGTCCGATGCTAATTCGTACGATACGCTTCCGATTAATTTCCCGATTCCGGAATTCATTTCCGATACGAACAATATTTAATATTTCCGATTCCGGAATTAATTTCCGTTTCGAACAAATATTTAATATTTCCGTTTCCGGAATTATTTTCCGATTCCAATAATATTTCCGATTCTGACAATATTTCCGTTTCCGGCAATATTTCCGATTCCGACAATATTTCCATTTCTGATAATATTTTCCGATACGTACCATGTTTCCGTTTCCGACAACATCTACGACTTGGATAATATTTATATTTCCGATACGATCCATATTTCCGTTTCCGGCAATATCATCGTTTCCGGAGTATTCATTTCTTGCCTGTGACGATCTCAGCCCCCACTGAAACCAAGATCCGTCGATTCCGAATATCCATAGATGGAGTATTTAATGCTATTAAATACTTGATCCGTTTACGTACTATTTGTGTGACCCTACGGGTTCAGTCAAGAGTAAGCTGTGGATTAATATCATTAATTCCACTTGAACTGAAGCGGCCTCTAGCTAGGCATTCAGCTCACTTGATCTCACTGAATTATTAACTTGTTAATTAATACTGAACCGCACTTATTAGACTTAACATAGAATGCATACTTGGACCAAGGGCATTATTTCCTTCAGTCTCCCACTTGTCCTTAGGGACAAGTGTGCATTTTCTAATTCCTTTGTCGCTCGATGCTTGCTCTTGAACATAAGGTAAGAGTTGTCATCCTTATTATGTCCAGAGGTGTTCCTCGGTTTCAGAGTTCAACTGATCAAATAAACAGATAATCATAGCCTATGATTCATCCGAGCACGGCCATGCATTTCACAGTTTCTAGCTCTCCGAGTGGCCTTGTACAACTTTTAAGCATCTCATCCCGATTTATGGGAGGACAATCCCAATCTCGCGATCTTGAGATTAGACTTCGTTTGATAGGTGATTACCTGAGCGTTGCCTTTATAGCCTCCTTTTACGGTGCGACGGTTGGTCAACGTCAAAGCAACCAGTTTTCAAACAAGTAATCTCAAATCACTCAGGTATTGAGGATTTAGTGTCTAATAATTTTAATGAAATTTACTTATGACAGATTTTCATCTCTTACCGTAAAGTTTCATAGGTCTGTCCGATACTAGTCTTCCCAAAGTAAGTATCTATGCAAATGATTATGACATTGCCATGTCCACATAGTTCAAGAAACAGAACTACTAGTCATCTTGCATTCTAGTCGTCTAACATTTTCTATGCGTCCAATTTTATAGAAAACTCCGACCAGGGACCATTTTCAACTTTTGACATTCAAGTTCACTTGATAGACATTTCTTAGTCACAGGACTGGTCCTGACAGTCTATCTTGAATATTTCTTCAAATTGAAGGGACTCATCATTTAATACTAAACCAAGATTAAATGGAATATGAAAATACATTTCATATATGATAAATGTTCAACCCCAACGTTTTACAACCATGGGCCTCAAACCCATCTTTAAAACAGTTCATGGAATTCAAAGCTATGCTTGATTTCCAGTGCTACAACGTGAGTGTTGCATCTCACTTGTTGCATAGGTTTAGTTATCACGCTTTGCCAATCTTAACATCCTTTTCATTGAATGTTCTTCGAGATATGATGATAAGAACTTTTGAGTATGTTTATTTTGTGATCTAGTATTTCTTGCTACATTAGTGGTTCTACGCATTTTGCAATGAAGAACCATTAAGTCAACAGACATGTGATCTTCCCAAGTTCAATGAAGAACTCATATAAACAACTCTATTTTATTGCTTCTTAGGCAATAATTACTTTTACTTCAACTGTATAGGTTGCTAGTGATGCTTTGTTTGGATCTACTTATCCAAGCAGTTCACAGATATGTGGCAGACTCTCCAACTATATCTTAGAACATAGAAATTATTATTTTAATTTCCCACGCAACAACTCATGGTCTTCAATCCATGTTGCCATTTCAAAACACGATGCTCTTTAGCTCGTCCTTGTCAATGGTTAACTCCAAAGGGTCTTGCTTGATCCTTTGCCAGTGTTTATGCGTGTAGCATCAATATTTAGCATATCTTTATTTCCTTGAATCAAGAACTATTCCTATGTACCTTTTCAAGTACCATAAGTGTTCTTGATCTCAATCTAGTTGATCTTCACTTAGATCAATAGAGATTGGTATATGTTTGTCATGCCTAAAGTCATACGATACGTTTTTGGCGATCCTCATATTATATTATATACATGATAAATTCTTTTGCAGAATAATTCCCAATTGAATTCTATTCATGTAACTTTAGCTCATTCAGTTACAGTAGATACTGAATCCAACTAAATTCTTTGACATATAATATAGGTGAAGAATCTCATTAGATTCTTTGATGTTTAACTTAGTAAATGCTTATACATAGTTCAAACATTCATTACTTAGATTTATTCATATGGATTGAATATCTCCAATGGAGTCTTTCGTGTTTGATTTAGTAAATGCCATTACTTAATCTAAAACAATATTATAAGATCTTTGTAAATAGATCTTAATACCCAATATGTACTAAGTTTCGCCATGGTCCATTATTGATGAATAATTTCAAACCTAAGTCATTAGCATTTGAATGTTATTTCACATTAGAGAGATATGTGTGATACACATAGGACCAAATAAGTTTTACGTACTCCCACTAAACTTCTTATATATCTATAAGAATCATGTATATTTTATGAAACTAAAATGCTTATTAGCTTCACTAAAATACAGTTCCAATTCCCAATTGCTTGCTTAAATCTGTACTTAGATTTCATAAGTTAGCATTCCTTTTCAAGCATTTATTTGGATCCACAAATCCTATGACATGCCATGTACATAGTTTTCTTCCAACATTTGATTGAGGAATACGTTTTGTCATCCAATTGTCATATGTACCAATATACAATCATTGCTTGAATTATAGACTTGAGCATTACGATTATGCATGAGGTTTCAACACAATCCATGCTATGAATTTGCTTGTAACCTTTAGCAACTAATCTAGCTTTGTGTGTGAACACAATTCCATGTTTGATGGTTTTTATCCTTAAAACAAACTTGCAACCAATAGGTGTGAAACTATTCTTGCAAATCAACAAAATTTCAATTTTGTCATCAAAACATTGGTTATGTTTTATGGCCTCTAACCATTTAAAACATTTGAGTCTATATATGGCCTCTAACCATTTTAGGGAATCTGGGTTTCGTCATAGCTTTCTTACAAGTCACTTCTAATAGTTTGGCTGCAAGTTGTAGGTTTTGTTTACTATCTAATAGAAGAATCTCATAGTTTCATTGACCTGATCTCTATGTTTCTTCACTATCTAATAGAAGAATCTCATAGTTTCAGTGACTTGAATTCTATGCCTACTTGGGTATAGAACATCAAACAATAGAATATCAATAGCCACTTGAAAGTCCTTTGAATATTCTGTTCTCCTTGAAGCACTTGTAAAGTCTTCTAAGAGATTTCTATTCTTTAAAAGCCACTTCTAAAGTCCTTAAAGAATACGTTCGGGTTTTCTGAAGCACTTCGAAAAGCCTCCGGAATGTCCGTTTATGTTTGTTGTTCGCCTTGAAGACTTTCGAGGTCTATTTTCTCCCACTTGTCATTTTGGAAACGAATCTCCAAAAGGACATCATTTCGAGCAAACAAACATTATGTTCTCAAAAATTCGTGGTAGAAACAATACCCTTGTGTCTCATTTGAATAAATCACAATGAAACGTGTATCTATACTTGGGCCTTAGTTTGTTGAATAATAAACACTAAGCTCCCACTGAGTTTAGCAACTCTCTAGATATATTTTATGAAAAGTTATTCTGAAATTACTTTTCAATAACTTTGACGAATTTGGTTTAGTTTGGTGGTAGTTGAGCATTTTGTTTTAGAAATTATAGGAAAAGTCTTTATGATTCATCATTGA